>NC_080539.1:182442958-183062020 GCF_028640845.1 Ahaetulla prasina
TGCTAAAACTTGTGCCTTTACAACAAGATCCTTTGCACCTAGAATAAAAAGGGACAAGGCAAGAACTGTCTTAATTTAAATATTAGAAATTGCATGACATATTTTAATCTATAGCAATTATACACCTAGTTTTGAAAATCAGTGACAAAATAATGCATTCAAAGAGAGAAACTATTCTCTGCCTAATGAAGAAAAAAATGAAATCAACTTTTTATTATTGTAAAATATCCTTGGTGTCAAGCTAGAAAAATATTCAGCTCAAGAAAGATTCCAGTAAGATTCTGAACTTGTTCCTCAAGATGTAACTTTGCTGTTTGCTTTTTAACTAAAACAGGTCAGAAGTGCACTAGCTGTTAGTGAAAGGAGATTACTATCACAAATGCTTCTGTAAACAGTCAGCTGAGACCAATATTTCACTTCTAGATAAGCTTAAAACAGCAGCATAGAGTTGTAGGTTGTTTGAGCATTAAAAATGCTCAAAATATTTTAGTGCTTGTGGAACAAAAAAAAAAGTGTTAACAAAAAGTTTGCTGCCTTTCCTTTTGACATCATTCTCAATTAAAAAGTAATTAGGGTTCACATTTGTATTAGTATGCTTAATCATGAAATATAGCAAAATAAAATCCCTACCGCCTGAATGAATCAAACTTAACTTTTAGTCAATCTCTTTCAACCCAACTCACTTCACAGGATTGATGCTGTGGGGAAAACAGCAGGAAGGAGTATTGGGTATGCCTTGAGTTATATATACAAAGATAGGATAAAAATATAATAATAAACAGTCACTATCAACACTTGAATGATAAAGAACCTCAGTCATAAAGTTTGTTATGCAGAGACAGCTTCTATCATAAAGCTGCACTACTTTTTAATGGCTTTTTAATTAAGTAATTTTTAATATTAATATTTTTAATTTTAGGTGTTTTAATAATTTTAATTAGGTTAATATAAAATTTTTAGTAGCATTTATCTGTTAATGCCAATTAATTCCAACCTGAAGACCTGTATTTTTGAAATTTACAGTAGCTTCTTCCTAACATCTACTAGAATAGCTAAACTATTCTAAGTTAACTTAGAATAGCTAAATTCATATGGATAGACTCTGGAATGGGGGTTAAAATAAACACATATGTTTAAAATGGCCCAAATCTCATGATTTTGGTATTTTCATTTGAAGAATGAAAATGGGGTGCTGCATGAACTTACAAATTGTACTGTATATATTCCCTTTAGTCATTTACCTATTTTTTTTGCAATGTTGTAAGCTTCCTCTGGTGTCTGTGCAACCAATCCATATGGAACAGAAATGCCAGCATCTTTCAGTAATTCCATACTCAGGTACTCGTGCAGTGATAAGTTCCTTCGTTGCTGAACTTGAAATACACGTCTATTAAATAAAACTGGATTTCCACCTATAACCTGTGGAAATTAGAACACAGCTTTCAACTGAACAAAAATTTAAATTGATCCTTTAGCATTATTCTTTCAAATAAGCAGCCTGACATTTGCAGAAGTATAACAAGTTGTATAACTATGAACTGGACCAAAAACCTCTGGCTCATAGAAATTAACAGGCTAGATGGAAGCTCTGTTTCCCCAAATATAACATTTCCAGTACTGAAGGATCCATATAAACAATATATGATTACAAACTATCATGTGATTAAATGCTTTTTAATCCAGGTCAGGTCCTGTGTTGGACTTTAATCTTTTGGTCTTTGAAATTTGGAAAAAAAAAATTCTGTTCCAGTTTTCACAATGCCTTTTACCACTTCCTATAGTTCTTTAGTTTCTTTGTACATAAATAATTTATATTGAATCTACTGGCTTGAATGGATTGCAGATACATATGAACTATCAATATATGAATTGAGGAGGCTTCTGACAAAGGCTAAAAGAGGAAATATGATCAATTTGCTTGTATTTTATGATTTTTGTAGATGAAAAATGTGTATGCCTTCCCCCCTCCCCCATATATTTCAGTGCTGTTTTGTTATGAATCTCTGTATGGACATGTGTATGTATATATATGATAACATACATACACATAGTAATTCTAATTAGTTTGATGTAATGAATAACATTTCATGTTTGTTGAAAAGGTAGTTACAAGACATTTCCACAAGACATTTCCACAAGACAAAACATTTCCCTTTCCAGATGTTCCTTTCGAAATGTATCAATTAGCAGATTAAAACATCCTAAAAGCTTTAAAATGAAGCTTCTGGGTGAGGTTCTAGGATGAACTGGGCACTCCGAAATAGTGGAGATGGTGTAGCAATAGTGAATGTTGCCCATTTTTGATTTCTGGTGGGCAAAAGTCTTTTTGCATAATGGAAAGAATGGGAAATTGCCCACTTGTGTCCTAGAAAGCTGCTCCTCTTGAGCAGACTGTAGGATGAAAGTCTTGTGGTCTTCTTTTGAGTAGAGCAACTGGGGATCAAAGGAAAAAGAGCTTGCTTGAATTCTCAATGTGTAGTTAAAAGACAGTAAGTTCAACTAGCCCTCACAAAAGAGGGCTATAGATATTGCCACAGTATTTTAAATTGGCTTTACATTGTATCTCACTGATTTGAATCAGGTTACCTTAGCTGCTTCATACAGTTGTTTCTATACCACAGGACCATTATTTGAAGTAGAATGACATTACAAAACCTTACTATTCGCCTCGTGAATTTTCCTCATTTCTTCTAATTGCTGTTTATGTCCCACCACAAGCCTGTGTAAACAAGGCATTACGAACTCTAGCTGACCAAATCATGGAGGCTGAAGACAAACACCCTGATTCACTGGCCATTGTTTTGGGAGATCTAAACAAGGCAAACTTAAGGAAAGAGCTACCAAAATACTTTCAGCATGTCAATTGTCCCACCAGAGGCAAGAATACTCTAGACCATTGCTACACAACACTAAAAGATGCTTATCGGTCTTTACCACGTGCAGCTGTAGGACACTCTGATCATTGCATGATTCACCTAGTACCTGCTTACAGGCAAAGACTTAAAGCCACAAAAACAATAATTAAATCAGTGAAGACCTGGACAGAAGAATCAAAATTAAAGCTACAGGCATGTTTTGACTGCACTGATTGGAATATTTTTAAAGATACCTCTGCAGACCTGGATGAACTCACAGATACTGTAACATCATATGTCAGCTTCTGTGAAGACCTATGTGTACCTACAAGGAACTTGTGAATATACAGTAACAACAAACCTTGGTTTACACCTAAACTTAAGCTGCTACGACATTCCAAAGAGGAAGCCTACAGAAAAGGTGATAAAATGCTGTACAATCAGGCCAGAAATGCACTAACAAGGGAGATCAGAGCAGCGAAAAGAAGCTACTCTGAAAAGCTAAAGAATCAGTTTTCAGCAAATGAACCAGCAAACATGTGGAAAACTCTTAAAAATATCACCGGCTATGGCAAACCTCCTTCCCAGGCTGAAGGTAATCAACAACTGGCAGATGACCTGAATGAGTTTTACTGCAGGTTTGAAAGGAAACTACAGCCACCTATCTCCACAACCCCCATCTCAGACACACCAACAACAGCCAAGCCTCCTACAACTGACCCCATTTCATTGGGTTCACAACCCCTAGTGATCACAGAAAAGGAAGTGCAGGACCTATTTCACAGACAAAAGCCAGGAAAAGCTCCAGGCCCAGACAAGATAACTCCTTCTTGCTTAAAAGTCTGTGCTGACCAATTGGCCCCCATCTTCACCCATATTTTCAATAAATCACTAGAGATGTGTTATGTTCCTTCTTGCTTCAAACGCTCTACCATCATCCCAGTGCCAAAGAAGCCCACCATCAAGGAACTGAATGACTACAGACCAGTTGCTTTAACATCTGTAGTCATGAAAACCTTTGAAAGGCTAGTGCTTTCCTACTTGAAAACCATCACGGATCCGCTGTTAGACTCCTTGCAATTTGCATACCGAGCAAATAGATCAACAGATGATGCTGTTAATATGGCTCTGCACTACATCCTACAACATCTTGAGTCTCCAAAGACCTATGCAAGGGTCCTTTTTGTAGACTTTAGTTCAGCATTCAATACCATCATTCCAGACATTCTTCTAACTAAGCTAAACCAGCTACAGGTACCGGAACAGACTTGTAAGTGGATCACAAGCTTCCTAACAAACAGGAAGCAGCAGGTGAAGCTAAGCAAGATCACATCAAATACCTGTACAATTAGCACAGGGCCCGCAAGGCTGTGTGCTCTCCCCACTTCTCTTCTCTCTGTATACCAATGACTGCATCTCCAATGATCCATCTGTTAAGCTACTGAAGTTCGCAGATGACACAACAGTGATTGGTCTCATTCGAGACAATGACGAATCTGCATATAGACGAGAGGTCGAACGACTAGCCTTGTGGTGCAACCAAAACAATCTGGAACTGAACACACTCAAAACCGTAGAAATGGTGGTAGACTTTAGGAGAAACCCTTCCATACTTCCACCTCTCACAATACTTGACAACACAGTATCAACAGTAGAAACCTTCAAATTTCTAGGTTCTATCATATCGCAAGATCTAAAATGGACAGCTAACATCAAAAACATCATTAAAAAAGGACAACAAAGAATGTTCTTTCTGTGCCAACTCAGTAAGCTCAAACTGCCCAAGGAGCTGCTGATCCAGTTCTACAGAGGAATTATTGAGTCTGTCATTTGCACCTCTATAACTGTCTGGTTCGGTTCTGCAACCCAACAAGAAAAACACAGACTTCAGAGGATAATTAGAACTGCAGAAAAAATAATTGCTACCAACCTGCCTTCCATTGAGGACCTGTATACTGCACGAATCAAGAAGAGGGCCGTGAAAATATTTACAGATCCCTCGCATCCTGGACATAAACTGTTTCAACTCCTACCCTCAAAACGACGCTATAGAGCACTGCACACCAGAACAACTAGACACAAGAACAGTTTTTCCCCGAAGGCCATCACTCTGCTAAACAAATAATTCCCTCAACACTGTCAGACTATTTACTGAATCTGCACTACTATTAATCGTCTCATAGTTCCCATCACCAATCTCTTTCCACTTATGACTGTATGACTATAACTTGTTGCTGGCAATCCTTATGATTTATATTGATATATTGACCATCAATTGTGTTGTAAATGTTGTACCTTGATGAATGCATCTTTTCTTTTATGTACACTGAGAGCATATGCACCAAGACAAATTCCTTGTGTGTCCAATCACACTTGGCCAATAAAATTCTATTCTGTTCTGTTCTGTTCTGTTCTGTTCTGTTCTGTTCTGTTCTGTTCTGTTCTATTCTATTCTATTCTATTCTATTCTATTCTATTCTATTCTATTCTATTCTATTCTATTCTATTCTATTCTATTCTATTCTCTCTGTCGGGGAAAACGGCCGTCAGGAATGGGTTAAATCTCCTCGTTGCTGATTGGACCGAGTCTTTAACTTGTTGCTGATAGCCCCCGCCTTCTCTTTCCTTCCAGCTTTTTCGACTCGGTTTTGCTAGGACCAGTCGTGTTTGGAATTGCCTCAGGCCTTTTCTTTTACATTGCTTGAGGTTTCCTAACTTGTTGCTTTTCTATTTTTTGCATTTTTACATTTTTTTTTCTATTTTTTTCCGATTTTTTCCTATTTTATTGGTTTTTCTCTGAATCCGGTGGAGGAGACGGGCTCCCAAGCCGCTGAAGACCGCCACGGCGGCTAGGCGGCTTACCGAACAGCTGGGAAGCACTAGCGGGCTTTTTTTTTTTTTTTCCCGCCGTGCTAAGGCCGCAGCAGCAGCAATTCGAGGCATCGGTTGGAGGAGCTCACGGGCAGGTCCCCGACGCTCTCTCTCTATCGGCGGCTCGATCTTTCCGCCCCGCTTCGCCGCAGAGATCGCTGCGCGGGATTGCCTCAGGGAGCCCTGCTAAGCCGCGCCAGAAGCCACGAGGTGAGCGGCCGCCCTGCCCATCGATAGAAAGTTCTTTTCGGGGCTAAGGAAGCTTGGATGAGCCTAGCCAGCGGCTATTGGGGCCAGAAGTAGAGCGGCCATATTTCAAGCGGCAAAATAATAATAATAATAATAAAAAAAAAAATAAAAAAAAAAGGGTCACTTTATAATTAGCCGCTTGACTGCCAGCGATCAAGATCCAAGCTGGGCATTGTTCGGCAGCCTCCTCAAAGAGCCGGTGGATTCAACAAGAAACTGTGAGTAGGCCGTAGAGGCCGTAAATTGGCGGGAAAAAAAAAATTGCAACATGGCGGACGCCAGTATTAATCAGCCTGATTTAACGGTCTCACCTCCTCATTATTTAAGTCAGGAAGATCCTGGGGAAGGTCCTTCTTCAGCCCCTCAAGTTTCCCCTTCTAGGGGGCGGAAAGTAACCAGGGCCAAAGCAAAAAAGGGGGTGAGGGCGGAAGAAAGGCGCCACAAGGCCCTTGAAAGGGTTTTTTCCAGGGCCTCCAAGAGGGCCCACAGGTCCCCTTCGCCTATTGATAAGGGGAAGCAGATCAGGACTGACATTCCTAACCCCCCTAGCCCAGAATGTGGCGCCCAGACCATGCAGGGATCTGGGGCCTGGTCACCGGATAGGACATCACAGTTGTCCATTATGCAGACGGGGACTGCCCCTTTATTTCGTACCCTGTCGGAGATGGAATTTCAGGATATTCCTAGTTCCATTCCAGGCCAGGCGGTGGTTGTGTCTCAGGGGACTGGGACATCTGCTCTACAACCTGAGACTAGTTTTCCCAGAGCTCCAGTGCTTCAGTTACCTGACTCCATTGGGTTGATGATCCAACAGGCGGTACGCCAGGAGTTAGCTAAATCCCGAAATAAGGAGAGACAGAGTAGGTCTACAAGTTCTGCATCAGCCATGTTTAGGCCTCATAGGGAAGAATCCTCGGAGGAGGGCAGTCAATCTTCAATATCTGGAGAGGAAGATGCTGGAGAAGCCTTGTCAGAGGACGAAGGCCTGGGGCCAGAACAACCCTCATTTGTGGGACTCTTTAAGCCGCAGTTGTTTCGTTCCCTTCTGTTTAAAGCATTGGCTACCACAGGGCTGGGCTCTGCTCAGGCTCCTTTGACGGATTCCCAGGTTTTACCTAGTACTTCATCTAGTCTCTTTGTGGAACCCATGGTGGTGGCAGAAGCCATTCCGCGCCAAAGATGTTTGTGGGCGTGGTCCAGCGGCAGTGGTCTTATCCAGGTTCGGGCCCTCTCCCCAGTGCCACAGACAAAAAGTTCTTTAACTGCGCTCCTGATCTAGAAAACATTCTACAGGTGCCCACAGTGGATGCTCCCGTAGTCGCCCTCACGACGACCTCTCACGTGACGGGTCCTGAGAATGAGGCTCTTCGCCCGGAAGACAAAAGGGCAGACCAATCCCTAGTCAAATCCCACCAAGCCTCGGCCTGGGCTATCAGATCTTCAATGGCATCTTCATTTTTTAATAGAGCTTCCATTATGTGGCTTAGACAGCTTCAGGGTCGTTTATCATCATCTGACGTGAGGGCCCACCAGGACCTTAACAAGGTTATTGCAGCTTTAGAGTTTTCGGCTGATTCGACGCTTAACGCTGCTAGATTTTCAGCCAAAGCTATTGGGTCTACGGTCACATCCCGCCGACTCTTATGGTTGCGCCACTGGAAGGCAGACACTAGAAACAAGTGGCGGCTGGCATCTTCCGCATACGCAGGGTCGAAGTTATTCGGAGCCTCCCTGGACCCAATCCTGGTGGAAACTAAAGACAAGAAAAAGGTGTTACCGTCTTTGTCGCGCAGAGGCGAGCTGCGACAACAACCCTATTTTCGTCCCTCGACTGCCTCTTCTTCTTCCTTTCGTAACCAGGAATTCGGAGGATCACGACGGCAAAGATATTCACCGTTCAGAGGAAACTCCCAACGGGCAGACCAGGTTAGAACAGGGTCCAAATTCTCCTCCCGTAAACCATTCCGGGGAGGGCGAGATAAACCTTTTAGCCATTTCAAATAATTCCTTACCAGTTTTACCCATTGGAGGCAGACTAGCTTATTTCTATTCCCAATGGGAGTCGTCCACTTCAGATCGATGGGTCCTAGAGACCATCAGACATGGTCTAGCATTAGAGTTCCTCTCCACCCCCCCGACGGTCTTCTTACAGTGTCCCGTTTCTAACCGCTCTTCCTCCGTTTCCCTGGTGGAGTCTGCGGTCAAGCATCTTCTATCTATCCGGGCCATCCAACAGGTCCCTGTTGATCAGCATAAACAGGGTTTCTATTCTAGACTTTTCGTAAGCAAACCGTCCGGGGATGGAGAGCCATTCTTGACCTTAAGGCCCTGAACAAATATATTGTTTACCATCGTTTCAAAATGCACTCATTCGTTCCATCTTAGAGTGCATTCGACAGGGGATTACATGGCTTCCATTGATTTAACAGAGGCTTATCTGCATATCCCAATTAGAAGAGATCACCGTAAGTTTCTCGGTTTTGTTTTAAAGGCTCTCATTTTCAATATAGAGCTTTACCCTTTGGGTTGTCTTCGCCCCAGGGTTTTCACTAAGGTTATGGCGGTGTTAATGGCCCATATTCGGGATTCCTGTCCGCTTCAGGCCTACCTAGACGATATTCTCATTTTATCGACTTCTCAAGATAGGGCATACAGGGATAACTCCTTGACCACAGACATATTACAATTACATGGGTTCTCGATTAACTGGGAGAAGAGCCATCTGGTCCCTTCCAACTCCATTGTCCACTTGGGGGCACGAATTGATTCACGTAGGTCGATGGTTTTTCTGTCGGCAGATCGCCAGACTAGTTTAGCTGAGTTAGCTGGTATTTCCAGAATGTCACGGTCCGTTCCCTTGGACCAACTTTCCAAACTCTTAGGGAAAATGGTATCATCATACGGTATTATTCCATGGTCTCGCCTCCATAGTCGGCCTCTGCAGTGGTTCCTCCTGCCACATCAAAGGAATCGGCGCAGTTCATCAAGGCTTCGGGTGACTCTTCCAAGGGAGGTACTCGGTTCTCTGGATTGGTGGAATCCACAGACGGTAGCCAGAGGCTCAGGATTCAGGGAGCCAGCGAGGGTCATCATCACCACAGACGCCAGTCTTTCGGGATGGGGAGCCCATCTCGATCAACATCTAGCACAGGGCAAGTGGTCTCTCCCGGAAATCCGCAATGGTATCAACTTTCTGGAGCTGCGCGCCATCCGCCTGGCTCTTCTAGCTTTCGAGGATCTCATCAGGGACAGACATGTCCTTGTCCTCACGGACAACGTGACGGCGAAGGCGCATATAAACAGGTGGGGTGGCACTCGTTCTCGCAGACTGATGAAGGAGACGCTCTCCCTCGGTCATTGGGCCGAATCCCACCTACGGTCATTGAAGGCGGAACACATTGCGGGGACGGACAATTGCAAGGCGGACTCCCTCAGTCGTCAGACTATCGATCATTCAGAATGGTCGTTGTCCCCAGCGAATTTCCGAGAGTTATCAACCCGATTCGGGCTTCCCCTGGTGGACTTATTCGCCTCCCAGAACAACAAGCAGGTCCCTCGGTTCTTTTCAAGGTTCCGTTCACGGGGGGCGGAGTCAGTGGACGCCCTACGCAGCAGGTGGCCCCCGGGCCTCCTATATGCCTTTCCGCCGATCCCACTGATCCCAAGAGTGATAAGGAAGCTCCTCGAGGAGAAGGCAGAATTGATATTGGTCGCCCCCTTCTGGCCCAGGAGACCCTGGTTTGCAGACCTGATGAACCTCTCAATCCAAGACCCGTGGAGGATCCCGGACAGCCAAGTGTGTCTTCACCAGGGACCAGTGTTGCACCCCGATCCACAATGGTTTCGTCTAGCCGTGTGGAGATTGAGCGGGGCATCCTAACTAAGGCGAAGGTCCCAAGTCAAGCCATCCCGACCATGCTGGCCTCGCGCCGTGACTCTACAAAGAGGATTTACGAGGCCACGTGGCGCACCTTTGATGGGTGGTGCTCATCTCAGGGATAGTAGCATCTCGGCTTCCGTCTTGAACATCCTGGCTTTCCTACAGCGAGGTCTCGACTCTGGGTTGGCGACCAATACACTCAAAAGGCAGGTGGCGGCTCTTTCCTCGGTGTTGAGATGCGGTTCACTTATTCCCTATCAAAAGAGCCTCACATTCAACAGTTCCTCAGGGGGCTAATATCAACCCTCCGGTGGTACACCGTTTTCCAACATGGCGATTGAACGCAGTACTCAATGCTCTGACCAAGACGCCATTTGAACCACTTAGGACTCGCCTCTTCGGTTTATGTCGTTTAAGGTAGCATTTCTTATTGCCATTACCTCAGCCCGCAGAATATCAGAACTATCAGCCCTGTCTGTCCGTCAGGATCTGTGCAAGTTCTTCAGCGATAGAGTAGTTCTACGACTGGACTCTACATTTCTTCCTAAGGTTAACAGTCAATTCCATAGGGCTCAGGAGATAGTTCTGCCGGATTTCTGTCCCAATCCCAAGCACCACTTGGAAAAGTTTGGCACACCCTTGATGTAAGGAGGCGTTGAAAATCTACATTGATCGAACAGCGTCGTTCCAAGACGGAGGCCCTTTTTGTGTCGTTCCAACCACTTTCTCTGGGTCAGAAGGTGACCAAATCGGTTCTGGCACGGTGGATCAGGGCAACGATTGCCACAGCATATGAGAACTTGTCTCTTCCGGTACCGCGCAATATTACGGCTCATTCGACCAGGAGCGCAGCCTCTTCGGCCGCTTGGGGTGCCCAGGCGTCAATTGACGAGATCTGCAGAGCAGCGACGTGGTCCACCCGCCTTCGCTCGCTCGACACTACCGTGTGGACTCCTTTGCGTCGGCCGACGCGGCGCTTGGCAGACGAGTCCTGCAAACGGTCCTCTCTCAACAACAATGACAGGCCGCCATCATCCTCCCGGTAGGACATTGAGCTTGGTATGTCCCATTCCTGACGGCCGCTTTTCCCGACAGAGAGAAGGGAACGTTGTCTTACCTGAACGTCCCTTCTTAGAGAGGGGAAAACGGCCGTCAGCCCCACCCAAGGCGACTGTCTAAGCGGGCTTCGGGGCGGGAGGGCACTAATTCTTTTTCATTTCAGTACTACACGATGGCCTACACTTGAATCCTCGCCGAAAAAGCTGGAAGGAAAGAGAAGGCGGGGGCTATGAGCAACAAGTTAAAGACTCGGTCCAATCAGCAACGAGGAGATTTAACCCATTCCTGACGGCCGTTTTCCCCTCTCTAAGAAGGGACGTTCAGGTAAGACAACGTTCCCTTCTATTCTATTCTATTCTATTCTATTCTATTCTATTCTACATGCACCAAAGAGTAACTGCAATAACATCACTCCCTTTGCTCTTTTATCAACCAGAGCACTGACATAATTACTGATTAGGCAATTATTAACATCTTTAAGATCTCCTAAAATCCCACTGTATGCCATTCTAACTATCCCCAGAGAAGTCAGATTTAATTCAGTTTAATTCAGATGGTTATGGATCTATGGCAATTTGCTGACAAAATTTTAAAAAGCTTACGGAACCATTTGAAATATCTACTGTAAAGAAATAGATATACTGAAATACTAGAATTAGTAGAAACTTGTTAATTGTTTCCTGTATATATGATATGTCTTTGTATACCTGCATGCTATAAATATTCGTTTCCTGTGACACTGACATATATATTATGCCCTTTGTACACAAACATGCCACATTGACTAACTTCCTGGACTGTTTTGGGGGTCTGTTGTGAAGTATCTGGCATTTGTCACACTATATGTTCCACCTTTTGATCAGAGCCTTATCTCTCCCCCTCCTGTCTAAGAACTATCTCACCTTTGATCTTTTGAGTTCCCTCCACTCCTGGGGGCTAAATAGCCAAGTGTGAACACAATGATGATGATCAGGAAGAGATAACGCTGATGATGCTCATTAAGAGGGTCTACCCTGTTGGGGGGGGGGATATGCAAACCAAATTCCAGGAAATACATAAATCAAAGATGCCAGAATTGGAGGTTTATGACTTTCCTAAACAATATAAAAGGGGTTCACATTCCCCCTTGTTTGCAGTTGTTACCTGCATGTATTTTATATGTGTTTAGAACAACTAAGCTTGATCAAGATTATATGCTATTTTACTCAAGCCTCTGTTTAAGTTTCTCGTTTGGCATTTATGAGCCTAAACATATTATTATTGGACCTTACACTACTATAAGTTGACTTAATTTCCTAGGATGCCTAGCTAAGATGGCAAAGTGACTAAATACAGAAACTGCCCGAACATCTAGGAACCAAGATTGAGATGGCTTTCTTAATGGCAGAGATTCCCAAAACTGGAGAGTTAAGACTAAAAGAAACTTCCCATTGAACATCCACAGTAGACCCTTTCTAGAAGTATCAAAAGATGAAGTATTTAATAGGTAAGTATCAGTCCTAGCCAAAGAAAGCTATAACATAATCCAGCCAAAGTTCAGTTCTTTATTTTCTTCCAACTTGTAAACAGATCCTTGCCAAACTAAACTTAATCAATAGGAGATTCTAGGAAGTGGCTATCCTAAATCTCTTCCTCTTCTCATGATCCAGGTTGGGATTGTGCCATGTCTTATTTTACCTCCCCCCCACCCCCCACCCCGCTTTCCTTCCTGGGAACCTGCTGTGTTACTGTAAGATCCATCACTGTAAGATTTTAAAGGTTACCACCTTTAAAGCGCTCCATGGCTTAGGACCGGGCTACTTACGGGACCGTCTACTGCCGGCCTCTATCTCCCATCGTCCGGTGCGTTCCCACAGAGAGGGACTCCTCAGGGTGCCGTCAGCCAAACAGTGTCGACTGGTGGCCCCCAGGGGGAGGGCCTTCTCTGTGGGGGCTCCGACCCTGTGGAACGAGCTTCCCCTTGGGCTTCGACAATTGCCTGACCTTAGGACCTTTCGCCGCGAACTTAAAACCTATTTATTTCGTATGGCTGGACTAGCTTGATTTTACTTTTAAATTTTAATTGAATTTGATGGGTTTTTAAATTTTTGTAATTTTATGGGGTGTATTGTTATTTTAAATTTTTTGGCAAATTTAAATCAGTTTTTTAAGGGTTGTTTTAACTATTGTGTATGTTTGTATTTTATTTGCCTGTTCACCGCCCTGAGTCCTTCGGGAGAAGGGCGGTATACAAATTAAAACATCATCATCATCATCATCATCATCATCATCATCATCATCATCATCATCATCATCATCATTATTATTATTATTATTATTATTAAGCCAAAACACAGTTTGAATATAGTAGAGAAATTACATTAACTATCTGCCTCACTGCAACATCCACTGATAAATTGTATCACTAATTTGCAATACCATTACAGGTAATTCTTGATTTATGACCACAATTTGGATTGGAATCTTGGTCCTTGAGTGGCCATTAAATGAGACACTCATGTGACACTCAGCAACTGCAATCCTTGTATCCTTGGCTGTGTTAACCAATCTCCCAGGCTATTAAATGGATGGAGCAAAACCCAAGAAAAGCAGAAATCCTCCTGGCAGCAGCCTATTTGGTCTCCAATATTCCTGCAGCCCAGCTCCCTTCCAGTCACAGAGGGGAAATCCTTCATGAAGCTGCAGGAGTGGAACTGAAATCTTTGAGATTTCAATTCTGTTTTGGCAGCCTGCTGAAGAATTTCCCCTTGCCTCCATGCACATCTGGCCACTGTAAAACATTACTCTGTCACTCTCCCCTGTATGGTGACATGTCCACATTTTGGGAAGCCAGCAGGGAAGGTTACAAGTGGAGGAGACTTGTAACAATTTTCCCCCATAGCCTTCTGCAGAAATAGAAGTGCCTAACGCCACCCCTTCAGTACATTGAAAAAGCCCCTAATGATGCTCTCTAGATGATAAAAGAAAGGGGAAAGGAAAACACATCCAGCAGATAATGGGAAGTTAGAAGCCAGTCAGGAAACAAATTGTTTAGCAGATTAGAGATGCATTGATTCTCCACATTATTCCCCACATTATTACCCCATCTCACTGAAGTATAAACTCTTATGTCATCACCCCAGTGTCAACTTGTGTAGCAATCTTCATTTATTCTGTTTTTTTAAACAATTCAAAAGCAGGGATTCTTTTCAATTAAAATATAAGCACTTCAATACAACCACATTTAAAAATGATTACTTAAAGAAAATCTCTGAGAGCAAACCACCATTTCTTAATTTTCTGTGTCTATTTTATAACAATATTGTTCAAAAAGAGTCTGTTTGGTGTAGTGATTAAGGCATCAGGACTAGAAACAAGGAGAGTGAATGTTCTAGTCTCACTTTAGGATGAAGGCAGTTGGGCGGCCTTGGGCCAGCCCTTCTCTCTCAGCTCTAGGAAGAAGGCAAGGACAAGCCACTTCTGAAATCTTGCCAAGAAAACTAAGGTTGTCTGGCTAGTAGTTGCTAGGAGACAAAACTGATCTGAAGGAACTCTTCTCTCAATACTATCCAAACAAAAACACTCAGCAACTGCATATAGACAAAGGTCAGGATAAAGACACATATATACCTTAAATCTCAAATGCCTATGGCTCAAATTAACTAAGCAAAGCAAATGCCATAATGGACGGCATTCTTGATATAAATTCTGTAAACGAATTCCTAGTGTATGCTGCACCCTCAAGATAGCATAAGACTAAGATTAGTTGATAAGGAGCATCAAGTTATAGCACAAGTATTATATCCAATAGCCAGATTCTATAGAGAGTTTTGTTCGTCAGAGTAATATGCTTAATCTGTTTTGGTAGCAAAATGACAGCTCCTTTAGAACAAATATTTTTAAATTGTAATAGCAAAGATCGCATGCTGCAATAATCAAATCTAAAAGTAATTCAGAGCAATCTGTGTCCAGGAACAACTGTAACCGGAAACAGTCACTCTTTGTCCTGGAAGCCATTCGTGGCTTGGTGTAAGAAAAGAGGACTCTCTCTCTCTCCTGGAAGCAATGATGGCAATGGTATAAGCATACCTCCAGGTTATATAACTGCTTTCTCTTGTCCAAAATAGGCAAATTCCCAAACTAGACAACTATGTTGCTTATTGGGATATAACCTCAACATACTGGATTTCAACTAGCCTACCACTTTCTCCAGTTATTAATCCATAGCACAGTTTATCATAATATTAAAAAAGAGAATATGAGATATTTAGAATAGTTTTAATGTCACTCCATTTCTTCTGATAATTGCTCCTGAAAGCTGCATAAAGATTTCAAACAGCATTTATAACAGTATAGAATCCATAAAAACTTGACTTTCACATGACCATGGTATAACCACCCAATGGTCCCCTTATGACCACAGCTTCATAAATGGAATGGGACCACTGTAAAAAAAACACCCCAATTTCCAATGCAAAAAGCTGGTCTAGAATAATATTATGGTTAACAGAATCAAAAACCACTGAGAGGTCAAGAAAAACCAACTAGGTTGCATTCCTTATACTTCTCTTCCTATACAGCTTATCCAATAGGTTTCACAACCAAGACTTGAAACCAGATCAAAAGAGAACTAGATAATCTTCTTCCAAGAGCATCTGCAGTTATGTAGCTATCACCTTCTAAATTCCCTTCACATAAAGGAGATATTAACAGATTAATTACTGTTAGGATCCAAAGAAACCAGAGTTATTTTTTTGATTTATACCGCACTTATATTCAGCAACTTTTCATTCTTCAAGGATGAAGTTACCTCTCTTTCAACCTGTTCACTAATCCTCCAAAACTTGATTAACTCAGCCGTGATGTGTAGGAGTTGAGTTGAGATACAGTCTAGCACAAGTTTCTTGTCCATATTCTCAGGTCAAAAGAACTGATAATTCAACATAACCAGAGAAGTCCAAATCTTAGATGTGCGTAAAAGTATGTTCTAGCCTCTTTTGATTATTTTTGTGCCATTTCTGCTGTCTGTGCTTCAGCCATCCTCCATCCTACCTCATTTTCTGTAAATCCTTTGGGAACAAGTGACGTTCCAGCATCTAAAGAATTACCCACAATCTCAATGGCTATATTTGTATCACATATCACACATTTATTTAGAAACACTAGGTTTTACTGAGTTAATTTCAACATACTGAAAAAAGCTACAAACTCTCAAAGTCTAACAATTGGGAATATTCAGTCATTAAAATGTGGCATGTATGCAAAATGAATGCACCTGAGTCTCTACAGCGTGCACTGTTTATTTTTCGCAATCAAGTAAAAGTTTTGTTGATTGTAAGCTTACTAAAGCCTTGAAAGAGTCTAGAATGTGAGATGTGAAAAACACTAACCTTTATCCTATTTGAAAGAGAAATAATTATACAAGAAAGCAGAATATGCGTAGATTCCATTTGGACTACTATAACAAGAAAATGAGAAGTACAAAATGTAACTCCACTATGTGCTGTGGTAACTTTAAATTGAAACAATTAATGTTAGGGCAATGACAACTGCTTGAAGATACTGCATCCCCTATGAGGAAGAAGGGGTGGTTCAGAATTTTTTAAAGAAATACTCTTATCGGTTGGGTTGTGAAAAACTTATGTTAAATAAAAATAAGGAAAATAAGGAAAGGCAAAGTCAATGAAATCGCCACCAGCATCCTTTGGATATTTGAGTCCAGGTTGGCACTGAGACTTAATAATCACTCTCTGATAAATTATAATATCATGAATCATAAATTAACTAAGCAGATTTTAACCTAATGTATTGTGTAAACTTAATTGTTTTAGTTTACAATTCATGTGTTGTACAAATCCAAAAAATCAGATTAACAGAGAAAAACAGTTATGATTAAACATGAGTATGTTTGGTGAACATATACTACAATTTGCAAAGGGAGAAAAGCAGGTTAAGCTTTTCCTTAAAAATATTATCTATTATATATATATTTGTAATTAATACTATTTTCTACAGTCAGGATCCTTTTCAAACTAGAATCTGTCTTCTAAATTATTAACTACACTTTATAGTCTGATGTCATCTATATGTCTGATAAACAAACCTTTACATTATAAATCAACAACCTGCATCAATGATGCCAACCCTTTTTAAAGTGCAGAACAGCCATTCAATAATGTATAATCAGTTGGCTGACAGTAAAAGGTTGGTTTCCACTCGAAATTGAATTGCCTCATTGCTGTTCCTTCTTCCCAAAGACTCTGTCCCACATGTATTGTCCTGAGCTGAATCATTGAGAGGGAGAGAGAATTAGGCTTATCTTTGGCCTTTCAAAGACTTCAATTTTTTCCATTTTTTTCCTAGTAAAAAACATGCAAGCAATTAGAGCTGAGCAATTAGAGCTAAGTGGAAGCAAGTAAAGATGATGGGACAGTTTTCAACATGACAGCTGAAATCATGAACTGATCTATTCTCTTGGACTGGCAATTTATAAAAAGTTGAACAGAACAGAGCTTAAGGACAGATCCCAAGGATATTCAAGGACACCCTTGTTCAAGCTGACAGCAATGAGAATACATTAAGCATGATTTTCCCCCCCTTTCTTCTTTCTGGAAAACCCCTTCTCTTTCAAAAGGCGCATTTTCTTTCATCTACATAGCCATCTATTCTAAGTGCTCATATATAAGAAACATAGAACCTTCCTAAAGTGATTTCAAACCTTTATTAGGCTAGTTTTAAAGGGTACAGTTCATCTCTAGTAACTTGTTTTGCATTATTTCTCTGAGAACAGTTAAGTAAATTGAATGTACATTCATTCTCTAAATTAAAGGTTTAGATAGCAAATATCATTCAAGTATTTTTCATGGATATTTATTATAATGCATGTATTAAATTTGCATCTTTCGTTCCCTCCTGGAGGTCAAATAGGATGCAGAAAATTATTCTCATCTGCATTGTCCCCACAACAGTCTTGTGGGACGGGTTAAGCTGAGGGATAATGACTGGCCCCAAAGCTTTTACTGTGCTTCAATGGCTGGATGTGAATCTGGTTCTTCCCAGTTCTTGTTCAACAGGTTAGCAAATACTTTGTAAATATTTTCCCCTTACAAGCGATCATAAACTGCTGCACATAGTATAAACTGCCATATTTTCAGCATTATCAGATATAAATCTGCAACTCGGAAATAAGAAAAAAGGAGTATTTTTTTTCCAAATGGAGATAAGCCATTAAACTAGTCTAATAAAGATCAGGCAAAAAACAATATAGAAACATTTCCTTGGTAATGTAGCTAATGACAATGTGCAAGCCATGCATATGAAGAAACTTTTAGCATATGGAAAGGACAAGCAGAAAATTGAAGATACTTGATTACATGCAGGAAATTATTTGTTGGGGAAGTTTTATTGTTGGGAATACTTTATTCAATTTGTACATCTAAATTTATGATCTGTCAGAGACTGCAAAAATGTACTTTTTCTTGCCTTTGTTTTGTATGAGTTGCTGCTTTGGTTCTGTAAGCATTCTATTTTTTAAACTTGGTAATTACAATAACTTCTAATTTTGCATAGTAGAATAGTATGTACTGTTACTGAAATTTTAAAATATTTTTGCATATTCAAATTACTTATTTAAAAAATTACATGGCTATCTATTTTATAAATGATAAACCTAGGCAATTCAAAATAGTAATCTAAACTCACAAAATCCCCAAAGAACTATACTTCCCATGTCAGCATCACAAATTTCCACCTACATTTGCTGGGTTCGTTTCCATCTCAGTCTAATCAAGTGAACAGCTAGATCTTCACAACCCTTGAGAAGGCTAATAGAGGAGGCTCTTTGAATCTTAGTGGGGGAGTGGGAAGGCTGTTCCAAAGCAGGGGTCTTCAACCTTGATCCCTTTAAGACTTGTGGACTTCAACTCCCAGAGTCCCTCAGCCAGCAAAGCTGGCTAAGGAACTTTGGGAGTTGAAGTCCACAAGTCTTAAAGGGACCAAGGTTGGAGACCCCTGTTCCAAAGGACTGGGTCCACCTCAAAAAACATGTGCCTTCATAGTCTTACCAGATGACACTATTTAATGAAAAGAAGCTGGAGCTAACTTGGGGTGAGCAAATTTCTTCAGAGAGATGCTATCCTGCAGAACATGGCCTCATGTCATTCAAGGTTTTAACAGCACCTTGAGTTGCATCTGGAAATGAACTGGAAGCCAATGCAGTTCATGCAACTGTGGTGTGACATGAACAAATAATGAAATATGTGCTGCTTCAGTTCTGAGTGGTCTTCAATAGCAGCTGCATGTAGAGCATGTCACAGTAATCAAGAGTGATGACAATAAATGACTATGGCTAGGAGCAATATGAATGATTGTGAGCAAAGCCCCCCCCCCTTAGCCACAGCCGCCCCTGCTCCTACTCCTGTTCAGTATTTTCCTTATGAAAGTTTGTTGATGCTGACATTAGATACTGATACTTAGATACTTGTTTGTGATCTCATGAAATACTGTATGCGTTGGTTTTGGGATGCCTCCTGCTGTATATCCATCCCCAGGAACAATAAATGCTGTATTTTCTCCATTTGTACAGTATCTGTCTTATTGTTGATTCATGGAGGCCAAATTTTTAGCAAGAATTTGGCAGCACTTTCCAGCCTCCTGAACATCAACATGAAGACTGCCTGCATCTCTTTTGACTCAGGCAAGATTCAGTTCTACAAACATATGAAGATTCCAGTGATGACAATCAATATTTGTTTTATAGGGAAGGAGTCCTTAAACTCTGATTGCCTCACTCACTGAAATTTGATTCAATGTATCCCTAAGTTAGCTGATTATCCTAAGGTTCCACATATCTTTTCCAACAAAAACAGTGCATGTTGGCTTAGCATGTTCAATAAAGACACTGTACACTGTTGCAAGAATCTCTTACTAACAGGATGAAACTCTAAACACAGTGAGTCACAGTATTGCAGGGATATGAATAGGCACCAACTTCATCTCAGGACTGTATACTTAAAAAAATATCTAAGTGAAAATTCAACACACATTTCCCCCAACTATCAATAAACAATGGCAATCAACAGCCCCAGAAAATGTTATCCCACAAGTGCAGAAGGGGCTGCAGTTATCAATGTCCTATTTCTTGTTTCTAAAAAAAAACATATGGCATTTCAATGCTCACAAGTACTTTACTGTAGCTGTTCCACTGGTAAATGAGCAAAATCTGCATCCAAAATATATAAAGCCAACCCTTAATAATGTACCTTGGTTTTCCCTTTATGATGCCAGAAGCATACGGAAAGGGTACACAGGCCATGATCTTTCTGAATGACCTTGCTTTTAGCCAAGTGATCACAACTCTCCTCCCTATCCTTCAAACTGAGATTCAGTTTGAACTTTCCTTGGCAGGCTCCCCAACACCATTCCTGCCAGCCCTCTCTGCTTTCATCTGTATTTCCAACCCCTGAAAGGTGCTGAAATAAGCCAGTGTAGCGGCCAGAGACACCTGAACAGGAGCGGGTGAGGGTGGGTAGAATGGCCGGGGCCGCAGTTACCCTCCCTCTGCGCCCTTTCCCTGTAAAGCAAGGAGACAAGGCGGGGCGGAGGGAGGCACCCGATCCCTTTCGGGGCGCCTCGGGTCAGTCTGTCTCTCTTGCAGCTGAACTCCCAAGAAGCTGCGGGTGGTGGGAGGGTGGGAAGGACGTCCCCATGCCCCTTCCCTGCCAGGGATCACCTGCCCGCCCGCTCACCTTGGCAGCAGCGTTCAAAGCCGCGTGGCCGCTGCCACCTGGGCACCCGCTCAGCTGCCGGGCGGCCGCGGCGACCACCCGCGTACAGATCATGGAGGCGGCCATGATCGACCTCCTTCCTGCGGGGCCCCGCCGCTCCCGAGAACAGCCCCGCCCGTCCACCCGGCGCCTGCGCAGAAAGAGAGGAACTGATCCGAAGGCCGCCGAGCCTCTTGGCGCGTTTATTCTTCTTCCTGCTCCAGGGAGGAAGTGGAAGCCACCGGCGGAGACGCCCGAGACGGTGGTCCTGCGTTGGAGGCGCGTAAGACGTCTTGAGCCCCTTAGCCTTTACTTCGCGGGCACGTTACCCTGAAAGCGCTCAAGTGGTGCTTTGATGCCCCGGTTGCTCCGCCCCTCCTTTGAAGTAGTTTAGGGATTTGATTACGTAGCGTCAAGTTGTTTCCGATTCCTAGCGACCGCAGACAGATTTCCTCCATAACGATCTACCTGGCCTTTGGAGTCGCGGCTCTATCACCGAGTCCTTCCAACTTGCCGCTGATGTCGTTTTTCGTTCCACCTTTCCCACCATAACAGCGGCTGCAAAGAAAACGTCCTTTTCCTTGCCTTTTATCCAAAGAGTTTTAATTTTATTTATGCTATTGTGAACATTTTAAACGCGCCCCCCTCCCCCAACGAATGGCATGCAGGGTAAAAAAGAGGCCTCCCCTTCGCCGAGACTTATGAAGAGGTGAAATGCGGGCGTCATGGGCCGCCCACCCCCTTAAAAACGGGGTCGTTGTTCCCAGCGGGAGCCCTTGCAGGGAAGAAAGCGGCCTCGCTGAATATAATGCGAGGCTCCAGAACAGAAGTGGGGCTTAAAGCCGCGTTCATGTCCTTCTCCCTTTTTTCCCCTGCGCAGGTCACGAAGGGCCGCTCTCAGCTCGCTGGCTGCGGTACTTTCCTCCGATCTCACCCGCGGCTTCGTCTTCCGGCCAGCAGAGGCGGCGGGATGGCGGCCGGAGCGAGCGGGGAGCAGAGCAGCATCAGGGAGAGGCTCTTGGCTGCCTTGGACGATCTGGAGCTGCTGGCCAGGTGGGCGCTGCTGGCCGTCGCGGCGTGGATCTCTCCGGGGCCGCCCTTGGCGTTCCGCTGCGGGATTTCGCGCTGGTCGCGGAAGAGCCTAACCAGGAATGAATTAATGAATGTTCTGGGCTAGTATTCTTCTTCTTGTGTTCCGGGCTCCTATCCTCGGCCAAAGGGGGTGGTTTGCACGGCGTCCCGACGTGCAACATAACGTTATTGGACGGTTAATAAGTACCCAATTTCAAATTACTGATTTCTAGGCTCACGTGACAAAAGAACTATTTATATCTCGCCTTTATTACTTTTACCAATAACTCAAGGACGCGAACACGTCCCACACACTTTCCTATTTTCCCCACGACGGCAACCTTGTGAGGTGGGTTGGGCTGAGAAGAGAGAGTGACTCGCCCAAAGTCACGCAGCTGGCTTTCATGGGTGACTTCAACTCACTTGCTTTCTAACCTGGTGCCTTTGCCAGTAGCCCAAACTGGCTAGTGATTAACCATAAAGTGGAGTTTTCTATTTCCCTGCAAAACGGTTGTGAAGGGCTGGCAGACTTGCAGGAACAAACTTGAGAAGCATCAGTTGAGGGAAGTGTGCTCAAGATATTAGACAGGATATAACTCTTGTTCTTTTTTTGAAGCTGGCTTGTGTGAAAATGATTCTTCAAACATTTTACATGTTCAAGTCTAAGGTGCAAAAATTACTTTTCTGAATTGAGTGTAATTTATTTTGATGCACCTCTGAGCAGAATTTTAAACGTTTGCTTTACATTGCAGATGCTACTTCACCTGATAATCCATGGTTATTAGTAATTGATGATCAGGAAAAAAAATTACCTAAAATAGCCCACTGGTGCGATCACAGACAGGATGTCCACTTTAAACAACATGCCCTTTCTAGCTCAATTTCACAAATTATATATTTTTAAAACTAGAATCCCCATCCCTGTTTGTTATGTTTTTACTATAGACCACTTAAATTGTTTAATTTTTGTTACTAACTTCATTTATTTATTAATCATATTTTTATAACAATTAGTTCCATCAAATATCAAATCTAACTGATTAGCTGAAACAACGGGAGCAAAATTTAAGATGAAAAGAAGACTTAATTTATTTGCTTTGGAGGAATGAGTAATACACTAAAACTGTCTCCTTTTTGCTAACACGTTTATATTGTTTTGCTTTAGAGAACTGATTGAAGTTTTGGCAATTTCAAGAAATCAGAAGCTAGCACAACCTGGGGAAGAGAGCCAGGTAAAGATTTTAAAAATCTTATAAAACTATAGAATATTTTTTTTTTGTTAATTATCTACAGGTTGACCAACCTGAAAAGTAAAGTAGTATGTCTGTTTCTCCATTTTTACTTATGTCACATAAACAATTCTATACTTTTTTTTATCCGGGCCCTGAGGTTTATAACTAGAGCTATTAGAAAATCTAGATAGCTACTACAAGATTTGATTTTATTGGAAATCCTGAAATTGACAAGTTACATTTTCCTGTAATATATAATTATTTGTTGCACAGATCCTGGAATTGTTAATTCAGCGGGATAAAGAGTTCCAAGAATTGATGAAACTAGCTCTTGATCAAGGGAAAATCCACCATGAAATGCAGGTATTGGAAAAAGTTGTAGAGAAAAGAGACAGTGATATTCAGCAGCTTCAAAAACAACTGAAAGAAGCAGAGCATATTCTGGTGAGTGAACGGCTTGATATCTTTTGATGTTTGTGCCTATTAAATCAGTCATACAGAAAGTTGGTATAGTTTATTAGTATTAAATGTTCTAGTAAATGCAAATTAGGCTACTTTATTTTTAATATCTTCAATCCTTTCCTTTGGTTGCTATGTTACTGCAAGCCACAGTTGTCTGTACTTTCTTGAATTCTGTTTTCTTTCTCTGTGCTAGTTTGCAGGTTTTTTTTCTTGATATTTGGATGCGATAACTGGTAACCATGTAAATATTTTATATGAATCCTACAGCATGTTACTAAAAAAGATAAAATGGCTCCTTGAGCCTGAAACCCCCGGTTAGCAAATTATTGTCTGAATTTATACAGCATAAAAAAGGTAAAGGTTCCCTTCACACGTATGTGCTAGCCGTTCCAACTCTAGGGGGCAGTGTTCATCTCCATTTCAAAGCCGAAGAGCAAGCACTGTCCGAAGATGTGAAGAAGTGGTCATGTGGCTGGCATATGGAACAGTAATTAAGCAAGAGGTTGAATTGTACAATTCTTTGGACCAAAACCATATTTTGGCTAGCATGCTGTAGAAAATCAGTCAATTTAGTTTTTTCTTTAGCATTTTGTATGAAGCCAGCTGGTTCTTATTTAATTAACAGCCCATTATTTAACTCTGGTTTAGTACAATTTTAAACCAGGCAATAGATCAAGATTTTCTTTTGTTAGCAAATTGGTGAGAAAGATAGCCCTAAAGAAATGCAGAAACATTCTTGGGATCCTATTAAATAACCAAGCTGTTGTTCTTAGACTTTTCCCTTGATTAGGATAACTTGCATATTTCCTATACGAATTTTAATTTCTGTAAAGAGGATTTATGAAAGAATACACTTTTTATAAATCGGCATAATAATGAATAGTATTTTACATATAGGCTACAGCTGTTTATCAAGCAAAAGAAAAACTGAAATCAATAGAAAAGGCAAGAAAAGGTAAGTATTGTTTTTAATTATTTCTTAAGAAGTCTGTTACCACAACCATAAATTGAACATTGCATGTCTCATAAAATTTATAAACATTGGTTTCAGTCTTAATTTATTTTTTTCAATAATTATATATTTTTAAAAATTCATGGTACAAGCCAAGACAATTCAGTAGATTTACATATCATTTATTCTTGTTCACTTCAAGGTGTTTTCGGTCATTTGCACCTTAATAAAGCTGTGACCAAAACTAATTAAATAAAATCTTGCAATCTTCTGTGAGATCTTTGAGTCCAACAATAGATTTCTCCTGAACAGTTATTTACAAGAGGTTTGAGGTGAAACTAAAAGGAGCAATTGAACAACATACATATTCCTGGTTTAATTTCTCCAGCTTTGTAAGGATAGTTTTTGGTGCTTCATGGGATGCTAGATATAATTATGAGAAGGGAAAACAATGGCCGCCTGGAGATTTGAAAATTGCAATTCCTGGCATTATTTACATTAGAGCAACAGGGAATTGTAATTTATGGTGAATAATAGAGCAGAACAGAAAGTAAAACTACTGGAATGTCTCTGTTGTCTGTAATATATTCATGAATCAGTAGGGAGGAATGTTCAGAATGTTTGGCTTTTATTGAATTATTTTTGCACAAGAATTTAATTTGAAGACACAGGAATTATTTTCATTTGGGTATTTCAAAAAGTTTCTCATGAGAACCATCATACCATATGAAAATGTAGCACCTTATAAGATAAATTTCCACTATAGAAAAGAGATTGAATTGCACATAGAACTGCCCCCCAAAAAAGAAAGAGCTTGGGAAAACAAAAGGAAACAATCATTTTATAATGTTAGTGCTTCTACATTTTTTTACTTGAAAGGACTAATAGTGAATTTTATGTTACAGAATGGATGGCTGCGTGTATTCATTGTATCTATGTTTCTTACAGGAGCTATTTCTTCTGAAGAAATAATTAAATATGCTCATAGAATTAGTGCCAGCAATGCTGTTTGTGCTCCTCTAACTTGGGTGCCAGGTAAATAATAAATATATATCATCTTATTTTTACTTACAGTAGGTATTTACATATTTTTTGGCAACTGCAAATATGTTTATGTGTACTACTTGGTAAATTTGATAAGATAGGTAATGCAAAATACATATTTTCTAACATGGGAGGTTTATGCAGTGCTTGGGATTATTAAGGTGAAAGATGCTTTGGGGCACACATGCATATGAATGTAACATGCAATTCCTTGAATCTGCCTTCTAGAATTAAGCTATAGCTTTAGAGGCAGCCTGAGAAAAGGTGCAGCTGCTTTAAGGATGTATTAAGAGTATTGCCAATACTCTTTGAGTGCTGAATCTTTTTTCCTTTGAATTTCTGACTACTGAATGCATGCATGCTTTGTGCTACCAAGTGAGCAGCTGTTAACTTATCTAAGATTTTTTTAATGAAGAGTATGACAGGGAAAATAAATTATTTGTTCATTCATGCTATTTTTAAAGCTGGCCACTCATGAATGACTTCAAGTTTACAGGAGGTTAAAACAAGTAATAAAGGTAAATGAAAGCAATAGTAAAAATGATCACAAAAGAAAAAACACTGTTTGACTTATATTTGCTTATTCAGAATTGCAAACAAAATCATTATTTTTAAGGGGATCCTCGAAGACCATATCCAACTGATTTGGAGATGAGGAGTGGTCTTTTGGGTCAGATGAACAATCCTTCAGCAAATGGAGTTAATGGACACTTACCAGGAGATGCACTTGCAGCCGGCAGATTACCAGGTAATAGAAATTTAAGAGAAATGAGTCTGCTGTCAAGTGTGTTTATATGCACACTTTATGTATATAAAGTGTATATATACGTATGGAATACGCAGTGTGGAACCTTAGGCATGACAGATGTTGTAAATCTCAGAAGTTAATGAAATTAAGAAAATCAAGACAAGTCCCTTGAAATAAATTATTTAAGAATTTATTTAAAATAAAAAGATTGAAATAGATTCAAAGAGATTAAAAATGAAAATATTAAAAGCATTTACATCACTGTAATGAAATGTGTGTACAGTGTTTGCACAGGCTCGAGTAAAAATTGTTTTAAAAAAACAGTATTTTATCAGAAGATTATTTCTTACTTTTAAATCAAAGCTGGTCTGTAATTGAAAAACAAGTGATGTTATGAAATGCAGTAGAGAGGAATAAGATCAGGATGTCTTCAGCTGTTTTAGTACTTAGCAGCATTGAAACTTGTATACTACCCTATAGTGTTTTACAGCATTCTCTGGGTGGTTTACAATGTCGGCATATTTCCCCCAGCAATCTGGGTCATTTTACAAATCTCAGAAGACCGAGTCAACCTCAAGCTCGATCAGGATCAAACTCTAGGCTGTGGGCAGAATTTGTCTGCAATACTGCATTCTAACAATTGCACCGTCAGGGCTGGTTTTTTTTGGAATATCAGCATCACTTTACCACTGAAGTTGAAATATAGGGAGGAAATAAGGTTGCCTTCTTTTTCTCTAAGATGCTTTTCTGGTGAAATTGTATACACTGCTAATTTTAGAGGAAAGAAGACTTCTGAAGGATGAATTTAATCCTGTGATTTTTTTAAATGGAAAAAACAAAGCTTTACTGACGGTGAGAAGAGTTAAGCACATGACTTTCTAAAGAAGACAAGATTCTGGTAGTTTGAGGTAACAGCCTGAGAAATAAATTAGACAAAAATAACAAAAGGATGGATAGGTGGCTTGGAAAATAGTAGAAATTTCTAGGGTTGATATGAGTGAGAGAGAAAAGCAAATAAGCTTATTGACCAATTAAAATAAATGGGAGATAGCATAAAGAATACCTTTTATTTGCTGTCTTGTTTATTGTGAGAGCTTGTTGAAGTTCTTCTAAAGCCCAGATTGAAAGCACATTGCTTGCAAATGCCAATGAGTTCTTGCAGAATCACTAGTATTCCCTCAAAGCATCCACATCCTTTAGCATTGGCAAATCATTTCACCATTACCTACACCTTGACATTTTGTATGCTCTGAGGTTGTGCTATCTTGGCTCAAAGTGGTAGAGGATAACATGAATGCTGCAGGAGAACCCATTGTGGCAGTTGATATGTTTATTGGGAAGCTTATGAGCTGTCTGGCAGAAAATAAAATTATGGCCAATGGTTTATACTTCCTTGTACATGGGAAATACATATCAGTTGCATTTATTATGAGAGAAATTTGTTTTACTTTGGGAAATCCAGTTTTGGTGCCTGGAGAAGGTCATTTGATTTATACGGAGGAGGGTATTTGTCCAGTTATTTAATACTATCCATTTGCTGTCCACAGTAAGCATTCTTTCAGTTTGCAAAGGGAAAAAGTATATATTAAACAGTTGTGCCCTAATGGAAGATCAATTGTTAAAAAGTTTAACAGGAATATTAGTTGGTTCAATTATTTTTATCTGCTAAGCACGTGAATGGTTTGAAATCAGGAATCTGATATTTTTTTAGATTAACAAATTATGGGAATCCTCAATTTACAAACCTAATTGAGTCCAAAATTTCTGTTGCTAAATGAGAGTTGTGTGTTTTGAAAAAGGACATTTTATGACCTTTCTTGCCACAGTTTAGTGAATCACTGCAGTTGTTAAGTTAGTAACGTAAATGTTAAGTGAATCTAGCTTTCCCATTGACTTTGCTTATCAGGTCACAAAAGGTGATCGCATAACTCTGGGACACTGCAATAATAAAAAATGTCAGTTGCCAAGAGTCTGAATTTTAGACTTAGACTAACCTTATTCTCACTTTGAATTTACACTAATCGGCATATATTAAAATGAAATTTCGCTGCATACAGCTCTCAAAATCACCCTCTCCAATATACATTACATAAACAGTACTAAATAAATACAAAATTATACCCACATATATGGCATGGAGAAACAACAGTCTATTTTGGATGTACACTATACATGTATATAGCGAGAAAAACGAATCTTGCAAGTTCATCAGATGGATGGCATAAGGAACAAAGCTATTACAGAATCTGGCAGTCTTGCTAGAAATACTTTGAAACATCCTCCCAGAGGAGAGCAACAGACCGTGAAGTGGGTGTGTGGGGTCTCTAACAATGCTTTGAGCTCTAAGTACCATAATTTTCAGCGTATAAGACGCACCAGAGTATAAGACGCACCTTAGTTTTTGGGGAGGAAAATAAGAAGAAAACTGATTGGCAGGTGGATTGGCCTCCCGGAATACCCCCAATCAGCTGTTCCCAGAGGTGAATTTTAGCAATGGTTGTGAGCTGTGCCTTGCTTTTTTTTTTGTGCCTCTGAAACTCTGTTTCAGAAAAAACTTCTTTCTGCCTCTGAAAGCCTCTGAAACAGCTTCAGAAAAAAAGCCTCTGAAGCTCTGTTTGGGGGCTTCTTTTCTGAACCTCTGTTTGGAGGCTTCATTTCTGTAGCTTCATTTCTGATGCTTTTTTCAGTCTTTGAAACCTCCGTTTGAGAAACTGGGCAGGGCTACATTCAGAGTATAAGACGCATCCAGATTTTCACCCTCTTTTTGGGGGGAAAAAGGTGTGTCTTATCCTCCGAAAAATACAATACATAGCGCTTATCAGTAGTATCCTGAATAACAGGAAGTGAACTTCCTATAATTTTCTCAGCTATCCTTACCTCTCTCTGTATGGACCTTTCCATCTGAGGCACTGCTGCCACCAAACCAAACAGTGATGCAGTTTGTTAAAACACTCAATTGTGCCTCTGTAAAAAGTGCCCAGGACAAAAGATGTGCTCTCCTCATCCAATGGAGGAAATGCAGACGCTAGTTTGCACGTTTCACTAAGAATTACGTGGAAAAACCAGTTCAGATTGTTAGTTATCTGCACCCCCAGATACTTAATACTGTTGACCACCTCTACAGCTGCATCCTTGATAGTGGAGTATGACCACGCTAGCTCTTTGATCATGTGACCATGGGGATGCTGCAATGGTCATGTGAAAAACTGTCATAAGTCTATTTTCGGTGCTGTTGTAATTTCGAACGCTCATCAAATGAATGGTTGTAAGTTCAGGGACTACCTTTACAAGGTACTCTTAGCATCAGAGGGTTTAATGGGAAAAAGATATGTTCTTCTAAAATCAGTGGGAATTACAAATATACGGCTAGTTTACTTGATTTTTGTAAAATTGATGTATAATTTTATACTGTAAACTTCTGGTTGTCAGTCAGAAGGTTCTTCCATGTCATTTTAATATATTATTAAAAAATAAATAAGAGCATGAAGTAATTGTATATTTCTTTTTTCTTCAGATGTGCTTGCACCACAATATCCCTGGCAATCAAGTGACATATCAATGAACATGCTTCCTCCTAATCATAGCAATGACTTTATGCTGGAACCTCCTGGACATAATAAGGAGAACGAGGATGATGTAGAGGTTATGTCAACAGATTCCTCGAGTAGCAGTAGTGACTCAGATTAGGGTCTGCATCTGACTCACTTGATCGTACCAGCGAATACACACATTCTGCATTCCAGATAGAGGTTGTGGTATCAAGGAAGAAACTTAAAAATTCATGAGAATCATTCTCTTGTATTTGATGAATATGACTTTATCCCAGAATTTCAGATAATTGTTGAAATAGGATGGAGGTAGGTACTGGAAATGTGTTATGCTCTTACATAATTTATTTTGGTATGTGTTTACTCATAAAAATGTTTTTGCACAAAATAAATATCTATGAAATTGCAAGTTAGCTGTTGCTTTTGAGTAGAGTAACACTTCTATAAACAGCAAAGAATTATAAGGAGCAACTGTCACCAATTCCTTAATACATTTTTGTAGTAAGTCTTCTAGTCTTCCAAATAGATCTTCAAGCAGCAGAGATGTGGGAGAAAATTCTATTCTTCAAGTCCATTAAAGCATTCTATGAGTAAAAGACTGCTAACTTTAGATCCAATAATCTTTCAGATTGTATAAAATCAAAAAATATTTAGATTAGACTTCTCCAGCCTGCTACTTTGCATGTGCATTAGTTTGTAATACTCTACTGGCACTCCTACTTCCTAGGCTTTTTGTCATGGGAATTGTAGCCCAATGTACAAAAAGAGATGATGATGTTAGTTGCAAAGTTGTGTCGGACCCATGGTGACCCCATGGACGTTTTTCCAGCCCTTCCTGTCTTTTACCATCCTCTGGAATCCATTTAAGCTTACACCTATTGCTTCAGTGACTCCATCCAGCCACCTCATTCTCTGTCGTCCCCTTCTTCTTTTGCCCTCAATCTTTCCCAGCATTGGGCTCTTCTCCAGTGAATCCTTCCTTCTCATTAGGTGGCCAAAGGATTTGAGTTTCATCTTCAGAATCTGGCCTTCTAAAGAGCAGTCAGGGTTGATTTCCTCTAGGACTGACTGGTTTTTTTGCCTTGCAGGGACTCGCAGGAGTCTTCTCCAGCACCATAGTTCAAAGGCCTCAATTTTTTTAAAAAAATTGCATTTATATCCCGCCCTTCTCCGAAGACTCAGGGCGGCTTACACTATGTCAAGCAATAGTCTTCATCCATTTGTATATTATATACAAAGTCAACTTATTCCCCCAACAATCTGGGTCCTCATTTTACCTACCTTATAAAGGATGGAAGGCTGAGACAACCTTGGGCCTGGTGGGGCTTGAACCTGCAGTAATTGCAAGCAGCTGCTGTTAATAACAGACTGTCTTAGCAGTCTGAGCCACTCAAGGACCCTTTGGCACTCAGCCTTTCTTATGGTCCAACTTTCACAGCCATACATTGCAACTGGGAAAACCATAGCCTTGGCTATAATACACTTTTGTTGGCAAGTTGATGTCTTCGCTTTTTAGTACGCTGTCTAGATTTGCTGTAGCTTTCCTCCCCAGGAGCAAAGGTCTTTTAATTTCTTGGCTCCAGTTCCCATCTGCGGTGATCTTGGAGCCCAGGAAAATAAAATCTGTCACTCCCTCCATTTCTTCCCCATCTATTTGTCGAATTGAGAGGGCCGGATGCCATGATCTTAGTTTTCTTAATGTTGAGTTTCAAGCCAACTTTTGCACTCTCCTCCTTCACCCGCATCAAGAGGCTCTTTAGTTCCTCTTCACTTTTTGCCATTAGAATGGTATCATCTGCATATCTGAGGTTGATATATCTCCTGGCAATCTTAATTCCAACTTTCCCAATTTTGAACCAATCAGTGGTTCTGTGTCCAGTTCTCACTGTTGCTTCTTGACCCGCATACAGGTTTCTCAAGAGACAAAAAAGATGGTCTGGTACTCCCCCCCTTTTTAAGAACTTGCCACAATTTTTTGTGATCCACACAATCAAAGGCTTTAGCATAGCCAATGAAGCAGAAGTAGATGTTTTTCTGGAACTCCCTAGCTTTCTCCATGATCTAGCATATGTTGGCAATTTGATCTCTAGTTCCTCTACCTCTTCAAAATCCTGCCTGTATTTCTGGTAGTTCTCGATCCATATACTGCTGGAGCCTAGCTTGTAGGATTTTAAGCATAACCTTACTAGCATGTGAAGAGTACAATGGTGCAATAGTTTGAACATTCTTTGGCATTGCCTTTCTTTGGAATTGGAATGTAAACTGACCTTTTCCAATCCTGTGGCCACTGTTGATTTTCCAAATTTGCTGGCAAATTGAGTGTAGCACTTTTACTGCATCGTCTTTTAAGATTTTGAATAGCTCAGCTGGAATACTGTCTCCTCCACTAGCTTTCTTGCTCAGATTTCCTAAGGCCCATTTGACTTCACATTCTAGAATGTCTGGCTCAAGGTCAGTGACCACCCCATCGTGGTTATCAGGGATGTTAAGCTCATTCTTGTATAGATAGTTCTTCTGTGTAATTTTGCCACCTCTTCTTAATCTCTTCTGCCTCTGTTAGATCCCTGCCATTTTGGTCCTTTATCATGCCCATCTTTGCATGAAACGTTCCCTTCATATCTCCAATTTTCCTGAAGAGATCTCTGGTCCTCCCTATTCTCTGGAATTCTGCATTTAACTGGGTGTACCTTTCTCTTTCTCCCTTGCCTTTTGCTTCCCTTCTTTCTTCAGCTATTTGCAAATCTTCCTCAAACAGCCCTTTTGCTTTCTTGCCTTTCTTTTTCTTTGGGATGGTTTTAGTTGCTACCTCTTGTACAGTGTTGTGAACCTCCGTCCATAGTTCTTCAGGCACTCTGTCTACCAGATCTAATTCCTTAAATCTATTTGTCACCTCTACTGTATATTCATCAGGGACATGATTTAGTTCATACCTGAGTGGCCTAGTGCTTTTCCCTACTTTCTTCAGTTTAAGCCTAAATTTTGCAACGAGCAGCTCATGATCTGATCCATAGTCAGCTCCTGGTCTTGTTTTTACTGACTGGTTTACTCAGTTAACCAGAGGCAAAATTCGTACAATATATTGAATTAATGTGGCTGAACAAATTTTGTTTTAGGGTATAATACAAAAATAACTAATGGAAAACTAAACACAATGTGGGTTAGATACAATGGTGGGATTCAGCCAGTTCGCACCACTTCGGGAGAACCGGTTATTAACTTTCTGAGCAGTTTGGTGAACTGGTTGTCGGAAGAAATCATTAAGGCAAAGAACCGGTTGTTAAATGATTTGAATCCCACCACTGGTTATATAGTTACATAAAAACATGTTAAGGTTTTTTCACATTATTGGAAAAGTTTCACAGGTTTCATGATAAAAAAAGGCTTGCAACTGGTAGTAATTTTTCTTCTTTCCAATGGTGGTACTCCTAAGTCAGAGAGCAAAATGGAATAGAATGGGAAGAGTTTAAAATATGGACCTTTTGTGATTAGACTGGATTATATCAATTATGGAGTCAACTATAATCCTTTTACTATACAATCATCTTTTCTTACAGAGCAAAGTAACATAAAATATAGAATACATTACTGAAGCTGCTTTGACCAATAACAAAACCATAAGTATCACAAACATGCATTAAGCCCTATACTAGGATACATCACTGTATTAAAATACATTGTAAAGAAAAATATGTGAAGCTGTGTGCCAAAATACAGCATTTGGAGGGAATATGATTACTGCCAGTCATGCACTATTGACAGAGGTTGGTTCAAGTATTTAGAGCAAATGTACAACTGATAACAAAAGTCTGATAACACTGATAACAAAAGTCTCTTCATCGGGGCCTATTGATAATTTTTTTAAATGCAGAAAATATAACTTTTATAGATTTCCAGTGTACCCATTCAGGTGATTTAATTCTTCTTTGAAAGGATTATATTTTTGTTCTCTTAAGCAGCGTAGGGGCCAGAAGAGTTTATTGGCTGGTGGAAACTCATCCCATTTTATCCATTCCCAACCTACAAAAAAAAGAACAAATGTTTCAGCATAAGAAGTACATTAATCTGTCAATGATTGCTAGGATGATGTAACATTAGATTGGGAAATGGGAGTTTATATAGAGGAAGAAATTCACATATGCCTAAAATTCCCAGTGTTGTGATACAAAGACAATGATTTTTTAACCCAGAAACAAAACAATGCTCTCTATGGCTGTGACAACTGCAAGTGGTGCATATAATGTTCAATTTTAAAAAAGAAAATTAAAAGCATAAAAAATTAAAAATACAAAGAAAAAAAATACATACATCTAAAATGTAGGTACCTATCAAGAGGCAGAGAAGACCTATTGCATGCAGATGACATGTAAATGTAAATGCCAATCTCTAATAATTATCAAATCTATCCCAGCAAAAATGATGTATGCCCTGATCTCAATAACACACATAAGCACAAGCCCAGCCCTGTATAATACAGTAGCCCTGAAGGATTAGGTCAATGGGCATTTTAATCCAGCATTTTGTTTCTCATACGGTACTTGTTACCAAGATATCTTCAGAAGGATGGAAACAAACTGTTCTGCATAAAACTAGGTTTAAGCATTCCTGTTTTATTATTACATTTTAGAATACTATCAGAGTTGCAATCTGCCTAATTATTTTGGAGTCTTATAATTTGACATATTTTGTTACAGGAAATCTAAAGATAAATATTGAGTAGACAACTCAAAAGATGGGACACATTTTCAGTATTCTAGACCCTGGAAATTAATTCAGTTTACTTCAAGATAAATTAGAGAAGTTTGTAGCCCAAGTCTTGCCTAAACACAATATAACAAATAAGGGATATGATTTGCACTTTCATATACACACAAATGTTCAAACAAAAAAAGCAGAAAACCATTCTCACATACATATATGCAGACAACATGGATACAAAGTTTTTTAAAAACTTACTTTCATTTTTATCAGGTTCCAGATTCTTTGGTTCGGATTCATGATTCATATCAATGTCTCCTTTCATTAGGATGGTGACATAATGGTAATTGTCCTTTAAACTGGCAGCATTTACAACTGAAGCAAACTGCACATTTGTTAGATGCAAAGCAGTTTCTTCTAAAGTTTCTCTCTTTGCACATTCTACCAAACTTTCACTGCACAGAGGAAAAGTGAAGGAAATATGAGTTAGTCAGAAAGCAAGAGTGGTTCTATTGGTTTGAAATATCACAAGAATCCAGTTTATATGACAACTAGCAGGCATCTACTCTGAACAAAGGGCCTGAATATTTTTGTCAGCTTTGTTTGCCCTTATTCTCAAAGAAATTGGTTATAAAGTAGAAGCACTTTATTTTCATTAATTCATTTTCTGTGTAGCATACTTTTATGTACTGGTGTAAAGCTTTTTTGTATGTTGAGCTAGTGGAAAATATTTGGTGTTTCAGTAGCTTCAGATTGTTTTTCTTATTTATTGTACTTTTATAACCCTGTAACATGGACTGGCCATGGGTACTCCCCTTTATATGCTGGAGTTTTTCATCTTTAGTTGTAGGTGGGGTTGCACTGCCCCACATAACCTGGGGGTCAGATGGTCAGAGCAGGTGCCTAGGGAGGTCTTTGTTCAGCTTCAATCTGTGTGCCAGTTATGCCCTTTCTTGTATATAGAGGTTCTCTGCTTGATCATTTATGCCCTGTTTAACTCAAATTTGGACTATTGCAACATGCACAACATAAGGCTATCCTTGAAAGATATATGGAGGATTCAGGTGGTATAAAATGCAGCTGCATGGGCAATTTTAGGTATCCAAGGGGTGCATGTAATACCTCTGTTTCGCAAGCTGCACTGGGTGCCAATTTGCTTCCAGGTCCAATTCAAGGTGTTGATTGTGACCTATAAAGCCCTACATGGCATGGGGCTAGGCTACTTATGGAAACACTTTGTCTTATTACACCAGCCCATCCCACAGTCAGTTAAGGGAAGGTATGTTGTAGACTCTGTCAGTTAAAGAAACTGTTACTGGCAAGTCAAGGAAGAGTTCCACAGCCCCACCCTGTGGAATATTTTCCCCCTCAGAGGTGAGGCAGGCCCCCACTTTCCTGGTCTTCTGAAAAGGCATTAAAACATATCAGCCCCAGACAAAACCAGCATGGTTGCATTAAAAAAACATAAACTGAAAGACAAAAACGACAAGAATAAAAAGCATATAGCGTGAATCTGCAGGTGACACCAGGAAAGCTAAGGCTCAGAAGTAAGAACTAAGACTTGCAACAAATGTCAAAAATAATAAAGTTTCTTTCAATATGTAAAAAACAAGAAAAAAATGAAGGAATCAATCAGTCCACTAATGGGAGAAGATGGCGAGGTGACAGGCAGCAGTGAAGAAAGAACTGCGGAATTCGTTCTTTGCATTGATCTTTACACAAGAAGAAAAATAATAGTTCAACCTATCAAAGGCAACGCTGTAGGAGACAGAATAGGAATGCAAGTCCAAATAAGCAAGAAAATGGTGAGACAACACCTATCCATTCTAGATGACTTCAAATCACCTGGATCAAATGAATTACAGAGTTCTGAAGGAAGCAGCAAATGTGATCTCAGAACTACTTTCAAAGATCCTGGAGCACCAGGGAATTGCCAAAGGACCAGAAAAGAGCTGATATGGCCCTATCTTCAAAAAAAGGAAAAAAATGGATCCAAGAAACTACAGAACAATCAGCCAGACATCAATACTTGGTAAGATCCTGGAAAAGATAATCAAGCAACATATCTGTGAATGCCAGACAAACCTTATTGCATTCTTTGACAAAGTGACTAAATTAGTGGACCAGCGAAATGCATTGGACTTCAGTAATTTAACAAAGTAGATCACAGCCTACTTCTTGGCAATATAGAAAAATCTGGGTAGACATCATCACCACCAGACTGATTCGTAGCTGGCTGACCAATGACTTTCAACATGTAGTCCTCAATGAAACTACATGTACATGAAGGGAAAATTACAGTGGAGTACTCCAAAGTTCTGTCTTAGGCCCAGTACTCTTCAACATCTTCATAAATATTTAGATGAGGAGATAAAAGGGGAATTCATCAAATTTGCAGATGACATCAAGTGGGGTGCAGTAGCCAGCACTTTAAAACAGGGTAGACAATTACTTTTCCCAAGGGGCCACATGCAAAACTGGGACTGTTGTGGAGGGCTTGAACCAATGGGGCTGCTGCAGTGCCCCACACTATCATGGACTGGATAAAGACAGTCACGGACCGTAGAATGTCCAGGTCTGTCCAGAAGGATCTTGACAGATACGTACACTTATACAACAAAATGTAATTTGGTGATAACAAAAATAAGGTTTTACATTTAGGCAAGAAAAACCAAATGCATATGTATAGAACAAGTGGTACCTGGTTTAACAGCAGTAATTTTGAGCAGGATCTCTGTGTCCTAGTAGATAACCACTTAAGTATAAGCCAGCAGGGTGCTGCAATTGCTGAATAAAGCCAATACAGTCCTAAGTTGCATCAACCAAGGTATAGTATCAAGGTCACATGAAGTGATGATACCACTTTATACTACATTAGTAAAACCACACTTGGAATACTGCATCTGGTTTTGATCACCACAATACAAAAAAAATGAGAGTTCAGAGAACAGCAACAAAGATGATAAGGAGACTAGGATGAAAGACAATGGTTGCAGGAGCTGGGTATGTCTAGCCTAATGCAGAGAAGGACTGGGGTGACTAGATAGCAGTCTTCCAATATTTGAGGGGCTGTCGCAGAGAGGAGAGGGTCAACCAATTCTCCAAAACACCCGAGGATAGGATAAGAAGGAATGGAGATTTATCAAAGAGAGATCCAATCTAGAACTAAGGAGAAATTTTCAATGGCAATAATTAATCTGTGTAGCAGCTTTCTTTCTTAAGTTGTGGGTGCTCCATCCCTGGAGGTTTTAAAGAAAGGATTGGACAGCCATTTGCCTGAACGGTATAGGGTCATGATGGCAAACCTATGGCACGCATAGCCTTCTCTGGGGGCATGCGCGCCATCACCATCTGCTTTTCTGGTTCCTGGCATGCATGTGGTTTCTGGCACACATTTTGGCCAGCTGGTCTTCGGAAAATGGCCCAAAAAATGCCGAAAAAAACGCCCCGGTTTCTGCCCCAAAACAGCATTTCTGACCCAAAAATGGCTTGAAAACGGGCATGCGCATGCCAGCCAGCTGGTCTTCGGGTTTCCGACACTCTGGAATGCCGTGCACGCATGTTCCGTTTTGGGCACTCAGTGCCAAAAAGGTTCGCCATCACTGGTATAGGGTCTCCTGCTTGAGAAGACCTCTGACGTCCCTTTCAACTGTTATTCTGTTACTATTACTGCCACTAGAAAGTCAAGCAAAGCTCTGACAACCCATTATTCAGATCAAAGCCTTTCCTTCCCTTCCCCTCAATTTTGTGCTGCAATAAGACCAATAGCAAAATCCCCCATTTTAATAAAATTATTAAACAGAAATACCAGATTTGGCCTACAAAAAAGAGCAAATATTGGTCTACTATATCTATTTGTTACCACTGTCATTTGATGTTGTGCAACCAAAATCTAGAAGCTTTACCACTAATAAGTTTTGTTGGAAGAAATATCCTTCTGGGTTCAGTTCCAAGTGAGGAAAAAGATACTGGAAACATGGAGACTGCTTGGAAAGATGGTTTAATGGTGGAGAGGAATCACATGGCTTGAGTTCTTTGAGCAGAAAAGGCGATCACATGCTTCAAGGTGTTGGGTGAAGAACCAGGGAGGGAAGGAGAAGAGACCAAGATGCTGAGTGCCTGAGTTTATACCCTCTGTGGGGCCCCACCTTAGTGTTTCCTGTTCCTGTATAAGAAATGTATCCTGATTGGTTGCCAATTCCCAGGTGGTCTAGGGCAGGGGTCTCCAACCTTGGCAACTTTAAGACTTGTGGACTTCAAGAGGCATGGCTAGCATCGCGGGCAAGAAGGTCGCAAACCCCAATGTCTCCGGGGTTTGCACTGATATCCCCCCGCCCAGGGGGTCCTTCCAATTTACAGAGCGGATCATAGCTGCCTCGAAGGGGCAGCGAAGAACGGGGGAGCCGCCGGAGTGAACAGGGAGGCAGCAAACTCCCCATAGCTCCGGACTTTTCCCCCGACCCAGCGGGGAGGAATGCAGTGCCATAAATCCACCATGGCAGCTGCACTAAAGCCGTGGCAGCTACAGGAGCGTGTAGAAGGGAAATCAACAGGAAAGGACAAATTGTTGAAGTCGGGTGAGTTGTGAGCTCACGAAGAAAGATTTTTTAAAATAAGCGCAAGCCCTGGGAGAAACCTTAGTTGGGTGGCTAATTGAAGAGGAAGTGAAAGTGGAAGGAATCAATGTAATGAATACACACTCTGGAAATGAATTAATTTTGGGGGCTTGGAATGGAAGTAGGGCCCTATTTAATCAAGGAAAAGAAAAATAAATCTTTTAAATAAGCAATGGCTTGGGAAAACCTGGAAGTGTTAATGGATTATAATGGAAACTAAAGAAATAACGAGAAAAGTATTAAAGAAAATATTGAACTGTTTTTTAAATAAATGTCTCTATTCCCTCTATCCTAAATCTATGGAATATTAAAAGAACTTATAAGAGATAAAAACTTGGAGGAGGAATAAGTTGGAAACTATAAAATGAACACTTTTAATTGAGAATGCAATTCAAAAGAAGATAAGTAAAAATAGAAGAAAAAGAGGAAAGAAAAAAAATGTTGTGTTGGACTTAAAATACTTAATTCAACTTTTAATACAGTTAAAGAAAATTTTTGGAAAATTAAACTCCATGTACTGAAGCATTTGAGAACAAAGGAGCTTTGTCACCAAAATGGCCACTTATTGTTTGGGAGCTGTAATTGTTTCAAGATGAGACACCTAGAGGTAGAGGAAGTTAGTAAGAGTCGAATAGCTTTCTTGTGACTATTCCCATGATGTTTGGCGTTGCTGGGACTGCGTAACAGTTTTGGAAGAGAATTTTTGATGGTGTGCTTTTGGATCATAAATCTGATGAAATTGTTATTTAAGCGCGGATCCAAAGGCAGAGGCAGACTGTAAGAATGGAATAGCAGACTGTTCCCCCAAAGAAAGTACTGTTTACGTGGGCATACAACATCGCTTTGAAAGGAACTAACGGCTGCTTTTAGAATTTTCTTAAGAATTTAAAATAGAAAATGTTAATATCTATGTTAAAATATAAGTGACAAATGTAATAAAAATAAATTGATGCTTTGGGAAATGGGGGGAAAGATATTAGAACAATTTGGGATAAGAGGGAAATAAATGTATTATGTTTGGGGAAAGTTTCTTTTGTTCTTTTTTGCTTTTTGCTTTTCTTGTTCTTATGAATAGAGAAGGTAATAAAATGACTTGACTAAAACTTCTAAGGAAATAATTAAATATATTGGAGAAATAATTGTTGGAAATAATGAGAGTACCCCTTTTAATTGTTAATCTTTTTTTTTGGTGTTGATTATCACAAAAGATTAGATGTGAATTTTAATATATGTTACTTGATCTAGAGCAGTGCTTCTCAATTATTTTCTGTCATGCCCCCCTAGGAAGAAGAAAACATTTTTCGCGCCCCCCCCCGCGCGATTGTAAACACGGGGCTTAGCTTGCTATGACAGTGTTTGCCGAGGTCAAACGCGCCCCCCTTTACGGAGCCTCGCGCCCCCCCGGGGGCCCCGCCCCACTATTTGAGAAGCACTGATCTAGAGGCAGAGGACGATGAAAAGGAAAGAAATTATGTGATCTCTGGACAGTTGTTAAGGAAGAGATTTTAGGTGGTCTGACCTCTGATTAATAATGTAGATGCAAAATTGAGATAGATAATTTTAAAAAAATGTAAGCAGAAGATTTATTATTGATGTTTTGGGGAAGTAAGCACGGGGACTAAACTTTATTTAAATAAACTCCAGGATGTGTTGAATTTGGAATATATATATATATTTTTAAAATTAGATTTGCGCAAATAAATAATTAAATTTAAGAAGAAGCGGGAAATATATTGTATTAGATTATAAATTTGGGTGAAATTTGATGTGTTTAAAGATGTACCTGACCAATAATTTGTTCACAATGATCTTTTTTTATTATGTTTATAAAAAAATAAAAAAAATTTGGCAAAAAAAAAAAAAAAGACTTGTGGACTTCAACTCCCAGAATTCCTCAATCTTAAAGTTGCCAAGGTTGGAGACCCCTGATATAATTAAAACGGTTTCCAGCTTGAGCAGGGGGTTGGATTAGAACAGAGGTCTCCAACCTTGGCAACTTTCAGCCTGGTGGACTTTAACTCCCAGAATTCCCCAGCTGGGAGTTGAAGTCCGCCAGGCTGCAAGTTGCCAAGGTTGAAGACCTCTGGACTAGAACACCTCCAAGGTTAGTTCCAACTGTTATTCTGTTACTGATGACGACTGTCTCCTTCCCAATTCCCTTCATTCTGAAGGCACCCCATCTATTTATCCCGGTGTTTTTCAAAGATTGCAGCTTTAAATGTGTGGACTTCCATTCCCGGAAAGTTGGCTGTGGGATTCCGGAAATTGGGAGTCCAAATATCTCAAAAGCAGCCAAAGCCCCTCCGCCAGCTCCACGTGCGTAAGAGGAACGGGCCGCGCGACACCGTCACGAGGCACGCCTCCAACTCACCCAAACTCTAAGTGTCCTCCGGGAAGCTGGAAGAAGCCCCTCCCGACGACACTTCTCCGCTTGCCTACTAGGACGCAACCAGGGTGCCTGAGGCTCGTGATCACCACCCCAACTCCGACCCCTGGACGCAGCAGTTTCTCCATGCCCGGTCCCGCTGAGTTACGTTCGGTTTAACTCCGCCTTCCTCGGCCAGACGGTCGCGCAGCCAATCTGCGTGGGAGAGGCTTTTTTGTTTTTGGCAGTCTTTTCAGGGCTCAGCTGCCGGTGGTAACTGCCAATTTGGTAGCAAAGATGTTCAAGTAGGATAATTATTATCTCGATTAAAAAAAAAACTTTCTAAAAGGACAGAAGCCGTCTTAAACTCTCCACTGAGAACGAAAGGAAAGCCGACTATAAAAATCAACTAATCGAACAATGGCGGTGGGTGCAATTCAGGGTAAACGAGCACAAAATAATATCAATAGGGGTAAAAACGCCAAACTTCACTTTCAAATGAAGAGACTGGCTCTGACTTTGCAATGTACACCTTGTTACCTTAATCATGATTTACTGAATTTGCACAAGCACTAGGCCACAAACTAATCTGAATAAAGCACCCTTGGCTGTTTTTGCAAAAATTAAGCACTGTCAAACCTGATTAATAGATAGGTGGAGGCCACAGGGAATTATAGAAGGGTAAACTGGACCAAGAGAGCCAGTTTATGGTTAAGGCATCAAGGCTAGAAACCAGGAGTCCTTGAGTTGGTTTAGTTTGGGCCAGTCACTTTCTCTCAGCCCTAGGAAGCAGGCAGTGGCAAACCACTTCTGAAAAACTTTGCCAAGAAAACTGGGAACCTCTCCAGGCAGAAAAAGAGAAAAACCCCCACATATGCAGAGGGAAACAAAAATTATACCTCTGTGGCTTTACTAGGAGTTGGGCTAACTGGCTGGTCTTTAATTTACAGTTCAGACAGTTACTTAGCCAAAGATGAGCACATCTGTAATAGCAGAAAGTGCCTTTTAGAAGAAGTAAATATCTGCATTAAAACCCTGGAGGGGGGTATGAGCCTGGGTATGACCGTGGGAGTAAAATGAAAGGTTTCAGGTGAATGCATTTAGGAGACATTTTGTGACATAATGCATGGTTGCCTTATTTCCTCTAGTAGCTCAAGATTACAGAGTATGGTCGGAACCAAGTAAGCTTTATGAGCAATTTCCGAGCTAAGCCAGCGAGTTCACGTCAGCTGCATTCACCAGGTTTCAGACAGCCACAATCTAGCACCGTGCTCTTAAGTTATTATCTCAGATATAACCGGAATGAAGGCGAACCTGAGTAGTTGTGGGCATGTTTGTTTTTGTGCCTCGGGCAAACTTCCGCAGAAGGTTCGCGCTGTGTCGGAGCTTTTGGTTTCCTGCGCAACAGCTCCGACTTCTGGCCCATCGAGTCTGGTTCCCGCTTGCCGTGCGGCGGAGGCTGGCTGCTCGATCCGGCCGTCGATGCTGAGTTGGCTGGCTGGCTCCCGCCCTCGCGAATCCTCCCCCTGCCTCTCGGCTTCCCTTGCTCGGTGGGGCAGGCTTGGCACCTGAGGGCGATAGAGAAGGAAAAGGGAAGCCGCGCAGAACCTTCAGCTGCCCCGGTTCTGCCCCTGGGGCTCGGCGAGAAGGAAGCAGGGGACCTTCGCCGCAGTAGCCTGACGCTTTGTATCCCTTCTGAAGCCTTAGCCGAGGGCTTTCTGCAGCCATGGTGAAGGTCTCGTTTAACTCGGCCTTGGCGCAGAAAGACGCAGCCAAGAAGGAGGAGGAGGAGGAAGGGGGACAGAATGAAAAAAACAGCTGCAGCAACCAAGTGCTCATCTTGTCCCCAGACACAAAGGTGAGGAGGCGTCCGGCGCATTGGCGCCAGCAGTGCTCCTGCAGCAGAAACGAGCAGTTTTTCCGGGCGCGGAGCAGCAGCTTATCTTGCAAGCTGCGGCCTGAAAGAGCAATCGAGAAGGGCAGCGACGAGTTTGGGTGGAGAACGATGTGATCGTCCGGGGGGATAAAGATGGGGTCGAAACAAGAAGGGACTGGGGTGTGGAGGGGGGTTTGCTCAAAATTAAGGGCCTAGTGAGGCTCCGGAAGTAGCTTTAAGCCGGCTGGGGCTTTGGAGACGAGTGTATTTCTCATGGGTTTTTAATGTGCGTTAGCGCGAAGAGTTGCCTCGGAGCGCGACTGTGGGAAAGTGAAATATTACCTCAATTTTGGCAGATCAGTTTATGAATCAAAAATGGCTGACGCGTGAGCAGCCTTTAAACATCGCGGGCCTCTCTTTATATTTATTTTATCTCAGTTTCGCAGGACCGGCTCGGCCTTGCATTTTTTAAGGCGTTTCGTTTTTCTTTTGCATAACAACATCTGGGTTTTGCTTGGGCTCTGAACCTAAATAGTTGGGCCTGATTAGTACATAGTACTAACATTAGTACTTAGGAGATCACCTGGAACTCCCAAGACTAGATTGACCTGGGATTTAGGGAAAAAAAGTAAATCATATTTTGATACTGGATGCAGATACCAAAAAAGGGGCAATGGCAATTGATTTCAAAACGTATTTTTGTTCGGCTCTCTGGGTAACCTTTTCCAGTCACTCTCCCTGAGCCCAAGGAAGAAGGCAAAAATAAACCAATAATAAAAATCGTGCGCACTTGTCTAGTTGCCAGGCATCCAAACTGACGCAGGCATGGCTTACTTGTCTGAAGATTGTGATTTTGGATTTCATTTCATTTCTTTTCAGTTCAGTTCAGATCCAGTATAACTTGATCATACAATACCTGTTACATAACCCATTATCTGGATGTATGCAGTACATTGAACCATAAACTAACCAGATGTGCTGGATTTATACTATACAACATTCTAACCTGTAATGTTCCTTGGGACTGACCATGGAAGACAGGAGGAAGATCTGGAGTTTACATGGTCTGATAAGAATAATCTGAGTTCAAAAGAGGGGTGGAGAAAGGGTCTCAGAAGGATCCTCCCTAGTTTTTGAGAGAGTAAAAGTAGCAGACAGGATAAGTACTTTCAGACTTACAGGATTCTGTTAATTAACCTTACATAAATACAGAGCTAGTATTGTTTTGCTTCTTGTCTGGACTACCTTGAAAAGCTTATCAACCAAAAGGGGAAATCAAATTTGTTAAAACTATCAAAGCTTAGCATGCTATATGTATGCAGTTTTTAGTTCTTTAAGTGAGCTGATTAAGTGTGGGTTTGTGAAGGAAGTATTCATTGAAACACTTGGTTGTCCTTTGTCCAGATACTATAACTTACATCAACCTAAAGTATACCATCTGATGTAAAGAGAGTCGCAACAGTGACCATTTGGAGTTCAAATTAGTCCAAAAACTGTGGGTCAGTCTTGATGGGTAAGAGATTAAAAATGGCATGATACTTACTCCTGGAACCTAGGAAGGATTTCCTAGGATTTCTTCTATACTTTTGAAAGAGATTTGTTCAGGAGACAACAGGCCAGATGGCAATAAGAGGCTTCAGGCAATAGCTATCTCTTTTCTTTGGATTTTGCCTGTCCATCAGTACTTGGGCAATCACATTGGTCTATTGCTTCCTCCCTGGTGATGGTGTTGCTGAAAGAGCAGCAATCCAAGAATTCTTGTGAACAAAGAGACTAATCTGCTTTGCGTGAATAAGACCATGTGCCTTAAATTTAATTTTGGTGTGTTGTGTAGGTATTTTGTATTCAACACAGATTTGAATGGTCAGGGGAGAAATGCAGTTCAAGGTCTATCTGTTTGTGACCAAGATCCAGGAACCAATTTTCAAGATTTTCTCCTTGTTAGAACAGGAATTTGGTTGGTATACCATGTATATCCATGTAGTGCAAACATTCCCAGCTAGGGCTGGCAGGAGCAATGGAATATTCAGAGGTGGTGATACTGCAAGGCTTCAGGTCCCTGCAGAAGCTGCCTTGGGCACCCAGCTTTGTGCTTGTCATAACTATGACAGTCCTAGAGCTGTCCCAATTCTTTGTCAGGGGTTGCTCACTTGATTGCAGATTTTTCTCATTGGAGCTCCTTACCTGGGAGATCTAGCAAACTTCTTACATGATTCAGGTTCATTCAGGACACTGGTTTCCACTGATGTTTTTGGGAGGGTTTTTTTTGTTTTTTCATTGTTATATGGCATCCTTTTTAATGGTTATGATTTTCATATGCAAAGTGTATTTTAAAAGCACATTTTCAATTTTATATGTCATGTTACTGGTTTACAGTATCTTTTAATAAAGAATAATGACTTTTAAAGTAAGTATAAATGCGTTGTGGCATTTTGAAAAGTCTATTAGATAATAGACTTCTAAATAAAGTAGTAGTAGTGACATTAATTTTGAAAACTTTTTTTGCTCACAGACATCTATCCTAGCAAGTAAGTACAAAAAGACTCATGTAATTGTTATGACAAGAGAGAGAGTGGCACAGAAATCTTTCCCTCCCTTCCTTCCTTCCTTCCTTCCTTCCTTCCTTCCTTCCTTCCTTCCTTCGTTCTTTTCTTTCCTCTCTCTCTCTCTTTCTTTCTTTCTTTCTTTCTCTCTTTCTTTCTTGTTCTTTCTATTTCTCTCACCTTTTATGACCTGAAAAGCAAAGTCAGTGGAGAAATCAGATTCACTTAACTGTATTACTAACTTAACTGCAGTGATTCACTTCACAGCTGTGACAAGAAAGTTCATAAAATGGGGCAAAACTCAATTGCCTTGCTTAGCAACAGAAACTTTGGGCTCAATTGGGGTTGTAAATCGAGGACTAACCCCGGAAATTCCAGAGCTGTTAGTTTAACTAGGAAATTAAACAATTGGAGGGAAGCAATGGTATGCCAAGTAATTTGAATGGATGCATCTATAATATCAGGAACTGATCTTGACTTGAAGATGTTATCTACATCTTACATGTACATGTTATCTACATCATCTGATACATTTTAAAATTCTTTCATTATGTCTGAGATTGATCTATATAGTAAAATCCATTATTTAGAGTACTCCCAATTTCTTGCCCACATAATTTGAGTATCTCAGCCACTGTGGATACTGCAGGTGCACACTGAATGTGTCTGTAACAGGTAAGCCTTCATATAGACATCGAAGTGCATGTAGGTTTTCATGTGAATTGGAAACCCAGACTTATTGTTAATTGATTCTAAAAGTGACTTTGGAATTATCTAGTCTCTTCATAAAATTGACAAGCTTGAGTGGGAGGACTGAATTCCTTCAGATATTGTTGCCCCCAAAGATTAAGGACTTTATTGGTTAGTAATGATATATTAAGTTGAAATTGGAACTAAACACATGCTTGGTGTAATGTAATCATACTGAGCACTTCTGGTAATTTCTTTTGCTTACCTTCTTATGTTGACTGAAGTTTCCAGGTTGTCTTTCAGAGCAGCCTTCTATATACTGCATTATCTTAATCTAAGTAAGCAGTTACCAAGACATGGATTATTCAAGATTATTAAATTACATTAAGTTGCTGTTCAAAGATAATTGTGAAGACTTACGTGCTTCTGTTCTACATTTATGATTATATTATTTTGATTTCATAAGTGCTGAAAACTTTATGGTCAATTTAAGAGATAAGAGGTAACTTTTTATTGTCATTTTTTTTACTGTGAGTACACTGGCCCACATTAAAAATGAAATTCTTTTTGCCTTCTCTCAAGAGAAAGTGTATATCTATCCAAACACACACATAGCACACATATACACAGGCTGTATACATATATAAATATATACTTGTACCATACATATATATTACTGTCCATTTTGAATATGTAGCAGAAAAAGGAAACTTGAGAATTCCCAAGGTTGATGCTATATAGAAGAAAACTGTGACTGAATCTAGATATTCTGCTTTGGATACTACGAACCTTCCTCCCAGAAGCTAACAAGGAAAACTGGTTGTGAAGAGGACGTATAGTGTCCCAGACAATCCTGCGGACTCTGCTCAAGTATTGCTTATGTGCTATATTCTGGATAGAAGGAAGTGAACTACCAATGATCTTTTCTGTCATCCTCACCACTCTGCACCACCTTCCTGTCTGAAGCAGTAATGCTTTCAAACCAGAAAATAATGCAATATGACAGGATGTTCTTGACCATGCCTCTATAGAAAGTGGTAAGGATGGGAAGGAAGATAAACTTTTCTCATGCAATGTAGAAAATGCAGCTGCTGTGCCCTTTTAACTAGTGTCTCACTCTTGAGCGACAAAGCTAGCCTACTCAGTAACTGCACACCCAAAAACTTGATGCCACTAACTACCTCCACAGGTGACTCATTAATATGTAGAGGTATGCTGAACCTGCCTTTTCTAAAATTGATAATCTCTTTAGTTTCTTCTATGTTTAAAATGAGGCTGTTTTTATTATACCAGTTCACTAAACCCTCTACCTCCTTGCAGTAAGTAACCTTGTCATCTTGAATAAGGCCCACTACTATTCTATCGTCTGCATACTTCACAATATGGTTAGTGGTAAATCTAGCACAATATCATGGGTCAAAAAGGATGAACAACAGACTTGGGACACAGCCCTAAGGAAAACCTGTGCTCAAGAAAATGGTGTTAGAAATATTACTCCCAACTCGCACATATTTATCAGTAAGAAAATCAAGAATCCAGTTGTACAAAGGAGTATTAAAGCCTAAAATGCCCAGTTTGTCTACTAGATGCTGAGGGATGATTGCATTAAATGCCGAACTGAAGTCAACGAACAGCATTCACACGAGTGCTTTCTGTTTAATAATTTAATAAATTTATTTTATATTTATTGAATAAATGTAATAAATCTAACATCTTGAGTCTCCAAAGACCTATGCAAGGGTCCTCTTTGTAGACTTTAGTTCAGCATTCAATACCATCATTCCAGACACTCTTCTAACTAAGCTAAACTAGCTACGGGTACCGGAACAGACTTATAAGTGGATCACAAGCTTCCTAACAAACAGGAAGCAGCAGGTGAAGCTAAGCAAGATCACATCAAATACTTGTACAATTAGCACAGGGAGCCCCCAAGGCTGTGTGCTCTCCCCACTTCTCTCTGTCTACCAATGACTGCATCTCCAACGATCCATCTGTTAAGCTACTGAAGTTCGCAGATGAACAACAGAGATTGGTTTCATTCGAGACAATGACAAATCCGCATACAGACGAAAGGTCGAACAACTAGCCTTGTGGTGCGACTGAAACAATCTGGAACTGAACACACTCAAAACCGTAGAAATGGTGGTAGATTTTAGGAGAAACCCTTCTATACTTCCATCTCTCACAATACTAGACAACACAGTATCAACAGTAGAAACCTTTAAATTTCTAGGTTCTATCATGTCACAAGATCTAAAATGGACAGCTAACATCAAAAACATCATCAAAAAAGGACAACAAAGAATGTTCTTTCTGCGCTAACTCAGTAAGCTCAAACTGCCCAAGGAGCTACTGATTCAGTTCTACAGAGGAATTATTGAGTCTGTCATTTGCACCTCTATAACTGTCTGGTTCAGTTGTGCAATCCAACAAGAAAGACACAGACTTCAGAGGATAATTAGAACTGCAGAAAAAATAATTGCTACCAACCTGCCTTCCATAAAGGACCTGTATACTGCACGAATCAAGAAGAGGGCCGTGAAAATATTTACAGATCCCTCATATCCTGGACATAAACTGTTTCAACTCCTACCCTGAAAACGATGCTATAGAGCACTGCACACCAGAACAACTAGACACAAGAACAGTTTTTTCCTGAAGGCCATCACTGCTAAAGAAATAATTCCCTCAACACTGTCAAACTATTTACTAAATCTGCACTACTATTAATCTTCTCATCGTTCCCATCACCAATCTCTTTCTATTTATGACTGTATGACTGTAACTTTGTTGCTGGTAATCCTTATGATTTCTATTGATATATTGACCATCATTTGTGTTGTAAATGTTGTACCTTGATGAACGTATCTTTTTTTTTATGTACACTGAGAGCATATGCACCAAGACAAATTCCTTGTGTGTCCAATCACACTTGGCCAATAAACAATTCTATTCTATTCTATTCTATTCTATTCTATTCTATTCTATTCTATTCTATTAATAAATTTCTGTTTAATAATTAAAAACTGCCTGGAAAAAATAATTAGATTTGTTGCCTTGGTAGAAATAAGTGAAACCACTTTTTGCTGATGGAATAGCTTCTGTTTTAGGATTCCACTTGCCACTCCAGAAGTGAGTTCAGGGATTCTGTGGAAGATTTGGTATTTGTTCAAGGTGAAAAAGAAGATAAGAAAGGAAGCCTGTCCACACAGCATGGACACAAGTGGTGATTACATTATACCTACATGATGTAGCTGGATATACCTCACTATTGATTACTTTTTTGTGTGTGACTTTCTAGGATCCAGCAGAAGTGGTGGTGCCTCTTGGACAGAGAAGAGCTTGGTGCTGGTGTATGTGTTTTGGATTAGCTTTTATGCTTGGTGTTGTAATCTTTGGCGGTACCTATATGTGCAAGTATTTTCGAATTCAGGTAAGATGAAAATACATATATGACCAAGCTTTGAATGTTTTTGTTAACTTACTAGGAATTGTCCAACTTGGCTTATCAGCTTAAGTTTTAATATAAAATTCATTTTTAATATTTTTAAACTTGAGAAAATTAACTCCAATACCAGATAAACTCTATAAATACATATGGATTTAAGCTTAGTATTAGGAAATATTTGCCAGTGTTCCTGCTGTGAAAACAAAGTCTTTTGGGATAACTAGATTATCTCCTTAGTTTTCAATTGGTAAAAGTTTTTCAACTTGTTGAAGTTTCTTATTGATTTTAGTTAGAAATGTTGCAAATGGCAAATATATGATATGTACTGTCAGTTGTCTCCAGAAGAAATGTTCTCAACATATTTTTAACCTGAATAAAATATTAACTGTATTTCAAAAATGGAAATTGGTTTAAGTTATGGGTAAAATGTAAGCTGTTCAATTTTTCTATTAGTGAGACAGAGGAAAAAAGTGTTTTTATTTATTTGTGATGTTTTATCTCGCCTTCCCTTCAGACTCTCGGAGCAGCATATTTTTCACTTCTAAGCAGTTTTATTTTTAAAGCTTAGATACAAAACCTAAGGGAGAAATTAACAGTGACCAGGACCTCTGTCCTTTTTCTCCCAAGTGGCAACAAGTGTTACGATAGCAGAAAGGGTATCTACTGCCTCTCTTTGTCAGCCAGATTCAGGACAGCTAGCTAACTAGCTCTTCTTTCTTGTCTAGAAAGTTTACTTCTCTGGATGCAGCAGTTTGGGCTCTTTGTTAGGGCATTATTTTTTCTGTATTATTACTTTGCTGTGAACACCTGTGCAGTTTAACAAGAGCTTTGAATTCAATAGCTATAGGAAACCAGGTTAATGTTGGAAAGTTAACTGCAGGATATAAAATCATCTTGAGCAGGGTTGTCAATTGGCGGACCAGATGCATCACACACAGGCCACTCCCACCCCAGCTCCATGAAGGGGTAAAATGTCACGGTATGTCACGTGACGGCAACATGATGTGGCGAGTTTGACACTTATGGTCTTGAGTATTCGATCTGAACAGCCTGGTGGCATCTTCATCTAACATCCTTATGGAGTTAATCTAATTTTCTAGGTACACAGCATATAATCAAACTAATACTGTGGACTAGTATTAACACATTGGGCTAAAATAGAGTTTGTTTCTTCGTGATTTCATACACAATTAGTCTAGGCTAGAGCTAAAAATAAGTTGTGATTCATTTTGCTCATAGCTTGCTTGTGCATTTGTAAAAAAAAGGCAATATTCACCACAATAAAGTTAAAGTGCATATGTATGACTTGCTGAAGAATGTTGGTTGGTTAAATTAAGCTATCCGGCGCCATCTTAATTTCATTCTATTGGCCATGTAATTATTGCTAGTGGTTGACCTGAATTTCAGAATATCATGTCTACCGAGGCAACCAGAATTTCCAGCTGCTGCTATCTAGAATTTCAAATAACAACTGGTCAATTTTAGATTGATGGATACAAAATGGTCTGACTTGGAGGCCTGGGTGATTTCTGAAGGGCCTTGGTAGTTTTTACCTTGTTTACCAGCAGATGTTCTGGATAGTTGATAATATCATTCCTAACCACCATTTTCCTTTAAAAATCCCACAAATGGCAAAAATGGGCTGGAACTGAATTGAAAGCAGCAATTTTGGCTATTTGGAGATAGCTTAATGGAGGAAAATAGCTTGTCTTTCAGTGAACCTCCTTTCTCATTCTTAAAAGTTGAAAAAATACAGTGAAAGTTAGGTCATTTTTGTTGGCAAATTTTGCTGATGCAATTTTAAAATCCTAGTTATCTTTTGTGGCCTACAGAATGCTTACCTTTGTGCTAAGCCACAATATGGATTCTCATTTTTAATTTTTGTTCTTTGTGTTGTCTGAACCAAAACCAAAATGGTTATGCTTATCTGAATAACACCAATGTAGTCAACTGTGGTTCATTTAATAATTAAACAAATATGCATGAAATTTGTAGGAACATAACCTGAGGTTTTGTAGTAATTATTACTTAATGGTTGGCCAGTACGAAAAGTTGTAAATTCAAACTACAATGTCTCTTTTCAGATGATAGATAATAATCTTCCTCTGATGATAAATTCTGCTCTGAAATAAACTATAATATTATCTAATAAGCTTAAGAATAGAGTGGCTAGTATTCCGGATTTGAGATTTAGCAGTGATGAGGTGGGGGTGGATATATGTTGCAACAAGATTCATGAACTCTCTTTTGCATTGGCTTATATGTATTACCTTTGTTTTTTAGGAAAATGTTTACTTCTGTGGAATTAAGTATATTGAGGATGGCTTAACCCTAACTGATTCAGATACATTTGCTTCAGCTCGTTATCAGATAATTGAAGAGAGTATCCAGATCCTTCAGGAGGAGGATGTTGAGTTCATTAGTGTGCCAGTTCCAGAATTTGCTGACAGTGATCCAGCTGATATTGTGCATGATTTTCAGAGGGTAAGGAATAATGCTGTGAATAACATTGTAATTGGAGGGAAAGGAGTTTGAAGTTACTGTTTGAAGTTACTGATTATTTCTAGTGTCTTTGTTATATTTGTATATATACTGGTAAGTGCACAAAGAAAACCGGGGTAGGTCCCAGAAGTAAAGGAGAAAGTAAAAGGACTGCATAATAATAACAACAACAACAACAACAACAACAACAACAACAACAATAATAATAATAATAATAATAATAATAATAATAATAATATTTTAATTTGTATACCGCCCTTCTCCCGAAGGATTCAGGGCGGTTTACAGCCAAAATAAAATACAACAACACCACATACAGTATTAAAAACAAACATTAAAAAACTTAGTCAATTTGGCCGAATATTAAAATACGAGCAATCCTTTAAAATTAATAAAGATTACAAACCCATAAAACATCTAAAAAATTTTTTAAAAATCAAGCCAGTCCAGCAAAACGGAATAAATAAGTCTTAAGTTCGCAGCGAAAAGTCCGAAAGTCAGGTAGTTGTTGAAGTCCAGGGGGAAGTTCGTTCCACAGGGTGGGAGCCCCCACAGAGAAGGCCCTTCCCCTGGGAGCCGCCAGCCGACATTGCTTGGCTGACGGCACCCTAAGGAGTCCCTCTCTGTGAGAACGCACAGGTCGCTGGGAGATAGAAGATGGCAGCAGACGGTCCCGTAAGTAACCCGGTCCTAAGCCATGGAGCGCTTTAAAGGTGGTTACCAATACCTTGAAGCGCACCCGGAAGACAACAGGCAGCCAGTGCAGTCTGCGCAGGATGGGTGTTACATGGGAGCTCTGAACCGCTCCCTCTATCACCCGCGCAGCTGCATTCTGGACCAACTGAAGCCTCTGGGTGCTCTTCAAGGGGAGCCCCATGTAGAGAGCATTGCAGTAGTCCAAGCGAGAGGTAACAAGAACATGAGTGACCGTGCATAAGGCATCCCGGTCCAGAAAGGGGCGCAACTGGTGAATCAGGCGAACCTGATAAAAAGCTCTCCTGGAGACAGCCGTCAAATGATCTTCGAAAGACAGCCGCCCATCCAGGAGAACGCCCAAGTTGCGCACCCTTTCCATTGGGGCCAATGACTCGCCCCCAACGGTCAGCTGTGGCTGCAGCTGACTGTACCGGGGTGCCGGCATCCACAGCCACTCCGTCTTGGAGGGATTAAGCTTGAGCCTGTTCCTCCCCATCCAGACCCGTACGGCTTCAAGACACTGAGAGAGTACTTCGATGGCTTTGTTGGGGTGGCTTGGGGTGGAAAAGTACAGTTGCGTATCATCAGCATACAGTTGGTACCTCACCCCAAAGCCACTGATGATCTCACCCAGCGGCTTCATATAAATGTTGAACAGGAGAGGCGAGAGAATCGACCCCTGCGGCACCCCACACGAGGCGCCTCGGGGTCGATCTCTGCCCCCCTGCCAACACCGTCTGCGTCCGGCCAGAGAGATAGGAGGAGAACCACCGAAAAACGGTGCCTCCCACTCCCAAACTCCCCAGCCGGCGCAGCAGGATACCATGGTCGATGGTATCAAAAGCCGCTGAGAGGTCTAATAGGACCAGGGCAGATGAATAACCCTTGTCCCTGACCCTCCAGAGATCATCCACCAACGCGACCAAAGCCGTCTCCGTACTGTAACCGGGTCGGAAGCCGGACTGGAACGGGTCTAGATAGACAGTTTCATCCAGGTACTGGGGTAATTGACGTGCCACCGCACTCTCTACCCAAAGGAGACCGGACGATAACTTCCTAAAACAGCTGGGTCCAGGGAAGGATAACGAGACATGGTGGTACAGATTGGATAACGAGACATGATGGTACAGTGGTTAGAATGCAGTATTGCAGGCTAATTCTGCTGACTGCTGATTGCCAGCAGTTCGATAGATCGAGTCTCAGTGGCTCAAGGTTGACTCATCCTTCCAAAGTTGGTAAAATGAGGACCCAGATTGTTGGGGGCAATTGCTGACTCTGAAAAAGGCTTAGAGAGGGCTGTAAAGCACTGTGAAGTGGTATTAGTCTAAGTGCTATTGCTATTAAAGCCTGCAAAGTTCTGAATTCTCTGTTGTTACAAGTGAGGAAATAATTTAATGATGTAAGAACAAGCAAAAGACTGCTTGTATCCAAGCTTCTAAAAACAATATGCCTTTTCTGGATTAGTGTTAGGCTGAAACATTTAATACTATTTAGAGTTTACAAAGGACACTCTTTCCCACCTTTTACTTGTGATATATTGCACTAAAATTTTAATATAATATTTAAAAAATATAAAAATAGCCCAATCTACCAAAAACAGAACTGTAAAAGACAGACTAGGAATACAAATTAAAGTAGGAAAGAAAACGATAAGAGAACACTTATCCACTCTAGACGAGTTCAAATTCAAATGGATTATATCCCAGAGTTCAGAAGAAGCTGGAAGATGTGATCTCAGAACCACTGAACCATATCTTTCAAAGATCCTGGAGCATTGGGGAAATACCAGAAAACTGAAAAAGAGCTGACATGGTTCTCATCTTCAAAAAAGGGGAAAAATGGATCCAGGAAACTACAGACCAATCAGCCTGATATCAGTACCTGGTAAGAACCTGGAAAAGATAATCAAGCAACAGATCTGAGAACACCTAGAAGCAAGCAAAGTTTTAACCAAGTCAACATGGGTTTGTCATAAACATATCATGCCGAACAAATCTTATTTCATTATTTGAAAAAGTGACTAAATTAGTGGACCAGCAGAATGCTGTGGACATAGTATTTTTGAATTTCAGTAAGATATTTGACAGAATAGACCACAGCCTACTTCTTAGTAAGTTAGAAAAATGTGGGATAGACAGCATCACCACAAGATAGATTTTTAACTGGCTGACAAACCGCACTCAATGTACATGTACATGGAGGACAATAAGCTGTAGACTAAAACATATGAAGAACAGTTGCAGGAATCGGGTATGTCTAGTGAAAAAATGTCTAGGGGGTGACATAATAGCAGTGTTCCAATATTTGAGGAGTTGCCACAAAGAAGAGGGAGTCAAGCTATTATCCAAAGTACCAGAAGGCAGGACAAGATACAACAAATGGAAATTAATTAAGGAGAGAAGCAACCTAGAACTTAGGGAAAATTTCCTTATAGAAGAATTTATCAGTGTAATAGTCTGCCTCCAGAAGGTGTGGGTGTTCCATGACTAGAGGTTTTTAAGAAGAGACTAGACCAGTGGTTCCCAACGTGGGGCCCATGCCCCACAGGGGGACAATTTGATTTTTAATGGGGGCAATTGGAACCTTGTTTAAACCAAGTTAATGGCCTTTTAGGCTTCCTCCGCATGAGTAGGAGTTCACTTTTTGAATAGTAAGAATTATATGTCATATGGGGGGGGATCAGGATTTTAAAGATGCTTAGGTGGGGCATGGCCAAAAAAAGGTTGGGAACCACTGGACTAGACCTTTGTCTGTCTCCTCTAGGGTCTCCTGCTTGACCAGGGTATTGGATTAGAAGATCTCCAAAGTTCCTTCCAACTCTGTTATTCTGTGGTATACCTATCATGTATTATTTTGATCTGTTTTAAATGTATCCGGAACATATAAGGTAGAAAACTATTCTGGAATACTTTCCTTAAGCTAATTTCTTTTTTTCCCCTTGTTATCAGAAAATAATGTTTTAATAACTAGAGAGACTGAAATAGAATAAATGATATGTAAAGTATTTAAATTTTTGTCTTTGAAAGGAGCAGTATACTACACTAAGTTATATACAGTGTTACATATTCTAATACTATTAAGAGATTCATAACATTTCTTTATTAGAGACTTACAGCTTATCTTGACCTCAGCCTGAATAAGTGCTATGTCATTCCTCTGAATACGTCAGTTGTTATGCCACCTAAAAACTTCTTAGAACTGCTGATCAACATCAAAGTAAGATTAAAATTGTTTTTTTTAATGTATTCAGTAATCCTTATTTTTATTAAGCTAATTTATGTCTCAGTTGATTAGAATGACTGTGAACCTAGTTTTATCCCATTATGGTATTTACATTAATGTTTTTACTACCTTACACTAAACCCATTTAGTAATAATCCCTCCGAACAAAACCAGACCTTTGCAATTTGTTCTTTACTTATGATCAGACAAATATCAAACAGACAAGTTTAAAAAATTAATATACATAAATTACATAAAAGGTGACCAAAACTATAAAAAAGGCACCAGCTGCTTCCCAAGGGGTAAAGTTATAGCTAATAATTTTGCCAGTGCCATTGAGAAATTGGTCACTTTAAAGGAAATCAGTACTCTCCTTGTAATGGGGAGAGTTTGTAATAAATGGATTTGTATGTTTTAATTGCCATTGTGTGTAGAGTGGACATTTAATAAAATATTGAATATAGATTCCATATTTGTATTTGAAATAATAAATAAGATTTTCATTTAAATAATTGAAATAACTTTAAATTGTCATCCTGTTGGGTACATAATTGGGCTAGAGGAAAAAAAGTCTCTCATGTGAAGCATGCATGATTATAAAAGAAAAAATACTCAGGGAGAGTCAAGGAAGATGGGAGAATTTTATTATAGACATGGGTGATTTGGGCCTTGACTGACTAGATGATCTAAATTACAGACCTTCCTTTTGAGTTCTGCTCAGATTTTTGTGAGGCCTAAAATAAATAATGTTAATATAATGTAATGTAAAGCTAATATTGACAATTTATCTTTGCAAGGTGGTACAAATCTATTCATCTTAGCCCTGTGGCTAAGATGAACCACAGGGATCACCCCAAAGAATTTATCTTGCTTGAGACCCTAAGCATTGTAGTTTTGCCATGGCCCTGAGCTGAGCCCTTTATTTTGCTATTTTTAGAAACAGCTTGGAAAGAGTACAGGTTGGACATCTTCTTACACATTTGAGTACCATGTAGCAGCAGCATACCCAAAATGTTGATCTTGAATAGCTTAATGGTATGCCATTTGGATTTTAAAAAACAGTTGGCATCCTGGAAGTATTTTTTAAAAGACAAACTTCTCTGGTAAAGAATATTTTACTGACTTGTGTAGGGGGACTATTGGTTTTTAGTCCATGATTTAAATTATGATCTCTTGAAAAAGTAGGAAGTAGGCTACTTCCTTTCTGTTTCTTAAGATCCATATTCTTCAGAGGCACAATTGTAGATATAACATAAATTGAATTAATAACAAAGAAGTTAAATGAAAATGGATAAAACAGATTTAATATTTTTTAAACTCTTCTATGATTTTATTAATTCATGTAGGCTGGAACATACTTGCCACAGTCATACTTGATTCATGAGCAGATGATAGTCACTGACCGCATTGAAAATGTGGATCAACTGGGTTTTTTCATTTATCGCCTTTGTCGTGATAAAGAGACTTACAAATTGCAGCGCAAGGAAGTACTGAAAGGTATGGTATAAACATAGATGACATGATAAAGATAGCCATAATTAATGTTTTGTTGCCACATGAAACTATGCAAAACTAATATTTCAGTCTGTATATATTTTGCTGCATTGTAATAAAATCTGGTACATGCAGTCTTCTCTTACCAATGCTAATTGGGATCAGGAACACCATCACTAAGCGATATGGTCATAAGGCATGACATTGTGTGACCATGATGATCTGTGACAACAGTTGCTGGAATTTGGCGAGTTCTGTGTGATTGCAGCATCCTGCATTTACCACTTGCAACCTCTTGCTGGCTTTCCGATTGACTGCATGTTGAAAGCCAGCAGAGATGGTCACAGGTGGTGATCACATGTCCATGGGATGTTGCAGCATCATAATTGTGAGTAAATCACCAAATGTGATCATGTGATTCTGGGGAGGCTAGAACTTGGTGTACCATTATAACATGAAAAGGTAGCTAATCAGATTTTACATGAGGATTTACCTATATTATAAAAATGTCCATAAAAATATCCATGCCTCTTATAGCACCTAATTTTTAATGTTAGAGATGTGCATATTTAATATATGCAAAGCTTTAAAACAGATTTTTTTTGCCTTTGAATATTTCATATCAGATTGCAATGTCAGTAATTCTATGCTTAGCACAATGTTCTGGTTGGAAAAAAATGGTTCCTAATAAATTATGAATATACTGTTATACGAAGAAATGATGCTATACCTGTGGCTAAATTATTTAGTGTAATGGTGTATTAATTTTACTAATATTACTTTCATATATTAAAACATTTTTGTACATTTTCCGCACAAACGTTTGGCAAACCTAACGTTATGTACTACTACGATAAATTAAGCATGTGGTTAACTTACTAACATTAAGGACATTTAAACGTATTTAAAAGTATTTCATTAGAAGTTTGAACATGTCCAGTATATTTAGATAGAATGCCTTATTTTACAGTATTTCTTAGGACAGTATAGTGAAGAAACTTGAAATTAAAAGATTTGATTACTTATTTAAATTATTTTAATCAAGCTATTTATTTGATATCTCTCTCTCTCGGAGATAGGGTGTCTGAAGGATGTGCTATGCAACTTCAAAGCAGAGTCCACAGTGCTCCATGAGGCTTATACCCAATTAGACACAGATATAAGTTCATGCATCTTTTGTCCACCTTTTGTCCAGTGAATCTATGCAGTGAATGGAAACTGATAGAACGTCTTCATAATACAAACTTAAACTTTGTATCTTTCTACAAATTTCAATAGACACTTAAAATAAGAAACCAGTGAAGATAGCAGATGGAAAAGTTTGGATATACTTCCTGCTGAGAACAGTGCTTTTTTTTTATTTTAAGAAAACCTATAATGCTTTTGTTTAGGCTCATCTGTCTTCCCATTGTTAATAATAGGAGATTCTGTGACATTGTATGAGTACGTGTGGACTGGGGTCAAGGTATTGAGGTGCTGACTGAGTACAGCTATGTATGTGGGAGGGAGTGCTGTAGTGTGTGAGCACATACTACAGAGTGAAAGATCCCTGGGATCTCATAGCGGAGCTCCTTGAGAGAAGCAACTTATAACCTTCTCTGCTGGCTTCTCCATGGACTTTGCTTGTGGCAAGATGGCAGGAAAGGTCACAAATGGTGGTCATGTCACTGCAGGACACCTCAACTGTTGTGTCAACTGATTGCCAAATACCCAAATTGCAACTATATGACTATGGAATGCTGTGATGGCCAAAACTTTTAGGGCTGGTTGTAAACACCAATTATTCAGCTCCATTACAACTTCAAATGGTCACTGAATGAGTGATCATCAAATGAGGATTACCTAAACTCCCATATGGCCTGTCATTTCAGAACAGAATAAAGTCACTGTTTCTTTGCACAGTTTCTTTTCTTGTATTCAAGAGACTAATTTAGACCTTAAATGGGAGAGCTGCTCTGCATACTTAACAAAATATACATTGTGTTTTTTCAGTGCATATTTTTCCATACAAGACAATGTATACAGTTTCTTTATAAAATAACTCAATATTTTGTTCATTCTTCCATAATAGGCATTCACAAGCGTGAAGCAGGTAATTGCCGGATAATTCGTCATTTTGAGAACAGATTTGCGATGGAAACGCTTATTTGCCAAGAATAAGGAATGCTACTGTAACAAAAATTAAGATACTTCATCTTATCCTTTCTATTATGTGCAGTGATTTCTTTCTTTTTATTTCGTTTATGTAAAGAATAAACAAGGCTATATAGCTGAATCCAATTACTTAATCTGATGAAACATCTTTGTCATATTTTGAAGTATAATGTTATTTTTTATGCTGGAATAGAAGCTGTATATTGTTAGTGTATTTCACATAATAAATCCTGAACTATCAAGAGGTAAACTGTGCATTCAATATTACCAAAAATTTCTATAAAATAATTCTAGTTAAAAGCTAAAAAATATATAGATCAGTTGCAACTGTTGAGGTTTTTAACAGTGTATTAGTACTATTACTGATTGCAGCTCATTAAGAAACATTTTATAATAAAGATGGAATTTATTGTGTTTCTAGTCACACTTAAATTCACTTCAAATTGGCTGTGCTAATATAGGTGTCTGCTGTACAAACTCCAGCAGTAATTTTATGTTACTGACCTGTATATAAGCTATGTGTATGCAAAAGAAAATAAATAAAAATCCGTTTGTGTAAATGTTTTTGCTAAGTTCTTTTACATGAACTGTGTGTTTAAGAATTGTATTTTAGAAATTACTGTAGTTAAATTTTTATAATTACTAGGTTACTAAATCTTGGAATTATTTAATTTTATTTGTAATAATGATTTAGAGTAGAAGTGAAACACTTTCGAAAAAAGTAAATGTTGAAGTATTGGGATTTTGTTTTTGTTTTACTAGGGGTTTATCATTCAAATGTGTATTTAAGAACCAAAGAATTGATTTTTCTTGAAATCCCTTCCCTGGCATCTCTCTGTAATCCCTAATTTCTCCACTCTGCAATGGGGAAAAAAACCAAGGCACAGAAAAAATTGTATTGGTTGTAATGGTAATCATGTGACAAAGCAATGCGGTGAAAGTCATAAATGTGGGCATTAGTTATAAAATTATTTTTTCAACGCCATCATAACTTTGAAGATTCTGGACAAGGCACTCAATTAGTGAGGACTATCTGTATTGGCATGGATTTCATGGGAAATGTGTTCTGAAGAACTGAAAAAAGGAGAACAAAATCCAAATGTAGAGTTTATTATGGTCCAGATAGAAAGTTAAAAATAATAAAAACACAAAACAGAATAATAATGTTGGAACAGGTGGTGTTAGTCACGGTATGTCTAATTTTACAGGCTGTATAATAGATATTGGCTATGTTCAAGGAAACTAAATCACTGATCAGATAACTAAGTCACTGATCTAATCTACATAAAAAGATCAGAGTTTGTCAGGTAATTTATTACACAAATCTTATGAGCCTATATAAGATTATATAATGAAAATATCTTGGTGGTTTGAAAAATAGGCTTGAGCAACTATGTCAGATTTAAAGCACCCTCTATCCAAACTCCTGGGTTTTAAGTCCTGTTTTAGCTATAGGTGACTGGGCCAGTCACTCACTCTCAGCCCAACCCACCTCATAGGTTATTTTTGGGAAAACAGGAGGAGAAAGGTGCATTGGATAGATTTGCCTTTTCAATTATTTGTAAAAGTAATAAAAGTGGACTACAAATATAAAAATTATGTGGTTAACACATTGTGTAACCCTTTAAATTATTATAATTTTCGATTTGAACTAATTTTTAAATTCTGATTACTTCTGCGTGAACATTTATTCACTTTGATTTGGGATCATGTGAAATATTGATAAAAGTTAGCTGAAGATCGGTGGATTTGATTTCCATTGAACCAACCTGGTTGACTTGATGATACAAAGTGACAAGTCACAACAAGTCTTGCATGGAGCGAAGAAGGACGCCAGCTTCCGCCCAGCAAACCTAGCGAATGGGGTAGAAAGCAATAATTGTTGGCGTGAATAGAATAGAATATAGAATTATTGGCCAAGTGTGACTGGACACAGAGGAATTTGTCTTGGTGCATACGCTCACAGCGTACATAAAAGAAAACTATCACAACATCTGTTCAGTATAGAAGTCACTAAACCATGTCAGTGGTTATTGGCTGCCATTAGGGAGCCTCCGGGACTCCAGCAGAAGGGCTAGAAAAGGGTAGCAGCAAAGACTCCCGTTCAAAGCAACTTTTGAGATCCTCCTGTTCTTCCCAGGTGGTCGCCTTCTCCCTTTCTTTGTGCCAAGCCTCTTAAGAGGCATTGCACGAAGGGTCGGCTTTGCCTACGCAAGAACGGGTTGGATTCACTGTTTCCCTCCTTTCCTATTCCGAAAATATTGCTGAGATAGAAACTTCTGAGAGAAAACGTGGTCAGTTTGGAACAAGGTCGGTGGGTGCGAGGCTGGAATAGAATAGAATATTCTTTATTGGCCAAGTGTGATTGGACACACAAGGAATTTGTCTTCGGTGCATAAGCTCTCAGTGTACCTAAAAGCTATGAAATGATAAATCATGATCATAGGTAGAAATAGGGTTCAACCGTTAAGCCCGCGAACACCAAACCTAGCGCTCGGCGGCCAGGAAGCCTCGGCTGAGTGAGAGCCCGGTCCGTCGATGTACCTCTACTGCAGACTCAGCGGGATCGCTTCACCAGAAGTGACGTCTGGGGGAGGGGCGTGAAGCATTTTCCCGCGGTTTGGGAGACGGGCGGGGATGCTTTGAGGAAGGCGGCTACGGTAGTGGCCGGGCTTTTCTGCAGCAGCGTCTAGGCTCCCGGGGGAACCTCTATGTGGCTGGAGGCGTCGAACATGGCGCCGACCAGCCCTCCCCAGAAAATGGGAACTGGCCCCTCAAGCCAGACGGACGACAGCTCCGAGTCCGCGGGGGAATCTGATAGTCCTGCAGCCGCCGCCGCCCCCCGGGCTCCTGACAGGTCAGTTTGCCCCGCAGCGGTAGCTCTCGCCTGGGGGCGGAGGGTGGGGGGTGGGGTGAGGCGTGGGGCAGCAAGTGAGAGCTGGGTTAGGAAAGAGGAGAGAGGGGCCGTCAGTCCAGCTCCTTTTGAGTGGCCCGTAGGTTGCCATCTTCTTTTCCGTGCAAGGAAGGGAATTCGTGGCCTCTACTACTCGATTGCTCCTTGGATTAAGGGAATCATATTTCTGGGACTCACGGCTGGATTTCTCCCCACCCCCACCCCCGAGCTTGTGTGTTACATCGAAAATAAAATGATCTAAATAAAATAAAATTACCAACCGAGCCTTTCCCGTTTTAAAAGCTGTCGTCCTTATTTCCTCTTGGGAGCCAAACGAGGTCCCAAGAGGAGTGAAACAGTTTGATGACTCGGAAAAGGTGCTCGGGAGATCAGATAGACATGTAAATAAACGTCCACCCTGATAGGGCTGAGTTTTGAAATCAGTGATATTTAACAGAACAGAGGAATACCGGTTTCATTCTCAGCGTTTGCCTTATTGATCAGATGTAATGGCTGCTGAGCATAGAGTTGAGAACATCATGTTTCTCTCTTGTTGCCTGTACAGCTTTCCTTTGTGGCTGTTAGGCTCCTCATAATCTGAATTTTACCTGGGAGATAGATGACCTTGCAAAAGAAACAGAAAAAAAATATAAATATTGCCAAGTTCTTGAGATTTCTCTCTCCACAATAAATACCTGCAAATGACATTTGTGTGTGTATATATATGTGTGTACAAGAAATTATACTGCAAAGGAAAGGCAGTGCTATAATAAACTCAAAATAATAATTACAGATTAAAATTCGTTTCCTGTAAAATCCTATTCTCTATCTGCCTATACTGTAAAAACTATACATTCTTCACAGATATGTGAATACTCCTTCCCTAAAGCAGTTATAGTAAAAGAAAAGCCAAGATGGAGATGTCCTAGGAAGGGGTTAAATGGAAGAAGGAATAGAAAATCAGACCAGAATAAGATAGAAGTAACAACTGGAAAGAAGAAAGTACCTGTTTAGATATTAAGGAAAATATTAAAAGGAACATTTTAGGTGATTTTCAAATCTGTCCATCTTTTCAGCAGCAGTGTTTGCAGTCATATTAAAAGAAAACTGAGGGCAAAACTGAGGGAGATGAGCCCTCTCTTTTGTATTTGGTATTGGATTAGTAAAATTCAGATGAGTCATTTTTAGAATAGTATGTTGAAAGCTTGAACCTAAATTTCAATATTGGCTCCATTTTTGTCATGACTTTAACCTGATGTTAGGCTTTGCTCAACAAGACTGGACTAGATTGGGAGCAGGCACAACAGGAGGGCACACAACTCTTATAAACAGAAAAGAGATTTGTTGTAGAAATGCTAAAGAAGCACGAAAATTTCAGTGCTATGTATCAAGTGCAAGCCCCATTTACAGTGAAGTTAAATTTTAAATTGTGCCTTTTTTTCTCCCATCCTGCACAATGTAACAGACTTACAATCATTGTGAAGGTTGAGAGGAATATTTTCCACCTGATCTTTTTGGTTAAACAAAACAATCTGGTTTCAGCCTGTTTTTGTAAGAACTGTCTACGGCATCAAAATATTCTCTGAAAAGCCTTGGAAGAGAGGCAGTTTGATCTAGGGATTAAGGCACTAGGCTAGAGACTGTGAGTTCAACTTCCGCCTTAGCCATGAAAGCCAGTTGGGTGACCATGGGCCAGTCATTCTCTCTCAGCTTAACTTGCCCCAGAGAGTGGCTGGTTATGGGAAAATAGAAGAAGAAAGGTGTGGTAGAGATGTTCACTGCCTTTAATTATTTGCAAAAACAAACAAAATAATAGCTATTTGGAAGACTCCACATTCTGGAGTAATACATTAAGAAACTTCTAAATATGTCCCTATTTTGATTGCTAGTGGCCAAAAAGAATGTTTTTGATGCAACATACTAGTTAACTTCATAGCATATGTTGATCCTAGAAACTAAAGTATAAATGTGTTTCATTTTGCCTGAAATAGCTTTAAGAATTATATGATTTAATGACCAATACTTGTAGCCCACCTTTTTGTCACCATGTGTCACAAAGTTGCCTTTACAGTTAGTCCTCAACTTACAACAGTTCACTTAGTGAGTATTCAAAGTTACAATGGCACTGAAAAAAGTGACTTATGACCATTTTTCACACTTATGACTCTTGCAGCATGCTAATGGTCACATGATTTACATTTGGATGTTTGACAACTGATTTGTATTTATGACAGTTGCAGTGTCCTGGGGTCATGTGACCATCTTTTGCGACCTTCTGACGAGCAAAGTCAATGGGAATGTCAGATTCACTTAACAACTGTGTTATTTAACAACTGCAGTAATTCACTTAAATGTGACAAGAAAAGTCATAAAATGGGACAAAACTCACTTAACAAATTTCTCACTTAGCAACATAAATTCTGGGCTCAATTGTGGTTGTACGCTGAGGACTACCTGCATATGAACATATGTAGCTGAAGTTAGAAAAATAGAGCACAAGTTAGAAAAATAGTGTCAGGTTCCAGTCAGGTCTACAGGGGCTCTGGTATTTTGGGGGGGAGGAATGGAGTGATCTGTATATGAAGTTTCTGTTTCTGTTTCCAGTTTCTGTTCCTTGCATTACTGTGTTAATCCCGATATGAAGTTGCTTTTTCTGTTTTCCTGCAATGATGTAGTGTGATGTAGACTTAAGACCAGTGAGAAGCTTCAGTTCTTGCCTAGATCTTTTGTTATCACAAACCTTCCAATAAAAGCTCCTTTTGGAACAACTGCAGTTTCAAGAGTCCTGCTTTCTTGGGAAGATTGGAGAGGCAAGACCTTAAAAATAGTTTTTACCTACTCTATTATGTTTATATATATATATATTCAGCATCTATTTAAATGGAGACATTTTCAATTTGCAGAAAGAGCTTAGGTTTGATCTTTCTTCTAGTGCACATTTTTTGAGCCCAAACACTGTTTTATGGGAGTAAGTAGTCTTGAAAACCCAACTGCTTTTTCCCCTTCCCTCCCACCCCCTCTTGACTGATAAGGTAGCTCCTGGAAGTTCATATTTTTTTTCTCAGTCTCATTTTTGAATTTCTCTTACAAACTTCACACCCATAGACTTTTTCAGTTATGTATATATGTATGTATGTATCTGGGTATTTATACACTGTCCATGGCTAACAGTAATTGTGTAGTTTAAAAACGAAAAGGGGAGGAAAGAATGGCAGACTTATAAACCAAACCTTCTAAAAGAGGTCTTTTGCCCACTATAACCCATAACCTGAGAATCTAAGGGCTTGTTTAAATAAGATTATGTATGTATGTGCGTACATATAAAATATTAACTAAAATATTTGACCTAATTTACTTTCAAAATTTGATAATATTGCTTCTCATCTTCATGTATCTGAAACTGAGCCTCAGGAGCTTCTTTACCAAAACTATTTGTTAACCAGCCATCAGTTTTACAGTGGTTAAAAAAAGATAGCAATTACTCTGAAGTTTAATATAATTAGTGTTCTCTTTTTCACTTTTCTTTCTTGTTACCTTCATCTATCCTCTTAACATTTTACTGTCTTAATAAGAATAGGATATAGAACATTGGCATAATATTCTAACATAGAATATTAGAAAAAAATATAACGAGAGTAGATGCTGTGAGATACTGAGTTTGCAGCAAGGTTTAAAGATAAAATAAACTGGGGGGAAAAGATGTGTTAGCATGCTGAAAAGACCACTGGCAGGTTTAAGGAATTAACAAAACAGATCTAAAATTACACAATTAAAGTGTCATTCTTTTGAGATGATGCTTTTCATAAGAATTCTTTTTACCTTTCATAATGAATGAAATGCACACAGTAAAATAACTGTGTGCATTGATATGTATATAAATGAACTTGTGTCTTGAGTTCATGGAATGAGGTCAGAAAAATACAATGGTACCTTTCGGTAATAGATGGGGCCTGTGATTGCATTTTTCATATATAATTTGCATTGTTTGTGCTTATTGATAAATAAGAAAAGTATTGGAAGTGAAAAGTCAGTATCTTATTTGCTAAAATAAATAATGTTGTACATATTCCACAAAATTATGCAATCTGTCAAATACCTAAAATATTCAGTTTTATAAGTAACGTATTTCTCTTTACTAGGCTTTTGTTTGCTGAAACAGACTTTGTTTCCTTATGTGATGCTTTACGCATAACAGACAATGTGAGAATAACTGCTTGGAAGGCCTATGAAAAGATGGATGTAGTGAGTATATTTTGCTTATTAAATATGTAATTTTATTAACTAAAATAACAATGTAATAACCATAATACGTTTTGGAAAATAATACCAAATACACACAAACATGCACACCCATCCCCCCAATTTAGTTTTTGTTTATATTTTTAGTGCTATTTCACTTTTCTCATGAGCGGAAATTGATTTTAAAATAAATATTAGTTCACATCTGATAAAATCTAGACAAAGTTTTGTTTTGTAGTACAAGTAGTGTTTAGTTTCTTGTTCTCCATGCTAAAATGGTTGCAAAGTGCTAATATTTCAGAATTACTTGTTGCTATTTATGGCCAGGAACTTTGATAAGGTACAGAATCCTTCCTTACATAAACAGAAGGCCCATCTATAGGTAGACCTCTATTTATTTATTTTTTTAATTTATTTATTTTTATTTACATTTATATCCCGCCCTTCTCCGAAGACTCAGGGCGGCTTACAGTGTGTGTAAGGCAATAGTCTCATTCTATTTGTATATTTACAAAGTCAACTTATTGCCCCCCCAACAATCTGGGTCCTCATTTTACCTACCTTATAAAGGATGGAAGGCTGAGAACCTTGGGCCTGGTGGGACTTGAACCTGCAGTAATTGCAGGCAGCTGTGTTTTAATAACAGGCTATCTTACAGCCTGAGCCACCACGGCCCATTTATTTATTTAGGAGATTTATATTGCTGCCTATTCGCACATGGAAACTTAAAGTGGCTTAAAAGAATATATGAACATCATACAAAAACAATAAAACAAATAAAAGAGAGAATGATATATAATAAAATAACCCCCTGCCCTGCAACAACACATCATACGAGCCATCTAATGGGCTCCATCTCGCTCTGCATTCCCCAGGCCAGCTGGCAGAACCAGGTCTTAAGCACCTTTCGGAAGAGTGTTAGAGGGAGGGCCATTCTAATCTCTGGGGGATTAGAGAAGGCCCTTCTTCTGGGTCCCACTAGTTGTATCTTCCTAGGGGATGGGACTCGCAACATTCTTTGCCTCCCCATTCTGGTGGGTCGGGTAAATGTGACCAGCAAGAGACGGTCCCTCAGATAACCTGGTCTCAAGCCATAAAGGGCTTTAAAGGTGATAACTAGCACCTTGAATTGCATCTGGAAGCAAATTGGCAACCAATGCAGCTCCCTCAGGAGAGGTGATACATGTGCACATTGAGGTCTGCATAAAACCATGCAGACTGCTGAATTTTGCACCAACTGGAACTTCTGGATGCTTTTCAAGGACAGCTCCATGTAGAGCATGTTGCAATAGTCAAGACAGGAATTGACTGTGAGGTAGGGATTCTTGGTCCAGGAAAGGGTGCAATTGACACACAATACACAGTTGTGCAAAGGCCATCCTGGCCACAACCGCTACCTGCTCTTTGACCAGGAGTAGCGAGTCCAGGAGAACCCTCAGATTACGCACAGGATCTGATTGAGGTAGTGCCACCCCATCCAAGACCAAAGGTGGTAAGTTTCCTTGGGCCAAAGAACTCCAACCCAGAGCCACTCAGTCTTGCCAAAGTTTAGTTTCAACCCCGTTGTTCCCCATCCAGCCCCTAACAGCCTCCAGGAGAGGGAGGACACGGCATCACTTCACTCACCATGGGTTGAGACATACAGCTGAGTGTCATCAGCATATTTATGATACCTCAGTTCATGAAGGTGGATGATTCCTTCCTTTCCTTTCCTCTTTGTGAAATAGGGAGTCTGTTCCAGCTTCTTTCTTTTTATAGTCTACTCTAAGCTCCTCTGGCTTGTTTGGCCAGTAAGAATAAACTGGATAAAATACAGAAATCCTATTCAACCATTTTGCATTGATTTCTTGACATATCCCAAGTTGTATATCCCAATATACCTGCTATTCAGGTATATCCTAGAAAGTTTTTCTGTTACTCTTGAGTATTAAATTATGATTGGAGAAATGCAATTTGATCTGCTGGCTCTAAGTACAGAATTGTATTAAATATAAAAGGCACACATATACATAAAAATATATGTATATATCTTCTGCCTCTAATTAAAGGATTCACATTTATGGCTTCATTCAATTAGTACCAAGACTTTTAATACTACTAGGAGGAAAGATTTTGAAGTGTAAAATATATATTTTCATTTTTCTGTTTTTTAAAAACCTTTTTGTTCAAATCCCATGAAATAGTGATAAATTATTCACATTTTGGGACTTGCTTCTGAGACTATTATATAGCTTTCACCTCCTGGCAGTGCCAGATCTTTGCATTTTCAAAATACCTGGAAGATACAAGCTAGGAAAAGCTTCTTAAATAGTGTACACTGATGAAATGGTACCAGGCAAATAATTTCAGTCTTGAAATGTTACTCAATAACAAGTATAAAATAACAGTTAGGGCTTAAACAAAAGTCTCTTTTTTACAATTATCTCCCTTTTCTTTTGGTGCAATGTTGCTGCTGGTCTGCAACACGTATTTGTAGTCCAAGGTTCCCTGTTGATGTTGTCCTGGGTTCCCGCAGGAACGAGTCTCAGCCCTCGCCAAGACAATTTAGGAGGTCCTCGCAAGGACAAAAGAAGTCGAATAAAAGACACCACACCAGAAGTTTCTTAAGATGAGAGAGCACGAAGAGGAGGGGGGTTGTTGTGTTCTGGCCCCTTTAGATCGCAACAGTCTCTTTTATTATGCAGTTTTAGCAGGGAGGGGTAACTACAGCAAGGAGGGAAGTAGCATATAGAAAGTTACCAATCAGCGAGCGTTTAGAGTATACGTATTAGCAAAATACCACGTGGTTTACAAGAAATCATACATTTTACCTGAATAGAAACCTAACTCAGGGAAAGCAAAACTAGAAACCTAACTCAGGGAAAGCAAAACTAGAAACCTAACTCAGGGAAAGCAAAACTTAACTTGAGGATGCAATGCTATGGGTACCATAAATCATTTCTGTCATGTAGCACTGAAAAAGGTTAAGTCAAGTTCTCACGGCTGTGAGGCCTAAGAAAACCTGAACCAATGATATATCCATATGTCCTCTGTTTTTATTTTTTAAGATGGGTAATATTCTTCTAAAGCTATGACATCCCAGTGGATCCCTCCGGGAGAGCCCGAGGAGCCAGTACGCTTTTCCAAAGGAATGGTTCCCGATTCAGAGTCTTCATCAGTCTCAGAGGCTAATTCTAAAAGAGGTTGTTTATATTCATTTTCAACAGTGTGCTTTAGCAAGAGGACATCATCTCCAATACTGTTTAGTCGTTGTTTCAAGAATGCTAGAACTCTCCCCATGACACATGGGCCAATTGTACATGCAAGGAGCAACAAAATCAAAGGACCGGCTAGGGCAGAGAGGAGGGTGGTCAACCAGGGAGAGAGATTGAACATTCCCTGATACCACGTGTGGGATTGAGAACGCTCTTTTTCTCTATCTTTCAATCTGCAGTTGATAGAGTAGTGTATATTATAGTCCACCCTCCAGTGTCAAGTCCTAGCCTTTCTTTGGATAAGTATATTGTGCAGGAAGTATAGGCATCCGAGGAGGCATTGATACAATAGTGAGAAAAGTTAGAGGGTACATACCCAAGGCAACAACCTTGACCTTCAATTGAGGATACCGTTATAGAAGAGTTAGACCACCTGCAACCGATATCTGAGGTGCTATTGGCAAAAGGTAAGGCGGAACCTATGGCCTCATAAAAAGGGGGTTGAGAAGACAGACACAGCCAACACCTACTATCATTGTTAGGAAAAGTACGGGCTGCCACAAGGGCATCATGCGCAGAGGAGACCAAGGACACCAATGGATTGTTGCTTTTAATCAAGGGCTGTAAAAAGGGCGAATTGACTTGTTTGTTTGGGCCCACAGGTGGGGATGTTTCTAAGGACATGGTAAGACGAATTATGAATATATTTCCTGGATGACTGTTTCTGGAATTATCGTTCGACCTTCCCCCCCATCTTTTCCCTTTAATCCATTCAGTAATCGGAAGACTCCTTCCATGAGATGTAAAAGTAACAGTCATAGGATTGAGGCGAACGCCGCAGCAGGCCCAATTGGTGCAGGAATTCCAAGGCAAATTGTTATCAGGGCCTAGTATAGCTTTGATATAGTCAGTAGTATAGGGAGCAGTCCACCAAATCTTTCTGGTTGACACACATTGCAAGGACTTGCAGTACCAATCAGAGATAGTCCCACATTTATCTAGGTGGGAGAGATCAGTAAGATGTCCTGGGCAGATATACAGGCGTGGACCAATTTTCCAGACGTCCCGAGGGGAAGGATCACATTTTGTTTTATGTTTAAATCCATGGGCGCCGACCAGCATTTCAGCAAAGTCAAAGTAAAGTGCAGGAAACCAAGGCCACAGAGTTCGATTAGAGATGGAATGAAGGACGCTTCCTTGGAAGTCCAAAATAGTCCAAGTATAATTTGCGGGACGATGCAGGTTCTGCTGTGCTCCGGATAAGGAGCGCTGCGAACGGAGAGCTGCAGGGGTAGAAACGTGGGAAGAGGGCAAGGAGCGAAATATGCCAGAGGAGAAATGGGTAGCAGAGAGAAGGGAAATTTTCATGTACATTTAGGAAGAGAGGAAGAGGCATTAGAGACAGAAGAGACAAGAGAGATCAGGGATAGGATCAGGAGGATCTTCATCTTTCTTTTTTGGTTGATTGAGATGACAGGGGCGAACACAGCGAGCCGGAACCCACAGGACTCGATCAGGCAATTGAACTGCAGCGTAGCCTTTTCCCCAGGTAATCAATTGAGCTGGACCTTTCCAAGCTGGATCCGGAAGATGCCTATAATATACCAGAGGACGAGAAGAGGGGAGGGGAGGAGCGGAAAAATGTCTCGAGGCAGCAGTGGAGGCAGGAGATCCGGTTAGATTAAGAAAATTCAATGAATACAAGCAAACATTTAATACATTTTGCAACGCCGAGTGTCGGGGCTGATGCCTTTGACCCCAAGTGTCTGTCCAAGGCCTGTTTAAGAGTCAAATTCGCTCTCTATAATAGCCTGGCCCTGGCTATTGAAAGGAATGCCAATTTATGGATTATTGACCAGCGATGGCAAAATTGTGCAAAGGCAGAGCTCGATAGGCTGGTCCATTGTCAGTTTTAGAGTTTTTGGACATCCCAACGTTACGAAAGTCCAATACAATGATTAATAACTTGTTTTATGGTTTCACCCTTTGCAAGGTTGCCATGATGAAACCTGAATATTTCCAAGGGGTAAAGGATGGATATTGAGTTACATCCATTTGCCATAGTTGATAGGTTACTGTTCCTCTGGGGTTGACCCCCATCGGAAGAGAGTTACCTTGGCGGCTGCAAGTAGGGCATTGATGTATGATCAGATGCCTCAGCAGCCGTGAAGCCAAATTGTTTCATGAGCGCCTTTTTGTTTTGATGAAAATAGGAGTGACTGTCCCAAGGAGAGACAGGAGAAAGTGTCAAAAGAGAGGAGGCAGAGGCCGCAGCGTCTGCTACATTGTTCCCTTCCTGGAGAAAACCAGGAAAAGGTTGATAGCTTCGTATATGTGTAACAAAATAGGGATGTGTACGTTTGTAAATAAGAGACTGTAAAGTTGTGAAAAGAGAAGTGAGATTAGAATCAAGAGAAGGGGACAAGTAAGATTGAAAAATAGTTTTTACTATTTGAGTAACATATAGACTGTCTAAGATGAGGTTGAAAGGTTCATCAGAAAAGTTTTGAAAAGCCATTTGTCTGAAAGTACAGAGAAGAAAGAAAGTTGAACTCTGTTCTTCACTCTGTCTGGGCAGCCGGTCCATCCTGGAGAAAAAGTCATTTTTCTTCTTTCCAGCACTTTTAAAATTCATGGCCAAAAGCAGGGACAAAGAAGAGATGACACAACTTGGGGAGGGGGTTTACATACAAATCTCAGTTTGTTTGTTTTTTTTTTAACAAAGGTACTATGTGGAAGACAGAGAAAAAGACAATCAATCAATAAAAACCCAACTCCCACCCTTTTTATTCATGTGTGGAAGTTGGTCACTAACAAAATCCATGCTATCAAAAACTTCCAAAAACAAACCACATTCTTAGCAAAATCACCATCCGTCTTACTTTACTCATATTTTTACTAAAACCTTCTCAGCACTAGTATCAAAACTTCCTCTTAACTCTCTCTTCACATTCTGTAACCTTCTAACTTATCACATCCTATAACTTTCTAACTCACCTCTGAAATAGTTCCTAAAACAGGGCACATATTGTGCTGCTAAAAAGGAAAAAGAAACAATACAAACAGCAAATAAGGGGCACACTGAGTCAGATTCAAAAAAGAAAAACATGGCGGAAGCTTAGGGTGAGTCTGGAAAACCTGAGTGCATTTTCCAAAAAACAGATCTACGCTTAAAAAAAAATGCATCCATACATAAGAAGATAGCCATGTGTCTGAAATGCTGTAGGGTTTCCTGCCTGGGCAGGGGGTTGGACTAGAAGACCTCCAAGGGTCCCTTCCAACTCTAATTATGTATGTTAACAGCTGCAAAAATACAAAGCTAAATGAAACATTTTTAGTCAACTCAGTGCTTTGAAAACATTTATAAAGGTATAGGTTTAATCAGGCAGGTTAAACCTCAAAAAGTTCCAGAAAAGATAAAAAATAAAAATTAAAAATTAAAAGCAAAAGCAAAATTGTATGCATGATTAAAAATTAAATTCAAAATTGTTTTCATGGTTAAAAGGTAAAATCAAAAGTGTTTTCAGGGTTGAAAATTAAAATCAAAATTGTTTTCAGGGTGGAAAAGAAAATATATCTGCATAGTTTTTACATAGCTCTTTGCAAAAGCAATGCTTCCAGAGAGCCTAATTGCCCCTCCCTTCTCAGACAAGAAAGAAGAGAGAGAAGAAAAAAAAATGGAGTTGGGGTGAATGGTTCTCCCCCGTAGCCCACCCTTTTCCCTGGCACAACAAGGAACGAAGGGGGGAGTAGTTAAGATAAGCCAGTGGGCAGAGAAAAAAAGTTAAAAGTAACTCACTGGAAAGACACTCTCATGCATATGAAGAGAAAAAAATGTCCAAAAGTAACTCGCTTGCAAAAGGAAAAAAAATGTTGTGTTTTTTTTTTTTTTTTCCAAAAGTACCTGGCTGCTTGCATATGGAATTTATGCAGACAGATACACATAAAGACACACACACTGGACACACACACACACGCACACACACACATGCAGAGACAATTTCTCACACATGCATACATTTCTTGCAAATCCAAAAGACAACACAGAAATTTCACACCTTCTCAATGAGTTTTGCACATACACACATTCCATGCAAATCAAGCATCACAATTATCTCTACAATTCTTATGCAGGTCTGAAAATGATCACATACATACATACACAAGCACACACATCATCAAACAACATTTACAGACCTGGGGAACTTGTCTGAGAAAACTCAGCAGTTTAAATCATGACTGATTGTGGATCCTTTTAAGTCATTTTTGATAAGGCAGAGGTCCTGACTCTCTAAGTGATGTCTGCAACAAAAATGAGGCATTCAAGGATCATGAGCCAGATGTACAGAATTTTTACAGGGGCTCTTGGACTTTCATGGAAAAAGGTTCCCAATTTTTCCCATGTAGTCGCTGTGAGCAAATCCTTGTCCAGATTGTTTCCAGATATAGAGAAGTAATCGAACCAAATCAGTTGCTGATTAGTCTGAGCGATCGCACCCATGGGGGAAAGAGAGGGGTGCTCTGGGGGAAGGGAGGCAGGCAGGGGAAAGGAGGCAGTTTTCAAAGCAGGGATGGAAGAAGCAGGTATAGGTTTAACTTCTGGTTCAATATGCTTTGAGAGTTGAAAGCAAGGGGCTGAAGGGATAGCAAGCATAGAATTAATTTCTAGCTCAGTATGCTTTGAAGGTTCAGAGTGGGGGGAAAGGGAGGAGGAGGGAAAGGAATGAGCAGGCATAGGAACTGAAGGAACGGAGAGTGAATGCCGTAGGAAGTAACAGCGTCTTTTAAATTTTTAAGCACCCGTACATTGATGTTCTCGTGTATCGGCTGTCCCCCTCCTGCTGGATTGAGGTTTAAAGGGTAAGCCGATATCGGGGGTTCAGTTCTTAGAGAAAGAGAGGAAGAGGTAACCAAGGCAGAAAGGGTTGCTGCAGCCGTGTCTGTATCCTCCGGTGGAGGGGGAGACGCTGCAGGAGCAGAAAGAGCTGTGTCTGCAGGGGGAGCAGAGGCAGCTACAGAGACAGTAGGAGACTAGAAAAGAGGTAAGAGATTTCTTAGAAAGAGGATAGACAGTGGTGCCATTAACCTTTTGCAAACAATTAGCCTTCTTCACCAGAGAGTAAAGCTCATCCTATGCAATGATGAGACTTTCGAGTTCGAGGAGCCCATTACTTACGTGTGCACGTGTCGCGTCCCGACGGTTAAGCAATGAGGGTGAAGGTGACGCACCGCTAGACAACGATCGCGCCTCTGGACAACACAACAGGATAGGACGAGCCCCCAGATGTTGCTGCTGGTCTGCAACACGTATTTGTAGTCCAAGGTTCCCTGTTGATGTTGTCCTGGGTTCCCGCAGGAACGAGTCTCAGCCCTCGCCAAGACAATTTAGGAGGTCCTCGCAAGGACAAAAGAAGTCGAATAAAAGACACCACACCAGAAGTTTCTTAAGATGAGAGAGCACGAAGAGGAGGGGGGTTGTTGTGTTCTGGCCCCTTTAGATCGCAACAGTCTCTTTTATTATGCAGTTTTAGCAGGGAGGGGTAACTACAGCAAGGAGGGAAGTAGCATATAGAAAGTTACCAATCAGCGAGCGTTTAGAGTATACGTATTAGCAAAATACCACGTGGTTTACAAGAAATCATACATTTTACCTGAATAGAAACCTAACTCAGGGAAAGCAAAACTAGAAACCTAACTCAGGGAAAGCAAAACTAGAAACCTAACTCAGGGAAAGCAAAACTTAACTTGAGGATGCAATGCTATGGGTACCATAAATCATTTCTGTCATGTAGCACTGAAAAAGGTTAAGTCAAGTTCTCACGGCTGTGAGGCCTAAGAAAACCTGAACCAATGATATATCCATAGTGCAATAACCTTCAATATTTGATTGATCCTAAAAAGCACAATCCTAAGTATTGCTGAGCTATTCTTACGTTTGAAATAACAATAACTTAAAAATTCTTTTGAGTTCCCCATACATACAGCCACAGCAGTTACCTTTTGTGAAGTGATAGATATTGGTCCGCTTACTTTGATAATAGGAGATATGAAGATAAACTATATAAATATAACTGCAAAAGTTCTTTGTAAAACAATTATATTGAATATAAATTTTGATCTGATATTATTTATTTATGACAGCTCTAAATAATACAATTGAGTTAATCTTTTTTTCTAGGAGAGCCAGCTAAAAAAACAAATGTGGGGCATCTGCATTTTTATGGCTGCAGTTGACCTGGATGAGATGACGTTCACTTTTACAGAACTTCTGAAATGTTTAAAAATTAGGTATGTTTTTTGTATCCAAATAGATCGGTATTATTATACAATTATAGTAATGTTTGACATTAAAAAATACATAAATTTTATTTAGAGTCATGATGAGAAGCATCTTTTATATTGCCTTAAATTATCTGTATGAGTGTTCATAATCAGTAATTAGTAAATTACATGTTGAAGTAGTAGGATTGCTAATATTGAGGGAAATGGGGTTAATACAAGAAACATTTAAGTGTTCTACCATCTTTTAAAGCCTCTCTCCCACTGCTATTTGAGCCTCTTGAAGAAATTATTCATTTATACTTATCTCTCATATTGTTTTCCTCTGGAATAAACAAAAGCATGCAGAGTAAAAACAGAGAGAGTAAAATCTAGTTAGCCAAAGAAACTAAAAGCATGAGTTAAAGGTGAAGGAAAAACTAATACTACTACATCTCTTAGTATCTTTATGTCTTTGGATTTGGTCCTTGCTCATTCATATATGAGCTTATAAATCAGCATAATACTCATCTCTTTTAAGGCTCTTATCAATACCATCCAACCAGAACTTTCTTAGTTATTCCTTTCCTCTAAATCTATTCACTCATCCATTTCAGTAATGTTGCTCAGTAATACAGAATTATGTAAGGCACATTTACATACCGTAGTTCTTTTCATTTTATTCCAAGCATCTTCTACATCATCTTTCCTTACTTTCATTTTTTATTCATTCTGTTGGGTAGTTGTTTTATTTAGTTAATCATATTTATATAGCCAGTCATCTTATAGTGAACTTGGTTAACGTACCACATAAACCAATCAAAATACTGTATTCTTCAGACTATAAAACACTCTGGATTATAAGACTCACATTAGCTTTAGAAAAGGAAAACAAGAAAAAAAAATCTGCCTCTGCCTCCCACCATCCATCTGGTATTCATCTGGCTAGCATCCTTGCAGCAAACAGCAAACAGCCTGGTCAGCTTCAGCACGATATAGCAGCCCCAGCATGTGGTTCATCAGGGCTCCACTCTGTTGCACCCATCATCAGTCAACTGAGCTGAGCTGCTGCTGCCAGTGGGGAACACTGGAGCCTTTGCTGCCAAGCAGCTGATAGGCAGTTGGATCGGCCTCCCGGAATACTGCCAATCAGCTGTTCTAGGTGGCGGGGATTGCCGCTGCTGCGGATCGCTGTGGCAATCCGCGAATGGGTGGCGGTGAACAGGCAGCAGCGATAGGCAGTAGCATATTTGCTAAAAATGTGGCAAATATGCATAAATATACTGTCAGATTCGTGTATCTGCCATTCTTCATGGAAGAAGGGGGGGGCGGATTTGGAGTGTCACATTTAAGTCTTTTCCTACTTATCTTAAGTATCCAATTCCTTTTCTATCTTAAGTATCCAATTTCTTGCCTGATCCTTTTTGTATAAACTTTACCCTGATTTATAACGTTGCCTGGTGAAATCTCAAGCCTCTGAGTGTGAGATTTGAAAAGGGGGTGGGAAACGAGTGGATTGTAAAATGACCCTGAGAAACTCAGGGTTTCTCAGAGAGGCTAATGCAATTTGTATTCACACCTGAAGGTGGACAGGGGCTCCTAATTCCCTTATCCTGAACCGCATGCTCTGAGGGACTCCAGAGCTTGCTTTTGAGTTTGACTTGCTTTCATCCCTTTCAATAAAGGGTTCCTTTTGAAATACAAAGTTCTCAAGAGTTTGTACTTTCTTGGAAAGGGGGTGAAGCTGGTTCTTACATATACTCTAATTCTAAAGCAGTGGTTCCCAGACTGGTGGGAGGTGGGGGGAGAGGGGATGGTTTCACGTATGCACACACTGCTTGCACAAATCCAACTTTGCATGCTTGCCTGCTGCTTGCACAGCCAAATTCCCAATAGGCTGCGGCCCAGCACCAGGCCACAAACTGGGGATTGGAGACCCTTGTCATAAAGCCAGCTGGCTGAAAAAAATGTTTTAAAGGCCTTGAAGGCCGACAGGGTTGGGGCCAGTCTCTTCTGCGGTGGGGGGAGATAATGTTCCATAGGGTGGGATCACAGCAGAAAAAAGCTTTCCTTCTAGATATTGCCCAATGGAACTCCCTGGTTGACCCGACATACAACATACTTCTGTGGACCTGATGGGATAGATGTACAGTAAGTGAGGAGAAGCAGATATTTCCCTCAAATATCAAATAATCCATTTTAATATTTTTTCATCCAGAATCATACTTTTTTCTCTTTTTTTCTTTCACTTCTTTGCTACTGTGCCCATGTTTTTTCCACATCCATTCTTGGTGGTCCCCCAAAATGGCTTGTCTCATGTTTAGAACTTCAAGCCGCCCTTGTATCCAGCTCTGATTCTGTCAGAATTTCATCTGTTATACTTTAAGATTTATATTCTGTAGAGATTTGTCTAAATGAATAAACATCCTTAAATGCTTGTATTCAAAACAAATCTACTAAAACCTAGTTCTTTCATTTTCTCTATACTCTGGATCATAAATTGTGGATGTCACCAGTATAGATTTTAGCATCATGCATATCCACAACCTCAATGGCACTCTTTCATACTTTGTGTATTTTATCTTGGATGTGAACCGCCTTGAGTCCTTTGGGAGAAGGGTGGTATACAAATTAAAATATTATTATTATTGTTGTTGTTGTTGTTGTTGTTGTTATTATTATTATTATTATTTCTGATACATATTTTAGCAATTTTATTTATAATTCTTCACTTCCAGTTCTTAGCATGTATTCATCAACTGCACTCTACAAAGTCAGTTCCTCTTCATACCTGTGACAGCAGTGACAGCAGTGGATTGCCATTGCTGCTTTTGATCTTATGGGATGCTTTTTTTAAACTTCAAAGTTCAGCCTATGGCTCTGGGATTTCTTGGTCATCACCATTCATGTACTAGCAAAGTACTTAATTTTTTTTTTGGCTAGACATTACTGAATGCTATAATTATTCTTAGTTGATTGATAATATTCAATTAATAGTCAGCAACATTTAAAAGTACAAAAACAAAGAAAAGCAAATAGATAATATAGCATACTGGCAACTAAGAAAATAATCCACAAAATAATATTCATTCTTCTATTACTATATTAATACATCTATAATCCACATAATGTATATCTAAAACTTATATATATATATATATATGTGTGTGTGTGTGTGTGTGTGTGTCTTTGGTTGTTCGGGTTTTCTCCCATGTAAAATTGGAAGTGTCTTGGCGACGTTTCGACGAAGTCTCATTCGTCATCTTCAGGCTTCAGCTTCGTGCTTCTGGGAGCAATGTGTGATCGCAGCTGTTTCTTCCTTTTAACTGCTAGTGGGGGTTTGAACTGATTGGGTGGGAGCTTGGCTGTGCTCTGATTGGATGGGGGTTTTTCTGTGCTCTGATTGGCTGGGGGTGTGTCCTGTGTTGGTGGGGGCTTGGTTGTGCTCAGTCTAGTCTGTGCTGCAGGGGGATTTGAGCTGGTGAGCTGCATAGCTGTTGTTTGGCTTTGTGGTCGTGCTACATCTTCATAGTGGGTGTCAGTCTGCTGCATGAATGGATTGGAGGGGTTTGAAATGGCTAATGTTGCAGCTGCGGTCTGGCTTCTGGTCCTTGGTCGTGCTTTATGATCAGTGTGGGTTTGGGTCTGCTTTCTGGGTGGATGTGCGGTGGTGACATCCTGTGTGGACCTTGTGAGTGTGGGTCTGGTGTCATTCCTCGTGTTAGGGACTCGTTTGTCAATAAGGGCGGGTTTCAAATGGCTGGTAGGCGGAGGTGTCATCTCGTTTGTTCATGCTGTGTGGGCGTTTTTCTATCTCAATGGCTTCTCTGATTATTCTGTTGTTAAAGTGTTCAGTTTTGGCGATAGTTTTGGTCTTTTTAAAGTCAATATCATGTCCTGTGACTTTAAAGTGTTGGACCAGGGAAGAAGTTGGTTCCTCTTTTTTGAATGAGTTCTTGTGTTCTTCAATGCGTGCACTTATTCTTCTGTTGGTTTGTCCAATGTATGTGGTGGGGCAGGCGGTGCATGGGATTTCATATACTCCTTGATTTTCTAACTCAATTTTGTCTTTGGGGTTTCTTAGGATGGTGGATATTTTTCTGTTTGTGCAGAATGCTGTCTTGATGTTGTGTTTGTGGAGGATCTTGCTGATTCTGTCTGTGGTGCCTTTTATATATGGGAGGAGGGCTGTGCCGTTTTCTTGTTCTCTGTCATGGATTTTAGTGGGGGGTTCTTTTTGGAGCACGAGGAATGACACCAGACCCACACTCACAAGGTCCACACAGGATGTCACCACCGCACATCCACCCAGAAAGCAGACCCAAACCCACACTGATCATAAAGCACGACCAAGGACCAGAAGCCAGACCGCAGCTGCAACATTAGCCATTTCAAACCCCTCCAATCCATTCATGCAGCAGACTGACACCCACTATGAAGATGTAGCACGACCACAAAGCCAAACAACAGCTATGCAGCTCACCAGCTCAAATCCCCCTGCAGCACAGACTAGACTGAGCACAACCAAGCCCCCACCAACACAGGACACACCCCCATCCAATCAGAGCACAGAAAAAAACCCCATCCAATCAGAGCACAGCCAAGCTCCCACCCAATCAGTTCAAACCCCCACTAGCAGTTAAAAGGAAGAAACAGCTGCGATCACACATTGCTCCCAGAAGCACGAAGCTGAAGCCTGAAGATGACGAATGAGACTTCGTCGAAACGTCGCCAAGACACTTCCAATTTTACATGGGAGAAAACCCGAACAACCAAAGACCTATATACAACACAGTAAAATTTTTGAAAGTTGACCACCTAAGGGACTGAAGAAAAGTGGTCAACGTATAGAGCTAGTCAACATACGGAACGACTTTACTGCTATGTACACATGGCTCATTTTATTATTCAGCTTTTATTAGAGAATGTCATACAGAAACACACATAGTGAAAACACAGGAAAATAATTTATACAATACTGTATCATACAAAATTAATACATTTAATACATTCATGTATTGTTTTCTCATGGTTTATTCATTGTTTCTGGAAAAAAGAGTCAATTTTAGTCTATTTCTTATTCTTTTTATGAAGGTAAGAGGAGAAAGCACTCTCAACGCTAGTTATACCATTCAGCATACCTGGGCATTTTCCCACAGAAATGACTTTATCGAATGACTGATACCCTCTTCTTTCGGAATATCTGCAATTTCTGTGTCCTCATTTAATTTCTCACTTAATTCTGCTTCATCAGCTGCTTCCAGCACTTTTCCACTGGGTTGTACTTTGGTCAATACTAATTGAAAAATTGCTTCTGGATCAGGTTCATTGCAGATTACCACATCGTCATCCATTGCAACAAAATCTTCAAAATCTACTCCCTTGAATTCCGCCATGGGAAATGGACTGTCTAGAGAGGCTGCAACATCTTGCTCTTGTAAAAAATCCAGCTTTCTTGAAGCACTTCTGTATTGTTTCAGGCTGAACTTTATTCCAAGCAAAACTAATCCAGAGAACAGCATCCAGAGCAGTAACTGATGAAATGGATGATTTTGCTTCTGCAGATGAACCATAGGTTCGTAGGCATTTTGAATATTTTGATTATGCCTTGGTCAAGCGGTTGAATTTTTGATGTAGTTTTTGGAGGCAAAAATTTCAGTTTCATGTTTGTAAGATGATTCACTTGGGGATGGCTAGGACAATTGTCCACTACAAGGAGAGTGGGCCATTTCTTCTTCTTCATTTCTCTGTCAATACCTCTTATCCACTTCTCAAATAGGGCATCAGTCATCCATGCAGATTTGTTAGATTTCCAGGTGACAGAAAAGTCTTTGGGGTGCAGGTTCTTAAATGAGGGTGGCTTTGCCGATTTACCAGTCACCAAAGGTTTTAGCTTCTCTCCGGTTAAGCTACTGCACAGCAGAACTGTGAATTGTTCCTTAAAAAGTTTTCCACTCTTACATTTGTTATCCCTCATAACGAGGCTTCTGTCAAGCATCATCTTGGAAAAGAGTCCAACTCGTCAGCGTTAAAGACGTTGTCATCTTTGAAGTCACTGGCGAAGTCCAGTAACTTTTTAATGAACTCTTCAACAGATTCACCACACAATATTTTCTAGGAGATCTCATGTCGCAGTTTAAATTTCTCAAGCCAATGACTTGATGCTTGGAAATCTGATCCCCGAGCTCCTTTGCGAACTGAGCATTAAACGGCCCTCATTTATTTGAATCAGCGTAACGTGGCTTCGTTAACTTTCTTCACTTTCTCCACTTTCTTCATCATAATCTCTCCAGGTACTCATCTTTATGTTTTTGGGTATTGCTTACTGTTGTCTTGCTGACACCAAAATGTTCCACTGACTATTTTTGGTTAGGTTTTCTAGAAAATGTAAAAGATCAACCTTCTCCTTTAGTGTCAGCTCTTTCAGTTCCTTCCTTTTTTCCATCTTGACTCAACTTGCAAAGAGATAAGACAAAAAAGTAAAACCTGGTTCTTTCTCATATGACTGCTTCATAATTGTACCTAAACATTGTTTGTTTACACTTTAAAACTGTTTTCTTTCTTTCATAATGGTTAGATCAATTGTAAATCTCAAGCTGTTGGCGCTTTGGTTTGATGGCTGCCGCAACATTTTGTTAAAATTAACATTAAAGATTTTATTATATTTAAATAAAATGAGTAAAATGGCTTGGATATGTCTATGTTCTGTGCGTATTTGTTTCATTTTATCATTGAGTATTTTTTTATTGATCCAGGAAAAAGAAAAAGGAAAAAAATTAAGACTTTATGCAATTTGTATTACGAAATGAATTCATAATTATCATTGTTAAACTGCTGAATCAAAGTCCAAAATATTGTATGCTTTGATTATTTTTTTGAAAAAAATTCATTGCTACCAATTACTTGCCCTTGGTGCAGACTGGACTCAACAGGTCAAATTATAGAGAGTAAATTAATACTGTGTGTCATCCTCCAGGTGGTCAAGATACAACTTACAGAGTTGGACTATATAGAGAGGTTGGTTTTCTATTATGCACATATAGTGTATGTCCAGTCTACGAAAATTAGATTAATTTAGGGAGATGGTCAACTATGGAAGTTTTACTGTATTATGTTTATTAGGGATGTGAAAATATAAAACATGAGACAGATAATATATTAACAGAAAATATCAGACATGAGAACAAAGACACTGTCATAATATGGAATATAATCTCATAGGAATATGAAAATATTACACTTAATTTAGTAAATGTTAGAAATGAATTATTTGGTTGCTCTCTATTTTTCTTGCAGCGTATGCAAATTTCTGCACTTGATTAAAGAAATAGATGTCAACATGGATATAATTAGTGCTAAAATGGACTGTACTATATCATGTCTGAATAAAAAATATGATATACTGTTTGCACTCTACCAGAAATTTACAAGGTAAAATATTCATTGTCTATTGCATTTTGAAATTTAGATTTCTTTAAAAAGGAGTCTTTGCTTAGCAATACTTAAATATATGTTATGAAATAACTTTATTTATAATTGCTGGTAAGAAAATTAGGACAAATGTTTTTAATATTATTGCTGTGATATTTAAAGCTTATTGTTTGAATCAGAACCAGGAATCACATGATTATTCCACTTGTACTATTAACAATTGTTTAAAAAAGGAAACTTACAGCTTAATCCTGAATTTTCTGACTTGTTAAGACCATCTAATGTATATTTGAAAAAGAAAATATTGTAAGGGCTATTAGTGAGTTCCAGGTTGTTTTTGGGATTAAAAATAAAATAAAATGAGTACTAAATTCTAAAAGACAAAACTGTTTAAATATAATTACCCAGATACCTTGACCCCCACAGTGAAGGAGTTCAGGGCAAAAATAACCCCAATGAATGGAATGGAATGGAATGGAATGGAATTTTTATTGGCCAAGGTGTGATTGGACATACAAGGAATTTGTCTTGGTGCATATGCTCTCAGTATACATAAAAGAAAAGAATTCTAAGGTACAACACTTAATGATAGTCATAGGGAACAAATAAGCAATTAGGAACCAATCAATATCAATATAAAATCGTAAGGATACAAACAACAAAGTTATAGTCATACAGTCATAAGTGGAAAGAGATGGGTGATGGGAACAATGAGAAGCTTAATAGTAGTGCAGATTTAGTAAATAGTTTGACAGTGTTGGGGAATTATTTGTTTAGCAGAGTGATGGCGCTTGGGAAGAAACTGTTCTTGTGTCTAGTTATTCTGGTGTGCAGTGCTCTATAGCATTGTTTTGAGGGTAGGAGTTGAAACAGTTTATGTCCAGGATGTGAGGGGTCTGTAAATACTTTCAGAGCCCTCTTTTTGACTCATGCGGTATAAAGGTCCTCAATGGAAGGCAGGTTGGTAGCAATTATTTTTTCTGCAGTTCTAATTATCCTCTGAAGTCTGTGTCTTTCTTGTTGGGTTGCAGAACCAAACCAGACAGTTATAGAGGTGCAGATGATAGACTCAAGAATTCCTCTGTAGAACTGAATCAGCAGTTCCTTGGGCAGTTTGAGCTTTCTGAGTTGGCACAGAAAGAACATTCTTTGTTGTCCTTTTTGGATGACGTTTTTTTTTTTTTTTACATTTATATCCCGCCCTTCTCCGAAGACTCAGGGCGGCTTACAGTGTATAAGGCAATAGTCTCATTCTATTTATATATTTACAAAGTCAACTTATTGCCCCCCCAACAATTGGGTCTTCCTAGGGCCGGGCTTGAACCTGCAGTAATTGCAGGCTACTGTGTTCTAATAACAGGCTCCTTACAGCCTGAGCTATTCCGGCCCTCAATAGGCCCTCCGGCCCTATTCCGTTTTTTGATGTTAGGTGTCCATTTTAGATCTTGCGATATAGTAGAACCTAGAAATTTGAAGGTCTCTACTGTTGATACTGTGTTGTCTAGTATAAAAGTTATAAAAGTTTAATTAATTAAATAAATGAATAAATAGTACTTTAAGAGGTGGAAGTATGGAAGGGTTTCTCCTAAAGTCTACCATTATTTTACGGTTTTGAGTGTGTTCAGTTCCAGTTTGTTTCAGTTGCACCATTTTTTAAAAAAAATTTGAATTTATATCCCACCTTTCTCCGAAGACTCAGGGCGGCTTACACTGTCTTAAGCAATAGTCTTCATCCATTTGTATATTATATACAAGGTCAACTTTATTGCCCCCAAAAATCTGGGTCTTCATTTTACCTACCTTATAAAGGATGGAAGGCTGAGTCAACCTTGGGCCTGGTGGGACTTGAACTTGCAGTAATTGCAAGCAGCTGTGTTAATAACAGACAGACTTAGTCTGCTGAGCCACCATGAGGCTAGTCGTTCAACCTCCCGTCTGTATGCGGATTCATCATTGTCTCGAATGAGACCAATCACTATTGTGTCATCTGCGAACTTCAGTAGTTTAACAGATGGATCATTAGAGCTGCAGTCATTGGTATACAGAGAGAAGTGGGGAGAGCACACAGCCTTGGGGGCCCTCTGTGCTAATTGTACAGGTATCTGATGTGATTCTGCTTAGCTTCACATGCTGCTTCCTTTTTGTTAGGAAGCTTATGATCCTTACAAGTGTGTTCAAGTACCTGTAGCTGGTTTAGCTTAGTTAGAAGAGTGTCTGGAATGATGGTATTGAATGCTGAACTAAAGTCTACAAAGAGGACCCTTGCGTAGGTCTTTGGAGATGCAAGATGTTGTAGGATGTAGTGCAGAGCCCATATTAACAGCATCATCTGTTGATCTCTTTGCTCGGTATGCAAATTGCAGGTATTTTGGTAGCTCTTTCCTTAAGTTTGCCTTGTTTAGATCTCCCAAAATAATGGCCAGTGAATCGGGGTATTTGGCTTCAGCCTCCAATGCTGACTTATATGTGGAATTTTGGAGTCTTACAAAAGCTACCTTACTTGAACAAGTAGAGACTTATTTTTTTAAGAAACTGACAACACATATCCGCTCCTGTGGTCAGAGCAGAAACAGATATCCATTCCATACATAGTCAATCAGTAATTAAAGTTTTCACATACTGTTAGGCTATAGGCTACCCAAATACAAGTAGTCCTCAATTTATGACCCCAGTTGAGCCCAAAATTTCTGTTGCTAAGTGGGACAGTTAGATAGAATAACTGTATTGTCACTTTGAATTAGTAATGTATACTAATTAGCATACATTAAATGAATTTTTGTTGCATACAGCTCTCAAAGGGTCACCACCTCCAATATACACTACATAAACATGACAAAATAAATAAATACAAAATTATGCATATACACCAGGGGTGAAATGCTCCCGGATTGGACCGGCTCGCGCGATCTGGTAGCGATGGCAGCTTCTGGTTCAGAGGACCGGTAGCAAAAATCCCTGGCCCCGCCCTCCCACCTCTGCTGAGCCGCACCATCTGCAGAGGTTTTTTTTTTTTTTTACTTTTAAAAGCCAGTTTTGCTTCAGCCAAAACATGCCTTTAAAAGTAAAAAAAAGCCTTTGAGGATACCGCCACTCAGCTGAGATCGGCAGAGACTTTAAACTTTAAAAAAAAAAGCCTTTGAGGATACCGCCACTCAGCTGAGATCGGCAGAGACTTTAAACTTTAAAAAAAAAAAAAAGTCTCCTCTGGAGATATCACTTGAGTTCCTCATCAGCAAAACCTTACTTGTACTCTTACTTGTAGAAAACATGTTTTCTACAAGTAAGAGTAGAGATTCTAAGGCACTTACCTGATTACTGATGAGCGCATGGCTCTTTTTCCAGCCCAAAAGCAGTTTCACTTTCAGCCAGACAGAATCAATCGCTTAGCAAATCTATTTCCTCGGTGATCAACTGGCTGGCTTTGCTGGCTGAGGAACTCTGGGATTTGAAGTCCACAAGAAAATAAAATAAAATAAAATAAAGCAATAAAATAAAATAAAATAATAAAATATTTGTGCAGCTTTCTGAAATTTGGTGGGGTTCTGTAGTGTTTCACTCTAACTACACAAACACACAAAATCTCACAAAGCTGTATGTGGCATTTTGTGTGTGTGCGTGTATCCGTTGTGTGTGTGTAAAGTGTGAAAGTTGGGTTTTGAGCTTTTTGTGGCTGTGTGAAGTGTGAAGTGCAGCTGCTTTTACATTGTGTGTGAGTCTGTGTTGTGTTGTGTGTGTGTCAAGTGTGAAAGTTGGTTTTTGGTACCTCTTATTGTTTTTTATACTTTGTTAATTATTTTTATTATTTATTGTTATTGGCCACGCCCACACAATCATCTGACCACCAAGCCACGCCCACCAATTAAGCCATGCCCACAGAACTGGTAGGGAAAATTTTTAGATTTCACCCCTGATATACCCACATATATTATATGACACAGAGAAACAACAAAGTCTAGTTCGGACGTATACATGTATATGATGAGAAAAACGAATCTTGCGAGTTTATCAGATGGATGGCATAAGGAACAAAGCTGTTACTGAATCTGGTTTGCTTGCTAGAAATACTTTGAAACATCCCTCCAGAGGAGAGCAACAGAAACATTCTGTTAAATGGGTCTCTAAAAATGCTTTGAGCTCTAAGCACATAGCACTTATCAGTAGTATCCTGAATAACAGGAAGTGAGCTTTCTGTAATCTTCTTGGCTGTCCATACTCTGTATGGACTTTCTATCTGAGGTGCACTGCTGCCACCAAACCAAATAGTTATGCAGTTTGTTAAAACTCTCTTAATCATGCCTCTGTAAAAAGTGGCCAGGAGAGAAGGAGAAAGATGTGCTCTCCTCATCCAATGCAGAAAATGCAGACGCTGGTTTGCACGCTTCATTAAGGATGATATGTGGAAAGACCAGTTTAGACTGCTAATTATCTGCACCCCCAGATACTTAATAGTGTTGACTACCTCTACAACTGCATCCTTGATACTGAGTGGAATAGGACCTCTTTCTAAAATCTAGTTGTGAGGAACCGAAAGCATCGCGGCGATACTGGCTGGGAAATAGTGAAGCTCTGACAAACTTCGTGAAAACCCAGCCATACAAACTGCTGTTGGTGGGGTCTTCGGATCAGAACCATCTTGGAGGGACAGGGAAGAAAGAGAGGTGCCTCAGAAGACCAAAAAGAACAGGCAAGTTCCTCGAAGGGTCGGAGACAGCTCTTTGATTCGGTGGCAGGGGCAGCAGCTGTTGAAACAACTGCTACAAGCTGGGTCAACTGGACTAAGAATTGTGCAGGAGCAGTAATTGAACGGAGTATTGTTACGGGGTGAGTGATTGGCCAACTCACAGATAAGAAGAAAAACTTTCTAAAGCTTAAAAGAGGTCCTAACCTGAAATAAGCAGCTAATTGGCACTTGAGAATTCAAAGCGAAGAAGAAAACAAAGAGGAACTTTAAAATCAAAGCTCTAAAAGGAAAACTTTCCACCTGGAATTAGACTTGAACTTGGAAGAAATTAAAAACAAAGAAAACTGAGGGAAGCATTCTTTAACAATAAAATGAATTAATTGAAGAAGAGAAAGTACTGTTTTTGTGGATCTACAATTGATATTTTGTTGCCTGGGGATTTGTGAATTGGAGAAAGTTATCTGCTGGTGGAAAAGAAACATTGTAATAAATGTACTCAGATCATTGTGGGAAGATTTTTAAGGAGTATTTGTTTAAACAGCTGGAGCACAATTTCAAAAAGAAGTGGAAAAAATAAAGTCTCAAACTGGAATGGCTTAAATGAATATTTGAATTGAACACTATTTGGAAAGAAAAAAGACATTATGTGGACTTGAATTTGAATTATACATAAACTAAAGTAATAATAAAATTTAAAAAAATCCTTTCTCTTTGAATTGACAACATAGAGAATTGGGAGCATGAGTATGAGGAACTAAGGGACATGTTTCAAAAGGTGCGAGAAACGTTTAAGGGAAATAAAGAAGCGGAGGACTGAGAAGCACGAACACAATGTTGGAAAGAAAATAATTGAAGATAAAAATATGGATGATTACACTGGGATTGACAGTGACAAAATAAAAATGGATAGGGGGGAATATCTCAAAAAAGAAGAGAAGAGAAGGAAAAGGGAAAAGATTGAGGGGAAGAATTAAGAGGGTAACAATCTTAAAAACTAGAGAAAGGATCCAGGATGGAAGATACAATAAATACCAAAAAGAAAAAGAAGGAAATAAGAGAATGGAAGAAAGGGAAGAAAATATTAAGAAATGGAATTTTGAAGAGACTAAAAGAAAATGGTTAAAAGGGGAAGAAAAAAGGATAGTAGAAAGGGAATTAAAGCATTAATATATTGATTTAAGGGAATGGTTTTAGTAGTAGAAATTGTTTGCAAGAAGTAAATTAGAAGAAAAATATAGATTATTGTAAAAGGGAATAATTAATTGAAATTAAGATACAAAATTGAAATATTAGTAGATGATGTAAGTAAGGATGAAATGAAGTGTATGCAAGAAGTGAAAAAGAAGAAATAGTGTTTAATGTAAAATAGATCAGCAGATGTAATGTGAAAGATAGAATGGTTTATATGTGAAAATAGTTGAAATTGAGACAAGGTTAAGAGAAAGCAGTGTTTTTATAATTGATATTTTGTTGCTTAGGGATTTATGGAATGGAGAGAGACATCTGCTGGTGGTAAAGAAGTGTGTTTTAAAGATTGAAAAAACAAAGGAATTAACTGAAATTAAGATACAAAATTGAAATGTCAGTAAATGATGTAAGTAAGGATGAAATGAAATATATGTAAGAAACAAAAAAGAAGTATATTGTTTAGTGTAAAATAGATCAGCAGATGCAATGTGAAAGATAGAATGGTCTATATGTAAAAATAATTGAAAGCGAGGTTATAAAGTTGAAATACTAGTAAAAGAGAAAAACAATAATTGATGTGGGAATAAGAAATTAGGAATTAAAGAAAATAAGAGGTGGAAGGTTAACTTAGATACAAGGTTTTAAGGTAAAAATGGAATGAGTTGAAATACATTGTTAATAATTAAAAAATATGATGGGAACTTTGAGAAATACATTCAATAAATGGATGAAAAATCGGGATTGCCTGGACACCATAGTGAAAAATACTGAATTGAAAATGAATACAGCAACAGAGAGAAAGAAGAAATAGTAGGAAGATGGAAGAAAGGAGAAGGAGAGAGAGGAATAGAAGAAAGTGAAGAGGGGAGGAAGAAAGGGAGGGGAGATAAGAGTAGGAGAGAAGGTTAGATAGGGAGGAAGAAAGGAGGAGGGGGAGAAAGGAAGAGGAAGTAAAGAAGGAGTAGGAGAGGAGGGAAGAAGAAAGTAGGAAGGATAAAAGAAGGAAGGGAGAGGAAAGAGAAGAGAAAGAGAAGAAAGATTGCTGTAAAACAAAAAAAGATGAAATGGAAGAAAAGCAACCCCGAATATGTTTAAATGTATTAGGATAAAGAATGAGTTATAAAAAAAAAATTAAAAGAGATTATGATTAAAAATGGAGAAATTAGAATTTGAGTGTGAAAGAAATTGTTTATATAAATAAGCATAGAAATATTAAGATACAATTAAAAAATATGGGAAAGAATATTTTGGCAGAAATTGTAACTAAGTAAAATGTATTTGGATATGACAAGTTGTATAAGATATGATATGGCCAATACTCTGTTCATAAAATATGTGGGTGTGTGTGAAGAAGAAAAAAATCAATAAAACTTGATTAAAAAAAATTAAATCTAGTTGTGAGTTTTGTCCCATTTTATTACCTTTCTTGTCACATTGTTAAGTGAATCAGCGCAATTGTTAAGCTAATAACCTGGTCCTTAAGTGAATCTGGCTTCCCATTGACTTTACTTCTCAGAAGGTTGCAAAAAGTGATCACATTATCCTGGGACACTGTAACCATCCTAAATACATGCCAGGTTCTCTGATAGTGAATGTTGGTTTTATTTTATTCTTTCTATAATATAATATTTTTTACTATGAGCTTTGTTATTTTATATTTTTTATCATTTAAATTTTAAATAAGTGGTTTAAACATATTTTAACCTGAACATACATTGATGGATGTAATATGAAATATGTTAGAGTTTTGCTTTTTTTTAGTTTGATAACAGCTAAGTGTTTACAACTTTTTTCTTACGCTCTGAGAACTGCCAGATCACCTCAAGAACATAGTCAGCAAGGGCCCTTCCTGTTGAATTGTGAATCCTGAGGTCTGCTTCCTAAATTTTTCAAAAATGATAAATACCGTATTTCTCAGAGTATAAGATGAACTTCCCCCCACAAAAGAGGCTGAACATTTGGGTACGTCTTATACTCCAAATGTAGCCCCACCCACCCGCTAGCCTCCACCCTTCGATCTCTGTGCATCCTCTTCCTTGCTGTAGAGATTGCCACTGACAGTGGCTTGTGTTTTTGGGCTCTGCGCTTCATGTTTTCAGCCTCCAAACACTCTGAGAACCCTTCAAGGCTGCAGGGGTTGCCAAAGCACAACCCCATGCATCACAGCCTGAAAATGTGATGCATTTGGAGACTGAAAATGCGATGCACTATCCGGAACAGCTCCTGCCATCTCTTACCCCTTCTGCGCTTCGCCTGCTTTAGTTAGTGGAGCTCCCTCTGACGATCAGCTGTCCTTTAGAATCTATTTTTCAACTCCAACCAGTGTGCGCACATTCAAAACCAGTGAACTAATGTGCTGAAGCTGACCAAACTAAGGATGCTAGCCAGATGAATACCTGGTAGCCAGAATTTTTTTTTCCTATTTTCCTCTCCAAAAACTAAGGTGCGTCTTATACTCTGAAAAATATGGTAATCTCGTTTTGCATCAGGCCAGTTTCACTAAAAATACTTTTGCTACTATAATCAGTTCTGATTATCCCCCACAGGAAAACCACCTTTAAGATACTATAAATATATTAAGGTGAAATTTCTAATTTTATAACCAGATGTGTTCATTTCTGTTGTTTTTAGGACTTGTGAAATTATCTGCATTGACAAGCCCAACGATCAGTAAGTTTGTTTTCATAGAATAAAAATGGCTAATATTATTATTATAAAACTTATTATTTCAAATATTCAGGTAGCGCAATCAGTAAGGACATACGGGTGAGCAGATAAGTATAGTGTTATTAGTTGATGTTTTCTTTAAATGACAAAGAATCTGATTTTAAATGTTACCTTTACAATTAGTGATGGACAGGTAAGAATAACTAAGAAATAATCTTACCATAGTTAAATATCTTGAAATAAATTCAGAAGATAAACTAAGAAGTATAGCTATTCATCCAGGCTGATGGTACAAGAAAGTGAAAACTATTGCTCCTATCTTGAATTTTTGTGAGTTCTTTTTTTGTGTGTGTGTCAACTTTTTTAAATTTATATATTAATATTTTGAATACAGTGTATTGTCTAGGCATATCATTTTACAAAAGACAAGAAAAAAAATAACCTATATACTGATAGTAATGATAATAATACAACATTTTTATGAGTTTTGATAAAGTTAATAGTAGGAGGGCAGTCATATTGTTTTACTTCCATTGATGTAGTGTAATGTTAACATTTTTCCTAAAAATGTAAACAATATATTCCTATTTAACTGTTTTATTTGGCTGAAGGGGTCTACGCAATGCAAACTATATTTACAATTATTTTAAAAGGTGAAATGTGAAAACTTATTGTGTTTTATTTGTAGAACTTGTGCTGAAATAAGTTCTTGCTTATTTATAAAACACTGCTGGATCATGTTTCTTTTGGCAAAAGGTATGGATGTTTAAATCATATTATTACATGCAATTTACTTCATTTCAAATTGTGTTTATAATTGAAATAATGGTTTGATTAATAAAGTATTTTGGAGAATTTGTTGGTTTAATATTGGTTCAAGACAATAAAAACAAGTAATCTATACAGTATATATAAAAGCAAAATACCACTCACACATCATCACAAAATCTCCAGAACCGTAAAGCCTACAAACTTGAAATTTGCCACGTATGTTCCTCTTGGCTTCTAGGTGCTCACTAAGAAAGGATTTTTCGAAATGACCATCAGAGCATTATAACACGCTCTGATGCTAAGGAGTTCTACTCCCCCTCCCCAACTGAAAAGAAATATGTTCCAAATGCAAAACACAAGCAGAGGAGAGGAGTTTTAGTTTCAGTTTTACTTTCACAGCAGCAAGCAGGGGATAGGATAGGGGAGGCTTCTGTGGGGCAAGCCTGAGGGAGAGAAGGGGAGAGGAGAGGCCGATCGTAACTACTCATTAATTTTCAAGCTGTAGTTTCGTAGTTTATTCAGCTAGTAGTTAATATTATTATTATTTTTTTTATTGAAAAAGTTTTTAAAAAAACAAAGACATTTTCGCCCCTTTTTTCCCCCCTCCCTCCCAGAAAACCCCCTCCCCCCTCCCTCTCCCCCCCCCCCGGCTTCCCGGGTCAATCACAAGGTATTGTTATACATAAACCAAACATAGAATAAAATTTTCCCTTCCAATCCAATTAGCCTCATCCAAAGCTTTTCATCTCCCAACCCCCTCCCCATTAAATAAAATAACTTTCTAATTATTCAAAGGCAATCTGATATTTCTTAATCCGCTAGTAGTTAATATTATTGAGTGGTATATTAGTATATTTAAAATCTATTTTTATTCTAAGGTCTCAAAGGATTGTGATAGTCTCCTCTCATATAATTTCTATAATAAAAATGTGTGGCAACAAGAAAACAACTTGCCATGTTCTGTCCCCCCAACCACAATAAATTAGAAACGCAAACTGACTAGATGTGCCAACAATTTATTCTTGCAAAGTCCTCTTATCTACCAGAGCGATTGCAGTCCGAGCTGGAACAATCCCAAAGTTCAGAAGGAAACGAAACAGAGTCCAGGAGCCAAAGTACAGCCAACCTTTTCAACAGTCAATTAATGTTCGTCACAAGAATTATAGGGAGCCCCTCCTGCTTTTATATCCTGTGGGGTGTGGCTCCGTGACTCAGCATTCTCTAGGCCTGCCCCACCCTTTCTTTTGATGTTGCCATCTCTCCTGTCTGCGATACCGGGGGTCCAGCCATGACTGATTGTCAGCAGCTGGGTCTTGAGGCATGGCCTGAGAGGGAGGAGATGCAGGAAACAGAGGCCTCGTCATCTCCTCCACCTGGCCTGCCTCTGGGACTTGGAGTGGAGCCAGAGAAGGAGGCTCCGCAGAGGGAAGCCCTGTTGGCTCTTCCCCCTTGCTCTCTGAGTCACTTTCTGCCAGGAGGCCAGGTTCGGGGGCGAAGACACAACATGCCCTGTGTCATTCAAGGAGTTTCATGATCTAGTGGAACTTGAACTTCAGTTTCTCTGTTCCAATCCAACATTTTAACCAAAGCATTATAGTAGCTCAGTATTCTGGTAGGACCAAGATAAGGTTTATCTTATCAATTTATGTAGCTGAGCAAAAGAAAGAGGAATATATTTAATATCTGTACCAGCTGAAATTCCGTATTCCTCTAATTATTTTTTTATTTATTTCTATCCCATATATTACTTTTACAAATAAGGCAGCAAACATATCCAGGCACACCATCCTCCTCCACAATAAGTCTCTGACGCGAGTTGGGCTGAGAGGGAGTGACTGGTCACTCAGTTGGCTTTCATAGCTAAGACAGAATTATAATTTAGGGTCTCCCATTTTCTAGCCCGGTGCCTTAACCACTAGACTGGGTGTCGGCAACCCGCAGCTCTGGAGCCATATGCAGCTCTTTCAGCCCTCTGCTGCAGCTCCCGACGCCACTGCTGCTGCTGCCACCTCCATGGCCTGCCCGCCATGCGCAGCACAGTGAAAGTTAGCACACTTCACAGTTGGGGAAACAGGGTCCCCTCTCCTCCTGAGCACATTACGATGTGGAGTCACAATGTGACCCTCCCCACTCGCCCCTGGCAACAGTTGCGGCGTTGGCCACAGCACAGCATGCAGTGGGCCAGTGTCTTGGGGTGGCCAGCAGGTCATGCATCTAACACTAACCAAGGCCGGAAGTAGCTGCCTGCTGTTTCCTGCAGCAGTCAGACTGCGAGGGAGGGAGAAACAGAGAGAGAGAGACAGACAGATTCGGCTTAATTCAGCTCCATCTGCTCCCCTCTCTCTGCCTTTGCCCAGTTTTGCAAGGATTCAGTGGATGCTACCTTGGTGATCGGGGTGGGTGGGTGTTGTCCCATAATTTGCCTGCCAAGCATCTTCAAGGGCACCCAGGGACTATATTTTCTGGCCACTTTGGACCGAGTTGCAGGATACGTATGTGTGCCTGTGTGAGTGTGCTGCTGCTTGGGATGATGCTTCTCTGAAGTGCGTGTGGCGATCTAAGGTGGCAGCCTAGTGGCGCTGTGATGTAACTGCCTGACAGTCATTCTTTTTGTAACACGAGGCTTATTTTTGTATCTTTCTAGAGACAGAGAGAATGTGGCCGAATTTCCTTACAGTTATTATTATTTATTATTTATTATATTTGTATACCGCCCTTCTCCTGAAGGACTCAGGGCGGTTCACAGCCAATAAAAAACACAATACATAGAATACAAATTAAAAACTATATAAAAAACTGATTCAATAACGGCCTAAAAATTTAGATACAATTTAAAACCCCATTTAAAACCCCCAATTAAAACCCATAAATTTAAAAAACTAACCCAGTCCTGCGCAGATGAATAAATGCGTTTTAAGCTCGCGGCGAAAGGTTCGGAGGTCCGGAAGTTGACGGAGTCCCGGGGGGAGTTCGTTCCAGAGGGTGGGAGCCCCCACAGAGAAGGCCCTTCCCCTGGGCGTCGCCAGACGACACTGTCGCGCCGACGGCACCCTGAGGAGTCCCTCTCTGTGAGAGCGCACGGGTCGGTTATTTCCTTGGTGTGTGGGTTGGAAAGTGGTGGTGGGGAATAAGGGAGAGGGAGTGGGGAGAGAATAGCTTTGATTAAAATTTTAAAGAAAAAGTCTTGATTTCTAAAGATTTATATTCAGCATAAATATTTTTATTTAATATTTCAGGAAAAATACTGCAGATGGAAGATGATTTGGTTATATCTTTCCAGCTTCTGCTGTGTGTTTTTGATTATTGTAGCAGACAGTTACCCCCTGCACTACTTAAAGAACCATATAGTAAGGATTTAATATGTTTCATTAACAAATATAATAATGATGACTATATTAAAATAATTATAACAGTTCAAAAGATGTATCCTTCCTTATACATTTCATAGCTGTATTTTCATTCAACTATCACTTTCTTCTACTTCTAACCCATTTGTGTCAGGCACAAAAGATCAGATCCACACATGGTCCAATTAAACTGATTTATTGCTAGTCATGTCTATGCACAGGAATATTCTCAACTAACAGCATCTGCTGGGAGTAAGATAAGATCAGCTGAATTCAAGGGGGTTGACTTAGTCTGCTTGTGTCTACTTAGAAATTCTAGGCTGTGTGATCTCTTTTAATTCAATTCCCAGGTTCTGACACTCCTTGCCTATTTAATTGCAATATAACACTTTTTCATATAATGATCTAAATGAGCATGCACAAATAGAAATTTTTAAATTTGAATCATGCTTGGGAAATTCTGAAAATTAATAAATTATTGCATGTGCATTATTTTATTTTAGCCCATGCAAGTATATGAACTGGCTTAGAATTATATTTTTATCATGTTGGACAAAAAGGTATTTGTCCATTTCTTTTACATCTCTTTATAATTCTAATGGTGATTATCAAAACTGGAAAAACAACTGGAAAGACATTACCAAATCTAAAGAGAATGCACATTCCTATATTTATTTTTTTCCAGAACTAAAACTGAAACAAATGTCTTGTATTCACATTACAGAATGGAAGATATACTTGTATTTTGTAAACTAGTCTTAAAAATGCTGGAATATCATGTTTTGATTTATATAGGGATGGCCAATCAAAGATTTTAGTATTGGTCTGAAGTTGCTACTGTATCTGAATATTAAAGTATGGTAGATACAGCTGATGGAAATTCAAAAGTCAATATTCAGAAAGCCACAAATATCTCACTTATTAATATATCTCTAAAAACATTTATTTTTATTTATAGCTAATCCTCGATTAACAGCCATTTGCTTAGTGACCATTTGAAGTTACAACGGCACTGAATAAAGTGACTTATGAACGCATTTCACACTTAAGACCATTGCAGCATCCCCATTGTCATGTGAACAAAATTGGGATGCTTGGCACCAGTTCATATTTACAACCAAGGAAGGTTGTAAAATGGCGGAAAACTTACTTAACAACTGTCTTACTCAGCAATAGAAATTTTGGGCTCAGTTGTGGTTGTTAATTAAGTAGTACCTGATTAACATTAAATTTATTTATCCTGATTATTAATTAAATTTATTTATCCTGATTATTAATTAAATTTACACCCTTTGCCCTCTGCCTCCCAGCAATTTACCTTCTTGCAGCAAGCAGCAAGAAGAAATAGCCCATTTCAGCTTCAGCACAGCCTAATTAGCACAAGTTGATTGTCCCCGACTCTCAGCTGTTTCAGGCTGGCACGGGCCTCTTCTGCTTGCTGCAAGGAGATAAACTGCTGGGAGCAGATTTTTTTTTGCTTGTGCTAATCAAGCTATGCTGAAAACGAAAATGAAAGTAAAGCAGGCTATTTACTGTTTGCGGCAAAATTTCTGGGACGCAGAGACAGATTTCTTTTTCTTGTTTTCCTCACCAAAAAAGGTACGTGTGTCTTATAGTCCGGAGTCTCTTATACTCTGAAAAATACGGTAGTTCAGGTTCCCAGTATAAATTTCAGTGCTACAGCATTTCTCATACATGGCCTTCTAACCTCTATTTAAACATGTGCACATCTCCTAAGGAAGTTTGTTTCCATTCCAATCTCCTAAAGAGATTCATTTTGAAAAGAAACTGGCTGGGTTCACAGTCAAAATAAACAGACTCCTTTATGGCTTGTCATGATGCATTAATGCAGTCTATAAAGTGAACTGCATCAGTCCTGAGATGAGAGAGAAGAAAATCATCTTAGCTGTCTCCTTTGTTGGTCAATAAAACAATATATACCACACAAATTATCCTTCTATCCTCTCTCACATCTCTTATTACCTTGTGGATAAATGAAATGAAGATGAGTGTCATCTATTCCATCGCTAGAATTAATGAAAAAGTCTGACCTGGCCTTGGGTTTAGGTATTGTGAACTCTTATGGGCTTATCCTTCAGCCTCAGAAATCCATGCCAACATGTTCCTACCATCTCCAAGGGCATTCATCTGCTCCTGACCTTGAGTATTTTGATTTGGCTATCTTTATCAATCTAAAAATTATTATGATTATGTAAATATTGCCATGGTGGCACCGTGGTTAGAATGCAGTACCATAGACTATTTCTGCTGACTGCCAGCTGACTGCAATTTGGCAGTTCAAATATTACTCAAGGTTGACTCAGCCTTCCATTCTTCCAAGGTGGGTAAAATGAGGACCCAAAGTGTTGGGGGCAATAGGCTCTGTAAACCACTTAGAGACGACTTTAAAGCACTGTAAAGCGGTGTATAAGTCTAAGTGCTATTGGTATTGCTATTCCTTGTGACATAAATTCATGGTTTCTTGTGCTATCTTCTGAGGCATCTCTTGATCACTCTGATTGCCCTTCAGACACTTGGCCATTTTGTCATCTCCCGTCCAGGCTAAACATATCCTTTTCCTCCAACTGCTCCTCATAGGCTTTTTCTTCCAAGCTCCTTATAATTTTGGACACTCCAATTCGTCATTTGCCTGAAGCTGATGGCAATATTATAGGTGTGACTTAATGCAATCTAAAATTGGGGAATGGGGAAAAAAGAGAAGAAGAATTGCTAATGGGAATAGGAGTGCAACAATATATATTTTATAATGAAATACTTGGATCATATTGGAAGAAATGGACAAGGAGATTCTCTTCACAGATTGTGCCTCATCCCTTTGAGAAGATGCTGTGAATAATGTGGGAACTATTTGGAGTAGTGTGAAAAAGTAGAAGGAAGCTTTATAGAGGAAAAGAAGCAACTGGGAAAAATTGCTTCTTTGCCCTTTTCCTCCAAAGAGAAAATACTATCCGATATCTCTACAAACTAAAGGATTCACTCTATTCCTAGAGAGATGTGGACTAAACCAATAGGCTTTTTCAGTTTGATACGAGAATTAAGACCTTAAGTCAAAGTTTGTTAAGTTTTGAGGAAGGTATCTCACACAGAAAGAGAAAGGACAGATGACTTGAAATGCATTCATGAACTGAATTATATTTTATTTATGGATTTATTGGTTTTATACTTACTTTCCTTCAGAAGCTTAAGATGGTATACTCCCTCTTCACATTTTTCCCACAGCAACAACCCTATCATGAAGGCTGAGCTAAGAGTGACCAGCCCGTTCAATAGGCTCATGTAGTTGAAAATGGACTAGATTTTCTTAGTGTGTGCCCAAAACTCAATGATCTATATACCACACACTATCTCACATGTAACAGTTCTTTTGGGAAGCACTCAGCCTGGCAAGGAGGAGGGCTTAAGCTTGTGTGGATCTACCTGTTTGTGCCTGACGATTTCTGATCTAGTAAACAAATGCTTTTTTGTATACTTGAAAGCACTTTTTAAATTTTGTTCATTGCTTTGAAGTAATCCTTTACAATAATCAAATGACTGGCTTCTTTCTATAGAATCTGTAATTGCAGTATCGTCTCGAACAAGTAGACAAGGTCAGAATAAAAGTGCAAGAACATCAAAAATTGATACAGACATAAAGGTTATTGAAGAGCTCTGTAAAGAGTATGAATGTAATTTGGATGAGGTAAGAGTAGAATTTTTATAATTTTGTATTTTTAATACAAAATATTTTTAATTTTTAATTTATCAACTTTTACTGAAAGAAATACAAAAAAATGAAAATAAGAAACATACAAATAGTCCTACAACCATTTGGTTGGCGACCACTCCAAGTTAGAGTGGCACTAAATGAATGGGGGCTATGCCTGGTCCACCTGTCCCAGAACTCTCACAATCTGGTTGTTCTTCATTTGGTTGTTCTTCCCCACCCACCCATACATCTTTCCCCAGTTTCTCTGGGCTCTTGCTAATCAGCCACTCGTGCACCCTCCCTCACCTGCACCACACACCCATGTACCCTTCCCAGTTTACATGGTGTCTTTTGCATATACCCTCCCTGGCCCACCTCCTGTGCACTTTTCCTAACCTATGCCTCTCCAGTCCTCCCTCATATTTTTTTACCATGGTAAAAATGGTCTTAAAGTTGGATCCAATGACTCGATGAATAGTTTTACAATGGCATTGCTTCACAATCAAAGTTCTGGTCTCATTTGTTATAAGTCAAACAGTACTTGTAGAATGTTTTGCCTTTTATGTAATGTCATCTAAACTAATAACGTTTCATGATTAATTTATGTATTAACAAGCACCCAAATGCTAATCCTAAATAAAAATAAATCTCTTAGAATTTCACTAGCTAAATTGAAAATACTTTATGATAATTATAATTGACTTTATATTTTATCAGCTATGGAATATGAATGGAAATTCAGCAGAATTTCAGCAGAATGTCTTTGTAGGCTCTCTTGGAAAATTTCTTCTTATATCCCATTAAGATCCTGGAAATTGCTGGGGTCCACATAGTAGAAAGGGTATTCATTTATGAATGTTTAAGTTGAAAACATGTTTTGGCCCTGTTGGTTATATTTTAATGAATAATTAACTTTATGAAGGTTGCAAATATTCAACTGTTTTGGAAAAGTTCTGAAATATTTTTTCCCAGCCTATAATCTCATTATACATTTTTTTCAAATTCCATGATTTTGAAATGTATTTATATATTTATTTACATCCCACCTTTATTTTTATTTTTGTTTACAAATAGCTCAAGTCAGCAAACATATCCAACACATCTTTGTCCTCCTATTTTACCCACAACAGCAATGCTGTGAGGTGAGTTGGGCTGACTAGCCCAAGGTCACCCAGCTGGCTTTCATGGCTAAAGCAAGACATGAACTCATGGTCTCTTGCTTTCTAGCCTGGTGCCTTAACTGCTAGCCTAAACTGGCTCTCTGGAGTTAATTAGTTAGCTGGTATTTTCTAGGACATGTCCTGTTCCTCTTACTTATTGCATATGGAAACAATATTGGATATGTTTCCAATATTTAACACTCCTTTTCTCTCTACTGGATGCTCACAGTATTCACATCTTCTTTAGAAGGATTATATTTGCTTAGTAAACTGACTTTTCACATTGCTTAAATAAATTGTATTTGTCAACAGTAATTTTTTCCTGTCATAACCAATTCAGTATTTGCACAATTTTGATATTTCAGTCAGTGGTTGCAGAAGTGATAAAGGCAACTGGCTGCCAGGGCTAGCCTACTATTTTCATTATAGGTAGTCCTTGACTTAACTGGTCGCTTAACACTGTTCAAAGTTACAACAGACTAAAAAAAAATTACAACTCATCTTTGAAGTTACAATTGTTGCAAAACTCCCATGGTTACATGATCACATTTTAGACATTTGGCAACCCTGCTCACATTCCCGCATCCTGTGGTCTGTTTTGTGCCTTTTTTGTCATTTTTGTCATTTGTCATACGGACAGCCATATGATGTATTTAATAACCACTTTATTCACTTAACAACTACAGTGGCTTGCTTAATAATTGCAATAAAATGTGTAAAATCAGATCCAGTCATAGGCTGTCTTGACACACAATTACAACCACTTGAAGACCAAAACTTCAGGTACAATTGTGGCCGTAAGTCAACGACTACATGTAGATAGCTTTCATAATATTAGTAGTATCTGATATGTAATATATGCAGTTAATATGGATGTAATAAAGTAATAGAATCAGTAAGGCTAATCCTGAGACATGCAATGAATTTAATTTTCAGGTGGTAAAATAACAATGTATTGCAGAAAAAGATGATTAGCCTTTTTTTATGGTCAAAACTTAGGATGCTAATCAATCAGCTTAGAACAGTTCATGCAAATGATATGTCCTAAAACATATGTTTTTATAGGAATTCATGCTAAACTGAATGTAATTCTAGATAACAAGTCTCAGATGTAGCAATGTCTTCATGCTACTAAATTAGAGTAATAAACCACATACATTTTTATACCATTTTAAGCATAAAAAATGACACTCGTGATACTGATGCTCTTTTATAATTTTAGGTGAAAAATGTTTACTTTACTAGCTTTGTTCCATTTCTGAATTCAATGGGCATTACAACTTTCAGAAGACTTCAGGAGGTAAACCTAAATTAATTTGAAAATCAGTTTGCCATTATGAATCCTTGATCTGATTTTGATAATTAGAAACGTGTCCCTTGATAGACTTTTATAATAGTGAAATGCTACTTACCAGTTTATTAATACTTTTTATTGATATAGATGTTCAGTGGTTCTTAAACTGTTTACCAATTTCCCTTTTTCTGATAGGTTTCCAAAACTGGATCCTGGACTCAAAAACAAAAAAATTATAAATTACTCCATTACCCCCAGGATATGCCCATATTATTCCCTTAGTAGTAATTGCCCACAGTTTAAGAACCACTGCATTAGATGATAACTTAACTTTTATTAAAATAAATGGAGTAAACAAATGGAGTATAAACAATGTTTTCCAAAATAAATTACATACAAATGTATCATAGCTGAATTGTACATTTTCGGTATGATTCTATTTTTCTTTCAACAAGGTTGAAGATCTGTCAAGCAAATATGAGGAAATGTATTTGAAAAACAAGGACATTGATGCTAGATTATTTCTAGAGAAAGATGAGACTTTGCAATATGAAAATGCAGAACGGTAATATATTTTTGCATAGTCTGTATTCCAATAATATCTATTCATTCATTAGATAATCTGAGGATTAGCTTTAGCTGCCTTACAGGCATCTTATTTAAGAATGGAAGATTAGAATGAATATCCAGATGTATGATCTTATTGACAATAGAACGCAGTCCAATTTGATTAAAGATAGTATGCTCTTATTAATTCCTATCCAGTTTTGGCAACGCTGTTGCTGCTTTTGTAGAAGCTTAGGCTGAAGTGGATATTTGATCCTTCCAAATTATAATATAAATAAATAGATATGATTTTAAATTATAAGGGTCAGTCAAGCCTAAGTCTGGGATGTTTGCTAAAGGAAATGAGAATGAATAAATACTAGATGAATATCTAATACATCTTGAAAAAAATTAAGTGAAAAGAATGAAGCAAGAAATCTCACAGAACAAGGGCACTTATAGGGACTACTATTATCAGAACTCAACTAGGAGTATGTAACAGTCCCTCTTTGAATGCTGCCATTAACAAGAACTCTGTCATGAGTGGTGGGGGGAACAAATGTGACCAGAGATTTTAGCTTGATTTAAGAAAAGAAGCTTTTATCATGACACATATGTATAGATACATTTTTCTTCTATTAAGTTTACAGTTAGAGAGAACTCCTACAAAAAACCAAATTGAAGATTCTCCTACTGTACTTCCACAAACCCCTGTTCGGTAAGAATCATTTAAATTGTATTAATATTGAATTATTTTAATGGTTTAATTAAATTATTTTTGAATGGTAAGTCTCACACATTTAAATAAGTTGAACAAAATAAGTGTCTGTTTCTTAAATATTTAGGTCTTATTAAAATATTGTATACATTTACATTTGTAGTTTCAAAGGAAAAATGCAACAGTAATTTTGCAACATATTTTAATATTAGCAGTTTTCTCAGTATATAGTAGAATGCTTGCAAACATTTTATGACTTAGATGAATTTAGCAAATGTATGACTGAAATTGTCATACAACTTCACTGCTCCTACAAATATGTTCTTCATAATATGGGTAGTTTGAAATGCTTCAGAGGATGTTACAATTATACAATTATGCTTCAGAGGATACTACAATTATAGGGAACAACTACAATGTTATATTTAAAAATTATATTTCTGAGGAATGTCTTTATTTAAATGCTGTTGTGTTTCAGAAACTACTAAGTGTTTTTCATTCACTTTAGAGCTGCAATGACTACTATTCAGCAGTTAATGATAATATTGAACTCTGCAAGTGATACCCCTTCAGACAACCTTCTCTTCTATTTTAATGTAAGTAGCAACAATTTAACTATACTTGTGACTTCTTAATAGTTTGTATCAGATTGTGTTTTGTTTTTTATTGGAAATAATAATTGCTTCAGGTATGATATGGTGAGTTTCAATAAGATTCAATTTGCTTAAAAGTAGACATGTGAAGAGGTTGGCAGTGTATACCTGCTGTTGGTCAGGTTTCTTGGCTTACCATCTTGTGCAAATCACACCAATAAGTTAGAAATTTCTTTATGGCATTCTTTGTTTTTATGAAGAGTATTTATGTATGTGCTTTTCCTGCAATTCTAAAGACGGTTGTTTAATTTCTTCAATTATTTTTTGTGAGTATAGTAACAAAATTTAATAAAGTCCATTTGGGGATTATGGCATAACATTACAGGAAAACCAGGCTATGTTTTAAATTGTTAGGATCTTTATGTGTTTTTTAAACTAAAAAGAAGATAAAGAAGCATACATTTTTCAACATTATAGAGCAGGTGTCCCCAACCCTCATATTGCAGCCCATTACCAAGCCACTGCCTGTTCAAAACGGGGCCATGGGAGATATGGGCAAGTGCATGCACAATCTCCCTTAGCTCACACATGTGGAGCTGTGTGTGCACGCATGCGCCTGCCACTCACCTGCCCCATGCCAGGCTAGGCCGCCAAGCTGGAAAGGCTGGGGAACGCTGTTTAGAGTATATTATTTTATCAGGTTTTATTTTATTTATTTATTTATTATTTATTTAATCAAATTTTTATACCGCCCTATCTCCCGAAGGACTCAGGGCAGTTTACAGCCTGATAAAAACACAAGAATAAATACACAGTAAAAACAGTATTTAAAAAACTTATTGAATTAGGCCAAATTTAAAATTATAATTAAAATAATAAAAACCCCATTTAAAAGCTAAATTTAAAAATTAAAATTAAAATCCTAGGCCAGTTCTTTATTCTCTGATAAGCCATAAACTTTGGTAAAAGGGAGATTTTTGCAGGGTGGGCATTATTTCTGTCAGGAATAAAAATACAATGTTATAATAAAAGTGCTAATTAAGAAGAAAATTGATATTATTTTTTGAATCATTGGGTGAAATTCAGCGGTATCGATCCACTATGGTTGACATTGGCAGAAAGGATTTCCTCAAATACAGCTCTCACTAACAACTTCTCTAAAAGATATGGATGCTTCCATGGCCCGCTTCTGCGGCGGCCCAGTAATGGGCAGAGGCTGGGGATTGGGGAACCCTGTTGCAAGCTCCCCAGAGTCACTTCATGGTGAGAGGGGCAGCAAACAAAATTAATAAATATTTTGCCAACCAGTGGAAAAACAGGTATTAATATTGAGAGGCATTGTTTTATATAGCAAGCATCCATGTCATATTGTACCTTAACTAGGTCTGTAATATTCATCCCTGTAACAAACAAACCTTTGTTGTAACATGTTCATAATAGCTAATCCTAAATAGTAAGATTTCTTCTATATTTTGAACTATGTTCAAAGGCAGGTTAATATAAGATATAAATAAGAGGCTATCAGAGTGGGAATCATTGCTATCTACTGACTATAATGTTCAGAGCAATCACACTACTCTGATAAAAAGAACTCATGTTGAAGAGTTGGTTCTTCTATTACAATAATACTGTGAATTTAAGTTTTAAATTAATTCAAAGGCTCTTTCTTATATCTTAGTCTCCTGAATTGATTTCTTAAATATAATAATTTAATTACGTAAGTTTGTTCTGACTAAAAAAAATCCTATCCTTGTTGCTAACAAAATGAAGCAGTGATTTAATAATGTACTATTTCTAAAGCTTGTCCTCTAGTTGAAGATATTCTGTTTTTCTATATTATTTTATAATATTGTGTATCTAAAAATGCTGATGATGTTATCTATTCAGTTGTGTCCGACTCTTCACTATTCTTTGGGCCAGGTCTCTATATTTTCCGATCTTACACTACTATTTTGAGTTGTTCTGTGCTCTGGCTGGTGTCAGCTTTGATGGTGGGATATAAAGATTTTCTTCCAAATATTACAGAACTGCACAGTTAATCCTCATGAATCAATAGTGAAAAGAATAGAAAATGTGGGTATTATCTTCAAGAACAAATTTGCTGAAGGAGTTGGACAAGGCTGTGCTGAAATTGGATCTCAGGTAGGTTTCTTCAATAATTCAAAACAAAATCTGTTTTTTTCTTAAGTGCTAGGTAAATTCTGAACTGGGGAATGCATTGAGTTGGGTAAATCAATGAGTTTAAAGTATTCCTCACAAAACATATAAGTGTTGTCATAATTCTTATTAATTCACACCCTTTATATATTTGTGGAACAAAAATATGCTGCAAATAAGATGCTGCAATTATCTGTAGAAGTAAGCTGATTTTAACAGCTTAGTTTTTTTAATGTCAGTTCTATTTTATTATCAAAACATACTGTGTAACCTAGAACTCAAAGAAAACACACATATCCTATATATTAGTACAATATAGAAATGAAATAAAAACCAATGTTGCCTATAAATGTATTGGAATGAATGCCATTTGAGGTGCTACAATAATTAGAATTGGAGCACTACTGAAGATGGCCTGCTGAATGCCTTACTTGCCCTCAGCCTGTTATTTATTTATTTATATTTATTAAATTTATATGCCACCCATCGCACCAATAAAGTGACTCTGGGTGGCTATAAATTATTATTGGTTGCTTATCTTCACTAAATTCTCTTCTAAATCAATTAAGAAATGCAAAATGTCTAGAAGAGGTGTTTTAGAACAAGGAGATCGAAACAAACATGAAAGAGACAGAAACCAACTATTGGCATTATTCAAATGGAAAAGAGAAAATGAGGCCAAGATGAGGCCTGCAGTTTTGGCTGTTTTATCACTATAAAGAGTAATGTAACATTATCAAGCATTTAATTAAAGATTTTAAACAAGAGAAATCCTTCTGTAAATAATGTTTAGTAAGTATGCCTAATAAACTGTTAATAAATTGTCTAAAGACTTATCAAATCACAGAAATTGCTCAGATAGCTAGTCAGGCCTATGATTTTAAGTACTAAAATATTTCTAGCATGAAAAAACCTGAGAAACACATGGATGTTGAAGTGTTTCTGGCATAAGCTGAAGATCATAACAGACCAAAGTAGTATCTGTGAGATATCAATATGAATGACACCCAGCTTTATACTGTATGTCTTACCAAGGCCCCTTGAGCGATGCCAGGGATGTCCCATTCCAGTGTCTGGAGGCAGTTAGGGACTAGTGTTGTGGCCCGCTCTAGCGGAGCTGGTGGCAGACTCAGACAGTGAGGAGGTTGGGGAGGAACTTGGGCCAGTCCTGGAGTCTGGGGAAGGCTCTGATGGATGCTCTGTGTTGAAGCAGAGATAGAGCCAGGGCCGTCCAACATTTCCCAGCTGCCTTCAGAGGCAGAAATAAGTGGGGGGGAAGAACAACTAGGGCTTGTTCTAGATGCGCGCATGTGCAGATCTGTTAGGAGAGGAGAACAACTAAGGACAAGCAACCGACTCGGGAAGAAAGGCACACATGGATGCTGAATGGCCCCTCCCTGGTTGGGGAATAAATAGAAGGAAAGGGGAGGGGTGGTTGCAGGAGGCAATTGATCGGATTTGCTCCTCATTTGTGCCTCAGAGACTGCTTGGCAGAACTTAATTTACAGCCTTGCGGCTCCGGCCTGGCAATTATCTCAAGGAACTAATAAGGTCTGTTACTACAGTTAACCTTTTGAAGGATTATTGCCTGGACCTTTCGATGTGTGAATGCCATGAATTCACAGTAGCTAAATAAAGAGTGGTTTTTCAGGACAAGGAGTCTGTTTATTGATTCTGCTAAGGCTGGGTCAGAACTAGATGGGCTCCAACTCAATCCTAGCAATATTGAGTAGCTATGGTATTGTGTCCTCTGGAGACAAGATTTTTACCCATCCTCTGGATAGGTACCTCCAGATAGAACCAGTGTGTAATCTGGAGTCATCCTAGACTCACAGCTCCTGCTTAAAAAGCTGGTGGTGACCATGCCTAGACGAGCTTTTATATACTTTTGGGTAGTGCACTAGCTGTGCTCATTCCTGAACTGGGAGGCCCTGCTCACTGTTTACCCATGCCCTTATAACCTCTTATTTAGATAAGTGCAATGTGTTCTATGTGGAATTGCCCCTACCGAGCAATCAGAAACTATAATTGGTGCAGAATGCAGCTGAGCAAGTAGTAAATGGTGCCAGATATACAGCACCTGTACGTAACAACATTACTATGTCTGCTGCATTGGTATGTTTTCAAGTGAAATTTAAGGTGCTGGTTGTCAAATTTTATTTGGGACTCAAGTTACCTTCGGGACCACCTTTTTCTAAGAGTATCTAATTCTCAAGTTAATTAACATAGATTTTGCAAAATTATCACTAAGATTAATGTTTTAAATATATAGTTCTCTTCAGTGGCTTTGGGTACATTCCATGAAGGGATATGATGCAAATATGAGGCATGTATTTTTTATTATTCGGTGTAGTATAAAAGAGATAAAGGGATAAAAGGGAATTTAGCATTTTACTTAAACAAGTTTAAAGTTCCATGTGATGTATTTCCAAAAGTATGTTATACACTGAAGTAATTTTTGGCTCATAAGATAAGAGTAATAAGTCATGGTAGTGTCTTATGATTTTTTTTGTATAGGCCTTGATTTCTGTTTTTTAAATTTTTGGATGCTGGCCATAGTAGACTTTCTTAAGTAGTACTGTATAATTAAATGGTCCACAAAAATTGGCAAGAAATTAAATAATTTGTATTCACAGCATTATGTTTCACTTGTAAAATATTTTATTTGCTATTTCAGAGGTACAAAATTGGAGTAAGGTTATACTATCGAGTGATGGAATCCTTATTAAAGTCGGTATGTTTTCAGTCTATTATTTTTTATAATATTCTATATGTTAGCTTTATAAAATGCTTGGCTAAATTTTGAGTTATATCTGTTACAGGAAGAAAAACGTCTGTCAGTTCATAATTTCAGGTATGTTTACTAAAATATTCTTTAGATATCTCTATTTTATAAAACTGTTTTAGAATGCTTATATGATAAAAATTATATAATTTGTCATTGTTAATGAGGTATGTTATTTTTTTACAGCAAACTTTTGAATAATGATGTCTTCCACATGTCTCTTCTGGCTTGTGCTCTTGAGCTAGTCATGGCTACATATGGCAGTAAGTTCAAATTAACTAGAAGCATTATCAAGCAGTCATTCCTGGGACAAACTTCTTTTCCCAAAGCATTTTCTGTGATAGGGAATCTACCATCTTTAAAATGTTATTTTAAATGTAAAGTCTTGCAATAACTCACCGTAACAACTAATTTTATACATGACTTTGTTGCTCTACATTAATCAGTTGTGTTCTCCTAAGCTTCAAGAAATGCTTCACAGAGCATGAACGTAGAGACAGACTTGTCTTTTCCGTGGATCATCAACATCCTGGATTTGAAAGCCTTTGAATTATACATGATTGTCGAAAGTTTCATTAAAGCAGAACCAAGCTTGACCAGAGAGATGATAAAACACCTAGAAGGCTGTGAACACAAAATTATGGAATCGCTTGCATGGCAATCAGTAAGTTGTTTTCTAAACATATAATAACCATGGTATTGTACATCTGTGTTCCATAAAATTATTTTGATTGTATAGTTTATTGAGTGATCTCTGAATTTACATTAGGACAATTTTATAAACGTATTATCCAAGTGAAGTAGGAGTTGAAGTGATACCTATTTCCTCAGTAGAACACACATACTTTTTAAATTGTGAAGACTAGTTTGAAGATCTACATTCCAAGGCATTTTCTATTTCTTTATAATAGTTTTGCTTCTCTACAGTGTTTGGAAACAGATTAGTAGTTGGGTTTGCACCTGCTCCTTAGAGTGAATTGGAAGTGAATTATTAAAAAAAGGTAGCAACTTGAGCAGGGCAAAAATATTTGTCTCAGGGGCTTCTTGTCAGTTCAGTATTGGTCTCCTTTGGGCATCTTACCTATGGCCTGTACATACTCCCTCTACCCCGTCTTTGTTATCGGACAATTACATATAATTTGAATTTAAAAAGGATGAAATGGGGGGAAAATAAAAATACCTTCATTAGATTTCAAAGACCATGACTAAAGAAATCAAATGTAAGCTTTGTTCTTTAATTTTAATGTATTGTTTTGAAAATCGTAGAAATTGGTATTGCGTTGTTTAAATATTGATAAATGAAAATTGTGGTCACCTCCACCTATTTTTACACACAGAATATCTCTGCTTATCTAATAATAAGGGGGCAATGAACCTTGGTTTCTCTATTTGTTCAGCTTCAGAACCATGGTGTATTACCACACAGTAGTATAGGTAGTCCTCAACTTACAATCACAATTGAGCTCAAAGTGTTTGTTAAGTGAGGCATTTGTTAAATGAGTTTTGCCCCACTTTATGACCTTTCTTACCATAGTTATTAAGTGAATCATTGCAGTTGTTTAATTAGTTACCCGGTTGTTAAGTGAATCTGGCTTCCCATTGACTTTGCTCGTCAGACAGTTGGAAAAGGTAATCACATGACCCTGCGACACTGCAATAATAAGTATGAACCAGTTGTGAAGCATCTGAATTTTGATCACATGATTATAGGGATGTTACAAGGATTATAACTGTGAAAAATGGTCATAAGTCACTTTTTTCAGTGCCGTTGTAACTTTGAACGGTCACTAAATGAACTGTTTTAAGTTGAGGACTACCTGTAAACTAAAGGAAGAAATAAATCAATAAATCTTCATTTTTGTCATAGACCAGCATCATTAAATGAAGGACAAAGCATGAGTTTTCCACTTTCTAGTTAAGCACTAAAGCAGTCAAAAGATGACTGTTTTACTTGGAAGGGGACCAAATGATTAAGAAGGTAAATTCAGCATTTTGCATTAGGATTGGAAGTCTTGGATCCTAAGACGTAAATAAGATTAAACAAACAAGCAAACAAACAAATATTAAATAAAACCTTACTCTTTCCATACTGTCTACTGTCCCCAACCCCTGGGCTGCATCCTGTTCAGAGCTAGGCTGCAGAAGTGGTGCATGAGCACGGTGGATGAGCATGCACATGCAGCTCCATTTGTGTGAGCTATGCGCACGTGTGCCAGCTGCTTGCGTAAATGGAGCTGCATGTGATTGCCTGCTGCTTCCATGAAACCATCCTCTTTCCTCCCCCTACACTGGTCCACAAAACTGGAAAAGTTGGAGACTGCTGGTCTACTTTTCAAAGACTTTTATGCTAATAACAGTATTACAAATTTTCGGTTTACAGATTTTATACTGGGTTTAATTACTTCTGAAAGTGTTCAGTCCAAATGCATTCAGATAGTCCTGATGATCAAACATTTTAACTCTAATCAAAGCTGCAGTAACAAAAAATGGAATCTGAGTGATTTCCATATAATATATCAAGATTTTCTGATTTTAGCTGTACTCACAAGTGTTTTTAATTATGTAACTAATCCTTAGCTACTACTATATTGATAAAATCATCCACCAAATGCTGCTAAACCTCCCAAGTCTATCAGCCTAACTTAAGTTTCTTTTCCGTGTTGGCCTACTTAATCATCCTTTTCCAGAAACTGATTTGTAATATTTAATCAAGATCATTCTCAGCTTTCATAAGGACATAAGTAGCATTTGGTGTTGCTCTCTTTTTTAGTGTTTCGTAAGATATTTCAACAGATCTTGGAAAGCTTAATTTTATTTATAGTTCATATAACTTTTAAGTATTAGATGCCTACCTACTTTTTTAAATGCCCAAGATGCTGAGAAATATAGGCCTATCTTCTGTAGTGATCTTGTTCTTAAATGTATTCACATCAGATGATGGGACAGATTAAATAAGGAATCTTCATGTTACTAGACCCTATTAAAATTCTACATATTAGCCTCTTGCAATAAAGGAATCTTGCCCTTGACTTAACAGCAGTTCATTTAGTGATGATTCAAAGTTAAACAGCACTGTAAAAAGTAACTTATGACCATTTCTACGCTTATGACCATTGTGGCATCCCCATGGTCATGTGATAAAAATTCAGATGCTTGGCTGTTGCTGTTCCTTTCCTATTTTACAAATATCCCTATTTTTAGACTTGAGTCTAAAAAGTTATCAAGGGTATTCCCCCTGAAGCAAGAAGAGTGATCCAAATGTTTCTTAATTTCAAGAGCATCCTACTATCAAATAGGTATTCTATTTGTCACATCCCCCGAATTGCCTACAAACATAGTAGGCCCTTCCTATCTTTGGAAGATATATTGTACTCACTGGAGCAGAAAAATAATTTTCCCATGGCAGCTTTTTATTTGCTGCTGGTGATCCATAGCCATGAAATTGTGCACATTTAGTGCGCCTTGGAATTGCACCTTGGAAAGGCCAAAAGTCAAAACAAGACCAGAAAGAAGCTTGCTTCTCAGTGGAAAGGATTCTTAAGGCTTTCATATTTCAGTCCCCATTTCTTTTATTGTTTTCTAAATCCAAAATGTCCCCCTGATCACAGCTTGAGCCACAATGGCCAGGATAGCAAATGGAGATGGATTACATGTAGCTCTACTGGTGGTTTCTCCTCACTCTTCAAGGACATATTTTCCCACTAACCTTCAGTTATTTTGATCCGAATGCTAAAGCTTACTCTCAAATAAACAGCAAAATAATAATAATAAAAAACAGGACAAAGATCCTGGACAAATAATAATACATTAACCCCAGGCCTGGGATCAGAACTTTCCTGGCTTTCAGAACTTTCCTGGATCCCAGGAGACAAGACTCTGCCTTTATCTCTGGGGGATGCTGTCCTAGTAGGTGGGGATGGCAAGTTATGCTTCCTAGGTCTCACAAGATGGCAACATTCAATGGAGGGGCCCGAAAGGACATCCACTCTGCTGGAATGCATGGGTGGGCTGAAGCAATTGGAGACAAGCAGTCTCTGCCATTTTCTTCCTTTGGGGAAAGAAAGAACCTTATACCGCCAACTGCTCCTCCTCCAAGTCCAAGCAGTACTGTAAAAGGAAAAGAAGGTGTATGCGGTAGGTGTAAAAGGAGAACCCTCCAAATGATTTAACTATGTATTTATTTATTTATTAGATTTTTAAACTGCCTTTATTACTTTATAAGTAACTCAAGGCGGCAAACACACATCTGTTGTACTTCTGACGATAAGTTCAGAGTGTCTTTACTGTGTTTTCAGTCACTTTGGGATGTACAATACATCACTCTTTGCTTGAAAAGGCTCTGCTGTTAATTTGGTTGCAAAGAATGGTTGGCTTGCAACTCCCTTTGTGTTAGAAATGCAGATAAAAGCAATCAGGCATGTAATGGGCCTCTTCTTCATATTATGATGGTTGCAGTTTCTTGGGGTCATGGATTACCTTGTGTGACCTTCCCCATTGACTTTCCTTGAATCTGAAACCAGATTCACTTAACAACCATGTTACTAACATAATGGTAATGATTCACTTAACAATATGTGGCAATAAAAGTAGTAAAATGGAACAAAACTCACTTAACAAATGTCTCACTTAGCAAACAGCAATTTAGGGTTTAATTGTGGTTGTAAGTTGGGGACTACCTGCAGTAATCTTCAACAGCAAGATAATGTTATAGAAAACCATGTTTCCCATAGCTAACCAAGTACAATTATTCTGAAAGTTCTTAATTTTTTCCTCTTTGATTTCAACTTATATTGCAACTACCTCTTTAATTTTTCTGAGGATACGCCATTCCTCTATCTGAACTTCTTGATATTACCGTGTGCGGAATTAGATCATATTCTTGTCAGTCATGAAAGCCAGGAGCTCGTTTTAGTTCTGCCTTAGTGGTGAAACTGCCTTAAGTGGTTCTTATGTCAGTCAATTTGGAAGAAGACGATTATAAAACAAGGATTAAAACTCTATGAACACAGATAATAGGATGCAAAGTTACTAGAAAACTGACTTAAAATTAATAGAATGCGGGAAACTAGTTTATGATAAATTTGTGAATGCTTGTATGTGTATATGCGTGAAATAATCTTATATATCTAAATGGACATGGACATATGGAAAGTTAGATAGAAATTATCTTTATGTTAAATATTTCAATTTCTGCTATTGTATACGGAGAAAAAAAATCAGTTTTTTAGAATAACAGATTAAAAAACACAAGTATGAATTAATTTAGACTGCATATTTTGGAACGTTATTTACAAGATACTGCTCAGAATTTGTAATAATACTTATTAGCAGAGACAATTTAATACTTGCTTTAAGTCAGTGTTTCTCAAACTTGGCAATTTTAAAATAGGTGGACTTTCAATTCCCAGAATTCCCCAACCAGCATGATGAACTGGAGAAGTTCCGGGTTTCTGATGAATTGAATCATAGGGGGAAAAAATCCTGACATGCATAGAGGGAAAAAAAATCATATTTAGAATCCTAAAGTCTCCAAAAAAATAATGAGTAAAATACAAAGAACAAGGAATGATTAAAGTTGCTTACAGAAGCTACCTTAATGTTTATATAAACAAACACACATTGTGACTTCTACAACATAGTTGTAGCATTGTCCAACCCAAAGTTTTCCTGTGGTAGTTTGCTATAATTACTCTACCCCCTTCCATAACCATGCAACTAGAAATATTTCAGAGTAAAGTCTGGCTCACTGCCATCTGCTATATTTATTTTCTAAGAAATACGTTCCTGTGAGGCCCAGAGGGTTATGTGGAATTAAAATGGCAGATTGCTGGAGGCCAGCTCTTAAGGTTGAATGCTCTAGTTGCTCCTAAATGAGAAGTGACTTTGCATGCACATACATGCAGAGACAATTGGGTGTAGCTTCCAAAAGAATTGTGTGGACCTTGTAAATAAAATTGTTGCTTCATTTAATTAAAGAGTCATGTGTTTCTACATGTTGGAAACATCTGTTTTGAATGCTGTACTCAGCCTTAGTCATAGCTTTATAGTGAAGATGATTTCTTGCACATTTTGCTTTTGAATAAGGATTATTAATATATTTGTAATTTACTAAGTTTTGATATTGATTATAGCCAGAAGTACCTTTCTCTAGTTGAGAATTATGTGCCAATTTTACTTATCAATATTACTGATACAGTCTTTTTTTTATACTATTACTATACAAGTATTAATTTGATTATGATTTGATTATTGTAAAACTTTCTGCAAGATACTGAACCTTTAAAATCACAGAATATAAAACCAACTGATTATTGGTCTGTACAGTAATTTAAGGTGAAGTAGTTTATTTTTCTGGTAAAAGTTGCTGAGAAATTAATGGCTGCTCAAGATAGTTTCCAAGTGAAATTGTGCAATTTAAAGGATGTGTTACCTCCAACACAATATATAAAAATCCATCTGAGCATTCACATCTATCTTTTAAAGACTAATAGAATTAAACAGTAAAATTAAAGATAACAAATGTGTAAAGTATAGACCAGAAGAAAAGAAAACATTGGAATTTCACCATAGTTTACTCAGTTGTGTAATTTTTTTAAAAGTACGGATTGCTCAATAAACCACAATTAGTCAGGTACTCAAAAAACCTAAGCTGTGAAGTTTATAAATCAAAATAAATTGTATACATATATCACTACAGGTAGTTCTCAACTTACAACCATTCATTTAGTGACCATTTGAAGTTTACAACAGCATTGGAAAAAGTGACTTATGACTGTCTTTTTTACACCTTTGTGGCATCCCATCATCACATAATCAAAATTCAGACACTTAGCAACTGGCATGTATTTGATGGTTGCAGTGTTTTGCAACCTCTAACAAGCAAAGTCTATAGGGAAGCCAGATTCATTTATCAACTGTGTTACTGACTTAACAACTGCAGTGATTCACTTAACTACTGTGGCAAGAAAGGTCATAAAACCAAACCTCATTTTATAATTTTTTAACTGTCTTGCTTAGCAACAAAATTTTTGGAGTCAATTGTCATAAGTCGAGAACTACCTGTATAGCTAGGTTCATATTTTAAGCTAAAAGTAAATGAACAATATCTTATGTTGTGAACTTAGTGTATTAATTGTTCCCTATTATTACTAGCTAAAACAATTGAAAAATATCACAAGTTATCTATTTAGAAAGATACATTTATGTATCTTTCTTAGTCAGTGATCCCCAACCTTTGTGGTTTGGCGGCCTGGTTGGGGGGGAAGAGGGGGACTGAATAGCGCGAGTGGCAGGCCAGCATATGCATGTGCAGCTCCACTTGTGCGAGTGGCAGACAGCGCGCATGCGCGATTACTGCCCAGCCTGTCGCTCATGGAAATCTATTTGCGTGCATGCATGCTCCGGCCAGCCGCTCATGTAGCTAAATTATGAATAGGCCACAGCACAGTAGTGAGCCATGGCCCAGAGGTTGAGGATCCCTCTTCTAAGGTACAATATAATTCCAGTTTTTTCCTGCAATTAACTAACATCCCAAAAATGTATCTGAAAATCTCATAATATTCTGTCCAAAGGCTATACAAATATTTTTTTCTCATTCACAGAAGAATTTTTTTCGACTGTCTCAAAAAATTTGGAGATAATATTAGCTCACTTAGAACTTGTTAATTCCATGTGATAGTTGAAAGTTATATTTAATACTTCATAATTCAAATAAACAAGATTTTACCAAGGCTCAGTTGGTAAACAATCACCATAAACAATCACCATAAACTATTTCTCTTTACTTGGTAGAATTTATTATAACAGTCTTTTCAATAGTGAATTACTTTTGAATAAAATATTAAATTGTCAATTATGTTAATATTGATACTGGTAACATAGAAAGAAAACAATTTATTGGATAACAAGAAAAGCTATTAGAACTTTATTATAACACCTCCTTTTCCTAAGATATTGAATAATAAAAAGATTTTCTTTTAAATCCACACAGATGAAATATTTTTCTAATTTGATAATATAAATTTCATGAAACAGCATATTACAAATTAAAAATAGTGCTTAAAAATTCACAACTTTTAAATTCAATATAACCATTTATATTTGTAGAAAAAATAAGAATATTTATAGTTAAACATTCTATTTTCTAACTCTGTCAACACCATTTATATAGTAGATTCAGTGTCCAGTACTCTTGCTTTTAATGCTTGGGATCGAACTTGAGTATCAGAAACTTGAGTATCAGAAAATCTCTGTCTTCTAGTTGATGAAGTTTTCATTTTTATTGAATTTTGAATACTGCTTGATATAAAATAATATACTATAGGGTCAAAACAACAGTTTGAAACAGCAATACAAAGAGTGATTGGATACATAACTCTAACAGCAGTAACGATTGAACAATTAATCCATGCTTGGGTTCTCATGAGGGCATAAAATATTAGGGTGATGTTATAAGGAACAAAACAGAAACAGAAAATCAGTAAGTGAACAAGTATCATTCGTAGAACTTTTTTTTTACTTAATTTATTCCTGGTCAGTGTAATTGGCTTATTTAATGTCCTTATAACTATTGCAGAGCATGTCACATTCAGTATGAGTGGAATAAAAAAGCCTACAGTTTCAATGAAAATAATAATTCTTGAAAGGTAGGTTTTCCAAGTTTTTTCAGAAAAGTGTTCAAAACATGTATTGTGTGTCCATCCTTCAGTACTAACACGAGCATTGGTGGATTGAAAGAAGCTTGCTGGTATGCTTCCTGTTGTCACAATTATCCAAATTATAACGCAGATGATCTTTGCATTTCTTTTTGTTCTGATTGTCTTTGACCAAAATGGATATACAATTGCTAAAAAACGGTCAACACTGATACTGGTTAAAAACAAAATGCTCCCATACATGTTTGTATAAAACAGTGTGACAGAAATCTTGCATAGTACATCTCCAAATGGCCAGTCTTTTGATGCAAAAGAGTAAATTCTGAATGGTAATGTAAACACAAAAAGGAGATCTGATATTGCTAAATTAAGCATGTAAGTTGTAGTTTCATTTCTGATTTTTAGTGTGCACGTAAAGATGTAAATAGCAACACAGTTTGATATTAAACCAAGGACAAATACCATACTAAACACACAGCCATATAAAGTATATTTAAAGGAGTCTTGAACAGTACAATTGGAATTTGCCACCATAGTGACAACTTAATTATTTATAATTACAAAAGTCCTCAGTAAGTCTGTACCTTTGTTATAGCTGTAGTAAATCCTCAGATGGTTTATAAATCTAGTCTTTCCCTTCACTTGGGTCCACATTATTTGAAATTTTCATAGTTCAGTAAGCCAGTTCTTATCAACGTGTCATTTCTTTCTTCCAAAAGTATTAGTTGTTCATGTTCAAAAATCTAGACGGTAGTAAATCAGAAATAAGGAATATTGTCCTTCAAATTAATTAAAATCCAAAATATAATTTCTTCAAATGTTGAGATTGCTCCTTCTCATTCACTAAAAAAATATTGGAAATAAAAAATATTACAAATAAATCTTTTGTAAATTTAAATTAAATAACTTTGAAATCCTGGGAAAATAGACGTCCAGGTTTCATCACTGTGTTGCAGTTTTCAATCTTCTTGTCGTTGAACTGTACGATGGAATAAAATTCCGAAGCATGTCCTTTCTTGCTGAATTTCAGCTCCCTCCTCAGATGCTACTCTGCTATTATGCGTTTCCGTCTTCAGAGAAGATTAAACAAAAAGCCCTACCCATGCTTACTCAACTTACATGATAACATCACAGGAAGAAGGGGCTGAGCTACAAAAGGTTTCAGTTTTCAATTCTGCTTTAAGGTGTTTAGTTGAAAAGATTTTAGTCACAAATATTGGTATTAGAAAGTATGCATATAAATATGATAATCAAAACTTCTTTAACTCTCATGAAATCTTTGCTAGACTGAACTTATTTTAGAGACACTTAGTCTTAAACATAAGTGCGTTTCTGTAGTAAACCTAATACATGTACATTATTTAAAGCTTGTTGTAAAGGCATATTTGCCACATTCATGCAATGAAGAACGGAATGGGACCTTCCCACCCTTGGCTGCGCCTCCTTCACCTCCCGCCACCTGCCTCAGCCCATTTACAGCCAGCTTTCCTCCTCCGCTGGTCTGGCGATTCTCCCTGGCCAATGGGCCTCTGGCTTCCTATTTTTACCCCCTTCCCACCCCCACCATTGCCTCTACACTTGGACTGTGGCCTGATGCCTAACTGGTAGTTTGGTTGCTGCCTTTCCCCCTGCCCCTGCCTGTTTGCTGCCAAATGGGCAGTTTGGCTGTCCCCCCACCCCACTATACACTGCCACCTTTCAATACCCCAACTGCCAAGAGCTGCGACAGCGTTTGTCTGCCCCCCCCCCTTCGGCCCCCTGGAGTAGCGTGCAAGCAGCATTTGCCTGTTTCTTCCTCCCAGCACCAGCCATATGCAGGCAGCGTTTGCCTGCGCCCATCACCATCCCCGCCAGTCTGTAAATAAGAATATTTTTGCTGTGCTGTGCTCTTACAGATTTTTCAAAACACTTTTATTTTTTTGCATTAAACTGCTGTATTTTCTGAGCTAGACTTTCCTTGTTGATTCAAATGAGCTTTGGAGTTGAGCTAATTTAAAACCAGTCTTTATTTCATGAAAGCCTTAATTAATGTTTCACCTTGATTTTCTATACATGTATATGTAACTAAATGTAGGATGCTTAATGCTGTGGGACAGAATTTAATATATTTAACTTTATGTACAAATGTGATTATCTAAATATTTTCCCTAGATAAAAGTGAAAAAAGGTACAAAGTCCTAGATGTAGGGTGTGGCTCTGCTTAGTAACGTTCCTTTAAAGTTCAGCTCTATAGAGCTGGATTATCTGGGCAGATCAAGTGAATTTATATGAATTTTATGGCATCTTATTTCTTGTGTGACCATTCAGAAAATATGACAACAGCTTATTGATCATACATTGGATGGAAAGGACTCTTGTTAGATTTTACGTGTTTTATAAATTTGTCTTTGATCATAAATACTATAGATGTATGTATGTGCCACTTTAAAATTCATTTATGAAACTTATAGCCAAGCGCCACTTAATGGTGGAATTGTGCTATATCTCACTTAAGAAGAATTGATATGGCATTTTCTGTAAACATGCTATTATCTTTTAAAACTTCTGAGGAAATGCTGAAATCAATGTGTAAATGAATTCCTAAAAAAATAATGCACACTTATCTTTAGGTAATAGTAGATGGGGGTTTTCCTCCAGAAAAGTAACATCTTTGTATAGATACTGGTTTACTTGGGTGCCGCTTTTTACTGTTTCATTATTATATTTTAAAAATTCTAGACAAAGACTCAGGATAATGCAGTTTGCCTACTTTGAGAACTTGTACTACAGCATTTCTGAAGAGGTTCTGTGTGTGTCATGCTCTGTCACTATTCTGTTAGTTTTGATTATTCAACTAGTTGTTGTGCCACGGCATACAAAGAAAATCAATACAGGATATTTTATAGGGCATCTCCCACCCACAAGACTGGCCAAGATATGCAAAAACTGCTCCCCGAAATGTTGGAAATGTATAGCAACACTAAGCACCTTATGTGGTGGGGATGCCCGAAAACTAAGGACTTTTGGCTCCAAATAAAACAGTGGCTAGAATAGATGTTAAACCAGACGATAGATATGTGTCAGAATTCTTCCTTCTGAGTATAGTAAGGGATAATTACAAAAGAGAAGAAATATACCTTATGGTACACATATTAACGGCAGCGAGGTTGATATTTGCACAAAAGTGGAAATTCAGAGAGAATCCACAGGAGGCAGAAATAATCAATAAAATATTGACCTGTGCAGAAATGGACAGGTTAACAATGGAGTCAAAGATAAAGATGAATTGGAATTAAATATGAAACCTGGAATATGTTTTATAAATGGCTAGAGAAAAGGAGGAATGTAGGGATAGAGAATTAGAAACAAAGTGAAAAGTAGGGGGGAAAATAAATAAAATATTATAAGAATTAGTAGAAAGGAGTAGATGGGATTCGAACAGATATGAAGGGAATATGTATGTAATTGGAGGATGATTGAATGTACAAAAAAAGTATATACAGAATAAGTATGATGTTATATTGTAAGCTACACAAAAAAAAAGTGTTAGAAAAGTATGTATCAGACTAGTCGCACCATGTCTAATGTTTTTAAATTGTATATTTAATAAAACTTAAAAAAAACTAGTTGTCGTATATCACAAAAGTTGACCTATAGAGAATAAAGAAACTTGCACTATTACTTAATATAAATGAATTTCTGTGTACAAAGTTGGAAAGAATAGTGTAAATTGGTTGCACTTTTTAAGTACTTTAATATACCCATTTCACTCTGCATATAATCTCTCATATTTGCTTCTTAACAAAAGAATAAGTTATTTGCAAAATTTCTAACAGAATAAATAGTTTAATTTTGGGAGCCTCCATAGTACGATGACTTAAGCTAGAAATAATAAAAGCTACTTGTTTTTAAATCAAATATTGATAATTGAGGTAAACAATTCAATGAGCCTCGAGGTTATTTCATTCCATTTCAGCTATGATTTTGCTTCCTTCCCAACTTTTAGAGAATTTTTCATCACCCCTGAGCATGCTTAGTTCTTAACAACATTTTGAAAAAGTTTATATCACAGCTTGCCTTTTTGGTAACGTTGTGCAATATTGTTATTCTAATGTATGATATTTGGGAATTGTTTTACTACATATTTCTTATTTACTACATATTAGCCTTATTTTCATTCCAGGGATAAATAAGAAGTATTCCTTTGAATCATACCTATATAATACTTGAATAAGAGACCTGTAGGAAATTTCAGTACTTGGATACTACTGTGGTACTCTGCAGCACTGTACTTTTTTTTTTTTTTAATATACTTTATTGAACTTTTTTACATTAAAAGCATAAAAAAAGGAAAAAGAAAAGCTTATATCATTTAACAGCTATTTGTGGTGTTTTTCATCTGACAATAATCCGTGCAATAATGACAAACATTAAATTCTACATATTTGTATTCTTATTTTATCTATTGATTATGCTTAGTAACTGAATATTCCTATCTCCTTTCCATCCATCCATACCACCGTTCCCATATACCATAAAATACTGATGTCTCTTTACCCTTCAGACTCAGAGTTAGTTTGTCCATTTCTGCGCAATTCATAATCTTTTGTATAATAAGTCTCTCTGAGGGCACACATGGCTGTTTCCAACATTGAGCAAAGGCCATCCTAGCAGCAGTTAATATATGTAGTATTAAATATTTTATACTCTTCAAGTATTTTTTTTTAAAAATCCCCAATAAAAAAAGTTCGGGTTCTAGATCCAATTGTTCATTCGTAATTTCTTGTAGCCACTTTTTAATTTTTAACCAATATTTACGTGATTCGGGGCAGGACCACCACATATGGTAATATGTTCCATCTTTATTTATACATTTCCAGCATATGGGAGACATTTTGGGATACATTTTCGCTAGTCTCAAAGGGGGCAGGTGCCACCTGTAGAACATTTTATATGCATTTTCTTTGTATGCTGCTGATTTTGTTAATTTATAATTTCTGTTCCATATTTTCTCCCAATCTGATAAATTTATATTATGTCCAATATTTTGGCCCCATGCAATCATATGTCCTTTCACTACTTCTTCTTCCAATTCTACTTCTAGCAAGTATTTATAAATTTGGGTAATATTTTTTTTGTCTGGCCCTAATAAAATTTTATCTAATTGCTGTGGTTTAAGATATATTCCATATTCTTTTATATCTTGTTTATATCGATTTTGTAACTGAAGATAGGCCCACCAGTCAACCCGTGGTCCTTGTTCTTGGAGGTCCTGTAGTGTTTTTAGTTTTCCATGAATATCTAATAGATCTTTATATTTTAGCATTTTATTCAAATCTAAATTATTTGGGTGAATCATCGCTTCCATTGTGGATAGCCAAATTGCACTGTACTTTTTTCATTGGCATCCAGAATTGGCAGTGCAAGATTTAGAAGGCCTGTCCATCTAATATTATAAACTTATAGAATTGAGCCTTATTGGGACTCTGTATAGCACATTTTTACATGGTATTATTAATGTGGAAGTCAGGCTTATTTGTGACACAAATTAAAATAAAACAGAATAGTATGAAATTTCTGTATGCTTATTATATCTCATTGGTTTCTTCATATATTTCATAATTTGTGATTTACTAATGTAATTATTTAAATAACTTAACATGCAGCTTTCTGTATGCATATATACTTCATATATAAGTATTATGGTTGCTAAATTTCTTGCTGTTAAAAGCTGTATTGACAAATGTTTGAAACATATATGAAAATTACCTTCCATTCTGAGTAGTCATAGATGGCACTTCTAAGATAGACTATTGTGTGATGAGTAAGAACAATTTAAATAAGAAATGTAATTATTGTTTGGTGTCTTTTAGAATTCACCATTATTTGAACTGATAAAGCAGTCCAAAGATCGAGAGGGGCAGGCTGATGAGCCCGAACCTGCCAACTATTTTACTCAGCCTCTTCAACATAATCACAGTGCTGCAGATTTGTAAGTAAGATGGTCCTCAAAGGAAATACTTTCCACTTTCATACAGAACTACCCTCTATGGGAATCCAGATTAAAAACTTGTTGATAGATGGTTGTGTAGCATCTGCTTGAACATAATGCAGCAGGTAACTGAAGTTTGCTACCTCTCTGGGTAACTGTTACCATTGTCAAGTGGTACTTTTTCTTAAGAATTTCCCTAATATTCACTCATTTGTTTTCTTGTAATCATAAGCTTCAGTAATTGATAATTTTGTCAAAGTAGCATTCTGCTGTTGTGTTGCAAGCTTTGCTTTTGTGGGGCAGGCAGGCATTGTTATAATACAGGCTTTTTGATAATGCAAGACTGTTTTTGTCGGTCTGCTTCCCCCATAGCCTGCAGTTTAAATCCATGATTCTGTATTTTGCACTTTGCACCATCCTTGACCATCCTTTTATCCGTTTGAACAGTGCTACTTTCTGCTCTTTTATTCTGTATATTACTGTCTTTGAGACATAATGGCATCTAAGGAAGTTTACAGCAAATGCAAGTTAAAACACTTGAATTAAAATGTAAGCAGGTTAAGACAGTAAACAGACAAGGTGCAGCAGGAAATAGATCCAGTCTAATGTTTTGTCTGCAATTTTTCTAGCTATGTGAGCTGTGCCTTATTTGTAACAGTCACTGAGAGCTGGATTGGAAAGCAATTAATGGAAGAGGTAGCCCACCTTATACTCAGTCGCTTTGAAAATTAGGCTTGTGGTCTAGAATATCATTACCTTAATTACCCTTTTTATTCTGTGTGTCTGTTTCCTTTTTTTTTTAGGTACCTCTCTCCTACGAAGTCTCCTAAGAAAAAAGTTTCTTCCACTTTTGTATATTCTTCTCCAGAGTCACAGGCTGCAGGGTTAAATCAGTCTCAGAAACCTCATAAATCAATTTCTTTGTCATATTTCTATAAAAAAGGTAGGTGGATTTTAAAAGCTACTTTTCAACATTATCTCTTGTTGAATTTAGATTGGGGTGTCTAATCTTGGCAACTTTAAAACTAGTGGACCTCAACTCTCAGAATTCTAGGAATTGAGGTCCACCAGTCTTAAAGTTGCCAGGTTTGGACACTCCTGCAGGTGAGGGGGCAGATGAGCCAACTGCACAGGGAAGTCTCCTGCGCCAGTCTTTTTTGCCTGGCAAAAGCCTCTTCTGGCTGGAGGGAAGGAAGGACTGGAGACAGAACAGATATTTAAGGGATGTTTCAATCCATTGCCTCTCTTTATCACCAACTTTTTTGTAATTTAAAAATAGTCCTGAAGTATATTTTAATTGCAGCATTATGTAAATTATCAATATTTCTTAAATATTTTAATGCATTTCTTGATATCTTCTATAATTACTTGTCCATGACATATGAGTCGGACAATTTTCTTAAATATAGAGTTTTACCAAATTAAAACATCATTTTATTATTATATTTTACTAATTCCTAATATGTTTCTACAAATTCAAGCAATGATTTCAGATTACTAAAAACACTTCTGCTGAAATCACAGCAGAGTTATTAGAAAAGAAGAGCTTCTATACCATTCTCAAAAGTGAGAGTCTTTCAATAAATATGCTGACTTTGTACAGGCCAATATAATTTTTGCTGTGATTAAAATAACACATACACCTTGTTACATTTCTGGAGTAAACTCTTAAATATATTCTGTACATTATATTACATTATCTCCCTGTGTCTCTATAAATATAAATATAGATTTGACCTTGTTTGTAATTTATAAACAAATCTCTCCTCCAGTGTATTGCTTGGCTTATAGACGATTAAATAATTTATGTTTGCGTCTTCTGCCTGACCATCCTGAACTTGAACATTTGATATGGACCCTTTTTCATCACACACTGCAAAATGAATATGATCTGATGAAAGACAGACACTTAGACCAGGTAATACATTTAACTGGATGGGCTTATTTACTCTTTTACTTTTTTTTAATTTAGATTTTTCCATGCTCAAACAATGGCAATTTTACATAACATTATGTTACATTACATTGCCTTAAGCCTATGAGAAAGTTGATGATAGGCAAGCAAAAACAAATGATACCATTATCCTTTCAGTCATGTCCGACTCTTGGCAGTTCTGTGGGCCAGGTCTCTCCACATCTTTCAATCTTGTTCTACTTTGAGCATTCTTGTGCTTTGGCTGCTGACAGCTTTGATGGTGTCCAGCCACCATATTCTTTGACAGCCAGGTTTCCTTTTACCGCTAACTCTTCCAAACATAATTGCTTTCTTCAGTGAATTGCCCCACATGACATGGCCAAACAAGCAGTAACACACAAATGGAAAGACAAGATTAGAGGGAGTATGAGTCCATTATATTCCTTAAGGATTATTTATCATTGAAAGCTAGTATCCCTATTTAGAGTGGTAAGTTTAGGAAGTAAAGGATTCAATATCATTCCCATGTTTGGCATAAAATTGGTGTTTATCTATTTCTCATCTTAAATATCTACATGAACCTTTCTCAGGCTGGTGCCCCAATTATTTTGGAGTACAGTGTATAAAGGATTTTGGTTTTTTTTGTTAAAATGGTATTTAATATTTCATAGCTTTATTATTCTTATGATTGTATTATCTTGTTATGTTTGTTATTTCAATTGTTTAAATAAACTTTACATATTTTAAAAATTAAATGAGTGCTCCAGTAGCTAAGGTCTCAAAGCTTTTTCCATGCCTGAAAAGTTGGGGCTGAACTTTCTTTAATGACAAGTTGTGATGGCTCCTCTCTGCATTTAAACAGATTATGATGTGTTCCATGTATGGCATATGTAAGGTGAAGAATATTGATCTCAGGTTTAAAACTATTGTGACAGCATACAAGGAACTCAACAATGCAAATCAAGAGGTATGGGACATTTTTTAGCATTTTTTGTATTAAAATAACATGTTCTCAAAATTCCAAATGAATATGTGGTCAAAAACTAAGCATAATGTCAACATTAATTATTATATCACTATATCCAAGCATGAAATGCCAGTTAAAAATACTTCCCTCATATTTTATTCAGTATACCACCTGTCTAAATTTGAAAAGGATGATTTTTTTAAAAAGGTGAAATTCACTGAACGTTGATTATTCATTATATTTTTAATTCATTCAGGACCAAACATTTTCTGAATAAGTCATCCTCAAATTAAGGAAGCTAACATTGTTGGGGGAGGAAGTGTGAGCATAAGAATTTTCCAAAGAAGGAAAATCCTGTACAAATTAAGTATAACAGATGTTACAAACAGATATAGCTATTGGAAGAAATCATTATATAGGACTGATGCTTAAATTTCTAATCAATTTCGTCTAGACATTCAAGTGTGTTTTGATCAGGGAAGGACAATACGATTCCATTATAGTCTTCTACAACATGGTATTTATGCAAAGACTGAAAACTAATATTTTGCAATATGCTTCCAATAGGGTAAGTAATTATGCGTATATCCTCTAATGAATATTTCTCAATAAAAATTGACAAAGCCCCATAGCGCTAATTTAAAATTTCATCTTCCAGCCTCCAACATTAACACCCATTCCTCACATTCTACAGAGCCCTTATAAGTTTTCTAATTCTCCTTTACGTGTTTCTGCTGGAAATAACATCTATGTCTCACCTTTGAAGAATCCCAGCAAATTTTCTGAAGGGCTATTGTCACCCACAAAAATGACACCCAGAACAAGGTTAGTAAATTATTCCTTTAAGCAACTAAATCAAACACCAACCTAAGCTGGATAGATATTTTTCAATTTTAATAGAAGTGATAACATTCTGCTCTTCTTCCATTATAGGAAATATCTATTTGATTAGACATAAAAAGTTGTTTGTACAATCTGCACACCCTCATCCTCAAAAAGAAACCTTGCTCCCATAAATTCTCTATATATTCTATATAGACATTCTGGATGTCATGTGAATGGCATTCATAGTTTCCTAAACTTTAATATATTTGTCAATGAGCTAATAGAGCCTCATGTGGACTTTTCATCTTGAGCTGTCTATGGGGGGACACCTAATGAGGCCAAGGGAACCATAGGTTCAAATAGCTAATTGGGAGGAATGATCGGTTCTATCCTCCTTTCCCTCTGTTCTCCCCTTGGCCTCCTTACTGCCATCCCTGCTGCTTGCTAGTAATTGCTATTTTGTCGCTCTGACATTCACGTAGCAGGCCTCAATTGCTGATGTGAACAGCAACGCCCTTTTCTTGATCAGGTGGGGATCCAGTTTCCATCAACTAGCAATCCCTTGTTTTGCTGCTGTTTTTTACCCATATTTTATTGTAAAATAGTTTTTCTGGAAAGATGCAGTGAAAATAGTGGTCAAAGAAACACATTAACACTGGGCTGAAAGAGAGCCTGCCCCAAAGAAATTAAAAACAGAGCTGCACTGTCCTAATGCTAATATGACAGTACTCAACAGGGCTAGAAAAACTTTAGGGCACCAAATGGGGGCAAAGAAGATGGCACAGTTGTTTGAAAGGGAATCTGCCCTTCCCCCTCTGCAAAAATTGTGTAAATGAGCAAGTGCTTCCCACCCAGTTTAAGCTGGCTGCTTCTGGGCAGGTTTTAGGGCATTCTGGTAGATAAACTTACTGACTGACCAGGGAAGCTTATTTTAAAGCACCTTTAAATTTATGGACCCCTACATTCCCAAAGTATCCTTCTAGTAAAACCTGGTGGAGGCTTGAATATTTTCCTAGAAACTACATGTGTGGCAAAACATGAATGAGAAGACTGTTTCACAGAACTTCCATGTATTTTTCTGATTATTATTGCGAAGAAAGGTACAATTATGTTTAAAGGTTATGCCTCATGAATATGATTTGAGTATTTAGAATTACCATTTTAGATTTATTGTCAGAGAAAGGTATCTATTCCATCTCAAGCTAAGAATCATGATTTACTCTAAAAAAATTTGGATCAAAATTTATCTTTATGAATCTCCAAAAATTGAGACAAACATCAAATCCAGATTAATTTATCTGCATGTTTGAATAATTTCTGGATGGGCTTTTGACTTTGGCATAATCAAAATCTAATGAGTGAGGCTCCTTTTTAAAATATTTCTTTTTGCCTTTTCTGTTTTCAGAAAGTGGATCCTGTTTTGGCACTGGGAATTTGTAAGATAGATATTAATATTATCTATATATCTGTTTCCCCCCCAAAAATAAACCCTATCGCCAAAATAAGCCCTACTTAAGAGCCTGCACAGCTGGCTGGTTGCTTGCGGTGCCTTGGCTGTGAGGCGGGCTGGAGCTGCTCCATGCACCCCACATCGGCATATCTCAGGGCCTCCACAGCCAGGCCATCCACGCCCCGACACCTGCCTTGCGACGGCAGCACCAACAGCAATGTGCAGGAGCCCACGTGGCTGCTGACCCACTTCATTGCGAGAGGCTGAGTGATGTGCTGGTGCCACAGCCAAGATGTGAAGCAGATGTTGGGGCGTGGATGGACTGACTGCGTAGGCCCTGAGATAAGCCAATGGGGCAGCTCCACCACCCTCCCTTGCAGTGGTGGCACTGGCACACTGCACGGCCTCCTGCCCCGCCATGAGCAAGCAGAAGAAGTGGGCTTCTTCTATGCATACATGGGGGTGGGGGTGGAATAAGGCACCCCCGAAAATAAGGCCTAGTGCTTATTTTGGGCCCCCAAAGAAAATAAGACCCAGTCTTATTTTCCTGAAAACACTGGACAATATTATATAAATTGCTTTATATTAATATAGCTTTTATGTCTATGTAGTGTGTAGTCTCAGACATCATTTCTAGAAAAAAGATTAAATACTTTTTCTTTTATCTTGTCCTATAGAATATTGGTTTCAATTGGTGAATCCTTTGGGGTAAGTTTCTTGTTTTGAGTAATTATTTAAATTAAATATATTGTATTGGGGTTTGCTCTACATACAGCTGAGGTTTTATGTTTCTCCTGATATTTTTTTGATGAAAAGTAATTGAAAGTCATAGTTGACACTGGAAGAAAAAACAAGACGCAATGTGTTATGACCCAGATGGTCAAGGCAAAGCTGGCCTCTAGAGAGTCCTTTATTGCTATAAGTAAATGTTCCAACAAACAGCCCTCCAACGACCCCACGCTACCCTGAAGCAGCCACCCTCTCTTCCCCAAACAACAGCCCATATATAACAAAGAAAGTCCACAGAGTAGGAGCACACTCACAGGGTGAGTTCCAGGGTCCCAAGAGTCCATCCAGCTAAGCGAGTTCACGAGACACACTACTCCACAAGGCAAAATCAAGGTGCGAGACAAAAGGCAGTCCTCAGGGCAAAGGCAAAAGGCATGAGTCAAGGCCGGGGAAGTGTAAGCCAAAACAAACAATTGGTCCTGGCAAAGACTAAATCCCTGTGGCTTCTCCTTAAGTCAATCCACTCCAGGTGTTCCTTGTGAGAGGAGGGAGGCAACCTTCTATGGAGTAGCCTCACAGCCCTTCTCCGAGCTTGCCTATGCTCTGCTCTCCGTGCCCTTGGATCCGGGGGGTGGGGGTGGGGGGGGAGGGCAGAGGGTAGCCTTATCAGAAGGGATCTGCTGCCTATCAGCACCCGATCCTCCCCTGTGTATATGAGTGCAGATAGCTGGTTGACACCCACCCACATACACACACACACACACTGCCTGAGGGGTCTGGGACAGCATTATCCTGAGTCCCAGGCCTCTTCAAACATGTCGTCCCCGTCGGACGGTCCCAATTCCACCTCTTCCACCGAATCAGGCTCCAATGGCCCCATGACACTAGGTTTCCTCTTGCCTGTTTTTCTGTTCCAGAATTACCAGATAGGTTTTATTCCCAACTATTAGTAAGGAACAGACATTCATTAGTAAGAAAAGGGTTCAAACAGAACCATAGGTAATGGTACAAAAGATTGTAGATCTGGCTTTGAGGAAGGGAAAATGGAAATTGTCCTGAGAAAGTGGAAAGTGTGAGAAAGAAACTCAAGATAATACCGTCTCAGTTTTATTGTAATATGAGATGAGGCAAAGAGAACCTCTTGACAGGCTTTCCAGGTTCTGGTTATCCTACTCTGGAACAGTAAAGGCCGTTCCTGGAATCCCTGCTGCTTCTCTTTCTTTATCTTGCTTCCTTCAGAGGGATGACAACTGCCCTCATTAGCAATGTCAATTCACCTCCAGAGGAATTGGAGCCCAAATATTTTGTGGCCATCAAAGTGCATGTCAATAAAGGAGAATATTTACAGTTCAGGATTGAAACAAAGGTTTCTTGATGTTCTCTGAGCTTGGTTGCGTTCTTTCTTTCCTTACGTTTTCTTTTTCCCCCGTGAATTGGATTTATTTAAAGATGTTGATGGTTTTATGGGTGTTGTCTAATTGACCTTTTTTCATTATGGTGAAGGTGTTATCTACATATCTGATCCATTTTTGAGTTGCATTTGTGGGAGTGCTATCCGATTCCAGATGTTGCATAACACCTCCATTGACAAAACTCTTTGAATTATGACTCAGATTATCAAGATTTTAGGTTTCCATTTAATTACGAACATTGAACAAGTGTGGTAATCAGAATGGAATGGGGTGTTTTGTCAAATCTTATGCCGAAATTCCCAAATCTCTTGACAGAATTATCTGTTCAAAACAGGATACATCATTAATTTGTACAGCCTTAAAAGCTCAGTCCTAATTTCTTTTAATTACTCCATGGTTTTTTTGGGATGCTTAGAGATCAATCACATTATACTCCTGTTCTGACTCAGCCTTCATAGAAGCAAGAAACAGATTCCCTGCAAAGAAAACCCCCTTTATTTACACATTGAGAATTAACTGCATTTACCAACAGAAAGTCCTGGCAAGAGTCCTGCAAGAAGTTAACTGAAACAATAGTCCTTATCCACTCATTATGATAAATGCAAGGTTGTGAGCTCCCAGCTGGAAGGCTGCAAATTAAGTCAGTTCAAACAGAGAAATAGACAAACCTCAGTTCTGGCAAGGCAGTCTTTGTCACACAAAACACACAAGGAGCAAACTTTCCAGAAATACCAAAGGTTATCTGCGACAACCAAACCATTCCCCTTTCCCCTTATTTATTCCCCAGCCAGGGAGGAGGCATTCAGCGTCCATGTTTGTTTTGCTTCCCAAGCTGGCTCATTGTCCTCCATTGTTCACCTATCTGCTCTTGCGCATACGCACATCTGGAACAGGCCTCAGCTGTTCCTCCTCCTCACTCATCTCTGACTCCAAAGGCATCTGCCTCTCTGCCTGATGTTGAGCATCCATCAGAGCCTTCCCCAGGCTCCAGAACTATATATATACTTTATGTGGTCTTCAGGGATACTCTGGAAATAAATTTTTAAAAATTACCATTTCTTTAAGCCTAGCAGCTCCCAACTCACTTTGAAGATGCAGCCAGAAATAGCCGTCTTTGGGGGAAAACAGTGCTAAGCTTCAGCTTTCTAGTGCTACACAATAGAGCAGAGCAAGATCTGTTTGGGCCAAGAGAAAGACAGCTTCGTCTTCCTTAACAGAATATCAGAATAACAGAAGGTACCTTGGAGATCTTCTAGTCCAATCCTCTGCTCAAGCAGGAAACCCTATACCATTTCAGACAAACGGTTGTCCAATCTCTTCTTTTTCTCACCTTGAATGTTTGAAAACCCACAACTTCTGGAGGCAAGTCGTTCCATTGATTAATCAAAATTAATTCCTTCTTTCTGCCAGGGATACTCAAATTAGTTATAAAGCTGTTACTCTTGGTTGCTTGGCATTCTGAACGAGAGCATGCATAGAAGTTTGGAATATGCTGTCAATTTGTTTTAAGAGCCCGATTCATATTTTCTCTTAAAGGAATTCCACTTAATACCTATCCAACTATATGTAAAAATAAATTATCTTTTTAATTATCGTCCTGGTATTCTAGAGTTCTGAAAAGTTTCAAAAGATAAACAAGATGGTATGTAACAGTGATCGTCATCTGAAACGGAGCGCTGAACTAAGCACCACTCCTAAGCCTTTGAAGAGATTGCGTTTTGATATAGAAGGCCAGGATGAAGCTGATGGAAGGTGAGCTGATTTCTGAATAAAATAATGCAGGTCTGTATTAGTGGCCCCACCTCAGTATCTAGGTTCATTCATGCAGAGTTTTGGCTTACTATGTAGAAACCCATCTCTGCCATCTAGTTTATGGCAGAAATGTTCTAATTTTTAATGAGATTATGGTGAAAAAAGACATGATTACAAAGTCATCAGAATAGTTTCATTTAATTTTCATTAAATTTATATGTGAACTCAATATAATAAATTTTAGTTTTTGATTCATATCTCTGCATTTCATTGTATTGCAATGATTTGTGTATAAGAGAATGGATGGTATATATAGATGGGGGGATCAATTGATTTTATAAAATAGATTATTTTATTAGTTAATGCTATTAATCCTAGCCTGCCTGAAGTCTGTCTTTTGGCATACCCAAGCATATGTGGACAGGCAGATATGTCCCATGCATCTTTTAACTAAGCAACAGGACATCCTCAGGATTGATTCTAACTGGATTGACACCTTTAGGTTGATATGATGTAGAAAATGGACATTGGATAGGATGTTTGTTACATCCATTTATAAGAAAAATCTCACTTTAGTCCACTTGGATGCAGTGGATAAATTTCCCTGTTATTTGCATCATTTATTCTATTTGCATATTGATTATCATATGGGTACAAATGATGTAATTTATACCATTAGCATAATATTGCTATAGACCAGGTATGTCCAACATTTGGCTTGCCTGGGCTGCATTGAGTGAAGGGGAATTGTCCGGGGCCACATATAAAATGCTTCATTGCAGAGTCGGCTAAATGTTCAGACTGAATTTGGCATTTTATTTACCTATTGAGTCCTTCCCAGCAGCCTGGGATAGGAAGATGTTGATGTTTCATGGTGTTAGAGGTATTGCAGGACGTAAGCTGTTTTGAGTAAAGCTGCCTTTTGCAATTGACTGATGTTAAGTTTGTCAATGCCGATGGTGTTCTGGTGGTGCTCCAATTGTTTTGGGATTGCATCAATTGCATTACTATTGGTACTACTTTTATTTTCTTTTGTGTGCATATAAATAACAAATTTCCTTTATTTTTAAAAAAAATTAATAAAATCATGGGCCACATTACTACCTGTCTAGGGCTGCATGCAGCCCATGGCCTGGACATGACTATTATAGATATGCTGTCTAATTCAGTGGGCACTCTCCCTTTTTTTCTAGCTAGTCCGTAAATTGTTTATTTTCTTCAAATTTTATTTTTAGTAAAAACAGTATATAGACGCTAAAAATGGAATTTGAACACTGTTAAACTGATATATCTCTCTAACAATTTCCCCCTGCCCTCCTTGGTGGTTCTGCCTGCTGGGCTTTGGTGGTTTTCTTGCCCTCCACACAGGGAACTTTCAGCTCAACTGGACTGCTTCTTGAACTGTTTTCTGCATATACATATACCACTTATTGGTTCATTAACATATTAGTTTGCAGGTTCCCGATTTCAAAAATTGTTGCTGTCTTAGCAACTTAGTAATGACTAATTGTAACTTAGTTAGACATAGTCTTAGGTCTACTTTAGTTATACTAATTAATGATGGCAGAGCATCCTCTGAAATAGGGCTGTTGTGTTGAAATTGGAAATTCTGTGTAATTTATTTTTGAAAAAAAATTGAATTTTAAGTTTTAAACTTTCATATAAAAATGAAAGTATAGTCTTACTTTTCAAAGGACATCTGCATAGGGAAGGCATGTTACCCAAGCAGAACAAGAAGATAACTTTGATTTATTCAAAGTTTCTACATGTGGCAAATATGCATCTGAAGTGGAATTATTCAATTTGATAATATAGGTATTCCAGTGTGAATTGCCATTTGCTGATTAGAGCTGTCTAGAGCAGACCTGGGCATTTTATGGCCCACAGGCACATCCGGTTTGCAGATGGTCCCAGTCTGGTCTGTGATGGTGATGATGCAGTGGTGCTGCTGCAGGGACAGGGTGGCCGGGGGTGGGGCAGCAGCCCTTCACAAAAATTCTACTTTCTCATGTAGCCCCTCGACAAAATTAATTGGCTGCCCCTGGTCTGGAGTCACAAGTTATGTGCAACACACCCTGGAATCAGAACTGTATAAAATGTAGAATTTCTCTTCCCTTATCTACAGGGAACATCTTTCTGGAGAGTCAAAATTCCAACAAAAGCTTGCAGAAATGAGTAAGTTTTTGTACTGCATGAGAATAATTATAAATTACTACTGGGGACAATTGAGGTGTCTAATACAACAATGGGCAAGTTCCTCACTAGTGCCATGTATTTACTGGGCTTTGGGGGTAATGGTTCCCAAGCACATAAAGCAACATGCTATAATTCAACAGGCTCAGCTAGTCACTGTTTAAATACCTCATGTAAAAAGGAATCGCCATATGCCGTTTGGATTCGAGTCAACCTTCAGTATCATTTGGCCTGTTCTTTAGCTTCCCACCACCTTTACTTTTCCTCTTCCCCAGGAAATCGCTCAACCTTCGTTTTTCCCACCCCGAAATCCTTCTGTGTCCAAAAGAGAAGAACCCCATTTCATTTCATATCTTGGCCACTTTTTAGTTCATGCATGAACAATTTTATGAATCCCTAACTGCTACATTTAAATCAAAGGTCAACCAGTAATACTTATGAGTTTTCATACGTTTGAAATAGTTTCAAATGTTATTTTGCCCTGTCTTTAATTTTACATTATTGTAATCTGCTGAAAGAATAATATCAGAATCCCCAAGATGTAACAAAAATCTAGGTACCTGCGTTTCATGAGGATTCTGCTTTTAATTTACTGAGCCGAGATTAGCTGCTTGCATGTCTTCCATTTTATTTTAGCAAATATCTTATTTATCACAGTATATGCTAACATATTTAAAAAGGAGTACTGTTTTTGTTTCTCTAGCATCTACTAGGACTAGAATACAAAATCAGAAACTGAATGATGGTGCTGAAGTTTCAGACACTGTACCGAAGTGAACTGCTCGAGACCCAGGATCTGCACTGTAGCTTTGATTTCTACTACGTTGTTTTGCATATATTGCGTAGCTAATTTAATTTAGTTGAGTTTCATGTTTTTCAGTGTTTCATGCTATGACATAGGATATGTATTATCCATTTAAGTGTTAATTTATACATATTAGTTTTCAGTAAAATTGATTTCCCAGTGCATTGTTGTTGAATTATATTATCTTTTCAGTTTTTATTGAACTACTTTGTTTTAGATATTCGGGTTCAATATACAAAATGCACTAGTATTTTATTAAGAATTGCCATTTAAATGTTAGACTTGATGCACTATTAATGTTTGAGGTCCCCCTCCAAGGAACAGCCAACACTATATCAAAGAACTGCCTGCAGGACAGAGTTCTACAATAATTTATACAATTGGTTTTATAGTCATTAGTTCTGGATGCCCCCCCCACTCGCCTGGGCAGTGCACTTAAGTATAGTGTCTAGATCAAATACATATTAAATCATATGTTATGCTAACATTTTTATCTTTTTTCCATCTTAAAACTCATACACAAATTAGAAATTTGACAGCCTGGTTGAATGTTATTATTTTATTTCAGTAAAAAACGACTGCAACAAAACACCTACACTGCACACTCTTATCTGTCTCCTGAGCAGAGGTGTGTAATTCTGTAGCTGTCACTCTTTAGTCTGTTAGTTTTGTAATAATCAGTAGTCAGATTGCAAACTCAATATAGACTACAAAAATAAAGTTCTGAAATTTTATTAACAGTAACTATTAAGAGTTGGCTAACCTAAACTATCGTAACAATGTATTTTGACAAATTGAACATAGGAATATTCTGTATTCTAATAAAAATTAAAGATTAATAAAATAATTTTAAAAATAAGAATGAGAATCATTAATAATATACAATGAAAATTATTTAATATCTTTTATCCTGAAGTTGAGTTGCTGATATAATTTTATTTATTGGCTCGCTAGCTATAATTTAGTAAACATGAAATAGAAAGCAATTAAACTTTCAGAAATATTTCATACAGTGAACTTAAACCTGGAAAACTGGCTGACGGAATGCAATCCACATTCTCTACATCCTATGAATCTGTGTTTTCCCAATAAGTATAATAAAGCATAAGAAAATAAGCACTTTAATGTTTAAATGTATTACCTTATGAAATATACTATTTAAACTCAAATTCAAAACCTTTGATATTTCAGATTTTAGTTTAGCATCTAGGTTGCTCATTGTTTTGTGAATCTATTCATTAGTGTAAACAAATTCTCCGACAAACAATTATTTCCCTCCTTACCTGAATTTATTTGCAATAAATGTCATGAAGAAAAACATATATATTTACATTTTTATTTAAAATTTCAAATCATAAAAGAACAGGACTGTGTGGAATCATCCTCATTCTTATAGTCTTAATATGATTTTTAAAATCAGGTTATTTCATTGAAAGTTTGGGTTCTGGCGAAAAAGTGACCCAATATTACTTTATCTCATACACAACTTTAATTAACTAGGGACAATGATATATATTTAGCTGTTTCAGGATTAGACTGTTTGGAAATACAAGAGCAAGACATTTATTTCTTGCCTCAGGCATGCCCCTTGAGCTTCCCGTGCTCCTGTTTGAGAACTTAAATTCTTAGACACTGTAGCCACTCTGTATACAGTCTTCACCATCGACTCTTCAGTTTCTCATGAGCAAAACCTCCTACCTCAAGCAGAATCCCTGAAGGTTTGACCAGTACTGTTTATAAGTCAAGGCAGATTTAGCAATAGCTTTCAATGTTACATATCCAGCAATTGTTCCACTATTAGAATTAGTTACTTGCTCTTAAATTGTAAAAAACTCTTAATAGAAAGAAGTAAATATTTGTATCCCACCAATTGGGCTATTTTTTCACTCTGCAGAGGATATCAGTGCCATTGTCTTTTAGAAGATAACTAACATTAGCACTGTGAGAGATGGCCTGGCTGGAGAAAAGATTCTGCCCAAGAGAGGTGAATAATTTTACAGCAAGATATATGACTTTTCCTCTATCAGCCTGTTGCTCCAACCTGTATTCTAAAAATAAGTGTTCCTCCTGGCCATCAGTCCCAGATTGGAAATTGTTAAACTAAATCAGTTAAAAACTAGGAAAGCCTCTAACAATGACCAAATGCTGGCCAAATTGTTATTAAAAATATTGATTGATGATTTTGCCATCTGCTTCTTTATTCATATATCAATAATACATCCCAAGTATCTGAAGATTGAAACTGTTCTTTCACCATTCTACTTTTCAAGAAAAGCAACAGTCGTAATTATCACCCAGTAGCATTTCAGTAAACTAGATAGACACTTTCGCTTTTGTAAGATTGGTTTGTCTGGGACAAAAAAATTATAGATGTACAAGTTGGCTTTAGGGAACGGATGACACAAAGTTACCTAGCATAGTTTTAATTTTATTAAATCTCTAATACTTTCATAATTGCTGTGGGGTTCCAGAGGTTTAATCTTTTGTGGGCTTCCCCTTCCCTTCTAATTTTCCAAAGCTCATATTCCTATTCATAGGGTAGCAACTTCAGCTGTTGGTAAAAAAAACTGTTGCTTTCATATTGGGAAACCTGCAAGATACTGTAGCAACTGTCTGCAGATATGTTATCTGTGGGCAGGCTTTTCCTGAAGCATGGAAGATTATTTCAAGATATTTCAAGTATCTAGTATCTGTATCAAAATTTAATTACTTAAGATCAGTTGTCACAGTAGGGAGCCAGAATGCATAATGCTCTTTTTAAATTAGGTTTATGAGAAAATTATCATGACATCAGAAATACAAGTAATGATAATGAAACTATCTTTCTTCATTATTAGGCAAGGGTTTTACTTCAGTTTTTAAATGCTCCAACTCGACTGGCTTTGCTTATGAAGTTCTTCATGAGGTCATGGTCCATTTCTGCAAAACCTGGAGACTGAGTAACGACAGTCAGGTGATTGATGCAAAACCGGAAGCAAAATTCCTCTAACTCCTAGAAATGGAGTGTTTACATATTAATATACACTACTAAGTGTGATGTTGTTCCACATAATCACTATAGGTGGCAGGTCAGGGCTGAAAAGAAGATAACCCTAAAATGGGAAAAGAAATCTGGGAACAGAAAAACAGCTTTCATAATCCATTCCATTAATTAAAAATCATCTTGCATCTCATAGCTAACTGAAGTGCCAATTTCTCACTCATGAAAATTTTCCTCTGAGAGGGAAGAAAATTACATGGAGTGAGAGTAATGTTCATATAAAAAAAACTTCAAAACTATTTCAACAATCCTACAAAATATGAAGTAAGTAAAAAACCATGATAAAGTATCAAATCATACTCTCCTCCAAGTGTCCTTGCCTTCCCAATCAGTGAAGAGCAGATTCCCAAATGAAATGACCCAAAAGGCTTTCAATTAAATTGTTTTCCTAAGCTCTAATTTACACCTCTTTGTCTTGGGTCCTCCCCTACTCTACAGTTTTCCATATCCCTTAAATGTAGTTGGGTCACACCCTAACTAAATCCAGAGATCTGAAACAAATAGCAATTGACTGGCAGGACTGAAAAAAATTTATTGGATGAGAAGCAAAACATTTTCAAGGGAAAAAACCAAGAAAGTCCAGTTGCCTTTTGGAAAAGCACCTTTGAGACAACTATGACCTAGGTCCGTGATGGCAAACCTATGGCACACATGCCACCTGGGCACGCAAGTGTTGCCCTAGTTTTTTTTTTTATTTATTTACATTTATATCCCGCCCTTCTCTGAAGACTCAGGGTGGTTTACACTATGTTAGCAATAGTCTTCATTCTATTTGTATATTTATATACAAAGTCAACTTATTGCCCCCAACAATCTGAGTCCTCATTTTACCTACCTTATAAAGGATGGAAGGCTGAGTCAACCTTGGGCCTGGTGGGACTAGAACCTGCAATAATTGCAGGCAGCTGCTGTTAATAACAGACTGCATTAGCAGTCTGAGCCACAGAGGCCCTAGTTCAGCTCTGAAACGCATGCATGCACTGGCCAGCTGATTTTCGGGCCTTCCAGACCCACCGGGCAAATGGGCCATTTCCGGCCTCCAGGGGGGTGGGGTTAGGGAAGGCCGTTTTCGCCCTCCCCAGGCTCCTAGAAAGCCTCTGAAGCCTGGGGAGGACGAAAAATGGGCCTACTGGGCCATAGCATACCAAAAGCGGGGGAAGCACGGGGGGGGTGTCATGCGCACATGCATGGGGATGCATGCATGAATGCGACCCCTCCACATTCCCGCTGCTTTTGGCATGTGATGGCAAAAAGGTTCACCATCACTGACCTAGATGATTGAGAGTTTAAGAAGCTAGTTCCACTGAGTTCAGAATATTTCCTTTATTCACCTCTTTTATGGTATTCTCTAGATGTTTCATGCAGCGAAATATATCCTTCCCAACAAATTGTGAAATTATTCTGATATCTTGATATCGGCATTACGGAAACCTGGTTGGGCCCAGAGGGGGGGGTCCCCCTTGTTGAGATGTGCCCTCCAGGTTTCCGAGCATTTCATCAGCCGAGGGTCCAAGGTAGGGGTGGGGGGGTGGCGGTTGTTATCAAGGAGGATCTAGAGCCGAGGGAGGCCACTATTCCTCAGATTGCCGGTTGTGAATCCCTTTATGTGCGGTGGGGCTATAGGAATCAGTTGGGCTTGGTGATCGCGTACCTGGCTCCTTGCTGCGTGACCACAGCCCTGCCTGAGCTGTTGGAGGTACTTGCTGCTGTGGCGGTTGAGACCCCCAGACTTATAGTCATGGGGGATTTCAACCTGCCATCAGCTGGCTCGTCATCGACGGCAGCTCGGGAGTTCTTGGCTTCCATGACGGCCTTGGACCTGATTCGAGTAAATGATGGCCCTACGCACACGGGGGGAGGCACACTGGATCTGCTTTATATCTCTGGACAGTGGTTAAATGATCTGGTATTAGATGATTTAGTAACGGAACCAATGTCATGGTCGGATCATTTTCTCCTTCGCCTAGACTTCCGAACCGCCATTCACCACCGCAGGGAGACGGAACCTATACGGTGGTTCCGTCCCAGGCGCCTGATGGACCCCGAGAGGTTCCTGACGGAGCTTGGGCCATTCCCTGAGGAACTGGCCCACGGCACGACTGAGGAACTGGTCGTGGCCTGGGAACAGGCCGCGGCCAGGGCCTTGACCGTGTCGCGCCTTTGCGGCCTCTGACCCGCGAGATCTCGACCGCCCCTTGGTTCTCCGAGGGGCTGAGGGAGATGAAACGCCGGAGAAGACGCCTGAGAGCACCTGGAGGTCCAGTCGCCCGAATTGATCGACACTAGTTAGGTCCTATTCTAGGACCTACCTAGTGGCAATGAGGGAAGCGAGGCGCCCACGCCCACCCTCATTGCGCCGGCAGATAACCGCCCGGCCGCCCTGTTTTGGTCACCCGCCTCCTACATCAGGAGGTGCGGGATGACCCTTTGCAGGACGAGCCGAGGAGTTTAGCGGTTATCTATACGATAAAATCGCCAGCTGAGGGACGGTCTGGATCGAATTTGGGATGATCCAAGCGAGCGAGAGGAGGCACGCCTTGTTGAGTCCATTTGGGATGAGTTTGACCCTGTGGCTCCTGAGGACGTGGACAGGTTGTTCGGGAGGCTTCACGGCACGACATGTTTACTGGACCCGTGCCCTTCCTGGCTGGTACTGGCCACTCAGGAGGTGACACGAGGCTGGCTCCAGAGGATTATCAACGCGTCTTTGTTGGGAGGGGGTTTCCCTGCCGCCTTGAAAGAGGCGGTGGTGAGACCCTCCTTAAGAAGCCCTCCTGACCCAGCTATTTTGGGTAATTATCGCCCAGTCTCCAACCTTCGCTTTGTTGCGAAGGTTGTAGAGAGTGCCGTGGCGCGACAGCTACCCCAATACCTGGATGAAGACGTCTATCTAGACCTGTCCCAGTCCGGCTTCCGACCCGGATACAGCACGGAGACAGCTTTGGTCGCATTGGTGGATGATCTCTGGAGGGCTCGGGACAGGGGTTATTCCTCTGCCCTGGTCCTATTAGACCTCTCAGCGGCGCTCGATACCATCGACTATGGTATCTTGCTGCGCCGGTTGGGGGATTGGGAGTGGAGGCACCGTATATCGGTGGTTCTCCTCCTATCTCTCCGACCGGTCGCAGACGGTGTTGACAGGGGGCAGAGGTCACCGCGAGGGGCCTCACTTGTGGGGTCCTCAGGGTCGATTCTCTCGCCTTCTGTTCAACATCTACATGAAGCCGCTGGGTGAGATCATCAGTGGTTTCGGGTGAGATACCAGCAGTACGCTGATGACACCCAGCTGTACTTTTCCACCCCGGACCACCCCAATGAAGTTGTTGAAGTGCTGTCCCGGTGTTTGGAAGCCGACGGGTCTGGATGGGGAGAAACAGGCTCAAGCTTAATCCTCCAAGACGGAGTGGCTGTGGATGCCGGCACCCGATTCAGTCAGCTGCAGCCGCGGCTGGCTGTTGGAGGCGAGTTATTGGCCCCAAAGGATAGGGTGCGAACTTAGGTGTCCTCCTGGACGATCGGCTGTCGCTTGAAGATCATTTGACGGCCGCTCCAGGGGGCCTTCCACCAGGTTCGCCTGGTCCGCAGTTGCGCCTTCCTTGATCGGGATGCCTTATGCACGGTCACTCATGCGCCTGCTACCTCTCGCTTGGATTACTGTAATGCTCTCTACATGGGGCTCCTTGAAGTGCGCCGGAGGCTTCAGTTAGTCCAGAATGCAGCTGCGCTGGTTATAGAGGAGCTACACGAGCTCCCATGTAACACCGATCCTGCGCAGGCTGCACTGGCTGCCTGTGGCTTTCGAGTGCACTTTAAGGTGTTGGTTATGACCTTTAAAGCGCCCATGGCTTAGGACCTGGGTACTTACGGGACCGCCTGCTGCTACCACATGCCTCCCACCGACCCGCACGCCTCCCATAGAGAGGGACTTCTCAGGGTGCCGCCCGCCAAACAATGCCGGCTGGCGGCCCCAGGAAGGGCCTTCTGTGGGGCGCCACACTCTGGAATGAGCTTCCCCCGGGTTTACGTCAAATACCTGACCTTCGGACATTTTGTCGCGAACTAAAAACACATCTTTTTATCCGCGCGGGGCTGGCTTAAATTAGTTTTAAGGGGAAATTTTACTAATTTTAAATGGGGTTTTTAGTATGGAAATTTTTTAATTTTAGGCTAATTTAAATAAGTTTTTTAAATGGTATTTTAATCTGTATATTGTACTGTTTTATTTTTGCCTGTACACCGCCCTGAGTCCCTCGGGAGAAGGGCGGTATAAAAATTAAATAAAATAAATAAATAAATAAATAAATCTTGAATACTACAAAAATTGTGATTTTTAACAGCAAATTCTTAGCATTTGTACAATGGTTTCACTTCTTCAAAGTCCTTCACATACAAGAACTGCTTCTAATTTTTACCAGACCCCATAAGATAGGCCAAGCGTAGTATTCCAACAGTGTGGATTCCTTGACTAACACTATTCAATATGTTAATTGCACAGGCAAGCTCATAGCTCAATGTAGAACAAGTACCCCCAGTCAGTAGCAATTCAGTAAAGAACATTTTCCATACCTTTGCTTCATACTTGACTGCAGTTGATAGAAGAGCAATTGCATTCTCTTCAGAAATGCCCTGCTTAATTGTTTGTTGGCAAAGCTTCTTTAGTCGGTTGTCTCTATAGAAGCTTGCCAAGTCTAACAGGCCTGCCAAAAGAGGAGGGGGGAGAATCAAGTCTATACACAGGCTAAAAGGAACCTTTAGTAACAGAACTATAAAATCCTTCTGGAATAAAAATGGTGCTAGTAATGTCACATATGAAAAGCTGGTGTTTTAAACATAGTTATCTGCAAATTTAATATGCGTTCTAAAAGATGATTGTTGATAGCAGTTCTAGGCTCAAAAAATGATGACAATCCAGAAATTGGGGGGGGGGGGAATCAGCGAAGCAGCAAAATAAGAAAACATTGTATTAGTATGCGTTCAATCATCTTATTTCCTAAATCAATCATTGTACGTTTACAAGCTCGTATACGCTTGACTCTCAATGAATCTGGGTGCTCACAATAAAACAAATTACAATAAAATCAACAAATCATAAAAGATAAATGTCAGCTTTATTTTTGGGTTAAGTTTCAATTTTCTAGCAATTTCTTGATAAGTTTTTATCATTCTGGAAAGCAAGATCTGATGAGAAGAGGTTCCAAGTTGCACAAAAGACATGTTATGACCCAGGTCACCTAAGAAAAGTCAGGCTTTGATGGAGTCCTTTGTTGCCTGGTTACCTGCCACAACAAATGACCCTATAACAGCCGGTAAGGCTCCACCCCACAATTCCTTGAAGGCAGCCCCCTCAGTCCCTCAAACAAAAGCTAGTCAACAAACAAAACCAATTTGTAAAGGCATAGAGGTGCAAGCTCATGAGGCAAGATCCAAAGTCAAGGTCCAAAGAGCAAGGCAATTCCATAGGGGCAGGGAAGTCCACAAGACAAAGGCAAGGCACAGGCAGAAACAAGAGTCAAGGCTGAGTTTTTCCAAAGCTGGGGCACCGTAAGCCAAAGCAAACTATTGTTCCTGACAAAGACAAACTCCCAAGCTTCTCCTTAAGTCAACCCATACCAGGTGTTCGAAATATTAAATTCTGAAAGAAAAATACCTTTAATTACTGATTATGAACATCTTCAGGTGCCTATATTTATTCTGGCCTACTGGGAAAGTCACAAATATGTAGAACATATATATAGACTGATCAAGTTTGAACAAGTCAGTATATTCAAGAGTTAATAGTGTATGTAAATATGTATGTAAATATTATGAAAATATACATTAACACCTTAGCTGGTTGTTCCAATTACCTATGGCATCTTCCGGAGGGAGACTGATGCTATCTGTATAAAGATACTCCAAAAATGCTCGGTAAACAGGATATGAGAATTCACTTATTTCTATGATTTCCTCAGTACCATTGTTCAGAACTGAATGAAAATGTTCACACCTGGGCACAAAAGGGAAACAGTTATGATGTTATATCAGCACCAACAAACAACTCAATTCCTACCATGTAACAGGAAACCTGAAAGGTTAACATGAAAATGATATGGGAAAGATGAACCCGTGCAAATGTAACTTATATTAAGAGGGACTGATCCATTCATTCCTTTCCATATTAGTGTTTTTAGAATTGAGCCTTTTGTGCCTTACACTAAACTGGCTTTGAAATGAATTATGTTCCTTGTAGAGACTTATTTCTATTTTTGACAATGTATAGTCAGCACAGTATTTTGCTGATTATGAAGCTGCTTATTCATGCATGGTAGATATTTCATTTAATGAAAAATGTATCAAATTCTGGCTGAATAGGGATAAGATACATAGTGGGGAGTTAGAAAGAGATAAGATATACATATGTAAGTTAAAGATAAAGACAATAAGCATGAAGGCAATTTTCAATGTTTTAAATTGCCTCTTCTCCATGGAATCTTACTAAGCTATTTATTTAAAGCTTCTTATTTTATTTATTTATTTATTTATTTGATTTTTATATTGCCCTTCTCCCGAAGGACTCAGGGCGGTTTACAGCCAGCATAAAACAAATTATAAACAGAATTAAAAACATTTTAAAAATCTTATTCAATTTGGCTAACCCCATTTAAAACTATAATAAAAATGATAAAAAACCCCAATTAAAACCGTAGTGTATCAGGCCAGCTCTGTACGATGAAACAGAAAGGTCTTGAGTTCACGGCGGAAGGTCCGGAGGTCGGGGAGTAATCGTAACCCCAGAGGAAACTCATTCCAGAAGGTAGGTACTCGCACAGAGAAGGCTCTCCCCCTGGGGGTTGCCAGCCGACGTTGTTTGGCTGACGGCACCCTGAGGAGACCCTCCCTGTGTGAGCGCACAGGTCCGTGGGAGGCTATCAGTGGCAGCAGGCGGTCCCGTAAATAGCCCGGTCCTATGCCATGGAGCGCTTTAAAGGTGGTAACCAACACCTTGAATTGCACCTGGAAGACCACCGGCAACCAGTGCAGCTTGCGCAGGAGAGGTTGTTTTTTTTTTTATTGAAAAAGTTTTAAAAAACAAAAACATTTTTCCCCCTTTTTCCCCCCCTCCCTCCCAGAAAACCCCCTTCCCCCCTCCCTTCCCCCACCTGCGCAGGAGAGGTGTTATATGGGAGCCACGAGTAGCTCCCTCTATTACCCACGCAGCCGCATTCTGGACCAGTTGGAGCCTCCGGGTGCTCTTCAAGGGGAGCCCCATGTAGAGAGCGTTACAGTAGTCCAGGCAGGAAGTGACAAGGGCATGAGTGACCGTGCTTGTAGAAGAGTTGCTGTCTGTACATCTGTACTTTGCATTTTCTCAGCAGTACCTTATTAATGCAAAGCCACATCTCTACATATGTGGCTGCCTCATTGCCCTTTATAATATACTGAACTTTCAAGTATTTCCAAATTGTAACTACACCATTATTTTAAAAAGTGATATGTTTACTGCAATTATACATCAATTCAATGGCTTTCATAAGTTTATGCAAAGATGCCAACTGTTATTATAGAAAGCTATGAAAGCTCATATTAGTAATGAAATTTAGTATCACAGAAACATATTTTAATAGTACTGGAAAAATTTTCTGTATATGTAGGCAATGTAGGCAAAAAGCCAGGGAAGCTAATGAAAACATTGGAGAAGATTGATAATTTCATACCTAATTTTGAGGAGCACTTTATGAACATAAATGTATTTTCCATCTACTTGAAACCTCAAATCAGCATTATCTGGGTTGTCAAATGCCTTTTTTATTGATTGAGCTATTGTTAAGTGATCATCAGGTTCTGAAACAAAAATATTACGAATATTTTTCAGTAATACTTTCTATTTCAATCTCTTTCATAAAAACAAGAAAATAATGGAAATCAAACATTTTTCATTTCACAAATAAAACCACTACAAAAACTGGACATAAACAAAGCAGCAAGAAAAGAGGATACTTTTGTTACATTCTTCTCAACAGAATATATTTGAATTTATGGTATCAGAATCATTCAGGAATAATGAGCGAGTGATTCATTTTTTGACAAAGTGACTAAATTAGACCAACGAAATTCATCAAATTTGAAGACACTAGCCTGGCAGGAATAGCTAACACCCCAGAAGATAGACTCAAGATCCAGATGGATCTCAACAGACTTGAACACTGGGCCATATTTAACAAAATGAAACTCAACGTAGAGAAAAGTAAGGTTTTACACTTAGGAAAGAAAACCCAAATGTATAGGTACAGATTAGGTGAAACTTGGCTCAATAGCAGTAACTGTGAGAGGGATCTTGGAGTCCTAATGGACAATCACTTAAATTTCAGCCAGCAGTGTATGGCAGCAGTCAAAAAAGCCAATACAATCCTAGGTTGCATTAACGGGTAGAATCAAGATCGCATGAAGTACTAGTACAGCTTTATAAAGCCTTAGTATGACCACACTTAGAATACTGCATTCTTTTTTGATCTAAATATATTATAAAAAAGATGTTGAGACTTTAAAAGAGTTGGAAGGGACTTTGTAGGTCATCTAGTCCAACTCCCCGCCCAAGCAGGAGACCCTGCACCATTTCTGACAGAAGTCAGTCTGGAAAGAGTATAGAAAACAGCAACAAATATTATTAGGGGGCTAGAGGCTAAAGCATATGAAGAATAGTTGCGGGAATTGGATATGTCAAGTCTAGTGAAAAGAAGGACTGGGGTGACATTATAGCAATGTTCCAAAATTAACTATATATATTAGCAGGAAATTTTTCTCATAAAAGCTTGCACTGTTTATATGCAAAAGAAACTACTGTACTTTTCGGAGTATAAGACACACTTTCCCCCACCCCAAAGAGGTGGAAATGTTGGTGCGTCTTATACACTGAATGCGGCAATTTTTGGCCTCCAAAAATCCTGCCCTGCATGTCCTGTTTTTGCCAAAAATGTGGTGCGCAAAGGGTTTGGGAGGCCTGCAGAATGGTCCTGGGGTGTTGTGACCCAGGTTCCTGGACCCGGACTCCTGGACTCGGATGATTCAGAAAGTGAGGGAGAAGACCTGGCAAGCCCTGCTTCTTTTGGGCCCTCTCCCTCCCTGGCACCCACTCAAAGGGAGGAGGAGGGGCCGGCAAGGCCTGATTCTCTTGAGCCTTCTTCTGATTTGGCAACGCCCCAAGAACAGTTTTGGAGTGATGCAAGACTGCACAGACGTGACCGGCGCACGCAGCAGAAACAGCGTTGGGATAAATCCAAGGAATGATGGTCATGCAGTGACATCTGCAGAGACTATAAATAGGAGGCGGGACTTCCTGGTTTTTTGTCTTGGACAAAGCAATGAATTTGCGCGGGCAAACTGTATCAATGGAGGGAAGAATATATTCGTGAGTAATTCTGGCTTTATCTATAATTTCCTCGTTATCTCCAGAAACTTGGCAGGCCCGTGGGTAGACGTGGCCAGGAAATTTATCTATGTAAATAAAGAAGAAGAAAAGGCCTTTGACGGACTCTTTCTTGGGAGTATTGGGGGAGGGAAACAGAACATGGGGGCTGGCGAAGGCAAAAATGGGATGCATGGGAGGCCAAAAACGGGTGCATTTTTCATGAAAATGGGCTATGGAGAGGCTTTGCGAGACCTGCAGAGTGCTCCTGGGGACAGCAAAAATGGGATGCCGGGGGCGGGGGGGGTTGGGTGGCCAAAAATGGCCCTGTTTTTTCACAAAAATGGCCTGTTTTTCATAAAAATGGGATGGACAGAGGGTTTGGGAGGCCTGCAGAGTGCTCCTGAGGCCAGGGAGGGCAAAAAACAGACGCATGGAGGCCAAATTTTTTTTCTTGTTTTCCTCTTCGAAATCTTGGTGCATCTTATACTTCAGTGCATCCTATAGTCCAAAAATATGGTATTTAAAATAGCAAGATGTGAAGTAGCAGTTTTGTTGTTGTTGTTAGTTGCGAAGTCGTGTCCGACCCATCACAACCCCATGGACAAATTTCCTCCAGGCCCTCCTGTCTTCTACCATCCTTTAAGCTCATGCCTACTGCTTCAGTGATTCCATCCAGCCACCTCATTCTCTGTTGTCCCTTTCTTCTTTTGCCCTCAATCTTTCCCAGCAGTTTTTTTAGCTCAGCACAACTAGAAAATTGGTCTATGTGCCACTTAAAATATCTGTTCCCCATAAAACTAAGTGCTATCACATAGGGTTTATTTCTTGATAACTATATGAGTAATGTTCACTACTGTTACCATTCTTTAATTCATCGCTCTTGAAAATACATTCCTGTAATTTCTTTGGTAAGATCTTAATAATCTCATTTTCACTGTTTTTCTCTTTACTTCAACCTTGCCAAACATATTTTTTCTCAGTCCATCATCCACGTGTATCTCACATGTCCAAAATATGAGAATTTTTGGCTTGATCAGTCTTTGTTTAATCCAAGGCCAATAATTGTCTACTTGACATCCATTGTACTTTTAATAACAGTCTCCAAATCCATAACCTAAAGTTATTATTTTTCCCTGTGGCACACTCTTGGGATCTTATATTACTACTGGAAACACCACTGCTTTTATTCTACTAATCTAAATAGTCACAGAAATATCTTTTATGATCATCATTGTCTTCTTCCCTAGGATTAAAGTTTTTTAAAAACTTCTCCAATGCAATTTTCTATCTTTTAGTTTTGTGTCCTGATATCCTTACCTCTTTGCTGTCCACTTCAGAACCTTAAAAACTGTGTCTCCAACGAAAAGTAATAATTAGTGTTTCTCTAATTTTAGGTGCCTTACTTTGAATGAAGTAATGGGATGAGTGGAAGGGAAGAACTAACTTCTCCTCCTAAAGGCACTAACTTTATCTTTATTAGTGATGCAAATATTGCTCAGAATGGCTTATCCCAGGTCTCTTGTCCCCAAGATGCAAAACATTTGCACAGCTTGAGGTAGAGGAAGTTATATTGAACAAGCTCATGTCTGGGAAGAAGTCTTCCGGAAAGCTAGAAGCCACAGTTGGATACTAATCAGCTCGAAGGACAAGCATACTTTAGCAGACTAAACAGTAAAAATGCATATATTCCACAGTTGTTAAATGAATACTTTGTATCTGAGTCTATGTCAATTCAGCCCAAAGCATTAGTTTTATATGGGAGGACAAAGAAGATAATTAAAACAAGTAGTAAAATATCTGCATAATCTTCTAGTAGTACATGTTACATGTAACTGATAAAAGTATTTTCTTCTTAAAATTATTTTTCAAATTATTATTTTAAAATTATTTTTCAAAGATTCTTCTATGGACTTTAAATGTCAAAGGTCTTTGCCCCTCAAGTAAATGTATGTATGTATCTATTTCTCTCTCTCTCTCATGTACCCACTCAACCATCCATTTGGTGAACTTTAAAAATGTGGTTTCTACCAATATTGTGCAGGTCTCTTCACATCAACTTGGTTTGGAAGTTTCTACTACAAAATTAAACCAATATGGCTCTAAGCAAAACAGGTAAAAGTGTCCTTAAGAGTTTTTCATGGCAATTTCTATTCTTTGCATGCTGGCATGAAATTTCCTAAAATAATACAAACCAAAAACTTCTAACTCTAACTCTAATCCGCATAAAACCATAATTGGAAATTTCAGATGATCTTTCTTTCAAATTCCATTTAAAGATGAAAGCTTCTGGTGAAACAAGAAAAAGAGTGATATTTTATAAATTCATTCTTCCAGGGGCACCCCATTTGACTCTTGATAACCAACTTTTTGCCTCCCAGTGCATTTGCTGTTTACTTTTACATCTTCTGCAGCAGGAGTCCCCAACCCCAGGACAGTGGACTAGTACTGGTCCATGACCCGCTGGAAACTGGGTCACACAAGCAGCAGGTGAGCGTGCAAAGGTTCATTTGCACAAAAGTGCACCAAACCATCCCTTCTCTCTCCCCCACGCCACGCTACTGCTTCTGCCTATGCATGGAACCAGAAAGCTTGCGGACCATTGCTACAGAATACCAGACTGAAAGAAATGTCGAAAGTCCAGAATGGGTTGTTGTTCCTTACTGTCATTATAGCACACATACAATGAAGCAGAAAAATGGGGAACACACAAAAGAGTTGTATCTTTAGCCTAGGATGCACTAAGGTAAAGGTAAAGGTTCCCCTCGCACATACGTGCTAGTCATTTCCGACTCTAGGGGGCGGTGCTCATCTCCGTTTCGAAGCCGAAGAGCCAGCGCTGTCTGAAGTCGTCTCCGTGGTCATGTGGCCGGCATGACTCAATGCCAAAGGCACATGGAACGCTGTTACCTTCCCACCAAAGGTGGTCCCTATTTTTTCTACTTGCATTTTTTACATGCTTTCGAAACTGCTAGGTTGGCAGAAGTTGGGACAAGTAACGGGAGCTCACCCCGTTACACGGCAGCACTAGGGATTCGAACCACTGAGCTGCCGACCTTTCGATTGACAAGCTCAACGTCCTAGCCCCTGAGCCACCGCGTCCCTGTGAGGATGCACTACTTATAGCCAAAAAGAATGTGACTTTTTCCTCCAAATCATGATTCAAACTCTTTTTAAGGACTGCACTTAAAATATGGTTACTTATATTTCTTCAAGATCTAATTAAGATTCAGGAACGCAAGCATTAAAAAAAGTGAATTTGAAGCTCACCTACTGAAAGGAGACGCCAAGTCACTGCAGGAGTAGCAAAACAAGCAAAGACATCATCAGTGCAGCAGAAGTGGGTGAGGAACGGAAGTATAACTGACTGTCCCCGGCACTGACCCCACATATACACATCGCCACCCTGGGTTTTAGCAGCAGAGGTGTGAGAAGAGTGGCATGCTGCAATCTCTGCAATTCTAAATTTGAAAAGCAAAAAATAAAAATTCAAAAGTGTAAGGAGAACATTCACAGCCAGGTTACCTACGGAGCCATCTTATATCTGCCTGCCCCACCTAATCAGGCAGGGAAGGCATCCCATCAATTAATGAATTCCAACTGATAGAGTCCAAGAAAAGAGCCTTCTCACCCCAGAAGTGAGATGGGTCCTCACTCTTCCAGCCTTTCGGAAGAGTTTGAAAGAACATTGAACTTACCTGAACATTCCTTCTATGAGCGCTGCGTGAGAGTCCAAGCAATGGGTGTTAACTTCCTCTGATTGGCCAGAGACTGAGTTGAAATTTGCTTAATCACACCTCCTCTTCTTGTAAGGCTCCAGTTTGTTAACGAGGGTCAGGATCTGGAGAAGACGAAATCTGGAAGGAAACCCAGTTAGCTAGGATCCTGGACCCCTAAAATAGGGAAGGGTTGACTCTCACACAGCACACATAGAAGGAATGTTCAGGTAAGTTCAACATTCTTTCTCCTGTGCGCTGCTCAGAGTCCAAGCAATGGGAGATACCCAAGCTAAATATCCCTAGGGCGGGAAATAGAAGAGTCCAGTGTCCCCTCAACAGCAAGAACCTGCTGGAGCACTCTGCAGCCAAAGGCTGCCTCAGCCGAGGCAAACTTGTCCAATTTATAGTTCTGGATAAAAGGTGAAGGACAGACCCAGGTGGCAGTTCTGCAGATTTCTAGAATAGAGGCCTGTGTGGGTGAGGCTGCTGTGGTGGCCGCACTTTGCATAGAATGGGCTGTAATTCAGCCAGGCTGCTGTCGGTTCTGATGATTGTAACTCACGGAAATATAGGTCTTGAGCCATCAGCCGATAGTGGATGGAGTCACCTTTGCGCCCAGAGATCTGGGCTGAAAAGAAATGAATAACGATTCTGTCTTCCTGATCGGTGCCATTCGGTCGATGTATTTACGCAGAGCCCTGCAAACATCTAAGGGGTACCAGAGATGCTCTCTAGGAAGCCTGGGTTTAGGACAAAAATCAGGTAAGATAACTTCCTGGGTTCTATAGAACTAGATATGGATTTTTGGAAGAAATGTCGGATCTAGACTAAGAATGACTCGATCGCGATGAAAGATGCATAAATCCTTTCGCACTGAAAGGGACGCTAGTTCTGAAATTCTGTGAGCGGATGTTATCACTACTAGAAAGGTGACTTTGAAGGTCAGGAGCTTGAGACTGGCGGATCCCAAAGGCTTGAATGGCAAAGAGGTGACTACTTGGAGAACCAGGCTTAGATCCCAAGATGGATATCTGTGGACTGGAGGGGGGCATAGATTGGAAGCCCCTTTGAGGAAAATATGAACCCATGGATGTTGAAAAAGGGTTGTGGCACCTTCACCGGGTAGGATGGTTGCTATTGCAGCGACCTGTCGGCAGAGCATATTTGTGGCGAGTCCTGAATCTAAACCTTCCTGGAGGAAGTCTAAAATTTGTGGAATGGATGCTGATGTAGGTACTATATTTTTCTTGGAACACCAGCGGCAAAAAGAAGACCACGTGGCATCATATATACGGGTTATCGACTGTCTTTGTGAAGCCAGGATGGTAGAAATCACTTTTCTAGAGAATTGGTTCTTCCTCAGGATCTCCCTTTCAAGTGCCAGACAATCAATTGGAACCACTGTGGTTCTGGATGGAAGATGGCAAAGGGAGATCTGGTCAGGGGAAATCCTCCAGGGATGAACAATTGATAGGCTCACAAGGTCAGTGAACCAGGTTCGTCTGAGCCAATAAGGAGCTACGAGAAGAACTTCAGCTCTCTCCTCCAGGATTTTTCAGATGACCCTTGGTATCAAGGGAGTTGGAGGAAATGCATATAGAAGGCCCTGGGGCCACTGACAGAGTAGGGCTTTGGTTCCTTTGGCTCCTGGTGTCTGGAATCTGGTGTAGAACCGTGGGAGTTGCGCATTTGTTGGACTGGCAAACAGGTCGATCTGAGGCTGACCGAATCTGGATGTTATTTGCAGCAACAGGTCGGGATGCAGCTGCCATTCTGATTGATTGATGGTTGTTCTGCTCAGCCAGTCTGCTTGTGTGTTGGAAACTCCAGAGATGTGTTCCACCTGTAGGGAGAGTAGATGTTTCTCTGCCCACAGACCGATCTCCGCTGCTTTGCGCATCAGAATCCTGGAGCGAGTGCCCCCTTGTCAGTTCACGTGTGCCTTTGTTATGACATTGTCTGTCAGAAATAACATGTGATGACCCTATATTTGATCCTGGAAGTGTCAGAGTGCCAGATGGGCAGCCTCAGTTCCAGCCAATTGACATCGTTTAGTAGGTTCTTTGGTGACCATCGACACTGGGTCACTTGGGCTTGCAGATGAGCACTCCAGCCGAAGAAACTGGCATCTGTGTTGAGGACTAGTCGATGGGATTCTCTGAAGGAGCAGCCTTTTTCCAGGACTGCTGATGCCCATCACTGCAGAAATCGGAGTACCTTTGGGGGAACTTTGATCCGAGTGTTGGTGTTGCTGGTGCCCGCTCTTTGGCTTGGCAAGAGTAGCCATTGGAGAGGCCGTGAGTGTAATCTCGCCCAAGATATGATTGCAAGGCAGGATATCATCTTGCCTAATAATTGGGAAAGCAACACCAGGGGAACCCTTCTGAGGGATTTCACCTGTTTCACCTTGCCCAAATGCTGGAAAGCCGTTCCAGGGAAAGGAAGACTTGACAGGTCAGAGTATTGATCCTTGTGCCCAGATAAACCAGGCTGGTGGATGGCGTAATGTGACTCTTCTCCATGTTCACGGAGAATCCGTGATCCTGTAGGGTTTGTATTGTTACCTTGAGATTTCGCCTTGCCTGTTGCAGGGAGAATGACTGAATTAATATATCGTCCAGGAAACATGAACTTCCGGACCGGTAAGGAAGGTAAGTAGATTTCACTCCTGGTCTGTACTTTATGTGCACATTCAGGCTCTTTAGCTCTGCTGCCCCCGATTTTTTTCTGCACCAAGAAGAGAATCAAATAGAAGCCGGAACCTTGATGTGGGGATGGAACAGGTTCTATGGCCTGGATGCTGAATTTCAGCTTCCATCAGAGCTCTCTTGGAGAAATCTCGGGATACTGAACAAGCTATGAACCTCCTTGGGGGTTTGGAATTGAATTCTAGGGTGAGGCCTAGTGTAATTGTTTGAAGGGCCCAGGTGTCGGTGGTTGTGCACTGCCATTGCTGGCAAACTTGGTGAGACGATCTCCGATAGGACCCTGAGTGGAGCAGTCACTTGTTTTGGAGATAGGATTGGAAACCAGATCCCCGAAATGGCCATCTAGCTTGAGGTTGTCTGGTGCGATCCCAAAATGGCTGTCTGTCCTGTGCCCTGTCTGTAAACTGCTGGAAGGGTCTCCGATAGACCGGGGATTGGAACCCGGTCCAATTGGACTGGGTCAAATCCTCCGACTGCATGGCTGTACTGGACCCTCTGTCACCCTCTGGTATAGCAGGGTCCTTGCAGGCCTCTGCTCTTTTCTTGGTCTTATCAAATTGTTTATCTAGGCACGATGCCTTCTCCTGGCATCCTTTTCCGCTGCAGAGGAAGAGGATGCTGAGGCAGATGATTTGAACCTGGTGGAAGGGCCTTTAGTACTTGATCTGTTTCTCTTCGAGCCTGGGGTCTCTCATGAGGAGACGCGGTAAGGAGACCAGCTACAATCCATCATTTTGAAAATGAGGCCTGGCCCTTTAAAATTGAATAGGCTCTGCCAAAGGCCTCCAATTGCTCCTTAGATGCCCAAAAGGACACAATCACCCAGTAATTGATGGCTCAGTATAAGACCAGTGCCAAGCTGACAGCACAGCTTGTTAGCATGAAGAGACTGCCGGGGTGGGGTGGGGTGGGGTGGAATCAAAATAGCGTGAAGCCAACAACACAGCCTCTAGCGCCAGAACACTGCATTTAAGTCAGGGGAGAATTCGCATCTGGCACCATGGATTGTACTTTCAATCCCTGATAGTGCGAAGCCGACACCACGGCTCCCACTGCGCTCTGCTGGCCACAACTCACAGTTAGTTGTTTTCTCCGATGATTAGATAGTTCAAGCAATGGAGCAAGGAAGTATAAGTCTCTCTCGGCCGACTGAGTTAACAAACTGGAGCCTTACAGGAAGAGGTGTGATTAAGCAAATTTCAACTCAGTCTCTGGCCAGTCAGATGAAGTTAACACCCATCGCTTGGACTCTAAGCAGCGCACAGGAGAAGACCTGGCTCTGCCAACTCACATGAAGCTCATAGAGGAACACACAATCTTGAGGTTGCTTACTACCTTGAAGGCCCTCTCCCCACTTTTTGAACTTTAATTATTTCATTTTTTTAACTGCCTCCTTTTTATTGAAATATCATATTTTATATGATTTTTAATCTTTTTAATGCTACACCATCCAGAGTTGCTTTGTGATTGAGATGTGCATTAGCTAAATTTGGTACATAAATAAATAAACATGATGTGACTCACCACTGGAAACATTTGACACAATACCAATCAGCTGCATGATTTCCCTTTTGTGTTCCTAGAAGCCTTGCAATCGTTCCAAACATTGGAGGATTTCATTTCTTTGCCTTCTTTTAGGCCTTTGGTTTAACAACTCTGCATTTCTGGCTCTCTAATCAACATTTCTAGTTACAGCAATGTGATAGCTATATTTGGATTACACTACAGTGACAAATACTGCTAAGCCCCTACTGCTGCTTGTCTCTGAGACTGCAACTCATTCATTCCACTATACTTGGCATTTGCCAAGAAAACAGCAGATTCCTGTCTTTGGGACCATGGACTTTTCAAAAGTACTGGTTCCCACTGTCCCTGGGATCTCAACATCCCCAATTACTAATTCTATCTTACTACCAAATTTGATGTCACATCCTGCCATGTGAAGCTATTGAACCCGAAGCTGACCGCAAGTCATACAAGATAATAATAATAATAATAATAGTAATAGTAATAATAATAATAATGTTTTAATTTGTATACCGCCCTTCTCCCGAAGGACTCAGGGTGGTGAACAGGCAAATAAAATACAAACAAACATACACAATAATTAAAACAACCCCTAAAAAACTGATTAAAATTTGCCAGAAAATTTAAAATAAGATTACACCCCATAAAATTACAGAAATTTAAAACCCATCAAAATTCAATTAAAATTTAAAATTAAAATCAGGCCAGTCCAGTCATACGGAATAAATAGGTTTTAAGTTCGCGGCGAAAGGTGCTAAGGTCAGGTAGTTGTCGAAGCCCGAGGGGAAGTTCGTTCCACATTGTAGGAGCCCCCACAGAGAAGGCCCTCCCCCTGGGGGCCGCCAGTCAACACTGTTTGGCTGAGGGCACCCTGAGGAGTCCCTCTCTGTGGGAACGCACCGGACGCTGGGAGATAGAGGCCGGCAGTAGACGGTCCCGTAGGTAGCCCGGTCCTAAGCCATGGAGCACTTTAAAGGTGGTAACCAATACCTTGAAGCGCACCCAGAAAACAACAGGTAGCCAGTGCAGTCGGCGCAGGATAGGTGTTACGTGGGAGTTCCGAACCACTCCCTCAATAACCTGCGCAGCCACATTCTGGACTAGCTGAAGTCTCCGGGTGCTCTTCAAGGGGAGCCCCATGTAGAGAGCATTGCAGTAGTCTAGGCGAGAGCTAACGAGAGCATGAGTGACCGTGCATAGGGCATCCCGGTCCAGGAAGGGACGCAACTGGCAGATCAGGCGAACCTGATAAAAAGCTCTCCTGGAGACGGTCGCCAAATGATCTTCAAAGGACAACCGACCATCCAGGAGCACGCCCAAGTTGCGTACCTTCTCCATCGGGGCCAATGACTCGCCCCTGACAGACAGCCGCATCTGCAGCTGACTGTACCGAGGTGCCGGCATCCACAGCCACTCCGTCTTGGAGGGATTAAGTTTGAGCCTGTTCCTCCCCATCCAGACCCATACGGCTTCCAAACACTGGGACAGCACTTTGACAGCTTCGCTGAGGTGGCCCGGGGTGGAAAAGTACAGCTGAGTGTCATCAGCGTACAGTTGGTATCTCACCCCAAAACCACTGATGATCTCACCCAGCGGCTTCATATAGATGTTGAACAGGAGGGGTGAGAGAATCGACCCCTGCGGCACCCCACACATGAGGCACCTCGGAGTCGATCTCTGCCCCCGTCAACACCGTCTGCGTCTGGTCAGAGAGGTAGGAGGAGAACCACCAATAAACGGTGCCTCCCACTCCCAACCCCTCCAACCGGCGCAGCAGGATACCATGGTCGATGGTATCAAAAGCCGCTGAGAGGTCTAATAGGACCAGGGCAGAGGAGTAACCCTTATCCCTGGCCCTCCAGAGATCATCCACCAGCGCGACCAAAGCTGTCTCCGTACTGTATCCGGGTCGGAAGCCGGACTGGAACGGGTCTAGATAGACAGCTTCATCCAGGTACTGGGGTAGCTGACATGCCACCGCACTCTCTACAACCTTCACCATGAAGCGAAGATTGGAGACTGGCCGGTAATTCCCTAAAACAGCTGGGTCCAGGGAAGGCTTCTTGAGGAGAGGTCTCACCACCGCCTCTTTCAAGGCAGCGGGAAAGACCCCCTCCCGCAAAGAAGCATTTGTAATCCCCCGGAGCCAGCCTCGTGTCACCTCCTGAGTAGCCAGTACTAACCAGGAGGGGCACGGATCCAGTAAACATGTGGTGGCATTCAGCCTACCCAGCAACCTGTCCATGTCCTCGGGAGTCACAGGATCAAAATCATCCCAAACCACCTCAACAAGATGGGTCTCGGAACTCTCGCCTGGATCTACCCAATTTTGATCCAATCCGTCCCGAAGCTGAACGATTTTATCGTATAGATAACCGTTAAACTCCTCGGTACGCCCTTGTAGGGGGTCCTCCCGCCCCTCCTGTTGAAGGAGAGAGCGGGTCACCCGAAACAGGGCGGCCGGGCGATTATCTGCCGACGCAATGAGGAAGGAAACTTAGGAACGTTTCGCATCCCTCAATGCCACTAGGTAGGTCCTGCTATAGGACCTAACTAGTGTCCGGTCAGCCTCAGAACGGCTGGATCTCCAGACACTCTCTAGGCGTCTTCTCCGGCGTTTCATCTCCCTCGGCGAACCAAGGAGCTGGTTGAGACCGACGCCGGGTTAGAGGCCGCAAAGGCACAACACGGTCCAAAGCTCCAGCCGCGGCCTGTTCCCAGGCCGCAACTAGTTCTTCAGTCGTGTCGTAGGCCAGGTGCTCGGGAAAAGGCCCAAGCTCCGTCAAGAACCTCTCCGGGTCCATCAGGCGCCTGGGACGGAACCAACGCATTGGTTCCGTCTCCCTGCGGTGGTGGGTAGCGGTCAGAAAGTCTAGACGAAGGAGAAAATGATCTGACCATGACAAAGGTTCGACAACTAAATCATTTAAAACCAGATCATTCAACCACTGGCCAGAGATAAAAATCAAGTCTAGGGTGCCTCCCCCGATGTGGGTAGGGCCGTCAATTAATTGAATCAGGTCCATGGCCGTCATGGAAGCCATGAACTCCCGAGCCGCCGAGGATGCCACGCCAGTTGATGGCAAATTGAAATCCCCCATGACCAACAGTCTAGGGGTTTCAACTGCCAACCCGGCCAGCAACTCCAACAGCTCAGGCAGGGCTGTTATCACGCAGCAAGGAGCCAGGTACGTGATCAGCAAGCCCACCTGAGTCCTACGACCCCACTTCACGTAGAGGGATTCACACCCAGCTATCTGAGGCACAGTGGTCTCCCTTGGCTCAAGACTCTCCTTAATAATAACCGCCACCCCGCCACCCCTACCTGGGCCCTCAAGATCAAAAAATCCCTAAGACGTAACACAAGACTATTGTTTATACTTCTTAATAGACAGGCTGTCTATTGTATTTCATAAAATTCAAACATGATTCTGAGCAACTCAGTTTTTTTCTCTACCTGCTAGAGATACAGCTTGGCAAGATAAAGCAACCTCTTAAGGGGCCAACTATGATTTGTGTAAATTCATTCTTAATAAAAAATCCAGTTAATATAAACTGCAAACTGTGGTTTCTGATTGTATCATCTCTCAAAATCACTACATGAACTCACATCTTCTGCTTTCTGGCACACCTGCATTAGAGAAGACCTCAATCTTTTTATCTGTTATTAATCATCAGTGAGAAACATATAAATTTACCTATTAGGTGCTTAAACCTAGCTGAAATTTATTTAAAACCTATCACCTGTATTATGTATCATGAGAGCTTCCTTCCCTGGTTCAATTACAGAGGGATACCTAACAACTCACCACAATAGTCTTTTTCTGCTGTAATACTGCTTTTTACTATTTCAAGTAATTCTCAATACAGATTCAGATACGGCATCTGAATTTGGACAATAACACTGCATAATATTCTCAAGAATGATCTAAAATTCAATTCAACGTCTCTCTGATGGTAATCAATTTGCAATACTGGTTGAGTAGCTCTGAAATTCTTGAGGAAAGTTATTTCTTTCATGCTTTGTTTTTAATTTTTGAAATTATGACAGTATAAGGGTCCAAATGGCTCTTTGAGCGTTTAAGGTTGCAGACCCCTGCAACAAATCAATATAGATAACTTTGAAATTAAAAACAAAATGTGCCTACTTATAATTCTAAATAATTTTATAATTAATTTAAAAACTTTTAAAATCTTAATGTTGTGTATGTGTGTGTGTATGGGGGGGGGAGAGGGAGGAAGGGAGGGAGGGAGGGAGAACATCATCTAGAATCCCTCAGTTTAGAAATAGGAAATATAAATAAATAAATAAATATAAGATACTTATACATAAGATATGTGTTTAAACATATCTCTCCAATGCAATAAGAATTCTACACTTCAATTGGTTGTTGGTTAATGATCACTTATTCAGCAACCATTTGAACTTATTCAAATTATTTCAAAATTATTCGAAAATTACTGTTTGGTTTGGAATGTATAATCTCATTCCTGATGTACACGTAGTTCTCGACTTACAACATTTAGTGACCATTCAAACTTACAACGGCAGTAAAAAAGTGACTTATGACAATTTTTCACACTTATGACCATTGCAGCATCCTCATGGTCACATGTTTTACATTCGGATGCTTGACAATTGGTTCATGTTTATGACGACTGCAGTGTCCAGGGGGCATCTTTTGTGACTTTTGCAGAGCAAAATCAATGGGGAAATCAGATTCACTTAACAACCATGTTACTAATTTAACAACTGCAGTGATTCACTTAACAAATGTGGCAAGAAAAGTTATAAAATGGGACAAAACTCACTCAACAAATTTCTCACTTTGCAGCATAAATTACTGTATTTTTCGGAGTATAAGACGCACCTTAGTTTTTGGGGAGGAAAATAAGAAAAAAACTGATTGGCAGATGGATTGGCCTCCCAGAATACCCCCAATCAGAAGTGAATTTTAGCAACAGTTTCCTTGGTTGTGAGCTCTGTGCCTTGCTTTTTTTTGCTTTTTTTTTCTGCCTCTGAAACTCTGTTTCAAGAAAAAAAAATTCTGCCTCTGAAAGCCTCTGAAGCTCTGTTTGGGGCTTTTTTCCTAAGCTCCATGAAGCTCCGTTTGGGGCTTTTTTTCTGAAGCTCCGTTTCTGATGCTTTTTTCAGTCTCTGAAACCTCTGTTTGAGAAGCTAGGCGGGGCTACATTTGGAGTATAAGACACAGCCAGATTTTCACCCTCTTTTTTTGGGGTATACCAAAAAATACGGTATACACTCAATTGTGGTTGTAAGTCAAGGACTACTTGTATTTTCTACTATTTGTATTGCTTATTTTTGTCTTAATCTTTTTTATTAACAAATTGAGATAGCTCTGATTTGGATCATATTTGGGGGATAAAACCAGAGAATATAATATAAATAATAGTATATAAATAATTACTAATTCACAAGAATTAGTAATTGGTTCTGCAGAGCATTTTGGAAGCACAGAAAACTATCTAAAGATATAACTTAACACCGAATGGCCGTTTTTGTCTGCTAGAAGTTCTTTTATGTGATTGTAGCTGCCTTAGAATCAGACAGACAAACAATTCAATAACAATAATTTTTTTTAGGTCCTTGCCTAATAATGTTTAAAGCTAGAAGGATTGTTACAGCCTAAAACTCATCCGATTGAGTCACGATGAACAGAACTTTACCTGTCTTGATGTATTGTGACCAGCACAGGGTACGACTGGTTACTCCTATTACCAGTTCCCAGCTGGCCATAAGAATTGGCACCCCAAGCATAGATATGGCCTTCATCTGTTAATACTAGTGTATGTGCATAGCCGCAGGCAATCTAGAAAAGAAAAAGAATTACGTTCTTTTATTCAGAAATTACATTGTTTTTGCCAATTCCCTGAAAAGATGGGAAAAATACATCCGATAACGTAAGCATTTTTTGAAAACAAAATAAAAAATAAAGTATAGTTGAATTTTTTTCAAAAAAATCAAAGTTGCTCATAAGAATAGTGCCTAACTGTGCACACTGAGCTTCTTGTCTCAAAAGTAGGTGGGCAGATAATAAAACATGTAGGCTGATTCATTAACCTTACTTAAGAGAGATCAACCATCCTCCCTAACTCCAAAATAAGCAAGCCAAACTTTGGCCATCTTCTTGCTGAATTTCAGAGTGTGATGTTCCCATAAAGCTGGGGAAGATGTTGTATGCAACTTCAAGTCCTGCCTAAGCCATGAAAACCAACTGGTTGATTTTGGGCCAGTCACGCTCTCTCAGCACAACCCACCTCACAGGGTGGGGAAATAGGAGGCGGAAGGTGTGTTTGGATATGTTCGCTGCCTTGAGTTATTTATAAAAATAATGAAGATGAGAGACAAAACAAACAAACAAATGTATTTATGAAAGAGAGCCAGTTTGGCACAGTTGTTAAGACATCAGGCTAAAAACAGGAAAGTGAATTCTAGTCCTGCCTTAGGCACAAAGCCAGCTGGATGACCTTGAGCTAATCTTGCCTTCCAACTCTTTCAGATTCTTATTTCTGCAAGCACTGGACAACTTAAGTTATTGACAATATCACTTTGTTTTCAATACATAAGAAGTCTAACTGAATTTTACTTATACTTTATTTATACTTTACTTAAGGAAAGAACTACCAAAATACTTTCAGCATGTCAATTGTCCCACCAGAGGCAAGAATACTCTAGACCACTGCTACACAACACTAAAAGATGCCTATCGGTCTTTACCACGTGCAGCTGTAGGACACTCTGATCATTGCATGATTCACCTTGTACCTGCTTACAGGCAAAGACTTAAAGCCACAAAACCAATAATTAAATCAGTGAAAACCTGGACGGAGGAATCAGAATTAAAGCTACAGGCATGTTTTGACTGCACTGATTGGAATATTTTTAAAGATACCTCTGCAGACCTGGATGAACTCACAGATACTGTAACATCATATGTCAGCTTCTATGAAGACCTACGTGTACCTATAAGGAACTTGCGAATACACAGTAACAATAAACCTTGGTTTACACCTAAACTTAAGCAGCTACGACATTCCAAAGAGGAAGCCTACAGAAAAGGTGATAAAATGCTATACAATCAGGCCAGAAATGCACTAACAAGGGAGATCAGAGCAGCAAAAAGAAGCTACTCTGTAAAGCTAAAGAATCAGTTTTCAGCAAATGAACCAGCAAACATGTGGAAAACTCTTAAAAATATCACCGGCTATGGCAAACCTCCTTCCCAGGCTGAAGGTAATCAACAACTGGCAGATGACCTGAATGAGTTTTACTGCAGGTTTGAAAGGAAACTACAGCCACCTATCTCCACAATCCCCATCTCAGACACACCAACAACAGCCAAGCCTCCTACAACTGACCCCATTTCATTGGGTTCACAACCCCTAGTGATCACAGAAAAGGAAGTGCAGGACCTATTTCACAGACAAAAGCCAGGAAAAGCTCCAGGCCCAGACAAGATAACTCCTTCTTGCTTAAAAGTCTGTGCTGACCAATTGGCCCCCATCTTCACCCATATTTTCAATAAATCACTAGAGATGTGTTATGTTCCTTCTTGCTTCAAACGCTCTACCATCATCCCAGTGCCGAAGAAGCCCACCATCAAGGAACTGAATGACTACAGACCAGTTGCTTTAACATCTGTAGTCATGAAAACCTTTGAAAGGCTAGTGCTTTCCTACCTGAAAACCATCACGGATAAGCTGTTAGACCCCTTGCAATTTGCATACCGAGCAAATAGATCAACAGATGATGCTGTTAATATGGCTCTGCACTACATCCTACAACATCTTGAGTCTCCAAAGACCTATGCAAGGGTCCTTTTTGTAGACTTTAGTTCAGCATTCAATACCATCATTCCAGACATTCTTCTAACTAAGCTAAACCAGCTACAGGTACCGGAACAGACTTGTAAGTGGATCACAAGCTTCCTAACAAACAGGAAGCAGCAGGTGAAGCTAAGCAAGATCACATCAAATACCTGTACAATTAGCACAGGGCCCCCCCAAGGCTGTGTGCTCTCCCCACTTCTCTTCTCTCTGTATACCAATGACTGCATCTCCAATGATCCATCTGTTAAGCTACTGAAGTTCGCAGATGACACAACAGTGATTGGTCTCATTCGAGACAATGACGAATCCGCATATAGACGAGAGGTCGAACGACTAGCCTTGTGGTGCAACCAAAACAATCTGGAACTGAACACACTCAAAACCGTAGAAATGGTGGTAGACTTTAGGAAAAACCCTTCCATACTTCCACCTCTCACAATACTTGACAACACAGTATCAACAGTAGAAACCTTCAAATTTCTGGGTTCTATCATATCGCAAGATCTCAAATGGACAGCTAACATCAAAACATCATTAAAAAAGGACAACAAAGAATGTTCTTTCTGCGCCAACTCAGTAAGCTCAAACTGCCCAAGGAGCTGCTGATCCAATTCTACAGAGGAATTATTGAGTCTGTCATTTGCACCTCTATAACTGTCTGGTTCGGTTCTGCAACCCAACAAGAAAAACACAGACTTCAGAGGATAATTAGAACTGCAGAAAAAATAATTGCTACCAACCTGCCTTCCATTGAGGACCTGTATACTGCACGAATCAAGAAGAGGGCCATGAAAATATTTGCAGATCCCTCGCATCCTGGACATAAACTGTTTCAACTCCTACCCTCAAAACGACGCTATAGAGCACTGCACACCAGAACAACTAGACACAAGAACAGGCCATCGCTCTGCTAAACAAATAATTCCCTCAACACTGTCAGACTATTTACTGAATCTGCACTACTATTAATCGTTTCATAGTTCCCATCACCAATCTCTTTCCACTTATGACTGTATGACTATAACTTGTTGCTGGCAATCCTTATGATTTATATTGATATATTGATCATCAATTGTGTTGTAAATGTTGTACCTTGATGAACGTATCTTTTCTTTTATGTACACTGAGAGCATATGCACCAAGACAAATTCCTTGTGTGTCCAATCACACTTGGCCAATAAATTCTATTCTATTCTATTCTATTCTATTCTATTCTATTCTATTCTATTCTATTCTATTCTATTCTATTCTATTCTACTTTCTATTCATCTCAACATTTAGAATGGCTAGTATCAGTTAAAATATGAAATAAAGATGCAAAATATAAAAATACTACAGTTGAAAATAATATTTAAATGATTTACAATTTGCTATTAGTTTGCAACTAATGTTTTGGATGCACCAGAAATCCCAGTAATTAGCAGTTAGGATCTGAAGATGCAGAAAACATACCTTTTGCACGTGGATGCCTTGTAGAGCTGCTATTCTGCATGGTGTCGGCTGATTGCCACCATTGCCTAATCCAAGCTGACCATTACCATTATAACCCCAAACATAAACCTTAAAAGAGAGATAAATCTAGTTAGTAAGTGGGCGTATATATAAAGCAATATAAAGCATATAAACACACACAGTCAGAGAATTCATTAAAATTGATCTGTAAATTAGAGTAATTTTATGTATGATTTTACCCTACATATTTTACTCTTCATTTATGTAAATCTAGTTAGTATATGGGCATACATCCACACACAAACCACACACACACATCATTAAAACTGATCTGTAAATTAAGAGTAATTTTATGTACGGTTTTTCCTTAAATAGTTTACTCTTTGTTTATGTAAAACAGTAACAATATTGTCCTCTATTGAGATATTAAAATACCTGAGATCAGGCTAACATTAAAACACCAGACCTTTCTTAACCGGGGGATAATAAATTGTCTCATGTTCAGGGAAATCTCAACTGATTCCAAGGTGGCAAACAGCTTGAATAGTTGTATCTTTAAATACTCCCTTTCAACTCCAACAGGGCATCTGTGAAAATGGCAGCTTGATGCTTTAGGAACTAGATTTTACCTAGGTAATGGTTTTTCTTGTTCTCCCTTCCCATTATCTCTTGTGTCCTTCAGATAAGAGTGATAGCCTATGAGAATCTTAAAGAAAGAGGTGTCATTTCTCAACTACTCTTTTTTAAAAAAAAAAAAAACCACAAGGAAGAACACAAAGGCAATTGTAGCATAACAATATAAGTAAATCTGTAAGTCAATAGTTGTTTAAAAGCTCCAGATAGTAAATTATCTTTGCTACCTTCCCTAAGAACAGTCCATCCTTATAGGAGGCAGCCAAATTGTACAAACTACTTTGGCCTTCATGATGTTCAGAGGACAGCATCTCATGAAAATCTCAATGAGAGGTTTGAGTCAGAAGAATAAAATTGCCACATGACTGCTAGACCTCTTTTAAGTTTAAGAAAGTATTAAACTAAATGATGAATTAGTGGAATCTAACTTGAAACTAATTCAGCATCTCTAACATCTATATAAGTGCATTTTATAAACAATTTGCTGCATTTTACACTGGTTGCAATCAAGCAAAGGCCACCTGCCAACAACTGAACAGGAAGTCAAACAGACATATAAGCAAGCATTAATTTTTCAAGAAGCACAGTGGAAGGATGAACCAAGACTACACAAAACTATTTGTCCCATATACTCAATATGGTAAATAAAATCTGTAATATATCTATTTAATTTCCAGTCCACAACAACTTTTAATTAAGCATTCAGAACTTAACCTTCATTATTTCTATTGAATTATATCAAGATAAAATGCTAACACTATCTCAAACAGAACTATCTTTCCAATTTACTATACAGATTTAGGAGCACAAAGTACATTCTCTTTATAGAATTCTTAGAAACTGTAATGATAAGGTTGAAACTTCCTAGCTGAAATCCAAAGAGATTCATGAAAGTTCAGGTATGTGTCACAACCTAAAGGTCACTAGCCTACATTACACAACAAGGAGAAAAATAAGGGAGGGGGAGGAGAGGTATTGTCTAAATGATTTAGATTAAGGCATCTGATTTATTCTGTATTCTGGGAATCCTCAAATAATAATGGCTATTAGGACTGCTGTTGCAATATGATTGTAAAGTGTGACAGCAAACCAAGCAGTCCCTATTGCTATTGCAACCCAAGACAAGTGATTAAAGGGAAAGCAGTGGGAATATGGGGGTGCCACAGGAAGGATGAAGAAGGCCCTGGGACACCTGGCATAGGTTGTGTGCAAGTTAGTGAGGAGAATGCTAAGGCCTGGCATAAACGCAGGAAGGAGGTTGCAGTATGTGCAAGCAAAGGAAGGGAAAGTGGGTGCACTGAATGCATGTGTGGAAAGTAACGAGGGAAGAATGGCACAGTGCATATGTGAGAGTGCAGAAAGGCCAGGAGGGGAAGAACAGACTCGCTTCAATGACTTGTGACCTTCCCCATTGACTTTGCTTGTGGGAAGTCAACATGCAAATGACAATCACATGATCATGGGGTGCTGTAATCAGTCATGAGAGTTGACTGCCAAGTGCCTAAATTTTATTTACATAACCATGTAACTGCTATAATGGCCAGGACATTTGAGTATCTTTGTTCAGCCTTCATAACTTTGAATAGTTGCTGAACCAATGGACATTAAATGAGGTATAACTGTATCTAAAACACTTTTTATCAAAACCTCTGACTAATGAATTCCAAGTACAGCAAAAAAGAGGGGAATAAGAAAAGAAATGTAATGGTTAAAGGGAGAAAGAGTCAAATCCAAACAGAAACAGAATATATTCATATAAAAAAGGAAAACTATTCTGAGGCTATGACAGAAGGGAGGCAAACATTTGAGTAGTTATTCAGAGATAGAAAAAAGAAGGAATATCAGCAAAAGGCCTTGAAAGGCAGATTGGCTGCTGGATATTTCAGTTCAGAAGCCGGTTTGGGCTCCATCATCTGAACTGTAAAAAAGACAACAAAAACAGAGATGAAGGGAGAAAATACAACCAAAAGCATCCAGAAGGAAATGCAAGTATAACCACTCTTATCCTACATTAGAATTTTTCCTGAGGGCAAGACTAACCAGATTTCTTTTTATTTAATTCATGAGTCTCAACAAGAGGATGAGAAACCCTATTTACTGATGGTGACACTTCTTATGCAATAGCATTGGGTGTCCATTTATATCTCATATAAAAAAGCATTACTATTTTTGTTTATAAAACTTTTTAGAAAATTAGCTAATATCTAAATTCTACTATCTTAGAATTCAGCATATAGGTTTGACATATAATTCTTAATTGGCTCCATTGACTAATAATTGAAGAGACAGGCACCATGAACAATTTAGCACATAAGGCTTCATATATTAAAAAATAAGGTTTGTAATATAGAACAATACCTTACCTCACCATTTTCTATCACAGCCATTGAGCACATCTGACCACAAGCAATGTTAATTGCTATCTTATTTTGTAAGCAGCCGGTAATTCTTCGAGGAATAGGCTGATTGGCTGTTGAACCCGATCCAATTTGTCCTGAATTATTATAACCCCATGAATACACCTGCAAAAATAAACTAGTAACAGACTGATACACCATTCTAGAAATACATTTGTTTTCATAAAAATAGCACAAAGAAAGAATGGAAAGCAAAATTAGATAACTGATATGGATTCAACTCCATGCAGATCTATTGCATCTTGTGCATGGAATAAAACATGTCTTTTTTGTGGACAGATTTCTGTCAACACTTCTAGCACCTTTTCCCTAGAAAACTACGTTATTGAATTATCATGTCTTAAAGAAGAAAAATAATATTGAAATAAAAATAATACAAAAGTATTTGCAACTAATGCTTCAGTCACAAAAATTCAAATATTTTTACCTACTATAAAAAAATTCAATTGCATAAAATTAATGCTGCTTAATTATTCATGTTTCACATTTGAAGTCAACAAGATGCTTCAGAATCTGCAGCAGTCTTGCAACTCTTTAAATCAAAGGTGTCTCTTCTCAAAACTGCATGCAGATGCATTTCTTTTTCAGTTCACATGCCGGTACTATAAAGACCTATAAAAAGTCTATCTAAAATGGAGTTGAAATGTACCAGCTGCAAAATAACAGAAGGGTAAGTGCCAATTCTATGAAGTAGAATGATGATCCTTGTTCCAATAATTTGGTATAACTCTGAGAATGGAGATTTGAAAAATAGCATACCGTAAGTCTCCTGAAGTGTGGTTACAATTTTACTTTCAATAGAAAATCAATGCATTTGTAGAATTATGATATGGAAGCAATTGAATTGGAATATATACAGTACAATGTTTTATATTTATTTAAGTTTGTACAGTACCTTCCTAAATATTGTAAAGATAGTACAGCACAGTATGTTAAAAAACTGCCTTCCTGGTTACAGCTAAAATATGAAGTACTTTCTCCAACAGGGTTATACAGTACCTTGTTCATATTTAGTAACAGCCCATCAGCCTGGGAAAGAGTATTTTAAATAGACTTTTGACATCTAAATTTATTCAAAGATGGGACAGAGCACAAAAATTGGTTGCAATGATGATTATTATCAGAAAGAATAAAAATCAATGCTTAGGTAATTAAGGACCACAAAAATGACAGCATTAAGGAATTAGAAGTCATTAGTTTTAACACTGTGGGGGTAAAATGGCTAAGAAAGCTGACAGTCTGGATTTGAGACCCAAGTACTGAGCTCTTATTATTTGCTCGAGGTCCTGCCCACCTAGCAGTTCGAAAGCATGCAAATGCGAATAGATAAATAGGTACCACTTCAGTAGAAAGGTAAGTGTGTTCCATGCGCTTTGGCATAAAGTTCATGCTGGCCATCTGACCACAGAAGCATCTTTAGACAACGCTGGCTCTCTCAGCTAAGAAACAGAGATGAGTATTGCCCCCTTGAGTAGGTCATGACTGGACAGGGGAAAGCTTTACCTTTAAGTTTTAATATCAAATTCTTGCTGCTTTAAAATTTTTATATAAAACTCCCTTTTTTTTCCCCTGAAAATGGAAAAACATGAATTGGTGATTTCTGGATTTACCTATTTAAAAAGGGCTATTATATATGGGAAAAGAAATTACACTATGTTATTTTGAAAGGGGAAATGGTATCAAGTAAATCTAATTGGTGTAAAGATTGAAAGTAGCTTCTTTAAGCATCTTCACTTTCTATTGTTTTCAACACATTTTTCTTCTCTTGGATTTTTCTTCATTTTTCACATCTTTTAACTTTATTCTTTAATAAAAATTATTTAAAAATAATAAAATTGATAGAAAATTCAAAAGCAACTTGCACAGAATTACAATAATTTTTCTCACCGCACCATCAGCAGTCAATACCATTGAATGATGTGAGCCACAGGCAACTTCAATTACTTTTTTGTTTACCAAGTTGGTGGAGATTTGGCAAGGAATGTAGCTATGACTGGTTGTTCCATTTCCCAGTTGACTGTAAGCATTGTGACCCCAAGCATATACTTCTCCTTCTATAATATAAGAAAATAGTTTTGAAAGGCTAATATAAAAACTGGCTACATTACAAGCTATCTTTTTCACAATGAATAATAATATGATTTTTCTTCATAAATGAAAAACGAACCCTTTGCTAACATTAATCAATATAATAAAGGTTGAAACAAATAAACAGAGTAGATGGCAGGCTGAGAAGGGAATGGTGTCTGTAAACCAATCAATATTCAAATATTGTTATCCTTGAAGTGGAATTTCTTTTACATGATATACAAAATAATGCGACCATCTGTTGTCTCTTTTATTATCTCATTCTTATTAAAAAGATCCAAACATCAAAGCTTTCCTCCACATTGGCTTCAAAGGGCTTGTTACCAGCTGCACAGATATCACCAGAAAGTTCTAGACAGACCTGAAAGATTCCTTCTTTGAGGCATACACCTCAAAGATTTACTCTGAGTTACCTCAGTTCCTTAAGGCCACCATCATAATTCTAATTTAGACACAATGTTTGAGCGGAAAATATAGAAAAATTATACTTTGAAGAACTAGAATGTCACATACAGTATACTGCCTGTTCTTCACTTCTCTGTACATCACTTATATAGATATCTAGTAAGCTGCAGTTATCTGACAACTAGGCCTAAACTACACCTGATCTAGGCAATAGTGTCACATGAAGTCTGACATCTGATCTAATAGTTGTGGTACATATGTCAGAAAACTGAATGCTTTATGAACTTGCAAGTGACATTGATATTGTTCAGGTCCACAGATAATGGTAGAAAAAGTTTAGCTAAATGAATGATCACTATCACCTATGCACATACTTTTGTGACAAATATATAAATATATCCTAAAATTCAGAAACCTTTCCTGTCATCCAAGTTCTGTTTTATTACAAATTTTGAATATTTCTTAGCCATGTGACATTTAAAAGTAAATTGCTAAGTGTTATTACAAGTAGTCCTTAACTTATGACCATTTGTTTTACGACTGTTTGAAGTTGTAACAGTGTTGAAAAAAAGTATTTTATGACCAGTCCTCATACTTACAATTCATTCAGCATTTACACAATTAAAGTTCAGGCATTTAGCAGCCAGCATTATATTTACAATGGCTGCAGTCTCCCAGGGTTACATGATTGTCATTTGCGACCTTCTCAGGACTTCTGACAAGTCAATGGGTTAAACTGGAGTCTCTTAATATCCACAACATAAAAGTAATACAATAGGGTGTGACTCATTTAACCATTGCATTGTTTAGCAACAGAAATTACGGTCCCAATTTTAAGTACAAGTCAAGGACTATTTGTACATCACTTCCATGTACTTGTCAGCCTCCGCTTTATTTTAAGTGTATTTTACCTATTGGAGTGTTTTACTGTTTTATTACTTCGTTAAAGGTTTTCTTCTTACTGAATGTCTTACATGATTTATGGGAAAGGGGGGAGGTTTTTATTGTTGCCAGCGTTCGGCATTTCAGGTGGAGGAGGAGATAGTCTTTCAAACAGACGTTTGAACTGATTTGGCCCGTGAATGTAACAGGAGTTACATGGGAGTTACATGAATGGAAATCCAGAAGATTGGCAGAGGGAGAACATCGGAAGTGAAACAACACGTGGCCAAGGAGGAAGAGGACATTGGACTATTTGAACTTTGGAGGGAGGAGGGTTCAAGAGAGGAATTACTTTTGTACAGTTATAATTACTTTCAGTTCTGGCTTAGCTTTCATTGCAATCTGACATGTTTAGTAAAAATTACCAATCTCTTCAAACTGATGGAGTTGGGTCTTTATTTTCTTAAACATTGATCGGAGGCAAGCTGACAGTACTATTCTAAGCTCTAAGTACAGTTGCCCAATTGTAAAAGAACCCCAATTCCATCTACTTTATCAGTTAAAGAAAAGTAATTTCAGCATTTCTCCAGCATTTCTTAGCTTTTCTTTCTTAATAATATTGTAATTTTCAAAAGAAAGAACAAAATACCCTTGCCAAGGAATATATTAATAAAATAACCATAGCTAGAACTATGTAACATACCAGTAGTAGCCAGAACAACATGAGGTCCACTTCCATAACTGAGGGAAGCTAATTTTTTGCCACATAAAATATCTATTCTTCGGGGTTCAATGCTGCTCTGTACATCACCAATTCCCAAACTTCCGCTGCAGTTAGTACCCAAAGCAAAAACCTATTACACAATGATACTGTCAGTACAAAATACTTTTATAAGCATATATAATTAAAATATTTTAAAACACCCAAAATGCATTTATAGTGAATTTTGAGTTTACATATTTGAGGATATATATTTTAGGCACATTTCTGCCATGTGTTCTGCCCTAAAGGACACCAAAAGTGTACATCAAGTAAAGCCAAAATTTATAATAAACACCAAGCAAGTGAAGCTTATTTAACAGATGTACAATATTATATATTTATAATATATAATATTTTTTGTGTTAGACCTGGGGAAAAGCTACATATTAAGCAAGGCAGAGAAGTCTCATGCCTTCCAAATCTTAATGTGCATGCAAAGATTCTTGGCATGTCAAGCTTCAGATTTGTACAGAATCATGAACAGCTGAAGTTAAAGTTGATACCAAGACAGCTATTCACTGTTATATCTTCAAAACTTACCTCATCATTTTCAGTTGCATAAAGAACTTCATTGCCAGCAATGCCAAATACGCAAACCTGACGAATTAACTTCAATTTCTCTTGAGAATGGAGAGCAAATAATGGCCATTTCCCAACATCCAGCATCTTCTGTTTCAGTAAAAATATAGTATATACAGATATTGTGTAATATGTCTACAGATAATGAAGAGACACAACCTTTCAACTGAAGATGGAATGGTTCTAACTAACTGATGCCAAATTAGCATGTTAATTACTAGGTCAAATTAATTTTCAACCCAGTCTCACTTCTTTGATTCTTCAAGACAAATTCCATATTTCTTGGCAAAAGTTATTTGGTGCTACCCTAAGCCTTTCTGGATTTTCCCGATTCCTACAATACCATCTCCAAAACACCAGAAAAGCTTTTACACTTGCTCACTGTAATGTCCTTTTCCCCACTTGGATAACATAAATGCACCCTTTCCCATCTATGTAATCCTGAGAAACGAGTCAGCTGTGTCATGAAATTGATATATCACTTGTGTGTTTACATCATGTACCACATATCTTCACTGGTTTCCCATCTCCCCAAGATTCCGTGTATGTTAAGAGCAATCACATACTGTTTTAATAACAAATACTACATTGTGGTGATCATGGGCACATGATCATATTGCTTTAATGCAATTAGATTGGAATAATTAGGTACTGATTCAAACAGAGCAGACACAAAAGCTTAAGTCAGCAAAATTTTTAAATACCCTGCTGTTTTAGAAGATTACCTGCAGAACCTCTTATCTCTAACCATTTAGCTCACTGACATTTTGAGGAATAACATTTACTACAGAGGGAAGCAAAAGAAACCTATTTCTTGAAGTACTGCTGTCCAAGCTTATACAAGTATGAGATAGTTCAGATTTGGCAAATTTTGGGATAACTGTGTACTGTAACTTCCTAACTCTGTGAAAACAATGCAGTTTAATGAGTCAAATTAAGATTAGCTGAGGGACAAATTTCTATAAAAGGCAATATTTGTAGCTCAGCCGGTTTAGCTCTGCCTGGTAAGGCCTGTTATTAAGAACACAAAGCCTGCAATTACTGCAGGTTCGAGCCCGGCCCAAGGTTGACTCAGCCTTCCATCCTTTATAAGGTAGGTAAAATGAGGACCCAGATTGTTGGGGGGGCAATAAGTTGACTTTGTAAATATATACAAATAGAATGAGACTATTGCCCTATACATTGTAAGCCGCCCTGAGTCTTCGGAGAAGGGCGGGGTATAAATGTAAACAAAAAAAAAACAAAAAAAAAAAAAAAACTGTGGGGTTCTTGGTACGCTCTAAGCTAGGCTGCTTTCTTCCAGACTTTTCATTACCAAACTAGTAAGTTAATCAATGCTAGTAGAGACCCCACTTCTTACTAGCAATGTTGATGTTATCTAGTCTGGTAACAAAATTCTGCAAAATTCAGAGAGCACCAACGACTCCTGTAGAGTTACTTTTATTCTATACATTTTTATTAATGGGTCTCCTTATTGTGTTTTCACTTGTTCCAATCCTATCATCTTCCTTGGTTATATCTAGAACCACATAAATATTAACATGTCTTCTGTTGAACTTTCTATCTACGATGGGAAATATCCATTACAACTGTCTCCCCAGAACATTCCCTGCCCTGACTTTTGAAGCTCCCAGGACAGAACAGCAATACCAGAATTTCTTGTAGGATTCAGATCAAGCAATGAGAAGATGGCCAAATCATTATTACCAGACTTTAATCACTGGTATCTTCTTAACAGAACATAATCCCACAAGTCACTTTCCAAAACATCCTCTCTGGTGACCAAGATACTGATGGAAACAGAAGTCACGCTGTTCACAACCCCCTCAAATTGTCTCTATTTTTTTTAAAAAGTCAAATATTTTGCTTTTATTAAATGCTCAGAGCCATACGAAGCACACCAGAACAAAGCTATCCCAATTAGTTGGAATGTACCCATTTGGTTGTCAAAATGTAGAAATAATGACTTCGTAACTAGTTCAATGTGATCTTGTTGCAAGAAACCTGGCTTCCAACATATTTGACATTAAACTTTGGTCAAGAGAGGGATCTCTTTGGCACAGACACATCAGATCTGCATAAACACTGTGTACTAATGAGTAGGGCATACTACTCTAATCTAAGGAACAATTTTCTAATATAGGGGGAAATGACTTTTGTCTATACTGATTTGTTTGGAGTCACATGCATTTGTATGCTGCTATTATGAGTCCTTAGGGAGATAGGGCGGTATAGAAATACGAATAAATAAATAAATAAATAAATATTCATGACTGACCAAGCATTCATTCCTGATCGTACAATGTTACAATATCTAAGTAGTGGGATCTGTCGTACTTTTCAGCAAGTCTTGGTGTCTATACAGGCAGCTTACGATCCAACAAGTCTTATTGACATGTGTTACAACAATATTCTGCAATAAAGTGTTAGGAACATACCATCATCTAAGGTCTGCTCTGGAGATGCAGGTACTTATTCCAGTTTTTCCTACCAGCCAGCCAGCCACTTGAGGTAGTGGAGAGCAGATGGCCTCTTCCTAGTTGCTAACAGGAAGAGAAAACAGTTCTCATACAGAACATTGGAAGAGAAACTATTATTTATCTGTCAAATTTATTTGCTGCCTATCTTGCCATAGGGCCACTCTAAACAGACATTAATAAAGATATTTATCAATATTATGATAAAAAAGATGGACGGAGAGCAGAGAGGGGAGGGAGGTGAAGTCTGCCATCAATCCAGCAGCCACCTTCAGCATGCAATTCCCACATTTGGTCCCCAGAGCAGCGGGCAGAGCAACGTCTCCAGGCTCTTGCGGAAGGATAAGAGGGTGCCCTGTATTTCAAGGTAGTGTGTACACCGCTCACACCACCTGATTATGTGGTATGTATGCCGGCTCAGACCACATGAGAACGTAAACCATGGGCTGTATGATGCCACGATTCACATTTGGTCCGTTTTGAATTTTCTCGCCCCACCAACAGGACCCGTGTCGAAGTTCACGTGTCACATGTAAACATTAGGAACAGCCACACTGCCGAGCCCTCTCAAGAAACGGTTGCGAATTTTGCAACCTTCGAGCCTCTCAAGGAAAAGTTCAAAACTAAACATAATAATCCATTTGTGTAGCTCACAAAAGGATCTATCTATACGTGTGAATCAACTTCTGTGAGCATAATTGCCAACTCAGATTTCTGAAATGTTTTGGGTTGGGGGGTGAGGACGAGGATGACCGCTGAGGAAGTCCAGGCCAACATGTACACAAACACACAAACACACATACACACACGCGCGCGCGCGCGCTAAATAAGCTCGGTCTCACAAGGACGTCGCTTGTGTTCCCGGAGAGCTCGAGCGGGAGAAAGGACGAGGCGTCCCGCAGTCTCCTGCAGGGGCAGCGCCTGGTACAAACGTACCTCCAGCATTCTAGCCGCTCCGGCAGAGGCAGCAGCGACCCGGCAGGCAGGAGAACCAGAGCGCCAATTTCTGCCCAGTCGGCGCGTAAGGCGCGCCCCCGTTGCTTCCGATTCGCAAGGCCCGGAGCGGCGGGCGGGCTTTTGCGTTTTTGATGAAGGAAGCGGCGCGTTGCTATCCCGGAGCAGCGAGAACTGTTATGGCTTCGGTCTCTTTGCTCCTGGGGTGAAATCTCCTTGCTGTGGAGTAAAACCGCGTTCTGTATTCTGTATCCTGGACTGCAGAAATCCTGACGATCATTAAATGGCAGTACCATATGAGGGGAGCTTTTCGTGGGTCCCACTGCCACCCAGCGATGGTCTTGATTAGTGGGCTTGCATAAAATGGTAGCTTTTGACCAAAATACAGGCAAAAATCTCTCTCCTCCTACGGGTCGTGTGAGGTAATAATGAAATGCTTGTTCAGGGCCAGGGCAAGAAGAACATACCCTCTTTATTTAACCGAAGCCTATATTCTCAAGCCCAAGGGTCATCGGGGACTGTGGATCCCGCAAGAAGCGCCGCCAAGGCTCTTCCCGCCCGCTGAGGTGATGCTGCTGCCGAAAGGGCTGCTCTGGTACTGCTGGGGGAGCCTCTGCCCGCCCAGGCGGCCGCGTACGCGGTGGCGGGGATAGAACGGAGCCCCCCATCCCCCCGCCCGGACCCGGGGAAAGTCCCGAAGGGGCCCGCGCTTCCTTTCGGAACAGGATTGAGCCAGTCAGGGAAAGGAAGCTCGGACCCGTTTAGTTTGCTCGTTGAGAAACGTCGGTTTAGTAATTCGGTTCCTACTCCGGTTTATGAACGAAAGAAGTGACATTGGATTCACGAAGTCGCTTGCTCGACGGGTTAAGCCAAATTATTTCCAGACCCTTTGCTAGCGGTGGCAGTGGCACGTGCTTTCCTCTGTAGAAAAGAACTGTAAGGTAACTTCAGTACGCTGCAAGAGGCTTAGCATGCTCGGGGGTGGATCGCCAGTGGAGCGGTCTCCCGGGTAGTATTATTTTTATTTTATTTATTTTATTTTATTTGTCACAACAGTATATATAAGCATAAGCATGTAATAACTATACTAATTGGATACAATCAAAGGGAACATTAGGACAGGAACGGTAGGCATGCTGGTGCTCTTATGCACGCCCCTTACAGACCTCTTAGGAATGGGGTGAGGTCAATGGTAGACAGTTTTTGGTTAAAGCTTTGGGGATTTTGGGAAGAGACTACAGAGTCAGGTAGTGCATTCCAGGCATTAACAACTCTGTTACTGAAGCCATATTTTCTGCAATCAAGACTGGAGTGGTTCACATTAAGCTTAAATCTATTGTGTGCTTGTGTATTGTTGCGATTGAAGCTGAAGTAGACTTCAACAGGAAGGACATTGTAACATTAAACTCGGGTCATGCCGAAGGCGGAGGAGTTCTAAATTTTCTAAACCCAGGATTTCAAATCTGGTGGCATAAGGTATTTTGTTGTAATCAGAGGAGTGGAGAACTTTTTTTGTAAAATATTTCTGGACACGCTCAATTGTATTAATGTCCGAAATGAGGTATGGGTTCCAGACAAGCGAGCTGTATTCGAGAATTGGTCTAGCAAATGTTTTGTATGCTCTGGTTAGTAGTGTAATTTTTCTGGAGAAGAAGCTAGGCAAGATTAAGTTTACAACTCTTAAAGCCTTTTTTGCAATGTAGTTGCAGTGGGCTTTGGCACTTAGATCATTGGATATGAAAGCTCCAAGGTCTTTAACGGGGTGGGGGTCATCTACAAGGTAATGTCCATCAAGCTTGTATTTAGTGTTCTGATTCTTTTTTCCAATGTGTAAGACAGAGCATTTGCTGGTTGAGATTTGGAGTTGCCAAATTTTTGACCATTCCGATATAAAGTCAAGGTCTTTTTGAAGGGTAGTCGTACTGTTGGTAGCGTTATATAGTTTAACATCATCAGTGAAAAGAACAGTTATTTATAATATGGTCGCAGAGGTCGTTAATGTATATTATGAAGAGCGTTGGTCCTAGAACGCTGCCTTGGGGGACACCGCTATTGACAGGAGCAGGATTTGATAGGGCACTGCCTATTTTGACCATTTGTTATCTGTTTGACAGGAACACTGTTATCCAATTATGGAGGGGTCCGGAGATGCGTAGGATTTTAGTTTTAGAAGAAGTTTGTCATGTACCACTGAGTCAAAAGCTTTACAGAAGTCTATGTAGATTGCATCTATTGCTTTGCCCTGATCAAGATTTGTAGTCCATATGTTTTTGCAGTGAAGAAGTTGTAAATTAGAGGATAAATTATTCACCGCCTCTGCATTGGATTTTTTTTAGCAAGAAAACTTTCGTCTCTCTTATTATATGAGACCCTTTACACAGTCCCTTTCCAACATTCCTTTGCGGACCAGAACTCAACTCGAAGGTAACTTTCCTATACTAAGTGATTTGCCTGGAAGGTGCTCCTTCCAGGATTTCTTGTTTTGATGCCCTAGTCTAGCAGGTTATTTAGGGCAGGGCATCTCAAAATTTATAGTATTGTAACTCCCTAAAACGATAAATGAATTGTGTAATCTTCTACATGAATATAACTGTTTTGTTGGTTAGAATTCTGCAAAAAGGACAGTTTACTAAAACTCACATCATCATTCCAGACTTAAGCTGTTTTAACAGTCATCTTTTTACCCATTTTTAAAAACCTGAATTTAAACAAAATTCTAAACTTCACTCCTACGTGTGGTAGGGAGACTACATATGTTATTTTGCTGGTCCTTTATTTTCATCCTGCCTTCTTTATTTTTTTATAACTAACTCAAGGTGGCAAACATCCTTCCTGCTCCTATTATCCTCACAACCACCCTGTGAGGTGTGATAGGCTGGGAGAGAGTGACTGGCCTAAGGTCACCCTGTAGATTTTCATGCCTAAGGCAGGATTAGAATTCTCAGTCTCTTGGTTTCTAAGACAGCAGTTACATTTTTGGAAAAAATGATAAACAGATACGCCACAATCAGAACTTATCAGCTGAGTTGGACTGAGAGCTGTTTGGCACTTTTGACCTTCACTCCATGTTGCTCGCACAAGGCTGCTACTGCCTAAATAAAGCAGGAGCAAGTTTTGCTAGTGCTATCACTTTGGACAAACATAATAAGCAAACAATTATTTTTTTAAAAATGTGTCCCATCCCCTGGAATCATGATCCACATTTTGAAAATTTTTGGCTCTCAAATGTCTCTAGGAGTCTCGGGTTTGAGTGCATCACGGGCCATATCATATCAGGAGGTTTTTTGCCTTTGCAGAGTCCAGGTGAGCGGCTGCCAGTTTGATAGGCCTGCTCTAGGATAACCCCTAGAAAACAGGATTTTTTTGTACTGTCATTTCTTTTTCAGATTTTTACAAACTAGATCTGGTAGCCAAGCAGCTTCCTTTTCAAATATTAACCAGGTTAATACCCTCCCCAGTTTCCCTTTTTCTGTATTTTTCTATTTGTAATCTTTCTAATAATACATATAATAATATACTGAAGGAAAAAAAATCTTTCTTTAGTAAATCTATCCTTCTCCTGCCTACAATCCATCCCTCACCATCAGCCAGAAACACACAATATGTATAATTTATCATTTCAGAATATTTAATTGCTCATGTGTACGGATATATATGTCAAAAGTTCTTTAAGATTGAAAAGTTCTTTGAATATTACTATTTAAATTGGCAACCTTTTTGAATGCCTCATAGATTTTTTTCCAGAAACTAATGTGAAGAAGAAAGAGAGAAATATTTACTTTTTTATTTAGAACAGACAAAAGCTGGCTAATAATGCTGCAATCATTACATTTCTATCTTTTATGTTATTATAAAAATGGATTCTGTTGTTTCATGTTTAATTTGACCACATAATGTTCCTGAAGAAATGCACCTGTCTATTCCATCTTCTTAGTAGCTCTATATTAGTCACAGCATTAGCAACACCCTGTGGCTGCCAGTGCGATTGCTGTAGTTACATCTGAAGAAGTCAGCTTCAATGGATGAAGATTGCAGTATGGATGAGAACTTTTAGTCAGAACTCCTAAGAAGACATTTAAAGTCCAAATTATGTTGAAAGCATTTTTTCAGCTGATAGATTGACTTAGCTGATAGATTGACTCAATACATTGCCCCGATGAACAGGATAAGAGGGAGAGACACATGTATCCTCTTCACACCTTCAGAATTGCATGTCTGAAAATGGTTCTAATATATATAGCTAAATTAAGTAGCATATTCAAGCAGAGTTTCCTACTACCAAATATTTAATCAGTTTTGAGCATTATAAGAAACATCACTATCCTCATTCCAGCGTTTCTCAGCCCTTTTCTTTCTGTTTCTTTCAGCCATTACAATGGCAGCTACCACAGTTACAAAGACAGTAAAAGTTATAACAAGAACAGTCACTGTCTCAGCAGTACAAAGCTCCGTATCTACAGATGACAGAGGCAGGTTTCTCAAAAGATGGGGCTCCATGCATGTCATGTTAAAATAATCATCCAATATCAGTCTCCTTACACTATGCAGTTTTGCAAAAACTCTCTGAAGATCACAGTCACAGAACCAAGGATTGTCTGAGAGTAAGATGTGAGTTCCAGGGGTTTGCAAAGATAATAATGTTTTGAATTTAATATGCTCAATTTTATTGTGGATCAAGTTAAGTATTGTAAGGTGGCTTAATGGAATAAAGGCTCCAGGAGCAATAGTTTTTATCATATTACCTTCCAAGTTCAGGATCTCTAAGTGTTGCAGCATAGAAAATAATCTATTATGTAAGGCATGAAGGCAATTGTTCTGAAGGTAAAGTTGCCTCAAGCGAGTAAGACTGCGGAAAGTCCCCATTTCTATGGAGGAAATATTATTATTTTGCAAATTCAGCTTCTGAAGGTTTTCAAAGTATTGAAAACTCTTGTACTGTAGTTCCTGCAGTTTATTGTAGGCCAAAATAAGTTCGTGGAGAGAAGTAAGACCCACTGAAAAACTTTTGCCAAGAAATGAGATATCATTTCTACCAATATCAAGCTTGTGAAGCCTGCCCAGTGAAATGAATGTTCTTTCTCCAACTTTGTGGATGGAGTTGCTGCTCAAAAGGAGAATCTGCAACTTCCATAGGGAACTTAGAGATTTCCAAGGAATAGAATGCAAGTTGTTTTGAGAAAGGTCCAAGTGTTCTGCATCATGGGGGAACGTTAGATTGGACACCAGAGCATGAACTCCTGAACAGTTCACAAATGTTGTCCCTTCTTTGCAAAAACAGATTTTCTTGCAGGCTTGATAGATTTTAGAATCACTGTGTGAAAGAGCAAACCAAAGCCAGACTAAGTAATGGAAATACATTTCTGCCTTGTTCCGTGCTTTTGTTGATTCCTGTTGAATAATACAAATAAAATATATATTTTAGAAAAAGTTGCATAATGTATAATTAAATTTTAACTACAGGTAATCCTCGACTTCTGAACACAATTGAGCTTAACATTTATGTTGAGAAATTTGTTAAGTGAATTTTGCCCCATTTTATGACTTCTTGCCATATTTTTAAGTGAATCACTGCAGTTGTTAAATTAGAAACATGGTTAATCCAGATTCCCCATTGACTTTACTTATCAAAAGGTCACAAAAGGGGACCCCAGGACACTGCAATGAATATGAATCAGTTACCAAGCCACCAAGTTTTAATCATGTTATCAAGGGAATGCTACAACAGTCATAAGTGTGAAAAATGGTCATAAGTTGCTCTTTTCAGTGCTGTTGTAACTTTGAACAGTCACTAAATGATTTGTTGTAAATTGAAGACTACCTATATCATCAAAAGTCAAAGCTGTTATCTCATTGACATGTCTCCCATATACTTAATAAATTGCCAAGCTGTCAAGTCCTCAGCAGTTTTCACAGATTTTGAGTTAGTTTAGTTACCTTGTTATTTGGCTGTCTGCATGTTAAAGCTCTTCAGCACATAACCTGGCAGATTTAAGTAAATCTATTTCATATAATGAATACACAACTAAAATGATTGATTGTCCAAGGGAGCGGTTGTTTTGATTTCCAATTGCTTCCTATGGCACTAACAATCAAGGTATCATCTGATAGAACATTCAAAATAGGTCTGTTCATTCTGCAGTTAGGATAAAGCAAATTTTGTTCCATCTGAATATCTACATTTTGGGATACATCTTTTAAAAAGCACAATGGATATTAGTGTAACTATTTTTTCTGTATTTTTGATAATAAAAGAATAGGCTACACATTTATAACCAGAAAAAAATGAAATACGAATCAAGCAAGGTTTGACCTTATATTTCCTTTAATTAGAAACTGATCATTTAAGGAACAGTTAAGTAGTAAAAGTTAACTTTACTCAGTTAATGTTAATGGATATTCACTTTAATGCTTTATCATAAGGTATATGACAATTTAAGATTTTTATTTCAGAATTCTTATTTTGTAGAACATTTCTGACTTAAAACATTTATATACTGTTTCAATCAAGAGATTCCCAAAATGGTACAAAAGTTTAATATAGTTTAAGAAGTTTAAAATACTTAGACATACAGTATACTATTTACCAATTTGCAAACCATGAAAAGCTTATTTAATCCTTGGAGAAGATGCTTATAAATAAGATGCCGGTCTACTTAATGGCGGGTGGGGGTGAGGTGGGTGGGAGCTAGTGTTGTATATGATGTAAGGAACAGCTTCATCTTAAACAAGGCAGACCTTGAGATAATTTCATCTGATGAAGAGCGTGAGTTTTCTTTTCCTGATATGCACTGAAATTCTTTCTTTAAAACATTGAAAAGATTTCATTAAAAGATCATGAGTTAGATGATTTTGCTTGAAAGGACATCACTTCAAACCCAAGAATTAAATATTCTTTAATTGATAAAGATGCCTCATATTGCAAAATAGGAGTGGGCAACCTACAGCTTCCAAATGTTTGCTTTGTAATGTAGCAACCATAAAATACTGATAATTATTGTAAACATGGCTTATCATTTTGAGATGGAAAACGTGGCAACCAGTATTGAGCTATAGAAGAGGTTCCTGAAGAACTCATTTTATATAAACATAGTTATTTTGAAATAGCTCTAAATTTGTTTGTAACTGAGACTGCTGCGACAAAGATCCACAATATATTGTGTATCATCTTCCAGAGTGATGAAGTGTAATAAATTATTTGAGTGTTTTTAATGCATGAAATGTGAGAGTAAACTGTCACAGCACTTGTGTATGAATGGAGAAATCTAAATAGTTCCATTTTTTCCAAGGTAAAATTATCCATGTTAAATTGAAAAAAAAAAATTAATGGTTTTCAATCATCATAGACCACAAAGATTGTACTAATAAAAATGTCTTCCAACTTCTCACCTGGAACAGCACAAATGAAAAGATGCTTTTCTGTTGTTTTGCATTGGTCTGCCTTTTCAGCAACTTTCACTATTTATCATATCCAACAGTAGCAAAAGCAGTCTTACCTTTGTTGCCGCCTGAGACAAAGTGCATGTTTCAAATGTCTTTCAAAGAAGGATAGCGGCTGGTGGAAAAAGTATAGAGCTGAAAGGATTGGCTGTCATTGTGCTAAGGCAGACTAGTTGAAGTGCATGTGTCTGCAGAAGCATCAGGTTAAAAAGAAAAGTGTTAATAATTTAAACAGCTGCAAATGAACATTTATGCCCACCACCTGTTTCTTTTTAGTAAATACTGTTACTCAAATCACCTTGTAAGAATGTGGAAATATAGCAATACACTTTCCTTGTAATATATTGTGCTCTCTCCTATAATACACTGAAAGTTGATATGAGTGCGTATTTTAAATAGTTACCCATATATGTATTGGCAAAGTATCTCAATAGACGTGTGAAGCAAATGATGGAATAGTAAAAACATTGATTTCTACTAAGGTATTTTTGCAATAATACTGTATGTTATAGCATGCTTCCCCTTAAAACATGAGTTTACTAGAATGTATTGTATTTGTATTGTCCAAACCCCATCAACCCATGACATTAAAATAAACAGAAGACTTTGTGCGTATTGATGACTTCGACTTTATTCTTGAATATACATTCTCCACCTCAGCCCTTTGACTGTATTCTTGAATATACATTCTCAACTTTAGCCCCTAAGTAATGCTAAGAGTTTGTTCTTTTACTTATTTTAATATATCAACTAAAATTAACAATTCACATTATTAATGCAAAAACTGCAGCATAATTGCTTCAGGTCACAGCTACCTTGTGCATTTCTAAAAATTGATATTGAACCTTTCTTTAGCTTACAACAACTAAGTCTTTTAACATATAGCAGCTTAGCAACCCTACCAAAGGTGATCTGCCATTTTAACCTCTGGTTTAAAACCTTCCACAGGGTGCTTTGCTTCTTTCAAACCTTATCACTATTCAACTTGCCAATGAACTGGGGGGAGGGAAGGATGGAATGGAGTACTGAGAATTTGTGCACCGATCAAGAGAGCCTGGAAACCATCATGGTCACCATTGCAGGTATTTGAGAAGAGCCCATAACAAAAAGATATCTCATAAATGGACAATATGATCACCCAAGAATGGGGAGAAAGGGAAGCTATTGCTATCTAGGCAAACATTTGTGTGAAAAAACTAGAACTGGTTTTGATTCTTCAGTACCAAAATGGTGTTATCTAATAAAGTTTTACTTTTGGGAATTCAAAGCTCTCGAGAGTATTTACTTGTTTTGGGTTCGCTAGTCAAACAGTTGACATAATTGGCATATTCTTCTAGCTTTTCCAAAATAATCTTGTCTCATTGTTCTCATATGCTACAATAGCCTATTGTAAGTATCCAAAATATAACCTATAATTGATTTCATGTCAGTGATCTAGGATAATAATCCTTTTCTCAGTATACGATTGAAGTTTGTACGGAATTTCCAGGTAAGCTGAAGTTTTCTTCCATTGGCACAATAAATACAGGTTTTGTTAGTTTAACCCATAATATGTATGAAAGGATATAAGTCAGAGTTGTCAGTCAGTCCAGAAGTCAGAATTTTATTGGCAGAATCCACACAAATGTCACTTGAGTTAGAGATCAACCACTTGTTTCCAGCAAAAGAACTTGGGTCAGAGCTGCCTCTTAAATCAGGCCGCAGCCAGCTGTCACTAATTAAGAGTTACTCCCTTGCTTGGCAAGGAGTTTCGTAGACAACTCTGCTTTCCTCCTTACTGACTGAGTGCAGACTTTATGTCCTCCTCCTCTGACTGTTCCAGCTGTTCAAGTGGTGCATGTTTTTGAACAGCTTCGTGCGATTAAATCCTGGACACTTATCATTCAACAGGTTCAGCTCGAATAGGTTCTTTGTAATCAGATGCACAGTCTGAGTCCTGGGCCATGACACACTAGCAAGCTTTAGTTGAATCCTACAAATTTGGTGTACCTCAAAATATCTGTTTCTGCTATATGTATATAATTATGGGTTTGATCTACATGTATTGGCAGTACAACTGAATTTATAGTAATGTAGCTATTTTTAAAAGTTAGATCTAAATGAGGAGTATTACAAACTTCTATTAATGTTTCTGTTTGTACTTGTTTAGTTATCTAAGTATTGCTATATAATGGATTTCAAACCCTTTCTCAACAGGAAAATCTCCCCTTCCCCAAATAAAAGGTGTTTCTGAGAAATCAAAGAGGAATTTATTTCTCTAAGCTTATTTATTTATTTATTTATTTATTGTTCACACTTTTATACCACCCTATCTCCCTAGGGACTCAGGGCGGTTTACAGCCATATAAAAACATATATATATACAGAGTAAAACATTAATTTAAAAAAACTTATTACATAAGGCCGAATATTTAAAATAGAGATATAAATAATAAAACCCCATTAAAACCAGATTTAAAATTTAAACATTTAAAAATTCTAGTCCAGTCCTGTGCAAATAAATAGATGTGTCTTAAGCTCGCGGTGGAAGGTTCGAAGGTCAGGAAGTTGGCGAAGTCCTGGGGGAAGCTCGTTCCAGAGGGTGGGAGCCCCCACAGAAAAGGCCCTTCCCCTGGGTGTCGCCAGTCAGCACTGCCTGGCCGACGGCACCCTGAGGAGTCCCTCTCTGTGAGAGCGCACGGGTCGGTGAGAGGCATTCGGTGGCAGCAGACGGTCCCGTAAGTAGCCCGGCCCTATGCCATGGAGCGCTTTGAAGATCATTACCAAAACCTTGAAGCGCACCCGGAAGGCCACAGGCAGCCAGTGCAGTCTGCGCAGGAGAGGTGTTACGTGGGAGCCACGAGCTTTATGTTAATTCTGGCTAATATTGTTAAAATTATGCTTATAGAACTGGAAACTAGGAGCAGGCCTTTCAATTAAAATCAGTAGAAAAATGGCATATTTTGGTCCCGTATGAAACAGAGGAAATCGCAGCCATACTTCATGCTCTACTACAGGGGTTCTCAAACTACAGCCCGGATATGGCCAGCCGAAGCCATTAGTCCAGCCCACACAGGACCACAAGGCTGTCCCACCCACATTGCCTCGCCTACCCGCTAACTCCCACCCGCCTTCTGAAGGCTGGGGAGGCAAAAACAGGACATGGGGAGGACTCTGGAGGCCAAAAATGGGCACTTTTTTGGGCAGCAGAGAGGTACTGGAGGCCATAGAGGACAAAACAGGAAGCATGGACGTGTCTGGAGGCCAAAAACAGGCCCGTTTTTTGCCTACACACACACACACACACACACACACACACACACACACCAGAAGTCACTCATACAAACCCCAAGGCAGCCACATCCCTTCACTATCTTGCTTTTCACCTTCAGGAGCATAACAAAGTTTAATTTGTGTGTATTGTTTGGACTGCTAAATTGGTCATGCCCACCCAGTCACATGACTACCTAGCCATGTCCATCCAGCTGGTTTGGCCCCTGAGCAGTCCGAGGGACCGTGAATTGGCCCTGTTTAAAAAGTTTGAGGACCCCAGCTCTATTGCATCACTTATGTCATACAGTCCTATGACTGGAAAATAAGCTAAGATTCTAGAACTGAAGAATTTGTACAAATTCTGATTAGGAGATCAGTGCCCAGAGAAAATGGGAAAACTGACAAAATATGCCAAAGTATGCTTAATGTATAAATTTTTATATATCCATGAGTTCTAAAAATCGGTTTCCTCTTTATATGTTATTGAATGACGACAAATGTACTAGAATTGAGGCTGTTTTAAACTATGATTTGTTTAAACATACCAGTATCCACATTTCAGATTGGTCAGTTTGAAACAAATCATAGGGTGATTATTGCAGTTTCCATTATTTCCAAAACAGTTTGTAGGTGATTTGCAATCATCTTTAAACTTACTGATCTCCCAAATGTTAAGGAACAAAACTCACTGCACATCTAAACACATACAATCCACTACTTCCACAAAACTGCAGCATTACAAAGATTTCCTCTGTTTTTAACATAGTTTCAAAAACCCTGAAGGTGAGGTAAAAGTAAATTGTTCCAAATTCTTGAATGCAACAGATGTCATGAGATTACCTAAACTTCTTAAAGAACTGGACCAAAGTTATCATCCCTTGGTGAAAATTTAATTTGATTCCTTAAATTCAGATGACAAAACAAACTAATCCAAATCAGGACTGAAAGTTCAAACACCTCACCCTGCAGGAGGCTGGTTTAGAGAAAAGGGCTGACAAATTCATTGGAGGGCTAAAATCATCTCATTGAACCATAATTCATAGCATGACATTGAAAAGCAATTGTTAATATAAGCCAGACTAACGACATATACAAGACTGGGAAAATATCTTGTGATTTCCAGTCACACATTCACTTGCAATGAAAGCTGGTATTATAGTAGCACAAGTAGGACCTCTATTCTAGAATATTAATCTTACTATTTTGGGAAATGTGGATGAATTAGCAACTATAATCATAAAGAAGTAAAATCATACAAAGTATTAGAAATGTATTTTGAATAAGAGGCTGTGCAATTCAGTTGAACATTTTTAATAAAAACATACGTTGGTACTTAGCATTAATAATATAAAAAAGGAAAGCTGTAGTTGTAAGCTTCCCAGTAATTTTGATAAAAAAACTAAGGATTCTTTTATATGAAATATCAGTGTAAAAAGCACATTCAAACACAGAAAGTTTTTTTTTATATAAAAGCTGATGCAAAATTTATCACACAGAGATCCCTTTATTCAAATGCACATCAATGTTGAAAGATCCGCAGGGCATAACATTAGTAAGCCGTTCACTGGTAAATAAAGTAGTGACCAAAGAACTCTGGTTCAGATTCAAAGCGGGTTCTTACTACATTTAACTCTTCTCTTGTGCAGCTTGTCCTAAATTCATACAAATTTAAATTAAATTTGTTATTCCACAAACTTTTGGAAATTACAATTTTAAAATAATATATTTTAAATGGGATTTCAATGAAACAGTATGGAACATCTAATTTATAATTAAAAGTGAATCTGATGCTATACAAAATATATTGACATATTGCTATTTAAATAATGTATAAAAGGACATATGTGGTCTAATTTACACGTAACAGTGAGACATAATTATTCACACTCCAATAAATCTAGTTGTACATGCTGCTTCTACATTCTAATTAGCTACTGCAATCAATCAATTTTAGCTTCAGACTTCACCTTAACAAGCCACGAGTTTTTAAACTGTCCATGGTTTGTATAGTTTTAGATCCTAGAGTTAACATTTGAGGTTCCAGCAGCATTTTGATTTTTTAAAAATATATCACGCAAGAAAGCAAACTACATTCAGGCATTTTGTTCTTGGAGTTTCTACTGCTAACTAATTCCTAAATGTAAGGTTGAGCTTCTAGAAAATTATGTTTGTAGCTGTATCTGACCACAAATGTATATAATTGCACTTATTAGCATAAAAGAACAAGTTTTTTTATTGTGCTTTAAACTGAAGTGAATTACTGATATTGTGATATTACTTAGGTACATAGGAATGTATATACTCTTAATGACTGTAATTGGGATTGGAATTTCCATTACTTAGTGATACAGTCATTAGGCCATATATCATATACCTACACCACTTAGCAGCAATAAGTTTTGGCAATCCTGGTTGCAGTCATTAGGTCAGAATCTCACACTTCTACCTTGCTGCACTCACCTCTGCCTGAACCCTTGCCCATCCCCTATCACCCCCCCCCCTTTTAGTAACCCTGCACTTACTTTCCTGTTGCCTCTACCAGAAAATCCCTGTCTTCTTTCTCCTACTGCTGATGAGGTGCCTCCAGCCTGGCCCTTCGTGTGCTCATCACACACAGCCTTCCCAAGGCCTTGATGGCAAAGGTCAGCTGGGGACAGCAGGGGCAACTGAGCTGAGGACAGCCAAAAGAGCAAAAATTGGGGGAGATAGATGGGTTGGATAAGTTGAAGTATACCCTGTGGTCATGAATGTGGGCAGGTTGCCAAGTGCCTAAATTTTGATCATGAGACCATCAACTTTGATGATCAGCTATAACTACCAATCATTCAGTACTCTCATAACTTTCAACCGTTGCTGACTGAATAGTAATTAAGCAAGGAGTACTTGTAATTTCTGTTTCATGGAGTAAACTTGTACCAGTTTCTCCCAAACTTGGTTGAATAATTTGGCTGGAATTTGCCTGTCATGCAGACAGAAGAGCTTTTACATGTTCTCCAGAAGATAAAGGAGAATAGGAAATCATTGAATTAAACTTCACACCAAAGTCAGTAAATTGAATCTAGTTTAACATTGGATTTTATATCAATATTAAGATTATCAAGTATGATTTAAAACAGGTTAAGGATTTGATTCAGAATTTCTCATTATGAAGTTACCTGGCAGAAGAATTCCTAGTCTTTCTTGAATGGCCTCCAAGTGTGCAATGTATTCACTTAATGAATCTTCAGGATCTTTGGATGAAGTTTGTGAAATAAAACTAGTAGACCTGTACAACAGAAAAGCAATTATACTTTTCCTTAAAAAATATTATATATCTTAGAAAATATATAAGTAGAAAAATACAAAAGGATGTGTTAAAAGACTTACAACTTAACAACAGTTTATTTATGTACATGCCTTTGAGTCTGTGATGACTCCTGGCAACTATCTGCAAGACCCTGAAATTTTCCTTGCAAATTTTTTGGAAGTGGTTTGACATTGCCTGCTCTCATTTCTACGGCTGATAGTGTGACTAGCTCAAAGTCACCTAACTGGCTTTGTGCTTATGGTAAACACCAGAACTCATGCTCTCCTGGTTTCTAACTTGAGACATTAACTACTACAGCAAACTGGCCACACTAAGCTTTATGGTATATGAATTATGAATAATGGTATATATTATATCAAGAACCATGATAAATACATATGAATCACAAAACGAAATCTATGAAATACAATGAAATATGTCTATAATACTAAAAGTCCATTCTAATTTTAAAATCCTGTGAAATTGAAATACGGACTTTAGGCTGATAAAAGACTCAAATTCTGGATGTGTTACAAATCCATGTACAAATCTATGAACTGGGGTTAGGGTTAGGGGTCTAGGAATAGGTTACAATTCGAATTAAATTGTGTTGTCAGATTGTTCTTAAGATATAAAGTGATTTTAGGCATAGTCCTACAATGTAGTTCTATGTCCATAGATCTAATGCCTTTATCAATAAAACTTAATATCTCTGCAGCAATTCGTTAATTTAGCATATTTTGATGGAATACATGGTTTAGAAAACCTCAGTAAAAATATCATGGGTTGAAATGGGAACTGAGCTTTTCAGATCTGTTTTTTCTAATATGCATCGTTTTCCAAAATTGTTGAGCTTTGTAAAATTGCCAGTAAATATGAAAAAATGATCTGACATTCTCCATTACATTTCCAGCTATTTTAAGCAAATGAACTATCCATTTTAGCAATCAGAACTAGAGTAACAGCAATACAACTTATACCATTTTTCTCTAAATATAATATTCTTTCCTTGAAATTCCCATTGCTGCATATAGATATATTACTGCATCTTAAATCCATTTAATTATACAGTCTTTGTGTAAATCTTGACTTGTTTGATTTCTAAGTCAGATGCTTGCTTTGAGTTACATATTATAAGACTCAAATCCAAAGCAATACAAGTCCAATTAAGCCACTAAGAGTTCCCCTAGTTCTCCATTCTTTTAATACTGTACTACTGGTATTTGTCTGAAGACACTGAAACTAGTCCAGTGGACCAAGCCATTGTGAATTTTTAAAGATGAATGGTCTTGGACTGTATGTAAAATATATAATATAATTAAAGTATATAAATCACATAATGTTAAAAGTTTACAATCTCGGACTGCATTACTAACCCAGGACAACATGAGGCTTGCAGACTGTGAGGTGCACACACCTGATCTAAATTCATAATTTCTAGTAGATTTATGATCATTCATTCAGCAACCATTCAAAGTTACAGCAGTACTAAATGAACAACTTACTACTGATCCCAGAAGTTGTAACCACTGCAGTCCCCCGTAACATGATAAAAAATGTGGGTGCCTGGCAGCCCACTCACATTTAGAACAATAGGGAGTCTTTGTCTATCTCACCACATCTATGCCCTTCTGCCGCCTATATTTCATGAATGAACCCTGTTGCCTTGCCTTCCAAAGCATACTCAGCTTTGCCTCTCTCAAGCAGCTGTTGGCTGCACTAGGCTTTCTTCCCAAGTGGTTTCTTTGTGAGACCTGGGAAAATCCGGCCAGTAGCTTCCTTGGGAAGGGCCATGTTATGCTGGACACACCTTGTCAGCAGCAAAATAAAAAAGACAGTGAAAATCATCTGGTGCAACAGACCACAGACAGTAGGTGTCCTGGACTGAAGGTGGTGAGAACAAATGAGGCTGCAGGTCTCCCAATGCAAGGGCTTGCTGGGTGGAGAACAGAGGTGAGCAAAAATATTCTACAAAGCTCCTTCCAAGAAAGGAACCTCATCCTTCCAAATGAACCCTAGGGTTGCTTCTATTTAAAAAGAGACGTAAGCTCAAGCCCTTCTGCTGGAGACAACAGTTTGAAATATTGTGACCAATTCAGGACAGGGACTGGCTGACAATCCTGTTATGAAATTTGGACTCTTGAACTTTTCCTGATCTCTCTTATGCCTATTGCTTTGGATTTGAACTCTCTCTCAAGGCAATCTTGCTAAACCTTTGGGAAATTGATTTTGTTTGTATGTGTGAGATTTGCTACTTAAAAAAATTATTTCCTAGTAAAATTTGCAAACCTTTGTATGTGCTTGTGAGTGTGTGGCCTAAGATAAAACAACGGCACTGTTTTCATGCTGCTGATTTTCAAAATTGCATGACTGAAAGAAATTCTAGATAATATATGATAGGATACAGATGGCTTTATTAAAGCCAATCAAATTCATAGCAATTACAAACATTTAAAGAGAAGACTTGTTTTCCTAGTTTGATATGAAACTTTATTCATATTGCATTTATCAACAAGTGCTTGAATTGAAGCTATACCATTCATAAACATGAAAATAAAATAATTATATGTAGATGAAATAATTTTGATATAAATAAACAGATTTTATTTATAGAGCTGAACAAGAGTCTAGTTAAGCATAATATAAATATTTTATAATATTGTTAGTAAAAAATAATCCTGCAGAAGACACACATACAGTGAATTAAGGTCTGCACTAACCTGTTATGTAAATGGTGTAAGGATTTAACTGTGCAGCTTGCAAGGCTCATGAGATTATTTCTGTTGCAGTATTCACCTCCTGGAGCAGCATGACTTGGGAAGGACTGCTGCTGCTGCTTTAGTACTTCTAAACTAGCTACAGGATCTGTTTTAAGCAATGTAAAATTTTAATCTGAATTGTGAAAATTTCAGGTTATAGCTGTTTCCTCACAAATGAAGAAAAATAAGCATAATAAATGCAGTACATTCTATTGTGCAATAAAAACGCTATGTATAGGTAGTCCTCAAGTTCTTATCATAACAAAGCCTGCCCATTGCAGTCAGAAGGGCTGTTAAGTGAACCACCTCATTAACAACTGCCCAATTACTGCTCTCCCCAATGCATTTGTTAAATAAATGCATTAAGTGGAGCATGGGATGCCTTGTGGAGGAGGAGGCCCTGGGAGGCCTAATGCAGACACGAGTCCACCTGCTTTGGGTCTCCCAAGGCTTCCTCCCACCCTGTGAGATACCTCATACCTCCTTCCTGCCCACAGCCCTATGAGGCTCCTCTGTACTCCACCGTCACAATCACACACTTAAGTTTTGAGATCTTCAGAGCTCAAGGAGGTCAGGGTAGGGAAGGAGGACAGGCTGTTCTGTTGCCGGGCCATGTGACATAATTGAGAAGAAATCCTGTCTTGGAAAGGGAAAACCCTTTCATCATTGCTAGTCTTATATATGCTAGCACTGCTACTACTGGAGAAGCTAAAACTGTCTAGGAATGAGAGGAAAATTGGCAGGATTTCCTGTCCTCACTAGCATTAGCACAGCTAATGCTGGGGCAGCTTTGAAACTATCGACCAAGGTATCCTTTGGGACTGATTTAGGGAATTGGAGGTGGGTAGCACAGTGTTAGATGTTCACCTCCTTTCTCCAGTCCCAGTCGGTGTTAATAGGAAGTGATAGGTCCAGCTCACAGCCCCTTCTTTGTGGGGGTGCCATGGGCTCTCTCTATTCCTTTTTAACATTTACAATGAGCCCTGTGGAATTAAACATGGAACTGCTGGGCGAGAACATCTGTCACCATGGGATGAGGTATCAACAGTATGTTGATGATACTCAGTTATATGTCTCTATCCTGGGACAAGTGAATGATGCAGCAAATGTTCTTTTGTGGTACCTGGAGACTATTGGGGCCTGAATGGGGAACAACAGACATCAGCTGAACCCTAGTAAGATGGTGTGGCTATATATCCAGATCCGTAGTCTAGGATGAGGTTGCACTATGCCAGATGGACCTGGTGCATAACTGGGAATTCCTCTTGGACTCATGGCTCTTGCTCAAAGAGCAGGTGGTAGCTGCTACATGAGGCTACCTTTGAAAAGTATCTGGAAGCTTCAAATGGTGCAAAGTGCAGCTCTGTGAACTATACTACTAGTATAGTATACTAGATGCCCAAAGAAAGGCACATGTAACACCTCTGCTTCGCAAACTGCATTGGGTACCAGTTTGCTTCTGGGTCTAATTCAAGGTGTTGGTTATTACCTATAAAACCCTACATGGCATAGGGCCAGGCTACCTACAAAAACTGCTTCGTCCCATCACATCATCCCATCCCACACAATCAAACAGGGACATCAGTTAAATAATTTTGACTTAGTCTAGTAAGAGAGCTTTTTCTGCTGCTGCCCCTATTCAATGGAATATTCATTCTCTGGAGTTAAGGCAGCCCCCCCACTCTCCTGGCCTTCTAAAAAGGGATTAAAATGTGGCTCTGTGACCTTGTATGGGGAGCCCAAAGGAGTGCATAGTCGTGGGGTTGGTTAGCAACATTGAGAACCATCTCTTTGCCTTTGTCAACCAATTTTTAACAGGATTCATTATTTCTGCCTCCTTAAAAAATATAATTTTAAATTTTTAACTCAAAATTTTAACTAACATTTTATTTTTTTAATATATTGATTTATATCTTGATGTCTTATTGTATAATGCTACTTGCCTAGAGTACCCCTTTGAAGGCAACAGCTGAATGAAATGTAAGGTAAAGGTAAAGGTTCCCCTCGCACATACGTGCTAGTCGTTGCCGGCTCTAGGGGGTGGTGCTCATCTCTGTTTCAAAGCCGAAGAGCCAGCGCTGTCCGAAGACGTCTCCATGGTCATGTCTCAACACACGGAACGCTGTTACCTTCCCACTAAAGGTGGTCCCTATTTTTTCTACTTGCATTTTTACGTGCTTTCAAAACTGCTAGGTTGGCAGAAGCTGGGACAAGTAATGGGAGCTCACCCCGTTACACGGCAGCACTAGGGATTTGAACCGCTGAGCTGCTGACCTTTCGATCGACAAGCTCAACGTCCTAGCCCCTGAACCACCGCATCCTTGAATGAAATGTAAATATAAATATAAATAAAGTATTAAAAGTAGTGCATTTATTTCCTGCCTAACCATAATTTCAATGATATTAATTTTATTATGAGGAAGGTGATTGAAAACCTCTGAATTAAGATATATATTACTTCAGAATGTTTTTATGTAAGAAATAAACAATGGCTTAAGATTTTAATATTGCTAGTGACAATAAATTTTGAGAATATAGCATATATTGGCTTACAAATGCTAATTTGGCTATAACAGTCATCTGTTTTTATTATTCAAATTAATAAAACTGAATTAAAATTGTAATTGGAGCAAATATCCAATTATTTTATCAAAATATCACAAACAAAATAAATATGTTGTACCTATTTGTTATAGGCAAAGGACACATTTCCCCAAACAAGATTTTCATATAGATATAATTTTGCTATATAAATACCCCCAACTTAAAGCAGCTAAGCCATCCACTGAATCTCTCCATTGCTCTCTAACAACCTCTGTCTCATATCACTTGCAAAAAGTAAGAATACATTCTGTTAATAATTACCCTTTTTCAATTTCTGTAGCATAAAAAAATATTACCATGTTTCCCCGAAAATATGACATGTCCTGATAATAAGGACAAGCCTGATTTTTGGGATGGGTGTAAATGTATGCTGTCCCCTGAAAATAAGCCCTAGTGAAGGGTTGGGTGTGGGCAGCACAGAAGGTAGCTCTTCCCTTCTCTGGTCAGCTAATGGCAGCTGGGCTCCTTAATGGCAACCCGCAGATCAGCTGAGCTGATCAGGAACTACGCCAGTGTTCTTGGCGCTCACTCGCCTCCCATCCATTCATCCATTCCCCTTGCCTGAAAACTCCCGCCCACTCACAAGAGAGCAGCCACGGGCACCTCTTGCCACTTGGTGCCCATCCAGCAGATACCCCACCCACCCCTGGTCAGGCAGAACGCCACTCAGCGACTGAGCGGTATTCCAGGATCACAATGTTGATGAAGCTGGTGAGCACCAGGTCCTTGAGGAGTCTGTGCCACTGCCATTCCAACACTGAGGCTGGCTTCCTCTGTGGCTTCCAAACCCTGGCTGGAAGCTGCTGGAAGTGGAGAAGAGGACGGTCGTGCCAGCCGCCTGCTGCCGAATCCAGGGCAGAGTGTCTTCTGGCAGCGGGGCAGAAAGGCAGCGAAGGGTGAAGGAAGCCGCAGCTCCACGTGGGGAGTCCGCACCGCTGCCATTGCAGCACAGAGGCTGGCTTCCTCTGCGGCTTCCAAACCCCGGCTGGAAGCCGCTGGAAGCAGAGAAGAGGCTGGTCGGGCCAGCTGCCTGCTGCTGAATCTTCCGGGAACCAGGGCATCCGCATGGTTCGGAACCATAGAGCGGGATGGTTCCAGGTCCATGCTGCTGCCCCGGCCCCCGGAAGACTCGGCAGTAGGCGGCTCGCCCAACTGGCCTCTTCTCTGCTTCCAGCTGGGGTTTGGAAGCCACAGAGGAAGCCAGCCTCAGTGCTGGGATAGTGGCGAAGATTCCTTATGCAGGGCTGCGGCTCCATTCACCCTTTGCCGCCTCTCTGCCCCGGCTGCCGGAAGACTCTTTGCCCTGGCTCCCAAAGACTTGGCAGCAGCTGGCTGGCCCAACTGGCCTCTTCTCCACTTCCAGCGGCTTCCAGCCGGGGTATGCAAACCACAGAGGAAGCCAACCTCAGTGCTGGGATGGCAGCGGCATGGACTCCTCAAGGACCTGGTGCTCACCAGCTTCGCCCACATCGTGATTCTGGGATACCACTTAGTTGGTGAGTGGTGTTCTGCCTGGCCGGGGGGGGGGGGGAATGTGTGTCTGCTGGGTGGGCACCAAGTGGCAAGAGGTGCTGGGTGGCTACTCTCTTTGCAAGCAGGCTCCCAAAGAGCTGGGCGCAGGGATGTGAGGCATGGCCTCTGGCAAACAGCTGACAAGCAGCGCAACACAGCAGCAACCATGAGCACCCCCAAAATAATAAGATCCCTGACAATAAGGCCAAGCCCTTATTTTGGGGTTCAAAAGAAAATAAGACCCAGTATTATTTTCATGGAAACACACTATTTTGTTTACTCAGAATAAATCAAACAGAAACATATGTATATATATCATTACTTTACTTTTCAGTTTACTTAATAGAGATGATTTAGTAACAATTACACCAAAGCTATAGGATTCATCAGAAAAAACTCTCACATGAATTGCGTCCAAGGCTAGAAGAAATGGCTTCCAGTGGCATTTCTTTCTTATTTACTTTATGCCATTTTCTCACTAGAAACTTTAATCTTTGGAGATAGAAAAAGACAAACATTAATGAGTAACTTAAAACAACACACAAAATAATATTTCTATATTAACTATTAATTATCAAAGTTTACAAGTGCTGTCCAACCACAATACTTTGTTTTCTTATACTGGCCTTGTTTTTTCAAAAAAAATAAAAAAGGAAACAATGGATTAACGCTTTAATGGTTAACCAACCATTTAAATCCCATTAGTTCCATTGGACCTGCAATAATTTTTATTCAGCAGACGTTTCTTAGGTAAACTAGTATCAGGAAATAATTAATTAATGTATACCCTTTGAAAAAAAAGTACTAAAGATTAGTTACCTTAATATCGCAATGACCACGCGGACTGCAGATCTGAACTTGGTAAAAAAATGGCTTCGTGTTTCAGAAACATTCAGATCAGGAGGAGAAGGATAAATGCCCATGCGTGCTATCAGGGACAATGTTGCTTGTTCACATTCTTGAAATCCACCCAAAAGCAGAAGAAGGTATTTTTTCTGATAAACCAGGGCCTTTCTAAAACTCTCAGCTCTCAAATACTTACGATATAGCTTTTGTATCTAAATAAAAATAAAAATAATAAAAACAAAATAATAATTCTTATGGAGAGCTAAGAAACTATTCAAAAAATACTTCTTGTGAACTGCTTATGTTTCCATAATCATTTGTTTCCATCTATGGAAGATCTTTTATACTGGATAAAGCAAAGAAAATCTTATGGAGTTCTGGTAATTACAGTGCCTTAACAACAGTCATTGGGACTGGAATTTCCCTTATTAAATGAGTCATAAAGCACCAAGTCAGTGATTGCATCAACTGCATCTCTTAGCGCTGGCAATCCTGCCACTCCTGATGGCTGTCATTAAGCAAAAATTGCAGGATGTTACCTGATGACTACCTTGGACTTTCTGCTGTTCTTCAACAAGTAAAGGATTATTGTAGTGGGGGGAAAATGAAGGAAGAAGAAACATTAGCTATGTTTGCCAGCTTGAGTTAAATACAAAGTAACAAAGGTAGGATAAAAATCAAATATATATGATTTTTATCCCACTTTATTACATATTATATATACCAGGGGTATCAAACTTGATTTCATTGATGGCTGCATCAGGGTTGTTTGACCTGAGGGGGCCGTGGCAACTCAGGTTGGGGGGCCCTTTTGTGGCCCGAGTGCTTTGTCAGCGAAAATGGGCTGCCGAGCTCAGTTTCCAGCTGTGACGGCCTTCTGCAACCCTATCAGTGAAAACAGAACCCAGAACAGAGGTGAAATGCTCCCGGTTCAGACCAGTTCGTCCGATCCGGTAGTGATGGTGACTGCTGGTTCGGAGAACCGGTGGCAAAAATCCCTGGTCCTGCCCCCCACCTCTGCAGAGGTTTGTTTGTTTGTTTTTTACTTTTAAAAGCAGTTTTTCTTCAGCCGAAAACATGCCTTTAAAAGTAAAAAAAAGCCTTTGAGGATCCTGCGCCTCAACTGAGATCGGCAAAGCCTTTTTTTGTTTTGTTTTGTTTTAAAAGGCTCCTCTGGCGATCTCATCTGAGTTCCTCATCAGCAGAACCTTAAAAAACATGTTTTCTACAAGCTCTTCAGCTGAACAGCTTGTAGAAAACTTCCTTTTAAGAAATTCTAAGGCACTTACCTGATTACTGATTTAACTAACGCATGGCTTTCCCAGCCCGAAAGGAGCAGTTTCGGCACAGACAGAATCAATCAGTTGCTAGCTAATCTATTTCCTCAGTGAGCAATTAATCTGCCTGTTTTGCTGGCTGAGGAACTCTGGGAATTGAAGTACACAAACCTTAAAGTTACTAAGGTTGGAGACCCCTGATCTAAAAAATATAAATAAAATAAAATAATAAAATAAAATATTTGTGCAGCTTTCTGAGATTTGGTGTGTTTCTGTAGTGTTTCACTCTAACTACACGAACACACAAAATCTCACAAAGCTGTATCTGGCAGTGTGTGTGTGTGTGTGTGTGTGTGTGTGTGTGTGTGTGAGTCAGTTGTGTTGTGTGTGTGTAAAGTGTGAAAGTTGGTTTTTGAGCTTTTTGTGGCTGTGTGAGGTTCCTGCTTGTTGCAAGGGCCATTTTGGGTGAAGTGCAGCTGCTTTTACATTGTGTGTGAGTCAGTTGTGTTGTGTTGTGTGTGTATGTGTAAAGTGTGAAAATTGGTTTTTGAACTTTTTGTGGCTGTATGAAGTTCCTGCTTGTTGCAAGGGCCATTTTGGGTGAAGTGCAGCTGCTTTTACATTGTGTGTGAGTCAGTTGTGTTGTGTTGTGTTGTGTGTGTGTAAAGTGTGAAAGATGGTTTTTGGTACCACTTATTGTTTTGTATACTTTGTTTATTATATTTATTATTTATTGTTATTGGCTACACCCACCCAGTCATCTGACCACCAAGCCACACCACCAATTAAGCCACGCCTACAGAGCCAGTAGGGAAAATTTTTAGATTTCACCCCTGACCCAGAACTGTCGCACTCAGCTGTCACGAGCTCCATTTTCAGCTATGATGGCCCCCTGACCATCTGCCAGGGAAAACGGAGCTCCGTTTTTCCTGGCAGAGGCATCGCAGACCGGTGCTTTGCTGTTTCCAGGACGGTCCCGTGGGCTAGATCTAAGCATCCTATGGGCCGGATTCGGCCCCCGGACCTTGAGTTTGACACCCAATATATACAAATATACATACAGTGGGGAAGTCACAATGAAGTTATAAGTGTCAGGCAGTACACAAGCAGGTAAGTGGCTGCTACCAAGGGGAAAGAGTAGAGGGGATTTGATTTAAATCAAGTTGATTTAAATCACTAGTAAAGAGGTTTGATTTAACTCAAGTCGATTTAAATCATAATTTTTAAAGAGTAACTATCATCTCTGTCCCACAGCGACTGCTCCACTGACCTGCTGTTGGCTCACCAACCATCCCATTCACTTGATGATGCGGCAGTGACACAACAAGGTGAGGGACATGGCAGGCAGCATGTGAGTGGACTAACAGGATCTGAAATGACAGGTGCTCTTTAATATTATATTTATAAGCTGCTTAGAAGATTTCACATTCATTTTTACTGCTTGCCCTTCCTCCTCACACTTAGAGCCTGGTGGTACGGACACATTTCTCTTCAAACAATTATACAGTTTGTAGTGTATCTAGATTTGCAAAACAATGGGAAAAAGGAATATTCCTGAACTTTGTTTTATGATTTATCTCATGGTTATTGTGAAATTGTGTGAGTGCATCAAATGCAGTGCATGTTATCTCAGCTTGCAGAGCTTGGATTCATTGAATGAGTTTATCAAAAGTATAAATATTGCAGAATATACAGCTTCATGCTACATAACTAAGCTCCATTTCATGCTGAATAAACTAAATTATTAATGCATCTTAAATAGAAAACTATCTTAAATAGATTTTTTACTGCAGAAGCATTTTATTAAAATAAATTTGATAAAAATAAAAAAAATACAATTTAAATAAAAAAATCCTAATCTGATATTTTTATTTTTTCAAAAAATATCATCGATTTTTATCCACCCTAGGGGAGGGGGAGGAGACTGCATTAATGGCCATTGAGATGCAGGCTGAGCATCGTGGGGCCAGCTGCTGCCGAGTTGGAAGGGTGTACAAGGGCAGGTAGCTGGCACAGTGCAAGCAAAGCACGGCCAGAAGTGGCTGCTGCCAGGTGAGGGTGGTGCACTGGCAGCCTTTGGGGAATGGTGTGTGTGTGTGTGTGGTATGGTTTGGCCAGGGCTGGCTGCTTCTGGGCTTGCAAGACTGTAGGAGAGCATGTGGCTGTCTAGTGTGAGTGGGACCAAGAAGTGGCTGCTGCAATGAGGTAACTGCTGCTGGAGGCACAAGGTTGTGCAGATGTGGCATGAGCACAGTGGGCCTAGGGTTGGATACTGCAAGATAGGGAAAGCTGCATAGGTGGCTGCCATTGGGGGTGCAGCAGTTCCACATGAATATTGTTGTGACTCGTCCTCCCTCCTCCCCTCAGCCGGGCCCCTCCCGTCTCCAACCGGGCCTTTTATCAGACTCCGAGTCTGATAATGAAGATGAACGGCCTGTCATGACTGCAGCCCCCGGCCCTGGCCCCATGCCCGGAGAGGATTCAAGGAGTGAAAGGAGAAGCCCAATAAACTTCTCTCATACAGCGTGTGTTCTTTTGGCTCAGCCTTCAGAGCAGGAAGCCAGCCAGGTGGTGGAATTACCCGGGCCTACTCCGTCTGACCCCTCCTTTTCCCAGAAGCTGACAGCAAATCCAGCTGAAGACAATTCAAAGTGGGAGGACCCTCACTTCCGGAGATCTGAAAGGCGACGCCAGCAGAAGAAAGGGTGGGGCAGGCCTGGATAAATGCTGAGTCATGGAGCCACACCCCACAGCCTATATAAAGGACCTGCTTTTGGCATTCCAACCTTGAGTCAAGCAAAGTCTTATCTAGTTTGCTGATATCGGACCCTATCGCTGAAGTCACAACTTGGACTTCTTCCTGCCCTGATAAACCTCTAAGGCACTTGGCAAGCTGCAGAGGCTTCGTTGCCAAGTTTGTTACGGACTTCCTTGACTCGTTCGTCGGAGTGGGGGTGGGACACGACAAATATGGAATGTAAGATCCCCAGAATTTTCAGAGGAAAAAGCCATGGGAGTCTCAGCGATTTACCAGACCATCCTCCTCCAACCTTTATGTGTACCAGGGATCGTTCCATGGAGGTTTTTCCGTGGACTGAAGGGGGTGTGGTTTGTGTGCTGCCTGCATCTGTTGGGTGGGGTTTCACTTATTTGTGTGGACCAGTTTCTGGCATGCTGCGGACTGATGCCAGTCCACAGACCAGGGGTTGGGGACCCCTGTACTAGAGCAACTCAGAACCTTTCCTACCAGCTCTTTGACTTTGCTTAGGGGAAGCTAATAGCAAAGGTTGCAAGTGATTATGATGTGATATAGGATACTGCAAGTGTGGTAAATGCAAGTCAATTACTAAGCACCAAATCATGATCACAGGAGTGCTGGGATGCCAGTACTTAAAGAACTAGTTTCACTCAGTGCTGTCATAATTTCAAGCAGTTGCTGAACAAATGGTCATTAACCAAGAACTACCTATAGCTTAATGAGAGAAAAGTTATTTGCATTGCAGAAGTTGCACTAAAAAAGGTAAAGATTCCCCTCGCACATACGTGCTAGTCATTGCCAACTCTAGGGGGCAGTGCTCATCTCCGTTTCAAAGCCGAAGAGCCAGCGCTGTCCGAAGACATCTCCGTGGTCATGTGGCCAGCATGACTCAACGCCAAAGGCGCACGGAACACTGTTACTTTCCCACCAAAGGTGGTCCCTATTTTTTCTACTTGCATTTTTACGTGCTTTTGAAACTGCTAGGTTGGCAGAAGCTGGGACTAGTAACGGGAGCTCACCCCGTTACATGGCAGCACTAGGGATTCGAACCGCCAAACTGCCGACCTTTCGATCGACAAGCTCAGCTCAGCTGTCTTAGCCCCTGAGCCACTGCATCCCTTCACTATGCACTAGACATACAAAATAAGGGCTGGATCCAACAATATCAATTAGCTGAATGTTCTGTTGTTTAGGACAGTAAACGTATATCCATGTTTTGTTAATGTTCATAGTTGTACAGTTCTGAATAAATGCTAAGAATTAAGCTTTTGTATCATTCTTATAAAGAATGAAGTTTAGATTTATTATGGATTTTTTTTCAGTAACTGGAAGTTGAAAGAGTTAACCATTACATCTGAAGAATGTAAAAGGATTAAAACAAAACTGGTCTGTTTCAAATATTTTGGGGATTATTTTTCAAAAATATTTAAAAATCTTCCCTTCTGCCAAATTAACTATTTTGGATGGTGGACAACAATCCAATATGGTTGGTAGATGACATCCAATCTGAGAATCTAGAGTAGAAAAAATGGAGCAGCAGCTCATCCCAAATTCTTATTTTTTTTTCCTTTAGCCAGAACACTCAAATATTCATGTGATAAAAGAAAATTTACCTTGGCTGTTTTGTATGTTCCTAACTCTAAAAACTACATGAATCAGACACTACTTATTTTGAAATTTCAGCTATTAAATTAAAATTCCCCCTTCTCTTGCCAAGCACACCAAATCCCAGACTGCTTTTCTTTCTCATTCCCAGAAAAACAATGAACAAAAATAATAGAAAAATTGAAGATGGCATTTAATTTCGTTGTACGAGATGCAATGACAATAAAGTAAACTTAACTTAAATATAGTTACAGTGTTGTTTACCTTTGGGCTGGAAGATATCACAGTTTGCTTATTTTCTGGCACATTTGTTTTGGTTGCTGCATAGTTTGTTGCTTTCAAATCATTCTGTAAACCATGCTTATCCTGGTAAATATACCCGTCTGATGCTTGCACAGAGTGAATTATACTTGTAGGGATAACCTAAATGTAACATTTTAATAATGTGATACAAACTTCATAATACAAGAAAACTGCTTTAATTTAACAATATAAATATATATGTTAAAAAAATTAAATCCACTGTGGCAAATCAAGCTGCTACAACATTAAAAGAAGACTGGATAACTTCCTGAGGATACCTAGATTGCACCTTTACTGACTTCTGGCAACAGTCTGGACTAGATCCTGCAGTTTTCTTGGCAAGTTTTCAGAAGTGATTTGTTGATGGAGTGGATCAAAAAGGTTATTGGAATGTCTTTGGAAAAGTTATAAGTTACTAAAGACAAGATAAAGATGCCAAATGTGTGGCCCTATAGTCGGCACCAGTCACCCTGCCTTGATGGTTCTTAAATTAATTGAATGGTGGGACTTCTCTAAAGAAACAAAATGCTCATTATTTTTAATCTTCCCAAAAATTGTGAAAAAACCTAAATAATTGCTTTGCTGAAATTCAATAGCTTCTTTTTGTTGATTGATGTTGTAGCAATGTATCTTTGATGTTGTCTCTCCATCTTCTGCTAGGTCTACCTCAAGTTCTCCTCTTTTTGTATATACCTTGTATGGTATAGATCCTCTCTTTGCCTCCCTCACACCATTCCTAAGCTTTCCTTATACACTTGTGCACCCTCCCCAACCTTTGTAATATTTCCTTCACACCCCTTGTGAACTCTCTCTCTCTCTCTCTCACACACACACACACACACACACCTCATTTAATTTCCCAGGGAAAGATTTGGAGGGGAGAGTAGTTTATTATGATTTTTTTATTTTTTATAATAAAATAAATATATTTAAATATTATAAGATACTATTATACACACACACACACACACACACACACACACACAATATATATATATATATATATATATATATATATATATACACACACACACACACACACACACACATATACTGTTGTGTCTTGCCCGCTCTCACAGCAGCCTGGGCCTTCTTATCTGCTCCCGAACACGGAGGAATGTATGCCTCCCGTTCCCAGTCCTGGCTCCATGCCCAGACAAGCTGAAGAGGAGGGGGCACCTCCCGGTTCCAGCCCTGGCTCCATGCCCAGACAAGCAGAAGAGGAGGAGACACCTCCCGGTTCCAGCCCTGGCTCCATGCCCAGGCAAACGGAGCAGCTAGACCCCTCCCCCTCCTCCACAGCATGTGAGCCTGAGGAAGGTTTATTTCCAACAGCTGCTGATTGGAGTGACCCTCGCATCAGAAGACTGGATAGGCGGAGGCAACAGAAGGAAGGGAGGGGCAGGCCTTAATGAGTGCTGAGTCATGGAGCCACACCCCATGGCCTATATAAAGGATCTGCTTTCTGGCAGTCTCTGAGTCAGGCAAAGTTGAACTTATCTTGCTGAAGTCACTTTCTGGTCTCCTGCCTGCTCTGAGGACTTTGCTAGGACTTTTGGCAGAGCTGCAGAGGCAAGCCTGATTCGGATTTCCCTGACCCGGCCGTCAGCGGAGGAGTGGGACACGACATATACATATATAAAATGTTATATAAGAATAATATAAGAATAGTTAATTTATTTTAGACAATCTACGGTTTTAAAAGACAAGAATATAGGTTTATGCCAAGATTTTGCCACAGAGGCTTTTCAAACCGCAAAGCTTGGAAAAATAGGTTGCTACTCTGAGAGTTTTCTTGCCATTTTTAACATGGATCTAGACTGCGATAGTGTATCGCACACTGAAATCTGAGCAGAGAACGTCAAATTGTGTTTTGATTTGCCTGTACCTGGTACTAATTCAAAACTGATGTGATACTTCACAGCTTTATTATTGTGGGGAAAATAGGAAGAGGATAGTGTTGGATATGTTTGCTGTCTTGAGTTTTGTAAAAATAATAAAAGCAGGATATAAATAATTAAAATAAAATATTTTATGTTATTGGAAGACATGAGATATTAGCTGGCTTTCCATAAATTAAAACCTGTAACTAAAGTCTAAATAGTTATTTATGAAAAGAAAATGTAACCACTTACCACAGGTTTGGAAGAAGCCAATAATTCTTTGAGTTCAAGTATATGAAGTAAGGCTGCAACTATCTCATCATTTGATGCAGACCAATTTATTGTTCTGTTAAGTACAAGACAGAAAATTTTAATTTAGGTAGCTATGTGACAACTAGCTGTCCCCAAAAACAGATATATAACTCTGTATTGAGCAAGTTAGCTAAAGATAGTAAATTTGTGTAAAAACAATTAACTAATCTTATGTAGAACTTTACAGTCATATAAAATTAATATTTACCAGCCAACCTCAAAAATTATTTTGGCCAGGGAACAATTTCTGCTACTCAGAATCTTCATACAGCACTTGCCTAAAATCTGGAAAGCAGTTAATATTCAATACAGAAAGCAGAGATACATGAACCACAGAATTAAAGCTTTCTGATTAAGTATTGCTAATCGAAATGTAATATCAGGTATTGCCGTTAACATTTTTTCCAGGGAAACTGATATTTCTTAAAAGATATAGACAGCGTGTCCAATTATTAGAATGGATGAGTTCCCCTTATTTCTCCAATTTCTAGAAAATGTTTCTAAAGCAAAGAGAATTCTTAAAAGAATACTCACTTGTCTATAGCTTTATATATGAACTCAGAAAGATACGCAGCAACAAGAACCAGCTGTTCTCTGATGTTTTCCAATATCTGTTGTTCAACATGCAAACTTACAGTATCAGTTGTAAAAGTTAAGTTAGCATAATTATTTTTTGAAGGAAATTGGTTATATTTTTTTAATAATATTTCTTGATTCTTCAGATCTTCTAGCATTTGTTGCAATTCCTTGAATCTCACACAGTTATGCAAATATTGTAATGTGGACTCATTCTATTGGAATAAAAGATACAGTAATTTGTATAATATCCAATAATGCATATGCACAATATTCATAAACGGAGGGAACTTGTCAGTGTTGTTGATTTTTAATTGACAAAAATATCATTTGAAATACATTTCTCAACATCTGAGTATCCTGAGATTTTTTAAAATTGCATTAATACTTCTGCAGTCATATACAGAGAAACCAAAGAACCTTTTGGGGTACAAGAGGCACCTTGCGATAGTTGTGCTAAGAGAAATAAGGACTGAGTATGCCAAGCTGATATTATATCACAGGGACAACCAGAATATGATGAACAGGTTGCTGAGGCTGCAAAATGTGGTATCTATCCTTCTGAGTATTCAACATGAATGACAATTTAAAAATGACTTTCAAAGACAACAAGGTCCTAGGCAGTAAAATGGGAACATAAATATTGTTTTGGTAATCTTTCCACCTATCAGGATAAAACCCTTTAACGTGTTGTAAGAGGAACAGGATTCTAGAAGTCAACAATTAGCTATATATGGGAGATTGTGCTGCTATCTTGAGTTATTTGATCATGGATCTTTTACACAAAGAACTCATAAAAAAGGGTGGGCTACATCTCATGGACCTGAGAAGTATGTGCTCAACAGGTATCTCACCATTCTCAACAAGAAAGCATTAAATTGAAGAAAAAGGGGAAGGACAGTGAAAGCCCAGGATTGAATGTATCAGTAAGGACTGTGACCAACTGTCAGGCGCAAAAGATCAGGTCCACACTTGAAGGGCCAATTAAACTGATTTATTGCTACTCATGCTTACACACAGTAATATTCTCAACTGATATTTAACACATGCTTGGATTAAGATACAGGTAAATAGAATTCAAGGAAGGTTGGACTTAGTTCACTTGTGGTTACTTAGGGATTTTAGGCTGATCCCTCTTTTAACTACATCCCCACGTTCTGCCACTCCTTACACCAACAATGCAGGAGACAACAGGAAATCAAAGGAGTAGAAGGTTATATAGAAATTGAAAGAAATTATAAAAGTGGAGTCAATAGGAGTCATTATTTTAAACATGATATTATTGTGATTTTATTAGATTACCTTAGACAGGCCTAATAAATGGAAGAAATCCTGAGAGGCATGGCCAGTGTCGCAACAGAACGATCGCTCACCCCGATAGCTCCAGGGTAAGTGCTGAAATCCCCCCCCCGAAATGGGGGTCCGCTGCGGACCATAGCTGCCTCGAAGTGGTAGCGAAGAATGGGGGAGCCGCTGGAGCAATCAGGGAGGTAGCAAACTCCCTGTAGCCCCGGTCTTTCCCCCCCAACCCATCAGGGAGGAATGGCAGCCGACATCAGCTGCTACAAAGTCGGAGACAGCCACAAGAATTGGGCAGGAGGAAGAAGCATTTTAAAGAATAGAATGTCGAAGTCGGGTGAGTTAGCATCAGCTCACGGAGCAATAGATGTTTTTTTTAAAAAACAACAACGCACAAGCATTGAAGAAAACTGGAATTAGCAGCTAAATTTAATGGAAACAGAAAATGGAAGGAAACAAGGATATCTTAAACTTTGAAGGAGAGGGCTTGGAATGGAAGTCTAGAGCCCTAACCAATGGAAAGAATTACTTTAAAAGAAAAAAATACTTAAACTTTGAAAAGAGAGGGCTTGGAACAGAAGTTAAGAGTCCTAATTAAACATCTCTTAATTAAGTATGTTTGGAGACACTTGGAAGATTTGATGGACTATTCAAGATATAAAAGAAATAAGAAAAAGAAGTCAGAGAGAACTTTATTTTAGACTTTAATGGAAAACTTTAAATCCCTCTATTCCCTGAAATTTGTGACTAGAAGAAAGTTAAAGAAACTATTAAAATGGGATAAGTGAAAAAGGAAAACAAACGGAGACAAAGGGAAAGCGTGGTTTTTAGAAATTAAAATGGACACTGTGTTAATTGCAATCGTAATTCAAAAAATATTTAAAGATAGAAGAAAAATGAAAGTAAGAAATTGTTTTTTGAGATTTTAAAATAATTTTAATGTGCCTTTAAGAGGCACTTAAGAGAAGATTCTGGATTAGAAAATTGACTTTTAAGAAACAAGAAGAAACCTAACTGCTACTTAAAATGGCTACTTAGTTATCTGCAATTGTATCAAAGGGTGACATCTACAGGCAAAGGAAGAAAAGTAAGACCTGAATAGCTTTTGTTTTAGGACTATTTCCATGAAGATTGAGATGCTGGTACGATTGTATGACTGCTTCAAGAAAGGACTTCAGATGCCTTCCTCTTAACTGAAGATTTAAGCAAAGAACTTTATCATTTAAATAAGAATACAAGTGATAACTATGGATTACACAAGATTTTGGACAAGAAACTTGTTTTTTATGATTTTGAAATTTTAAAGAAATATTATTGCTTATGATTTGTAATTGTATTAAATAGTGATTTCTAGAAGCAGAGAAAGAATGTAAGAATTGAATAGTCTTTGTGATTTCAGGACTATTCCTATGAAGATGGAAAGGTTGGTGTGATTGCACGACCATTTCAAGAAAGGATGTTGAATGGCTGCTTTCAGATCTATACTAAATTTATGTAAGAATAAAAGTGACAACTATAGAATAATTTTTAAGGAGAAAGTTGTTTTCTATGATCTGAAATTTTAAAGAAATATTGTTACTTATGATTTGCAACTGTATTAAATAGTGATTTCTAGAGGCAGAGGAAGAACGTAAGAATTGAATAGTTTTTGTGATTTCAGGACTATTCCCATGAAGATGGATAGGTTGGTGTGACTGCACGACCGCTTTAAGAAAGGATGCTGATCTATACTAAAGATTTTAATAGAGAATTATATGGATGCAAGAATATAAGTGACAACTATAGAACAACTTCTAAGGATGATTTGGGGAATGAGGGAAAGATTACAGATTAAGAGAGGGAAGGAAGGAAAGGAGTATTGAAAAATTTAATAGGTTATTTTTTATTTTATTTTATTTTATTCTTTTCTCTTTCTTTTCTTTTTTGCTTTCTTTTCTTTTTAAGAATATGCAAGGAATTTAAAATGTTTAGTGATAAAACTTCCAAGGGAATAGTAACAATAATCACCCCTCTCATTTTAAGCTGTTTTTTGTTTTTTATTGAGAATTGATGATATGGAAGCATATGCTACTTAGAGGCAGAGGAAGTTGATAAGAGGTCTTTGTGATTTCAGGACTAATCCTAAGTAAGATGGAAATGTCTATGTGATTGCAGGCCAGCTTTATGAAAGGGTTTTTAGATGGTCTGACCTCTGATTAAAAGTAATTCAGATGTTTACATTTGTGAAATTTAAGAAGTTAATAGAATTATTAATGAGGTTTTGGGGAATTTAAATATGGGGACTAGACTTCATTTAAACTTTAATGGTATGGAACACAATTTTTACTAGAGATGTGCAATAATTATTAATTTGAATGAAGGAGAAGGAAAAATATTGTATAAATATGAAATTTGAAATATTTTTAAGGATGTACCTGACTGACACTCTGTTCACAATGATGTTTTTTATTATTATGTTTATAAAAAAATTGCAAAAAAAAATTTAAAAAATAAATGGAAGAAATCCTTCTGTGTCACATTAAAAACTCGACAGTGGGAGATTTTAATTATTATGATATCTACTGGAAATTAACAATTATAGTCCTCTCTTGCTTATAACCTCTCTCACAGAAAGTGGAAGAAACAAAGGGAGAGGGTTCTATTTTGGACTCAATCATTTTTAATTTTATGTACGTGCGTATGTATAAAATACATTTATTGTATTGATTATATAAGAGAGTCAGCTGGCTGGATGACCTGGGGCCAGTCATTCTCTCTTAGTCCAACTCACCTCACAGGATTATTGTGGGGAAAATAAGAACAATATGTATTAGGTGTGTTTGCTGCTTTGAATTGTTTATAAAAATAATAAAAATAGGACACAACTCAAAACAAATGAATCAATCAATCAATTAATGTGTCAGTCTCTATGATGCTTGCTTGCTTTCGGCTGCCATTGTAACGGGAGTGGGGAGGATTTGCTGGTATTTAGGAGTTGGGGAAGTGAGCTGGTGGAGATGTCTCGAAAAAAGGGAGGAAAATTCTCACCTAATTCATGATCTTATCCAGGGGGGCGCCGCGGACCTTATGGGCGTTACGGAGACCTGGTTGGGTGCAGAAGGGGGCGTGCCCCTTGTTGAGATGTGCCCACCGGGCTTCCGTGCATTCCATCAGCCGAGGGCTCAGGGTAGGGGTGGGGGGGTGGCGGTTGTGATTAGAGAGAGTCTGGAGCCGAGGGAGACCACTGTACCTCAGATTGCCGGGTGCGAATCCCTCTTGGTGAGATGGGGTCATAGGTGTCAGATGGGCTTGCTGGTCGCATACCTGGCTCCTTGCTGCGTGACAGCTGCCCTGCCCGAGCTCCTGGAGGTGCTGGCCGGGGTGGCAGTTGAGACCCCCAGACTTTTAGTCATGGGGGACTTTAACTTGCCATCTTCCGGCTCGTCATCAACAGCAGCTCGGGAGTTCATGGCTTCCATGACGGCCTTGGACCTGACCCAAGTAGTTGATGGCCCTACTCACATTGGGGGTGGCACTCTGGACCTGATTTTTGTCTCTGGTCAGTGGTCGAGAGATCTGGACTTAAAGGAAATAGTCACTGAACCTTTGTCATGGTCAGATCACTCTCTCCTTCGTCTGGACTTTCTGACCGCCATTCACCACCGCAGGGAGACGGAGCCGATTCGTTGGTTCCGTCCCAGGCGCCTGATGGACCCGGAGGGTTCGGACGGAGCTTGGGCCATTTCCTGAGGTCTGGCTCACGGCTCGGCTGAGGAACTTGTTGCGGCCTGGGAGCGGGCGCGGCGGGGCCTTAGACCGTGTCGTGCCTTTGCGGCCTCTGACCCGGCGCAGGTCCCAACCGGCTCCTTGGTTCTCCGAGGAGCTGAGAGGGATGAAGCGCCGGAGAAGACGCCTAGAGAGTTCCTGGAGGTCCAGCCGTTCAGAAGCTGATCGGACACTAGTGAAGTCCTATACTAGGGCTTACCTAGTGGCATTGAGAGAAGCGAGGCGTAGATACGCCTCCTCCCTCATTGCATCGGCAGATAACCGCCCAGCCGCCCTGTTTCGGGTGACCCGCTCCCTCCTACACCAGGGAGAGCGGGATGACCCGTTGCAGGGACGTGCTGAGGAGTTTAACGGTTATCTATACGATAAAATCGTTCAGCTTTGGGATGGTTTGGACCAAGATTGCGGTGATACGGGTGAGACGACTGAGGGTGGTCTTGGTGACATTTTATGGGATGAGTTTGACCCTGTCGCTCCCGAGGACATGGACAGGCTGTTGGGGAGGCTGAATGCCACCACGTGTTTACTGGACCCGTGCCCCTCCTGGTTGGTGCTGGCCACGCAGGAGGTGACACGAGGCTGGCTCCAGGCGATTACGAGCGCTTCCTTGGTGGAGGGTGTCTTTCCGGCCGCCTTGAAAGAGGCGGTGGTGAGGCCCCTCCTCAAGAAGCCTTCCCTGGACCCGGCTGTTTTAGGTAATTATCGTCCGGTCTCCAACCTTAACCAGGCGAAGGTTGTAGAGAGTATGGTGGCATATCAGTTTCCCTTGCACCTGGATGAAACTGTCTATCTAGACCCGTTCAGTCCGGTTTCCGGCCCGGTTACAGCACGGAGGCGGCTTTGGTCGCGTTGGTGGATGATCTCTGGAGGGCCAGGGATGAGGTTGTTCCTCTGCCCTGGTCCTATTAGACCTCTCAGCGGCTTTTGATACCATCGACCATGGTATCCTGCTGCGCCGGTTGGAGGATTGGGAGTGGGAGGCACCGTTTATCGGTGGTTCTCCTCCTATCTCTCCGACCGGTCGCAGTCGGTGTTGACAGGGGGCAGAGGTCGGCCCCGAGGCGCCTCACTTGTGGGGTGCCGCGGGGATCGATCCTCTCGCCTTCTGTTCAACATCTACATGAAGCCGCTGGGTGAGATCATCAGTGGGTTCGTGTGAGGTACCAGCTGTATGCGGATGACACCCAGCTGTACTTTTCACACGGACCACCCCAGCGAAGCTATCAGTGCTGTCCCGGTGTCTGGAGGCCGTCGGGTCTGGATGGGGAGAAACAGGCTCAAGCTCAATCCCTCCAAGACAGAGTGGCTGTGGATGCGGCATCCCGGTACAGTCAGCTAAATCCGCGGCTGACCATCGGTGGCGAGTCATTGGCCCCGATGGAAGGGTGCGCAACAGCGTCCTCCTGGATGAGCGGCTGTCTCTAGAAGATCATTTGACGGCCGTCTCCAGGAGAGCGTTCTACCAGGTTCGCCTGGTGCGCCAGTTGCGCCCCTTTCTGGACCGGGAGGCCCTATGCACGGTCACTCACGCTCTCGTGACGTCTCGCCTGGATTACTGCAATGCTCTCTACATGGGGCTTTCCCTGAAGGGGCTCCGGAGGCTACAGTTAGTCAGAATGCGGCTGCGGGTGATAGATGGAGCCTCGTGGCTCCCGTGATAACACCCATCCTGCGCAGGCTGCACTGGCTACCTGTGGCCTTCGGGTGCGCTTCAAGGTTTTGGTGACCACCTTTAAAGCGCTCCATGGCATAGGGCCGGGTTATCTACGGGACCGCCTACTGCGACCAGATACCTCTCACCGACCCGTGCGCTCTCACAGAGAGGGACTCCTCAGGGTGCCGTCAGCTAGGCAGTGTCGTCTGGCGGCGCCCAGGAAGGGCCTTCTCTGTGGGGCTCCCACCTCTGGAACGAACTCCCCAGGACTCCGTCAACTTCCAGATCTTGAACCTTCCGTCATGAGCTCAAGACTCATTTATTCATCTGTGCAGGACTGGCTTAGATTTTTAAATTTAGAGGGGTTTTAAATTGATTTTAATATTTATATTTCTATTTTTAATAATTGGTATTAATTATTGGCATTAGAATAAGTCTTTTAATGATTATTTTAATTTGTATATTGATGTTTTTATATGCCTGTAAACCGCCCTGAGTCCTTTGGGAGATAGGGCGGTATATAAGTTTAAATAATAAATAAATAAATAAATAAATACAGGCTTCAGAGCAGCTGTGGAGGGAGCTGATAGTTGTCAAGGTCAACTGTTCCAGCATACCAGATAGATGGGGCCATCTGAAGAACCACCCCACATGACACCTTGGGGAGCTGTGGAGTGGACACTCAGCCTGGATCCTTGGGGGGAGGGATTTGGGATTGCTTTCAATATGTAATTTTCACGCCTATTGCCTCAGATTTTGCTTTTCTTTCATTGCATTCAGTTCATACTCAGTAAAAGTACCTTTCTCTACTAATATGGAGTTGGGGTTTTTCTTTCTTGAGTTTTGAATGGAGGCACATCTTGAGTTCTTTACTCAAAGGCTTCAAACAGAGCAATCTGTCCCAAACACTTTAGTAGCCCTTGCACAGATGATCTATAGGCTGAATCACAAAATCTACAGCTCTATATAGATTCTTTTATACGCAAAATGCATTATACTACTAAGGCAACCCTCCCAAAAAAAGAATATTCTTACTTGATTTTCTTGAGCTTCTAGACGTGTCCTTAGACAGTGACATTCAGTTTGTTGCTCCTGTGCCATTTTTCTTTCTCCTTGTACTGTCCTGATCTCTTGCTCTCTCGTTGGTTTGACAGCAGACTGCAATTGTTTCGACCCCACTTTTGTTTGTGCTTCTTTATCTCTTTGTACCTCCAAAGTATGAACATCATCTTGTTTTTTATTTTGCATCATTGACCCTGTAACCTGAACAGTGTTTTGGACAGCTTGTTCTTGTTGAAAGTCTTTACAATGCAGATGCATTTCTTCCATCTGTTTCTTTGAATCGAATATCTGCTGCTGTGATTTCTCAATTATAGCCAAAAGTTTCATAGAATTGGACCTTTCTAAATGCAACTGTGCTTGCAATTCCTGCAATGAATCTTTATGTTTACAAGACCCACATTCATTTAATCTCATAGTCAGATGTTCTGTCAAAACACGTTCATGATTCAAGGCAGTTAACATGTCTGCATTTTGTTTTTTTTCAATATCTAAATTTTTTTGCAGTTCCAACAGTTTATTCTGATCCTTGGATAATAAAGCCTCACAGCGAGAATGTTCAATTTGGAGTTCTTTACGGAGATTACTGTTTGCTGATTGTTCATGTTCTAAAGCCACAGTTAATTGATTGTTCTGAATACATTGTAACTCCAAGGCAGCTTGCAATTCCTGTACAACACAAACATATATTTACATTAATTTACACTAAAATTCAAACTTGAATATGTATGAAGTCTAATACAATGCAATTTCACGGAAATTAAGATTTGAGTCCAGAGAGCTTTAAGAAAAATCGATAGAACAATATGTAATTTTCACCTCTTTAAGAAATGCAAAGAAACAATTTCACCAGCGAAAGAAGGTCTATCCTTTGTACTTGTGTTTTCAGCTTTGGGCTACACCCTCCTGAAAATAAATTGGTTTATAAAACAGCAGCATAGAATCAGGGAATGAGTCTGTCCTAACAAGCACCGGCAAGGGCATGAAGACAGGGACAGTTTCCCAAACATTTTGTTGACACCTAATTGGACAATGACTGACACCAGGGATTGGCCAGGAACAAGAGAAAGTTAACTGTATCTTTTGTGCGGGAAAATGTCAGATCCAGCTTTGCCTTTTCTGTAACCACTTTGGCTTTAGTAAAGTACACTTTTGGCTAATCATGGGCCAGGAGTCTTTCTTTCCTAATTAATCAAGTTGGGACAGTTGACAGTTGGATTTAGTAAAGTACACTTTTGACAAATTCTAGTCATGGACTAAATTGTTCCAATGACTATCTACTCCAGATTCATTACACTTATCAAGAAATACAATAAAATAGAGATACAAAAATAAAAGCCCTCTCTACACATTCAGGTGTTAAATATTGATATAAATTTTATATAAATTTATATTTATGATAAAAAATAGGGAAAATCCTCTTTTTATTGTTTGTAAAAAAATGAAAGTGCTATACTGAATTGGTTATAGCTGTCTTTTCACTGACACATCTTTCTTTACTGTAAAAACTGAATATTAGATGATCTTTGCAAGATCTGATTGAAAGGAATCCTTTAAGTATTTGAGTTTTATTTTTCCTAAGTAACTGACCTGGCAAGTTTGTACCTTAGTATATTTGGAGGCAAATAAATAAAATAATTGGATGGTTTTATCCTCTTTTACATTTAAAAAGTATTAACAGCACTACATGGAACTTAGCTAACAAAAAATGAAATGTAGACTGAACTTCGATATATTTATGAAAATTCATGGTTAAATTAATTTCAACTAATATTTTACCTAGTATTATTTTCTTGTCCAAAACTATGCTATAGAACCAAGTGGTTAACTGACTAGCCTAAATGAGTGCTTATAGAGTTAGAGAACCAAAACACTTCGATACATCATGTCCCAATTTCTTTGATTTGAATAGAGGTATAACATTTAATCTAACTATAGTATTCCTTTGTTTTTCAAACAAGCTATTTAAAATTATTACATGGGCGGCAGGGGTGAAATGCTCCCGGTTTGGACCAGATCATCCGATCCAGCAGCGATGGCAGCGGGTGGTTCGGAGAACTGGCAGCAAAAATCCCTGCCGCCCCCCTTCCCTGGCCCATGCCCAGCTGAGCCCCGCAATCATCAGGGTTGTTTTTTTTTACTTCTAAAAGCATTTTTTCTTCAGCCGAAAAAATGCTTTTAAAAGTAAAAAAAAAAAAGGCTTCTGATGATCACACAGCTCAGCTAGGATTGTAAGACCCCTTAGGAAGCATTTTTTTCTACAAAAAATGCTTCGAAAGGGGTCTGGCGATTCCAGCTGAGTAGCCTGATCCCTTTAAAAGCAATTTTTTTCTTTGGCCAAAGAGGATGTAAAAAGAATGCCTCTAAAGGGTTCGAGCGATCCCAGCTAAGTATCCTGATCCTTTTAAAATCAATTTTTTTTACAGCTTCTTCCGTCAAAGAGGCTGTAAAAAAATTGCTTTTAAAGGGATCAGGCAACTCAGCTGGGATTGCCAGAACCCTTTAGAAGCATTTTTCTACAGCCTCTTTGGCCAAAAAGGTTATAGAAAAAATGCTTTTAAAAGTTTTTTTTTTAAAAGTTAGCCACGCCCACCCAGTCACATTACCACCACCAAGCCATGCCCACAGAACCGGTAGTAACAAATTTTACATTTCACCCCTGATGGACGGCATGGCTAGCACTGTGACGATATGACAGAAGCTCCATGGGGCACCGTGGAAAACATTGAAATCCCCCTGTCCAGGGGTCCATAGAGACCCTAGCTTACCCTGTAAGGGTGGGTGAAGAAGAGACATACCCTGCGAACCACAGGGAGACTACAAATCCCTGTGGGAACAGAGGAAAACTTCTCGGACTGGCGAGGAGTGATAGACGGCCATTATGAGCTGTCAGAAGCCACAGCAGCCATACCGGAAAGTTAAAAGAAGAAGAGTGTCAAGCGGTGTGTTTGCTCTAGGTGATTTTTCTGAACTCTGTTTTAAAAGATTTGGCTATCCCTCAAAACTGGAGCTTATCGAGACTGAGACTAAAGAATAGGAAGTGGGATTGTAAATTTTCCACCTCCGAATTTGGCGGCGAAGAAGCCTTTAGACACTAACAAAAAGGACATAGAAGAAATTATTATTGTGTCACAAGTAAATGTGGAAGAGATAGAAAGAAGAGACTAAGGCACTATTTGGGGTGAAGTTCTGTTGTCCCCTTTTTATTTTTAAATTTGGAAACTTTTGATTATAAAATGGAAAAACTGTAAGCGTTAAAATTAAGGATTGACAGGACAAAAATAGAGGAAATAGAACAAGTGTGCCATCTACTGGTACCTGCTGGCAGAGAAAGTGTTTAAGAAGTGAAAGGACTTCTGAATAGACATGACCTTGGAATGTGGATTACAGTAAATGAATAAGAACAAAATCCTGACACCAGCAATTTGTTCAGTCTGGAAGGCTGGAGTAGAGAGTGGAAGAACTATGACAGTGCAAAATTAGCAGCTCTTGGGTTCTAACAGATAATAAATAGGCAAGCAGGATGAAGTTGGGAACATTTTGAATAGAACGCCTTTGGAGTGTTTCTCTTTTTCCCTTCTTTTATTTTGTTGCTTCCTGCCCTCACTTGAGACCTTAAAACCCAGAAGTTTGGAAACTACAAAGACTTGACAAATTGGACTGGAGTAATAAAGTATTTTGGTGAAATACAATTAATCTTTGGTATTATAACTATAGAAGAAGAAAAGAAGAGACTATAACAGTTTTACAAGAACTCTTGGGATATTCTGTGAAAGATTGTTGGGGACATACGTGGGCCTAAGTGGAGTATAAATAAATTTTGATAGACTGCCTACTAAAGAGGAAGAGAAGAAAAATCAAAGACAACTTAGAAGAGATATGTTGGTTTGTCCTATAAAACCATAAAATCTTGTAGAGACATATCCTGGATTTTGTGGACTTTAAGGAAGTAATTAGTACCCGTATTCATATTCTATTTCTACTGTATATAATATTGTGATAAAAAAGAAGAGAAGACGGGTGAAAAACAAAATTAAAAGTACTTTTGAATTGATATATTATAGGCTAGCTGGACAGAAGTGGTAAAAAGACTGATAGAGGAAGCTAGTAGTGAGAGTATGGTTATAAAAAGGTTGCTGAAGTTGGGAGGCAACTGGGAGGGAACGGTGGAATAGTTGGGAGTGTTGGGAAAGATGAAGAAAACTGCTTCGGCTCCCTCTTCAGCAACGTCATCGGCTGCCCCAAGTCCGGCAAGCCAGAGATCCTTGGATAAGTTTCTGTTGCAGGAAAGAAATGCAATCTGCTAAACAAATAATTCCATCAACACTGTCAAACTATGTACTGAATCTGCACTACTATTAATCATCTCATAGTTCCCATCACCAATCTCTTTCCACTTATGACTGTATGACTATAACTTGTTGTGGCAATCCTTATGATTTATATTGATATATTGACCATCAATTGTGTTGTAAATGTTGTACCTTGATGAACGTATCTTTTCTTTTATGTACACTGAGAGCATATGCACCAAGACAAATTCCTTGTGTGTCCAATCACACTTGGCCAATAAAAATTCTATTCTATTCTATTCTATTCTATTCTATTCTATTCTATTCTATTCTATTCTATTCTATTCTATTCAATGCAGGTGGAAACAAAAGCAATGTTCCAATCAATACAGAAGTCAATGACTAAACTACATGAAAGAATACAAAAAATGGAGAAAACATCCAACAAATAATGATATAGAGAATACCAATTTCTGGCAAAAAAATTGATTAAAAATAACGTACAGATGGTTGATACCTGAAGATTTATTGGTGACTTGGCATGAGGAAAGATTTAGGTTAAATTCAAAAGGACAAGGCAATTGAGTTTGATGAGCAACACTTCACCATGGAGGAAGAGAATGAGAAAATAGAGAAAACAAATGCTAAGAGACAAGAAGTTTTGGCCAGAGAAGAACCACTATGGTTAAAAGAGAGTGAAATGGAGGAAAAAGGATAAACAGAACGGGAAGGAGTTAGAGCAAAAGAACAGAGAGAAACAAGAACCACTAGAACAATTAGACCTATTTACAAGTAAAAGATGGAAGAAGAAATTACTTAAATGTCAGTTAATGTCAAAGGAATGAACTCCCCAATAAAAAGGAAAAACTTTTTAAACAAATCTGACCTGTCTGTGGGAAGTACATATTAAAAATGACAATTATAAATTTTTGGAAAACCCTAAAATAGGAAAACTATATGCTTCATTACCACAGCAGAAAAAAAAGAGGGGTGGCCCTCTTCATCAAAGAATCAATAGAATCAAAACAAATTTACAAAGATGAAGAGGGGAGAATTCTGATGGTAGAAGTAACGATAAATTTTAAACAGACACTATTAACAGTAATACATACACCAAATACCAAGCAAGAGGTCTCTTATGAGCAACTACATAAGAAAATTATAGAAATGGAGTATGATAACATTTGTATTGTGGGAGATTTTAACGCAATTGTCGATGTAAAATTAGACTATAAAAGTAGTAAAACAAATCAAAAAGCTAGGACAACTTTACCAAAGACCATTTTTAAAATGACGGAGGAAATAGGAATTAGAGATCCGTGGAGAGAATCAAAACCAGAGAAAAAAACAATACACTTTTTATTCAAATATGCTTAAATCATGGTTGAGAATTGACATGATATGGATGTCATCGGAATTGCAAGAGAATATACAAGTAGAAGTGGAATCAAACATTTGGGCAGACCATAATTCAATAAAAGCTAAATGGAAAGAACAAATAAGAAAACCAAGATGGACATTAAAGCAATCAGCATTGGAAGATAAAGAGTTTATACAAACAATGAAGACAGAAAAGGATTTATTTTTTAAAAAGAATAAAAATGGAGAAACATCCCTGCAAAATGTATGGGACACGACCAAAGCATACTTTAGAGGATTAGTGATCTTTTATATAGGAAGGAAAAATAAGGAGAAGAAGAAAAGACGAAAGAGATTAGAAGAAGAATACAAGATTCAAACTGAAATTACAGAGATACCCACAAAAATTAGTAAATGGAATTAATAAAACATGAATTAAACATCTTAGAGAAAGAGGAATTGGCAAAAAAAAATTAAAGCAGCCAAACAGAACTTCTTCAAAAATGCAAACAAGCTGGGAAGATGGCTGGCCTTCAGACTTAAAAAAGAGAAAGAAAAGAAAGCGATACATAAACTACAAGATGAGACATGTACAATTCAACATAAAAATGAAGACAAGAAAAAAATTAAAAGAATTTTATGAAAAACTATACAGCAAAGAAAACATACTATGGTTGAAGACAAAATTAATCAATATTTAGAAGAAGCCAATTTACCAAAAGTGTCAGAAGCAATGAAGACAATGTTGAAGGAAAGAATAACAAAGGAGTTAATAGAAGCAATCAAGAGGCAAAAAAATGACAAAACACCAGGACCAGATGGCTTACTGGCAGAATTCTACAAATACTTACAACACACCATAGGTCCATATATACTCAGTCTACAACGAAGCACTGTTTGAAGCAAAGATTCCCAAAACATGGACGGAGGCAATTACAACATTGATACCTAAAGAAGATTCTGATTTACTATAAATAAAAAACTATAGAGATATTATTGTTAAATGTAGACTATAAAATTTATGCCTCAATAATTGCAAGTAGACTGAAATTTTTTTTGAATGACTTCATACATGTAGATCAGAATGGATTTTTACCCGAGGCAAATTAAAAACATTATGTGGATGATCCTGAATACATTGGAATACTATGAGATGCACTCCAGAAAGCAGATGGCATTGATTTTTCTTGATGCACAGAAAGCTTTTGACAATTTGAACTGGCAACTTATGTTCTTACAATTAAAACAGATGGACTTTTGAGAGATATTTATCAATATGATTAAAACACTATACCAGAAACAAAAAGCAAAGGTGATTATAAATGGTGATACGACTGAGAACTTTAATATAACAAAAGGTACAAGGCAAGGCTGCCCTCTATCCCCGTTGTTATTTATATTAACCTTAGAGGTGTTAGCTAGAAATATGAGACAAGATAGTGAAATAAATGGCATGAGAATAAAGGAGGAGGAGTATAAGCTACAGGCATTCACTGATGACTTGGTATTTATTCTAGAAGATCCACAGGAAACAGGACCTAAATTAATCGCAAAAATAGAAGAATATGGTGCAGTTGCAGGACTAAAAATAAACGAAGAGAAAACGAAAATATTGGTGAACAACTTACAGATAAACAGAAGAGATAATTTACAAGAATAATGAACATGCAGATTGTAAAGAAAGTTAAATATTTAGGAGTCCAATTAACACCAAGATGTGTATGTCTTAAGATAACTACGATAAACTGAAAACACATATTAAGACAGACTTGGAAAACTGGAAAAACTTACAATTGTCCCTATTGGGTAGAATAGCAACAACTAAGATGACTATTTTGCCAAGATTATTGCACCTATTTCAGACAATCCCAATAAAGCTGGGGAAAAATATTTTGAAGAATTAAACAAGATATTAAAATTTGTATGGCAAGGTAAAAAAGCGAGAACAAAATTAAAAACAATGATTGATAGTATCTACTATATGTTTGTATGTTGATAGGATCGTGATTATGAGGATGTTTAAATTTTAACACTTTTGTTACACAAAAAACACACTGTTCAATTTAGAAATGGAATTTGTGATATAAAAACAATAAAATGGATAAAATTATTACATGAATTAATTTGTTTATTTATATTTGTTCTTAACATAATGAATGCTTAATTTTCTTGAAACAGGATTTGAAGACAAGAATATAAAAAACAGTGTAGCAATAGGAGTTATCACTTTCATGAGATGTTTTACCTCTATAGCTTTTGATTTTTCATCCTCTTTTATTTTATGCTGTTTCTGCTGTTCATCCAACTTAATCTGTAATTCTATATTTTTAAGATGTTCCCTCTGTAAATTCTCAAGTGCTGCTGTAATACTTCTCTCTTTATTTTCCAATGCAGAACTATAACATAACATTTTAAAATATTATTTATAAATATTGTTACTCTATTGTTTTTCAGCAAATTAGATCTTTAATGAACAAAAATAAAATCAATATATTTTTCACATTATAGATTTTAATCACAGTGGTAAAAAAAATTAAATTTCTTTTTATGAATCTTTTCATGCTGGTATCAAATACACAATATAAAAATGATTATCTGTGCACACACAGCTGAAAACATAAACTAGGAACGGTATGTATCAATACAAAATTAGGGCTATGTGAAAAGGACAACTAAAATAAGAAATCATAACAATAATGAATTACCACAATAAAATTAATAAAAATAGTTCTTTATGAAGGAAGCAGGTATTTTATTAACAAAGTTGTAAACAGCCAAAGAGAATTTGAACATCTATAAATTAGAAGTCGCTTAAAAGAATCTCAGAAGTGAGCCTTTATACTATACAGTAGGGATTGATTCTATATACTCTAAAATGATCAGTGAATTGGTGTGGACCACCCCCTTCTGTTCAAATTCCCATGAACAGAACTAATGATTTAATGAGTGAGATAAGGGGCCATGAAAATCCTACATTTTCCTTTTTTCTTATGCAAATTTTAAGAACAAATATACATTAACCCTATGCCAGAAACATAGTAGGTTACTGGGAGGGCTTTCCACGTGCAATTTACTTTGGAGTAACTTATATGTATGATAAATAAGAACATGCTGCATACACACACAAACAAATATTTGTATGAATGAACATTCAAACACACTAGTGTACATCTTCCCCTGATGCATTTATATTTTGCTGATATCCAGGCTGACATTCTCCCCATCTTTCTTCCTCTTCCATTCCAGGATATAGCTTACTTTTTTCCCTTCTCTACCCTCTTCTATGCACAAGAGAGATTTCCAAGTTCTCCTCCTTCTCAGAGAAGATGGTTACTAAGTTCTTTCCAAAGGTCCATATTGGTGTGCCTTTCACCTGAAAGGGGAAGAAATGAACCTCTGGATCCCAGCACCATCCAAAAGCTCCTTCTCCCACTTGGCACTTTGTTTTCCAGTTGAGTCTGTTGAGAATGGTGGCTGATTCCAGACTGTTCCTGTGTGGAATTGGGATATTTTGCATGGTTGTGCAAAGCACTTGAAAGGGCAGGAATAAAGATAGGAGTCAATCTCTCTTTGTTCCTTTCTGCTGTTTTTCTCTTATCCTTTCTTGGTTTGTCTGTTAACAGGCCCTAATGTGTAACACTGATCCCACATAAACAAATGAACATTGGTGCCAAGTCAAGAGGATGTACCACAACTCATCCCTCCCCACATCAACCATTGTTTACTCTGGTTTGGTCACCCATGGGTATGATTCAAATAGCTGAACAGTGGCACTATTAATGGTCCTGCTGCATTTGTAATACAGTACAACAGAACAAATAAAACTAAGGAGAAATTTCCTGACAGTAAGAACAATTAACTAATGTAACAGCTTGCCTTCAGAAGTTGTGGGTGCTCCATCACTGGAGGCTTTTAAGAAGAAACTGGACAGTCATTTGTCTGAAATGATACAGGGTCTCCTGTATCATTTCAGGAGCAGGGAGTTGGACTAGGACCTCCAAGGTCCCTTCCAACTCTATTATTCTGTTCTGTTTTGTTATTCTGTTCTGTTATTCTTACAAGGCAGCTTCCTGCACCACAGAGCACATGTCTGAAGATACATAGGTTCCAGAGACAGTGGTTCTATCAACTGGGGTTGCAGGCTGACATTGGTTCACCACCATCTCTCCTTGCAAAATAGCTGCCGTACTACAGAAAGGGAAGAGGACATGAACCCTCATTTACCCCACTTCCTTAGGACTTGCAAATGCCCCTCCCAGCTTCCGTTTTTGCAAAATGCTCAAGGAGGGCTTTGCCGGCAAAAAATGGTGGTTCAGCAGGATGCACGCGCCCCTCCTGCACGCGCCCCTCCTGTCCTCAGATCTCACCGGCAAAGGCTTTTTGCAAAATCGACTAGAGCCTATAGGGACGCCTATAGGAATCTTTCTTCCCTGTAGAGCCTCGGCAATTCTTTGCTCAAGGTGAAGGAGACAGCTCCATTGATCATCAAGACCTACATAAGGTAAGTGACCCGGTAAGGCAGAATTGGGGGGGGGGAGCACTTAAACCTCGTGCACTTAATAACCCACGTGGGCGAAAGCCTGGAATGATCGCATTTAAGTTACGTGATTCATTCTTACGAATGCTAGGGTTACAAATATAATTGGCAAGCTCCATTACATTCAAAACTCGAGGCCTACCTTTATATGGGAATAAAAAAGAAAGATAATCCTAGTGATCCTGGTTACAGAGCTCTTTGGCAGAAGTCCCTTGTATAGACAAGCTGGCTACTACAACACCCTCCACCTAAAATTTGCCTATGATCCCATTCTCCAGAGTATTGCAAACTTTTTGTTTAAAAATCCTTGTGGAAAAAAAGAGACAGTTTGCATAATATAGCAATGAATTAACAAAAATGTAAGGCAGAATCCATTTGGAAATCTTTACCTGTATTTAATTACTTCATTTTGGGTATCTTGTAAAGATTTTTCTAATCTCTCATTTGTTTGTTTGCTCTCACAAAGATCTGATTTCAAATTCAATATTGCAGTGTGTTCCTGTTTCAGCAATTCGTGCATTTCAGAAGCTTTCTCTTGTTCATGTTTTAGGAAAGCCTGCAAGTCATTTGAAATGGATTGTTGTTGCTGAAGTTTGTATTCTAGAAGTTCAACTGAAAATAAATTTAAACATTGCAAAATGTAAATACATAAATCTATTTCTAAGCTTTCTATATTTTTCCCAAATATATTTTCCCAATATATTCCCTTTACCATTTTTAAAAATAAAGTTTCAATTTAGATGGAAGGCCAATGAGGATAATAAGATAGTCCTCAACTTAGCACACTTCATTTAGTGACCGTTTAAAGTTAAAATGACAGTGAAAATGACTTATGACAATTTTTCCCACTTACAACCTTTGCAGCATTCCCATAGTCATGTGATAAAAATTTAGACACTTGCACCTAGCTCACTTTGAAGGTTGCAATGTCCTGGATCATGTGATCACATTTTGAAACCTACTGATAAGCAAAGTTAATGAGAAGCCAAATTCACTTAATAACTGTATTACTAACTTAACAACTGCAGTGTGTAACAGGAATGGTCATAAACGGGGCAAAACTCACTTAACAGCTGTCTTGCTTAAACAACAGAAATTTTAGGTCCAATTGTGTAAATCAATTTTTATGTTTAATATTTATTTATTAAATATTATAATATAAGTAAAGGTTTCCCTCGCACATACATGCTAGTCGTTGCTGACTCTAGGGGGCAGTGCTCATCTGTTTCAAAGCCGAAGAGCCAGTGCTGTCCGAAGACACCTCCGTGATCATGTCGCTGGCATGACCCAACGCCAAAGGCGCACAGAACGCTGTTACCTTCCCACCAAAGGTAGTCCCTATATTTTCTACTTGCATTTTTACGTGCTTTCGAAAGGCAGCTAGGTTGGCAGAAGCTGGGACAAGTAATGGGAGCTCACCCCATTACACGGCAGCACTAGGGATTCGAACCGCCGAGCTGCCAACCTTTCAATCGACAAGCTCAACATCCTAGCCCCTGAGCCACCGCGTCCCAGTAATTATAATATATAAACATTTATTTATTTATTAAAATTAACAATGAGAAGAAAAGAAAAATATATTACCCTGTTGTTCTTGCTTTTTTCCATGATTCTCTGTATTTATAAGTGTTTCTTGGAGTTCCTGTAACTTCTCTTGGTTTTGAAGTTGTGTAAGTCTCAACTGAACTTCAAGATCCTGCATATCAGAAAGCAAACTGTTCCTATCTGAGAATGAAAGATGTTCCACGACTCTCTTGGGTTGCTGCTCCTCCTGAAAAGAAAGTTCATTTCATACACTGAAAGAATATATGGTAGATTTTTAGTAGATGTAAATTCACATGCCTATTTTTTAACGCACAGAATTTAAAACTAATTCAAACTATGAATTACATATCATTTACATTTTTAAGCCATTTGAATTTACATAGAGTTGTAAGATTTTTTCTGATTCCTTAGAGGAAAAATAAAACATTTAATGTGAATTGTTATATTGACACTGGTTTGGATTTGCATGTGTACATGCATGCATATTTCAGTGAACCACATATATGTATAAATAGTAATTTGAGACAAGTAATATATAATTGTTTTGTTCCTAATATGGTATGTGATTTCCAGACTATTTTTTTCTAGACATAAAAAACTGGGGAAAAAATAGCAATACACAGCTGTTTGCTTCAAGTGTAATATTAGTGAACAGAATGTGGCAGTTGAAAATTATCATTTCACTTTACTGCTGCAGGCAAAAGTTTAGACATTTAGTATAATTGTATCATCCTTAAAAATGGAACTTGGTACAACCTATACATAATACAAAATTAATATTGAAATTTCTATGCAAATTTTAATGTACATTTAAGAGTTATGTTCATTTACATAGATTCAAAATAGGAAAATAGTCAACATGACTGATACAAATATTTGGATCTGATTTCAATCAATACTTATTAACACATCCTTATTCCAAATGTTTCCTATAGCCAGCTTTCTATACATGCTTTTAGATTGTTTCCCCACTCTTCTTTGCAAAACTCTTACTTCAGAAATATTCTTAAAGTCTCCTTTGCACTGCATGTTTGAGACTTCCTTACAGATTATCAATAATATTCAAATCTGGCGACAGTAAACATACCAACCTTTATCATTCTTTCTTGCAAATATTTCATAGTTGTTGACTTTTAGGTGTGCTTCAGATTGTTATCTTGCTGAAAAAAACATCCTTTTTCAGCTTTAATTCCTTCATTGTTTGTGGGCCATGACCCTAATCCTTGGTATTTAACTGAATTCATTCTTTCTTCCATTGCATAGTATTTCCTATGCCACTGCTGCCATACCACTTCTACAGCAACTCCATGCTCAATGGTTGGCAAAGTGTACTGTTGGAACAGTTCAGCTTTTCTCAATCCAAATGTCCTGGTTTATCAAGGTTTTTGTATGGTTTAAATGATGACTTATGAAAGGTTGGAGAAAGAATTTATTTCTGACAACTTGCCCATGCAGATCATAATTGCTTAATCCCAAATGGGATTAACTACTTCAGTGAGAGCTAAATTTCCATGAGGTCATTAGTGGTTTGTTATATCCTTTCAATCTGACTAGTTTTCAGGCAATTACAGCATTTTTTCTTTAGTTCTAGAATTTGCTTTTCTATGTATATTGATACATGATGACATCCTAGGTTCTGGGGAAGAACTTGATGCATATGAAAGCAAACCAAAGCTAAAGAATTGGCAACTGCAATTTTCATATCATTTTGTATGTAATAATTACATATTAATTATACACATTAATAATTAGTGACTGTAAACAATATCCATGTACCTTGTTTTCTTTATTAGATTGTTTGAGATGATTCTTCAGTGATTGTATTATATCAACCAAGTTTAGTCTCTCTCTTTGCCAACCCTCTACTGATGGACCTTGTTGAATCTTATCACCATCATCAAGAGGTAGAGGTTTTTCTGATAGAACAAGTATTTTGTAACTCTCATCATATACCATCTTCAGCACAGTCTGAAAAGGAATTAAATATGTTACATAATGAGAACAAAAGATCAATGCTTAACAAGGCATTTACCATTTGAAAGTTTGACTTTCTGCTATGTTACAATTTATAAATTAAGATTCCTACATGCTGTGTCCTTGAAGGAGAAGGAGATATTTAATTATTATTATTCATCTCCATGTCCAGGCTTTTGTGATGGAGGAAGTACAAATTTAATTTCCAGCAACAGTTGCTATTTATATGTTAAGAAAAATACTAAAAGGAAGACAGAGTAAATGGAAAACTTTTCTTTAAATCCTGTCTTCTGTTGAAATCAATAAATACCTTATTTAAAATATTGCTATTTCATATAGATAGTAGATCACCCATTTATTTACGAGACATTACCTTCAACTGTTGCGACATCATTTCTGTTTCTTTTACTGTGGGTGCAGTGACATCTGGAGTCATTCCAAAACACTGCAGAGGTGCCATGACATGGCTGTTTTGGCATACCTTATTTTCTGGCTCTGTCTGATTAAGCTGAAGTATCAAATCTAAACTAGTATCTGAAAAAGAGTATTAAATATGTTATTAAAACAGAACAAATTGTGCAAATGTAGTAGTTGTCTAACCATCTGAATTTCATTTAAATTGTGTAACTAGTCATGTTTATCTCCTTTATAAAGTGCTAACTCACCCTCCTTTATAAATGGGAGAGTTAATTGAACTAGGAATATCTTGGACTTGGACTTTCAGAAAAATGTTCGGCTATTTGCTGGCTCTGTGTTCACTTTCACTTATAACAGTAGATTTATGAGGAAATCCTTTAATGTTAAAGATAATAATATTGTGTTAAATTAGGTCCTTAAACCTAGGAATCTGATAATGAGGAATTATAATTATGATTATAATTAAAGAGAATTATTTTGAAAACTGGAAAAAATAGCATGAATTTTCTAACTTAAGAACTGGATTCAAGAGATAAGTAATTTATCTGTTTTTGAAAAAGCAATTTTATTTACTAATCAAAAAATAACGCAATATGTTTTCATTTGGCAAATATTTCATATTTTACAGTACACAATCAGTTATTCTTTTATTTAGAAACATTTAAATAATATTTAACATTTCATGGATATGGGATATCTACAAATAGATTGATTCCTTCCCTTCCCCCTTGTTTTTTATTACTTTTATGTTATTTTTTCCATTTTGTATTTTTAATGCAATTTGTTAAAATAATAGTAACTAAAATAATAAAGTATATAGTATAACAAAAGGCAAAATGTTTATTGTCCTCTATGAGGGCCAAAGTGCACCAAATGGTAGCATAATTTTCTAATGCTTGTGGTTTGCTGTTAGCTTTTTGTATTTAATTTCTATTCAAATTATCCTTCCTGTTGAAGACTACTTCAGCTTCAATTGCAACAATACACGAGCACACAATAGATTTAAGCTTAATGTTAACCGCTCCAATCTTGATTGCAGAAAATATGACTTCAGTAACAGAGTTGTTAATACTTGGAATACACTACCTGGCTCTGTGGTCTCTTCCCAAACTCCCCAAAGCTTTAACCAAAAACTGTCTACCATTGACCTCACCCTATTCCTAAGAGGTCTGTAAGGAGCGTGCATAAGAGCACAAGCGTGCCTACCGTTCCTGTCCTATTGTTTCCTTTCATTATATCCAATTAATATAGTTATTACACACTTATGCTTATATATATGCTTATATATTGTATAGTTATGTCATGCTTATGCTTATATATACTGTGTGACAAAATAAATAAATAAAATAAAATTAAAATAAAATGACTTCCTAATCTGGTGCTCTCTAGTACACTTCATTTCATCTCCCATATAGCCAAGTCCCTGCCCATGCTAACTAGAGATTATGGATACTGAAATGCACCTTTCCCAGGTAGAAGATCATTCAGGGAGGGGGGGCACAATGACCTTCTAACTTAACTACTTTATTTAAAGCTTCTGTTCTTATAAATTATTCCATATCCTTGTTTAGCCCAAAATATTGTCATGGAATGCCCCCGAGTTAATTCTAGGAAATATGTATCCATGAACTCACTGCTTCCATATTCAGTGCTTGCACTTTGAAGTCTGGACATTGTCACTTTCAGACCATCTTGTAACTCAGGCGGTATCAGAGAGAAGACTTCAGTGTTGTTTACCTATTAGATATCATACATAAAAATGGAATGAATTCCTAGGTATGTTAAAGATTGATCTACAACCACTCTTCCTTTTGTTTATTTAATTAAGGACCCATGTTTATGTTCTGTTTCCATCCTTTTGGAAAAAGGATCTAAAAATAGGCCTAAAAATAGGCCTAAATAGACTAATGTTATAAACAAAAAATTACAAACATCAAAACCAAATCAACACAATTATAAATATAACTAATAGTGTCCAGCAGTTACAAGTTGCTTCAGCAAATATGTTCATTTAAAAGCCCCCCAAATATTTGACTTTGGATATCTGGGCAAAAACTAGGAAAGATGAAATTCATCTGGACTCGTTTAACAGAGAACTTCTACCTCTGGAAATAAATCCCCAGAAGGTCCTTTTCCACATTCTCCCCAAATTCTTTCAAATTATCTTTCAAAAAGCCTGTTCCCAAATTATACAGGTCTAAATCAGTCATAATCTACATTGTGAATATTGAACTAGACCAGTGAAGCTTCTATAACAATAGTGACAAGTTGCACATAACCATATAGCTGAAACAATATGAAACATAAATTTCTGAACATTTTTTCACTATAATATTCTAAACACTTATAGGCTGCTACATGTTAATGTGACCAAACTGATATTTAACATTTACAGTATTAGCTGTGCAAATACAGTGCTAGTCTTTGCATTCAAGAATTAAATGAGTCCTCACTGCTGAATATTCTGAAGCAATGTTTTACATACAACTCATAATATACTGTACCCAAAGGAACCTGAAGTAGGTGATCCTCATAACAGTGACTACAATGATATATTTGCACCCCAACTCGTAGAGAACTCATCTGAGGAAAACAGATTTCTACAGAAACTCTTGTTCTCATAAGAAGTTCTGCAGAAGGGTGATCTTTTTTAGATACACTAATACTTCAGTCCAAACCTGAGCATTGCAAAAATCTCCAACCGTTTCCCAGAGCACTGGAAGCAGCAGATTCAATACTGCAAGAATCCAGTTTTACTAAAAAAAAATCCTATTAGAAAAAAAATCCATTTAGACGGGGGAAACATTCAACTGAATAATAAGACCTAGAACATAAAAAAAGTGAATGTTCTCAGTACCCCTGCTCAGGTAAGAGCTCTAGCTTCACTGGGCAATGAACTGCTGCTCCCACCATAACTCCTATCAGTAATACATTAACAGGCTTCACAAAACACACATGCTTCTTGAAAATTTTTAATAATTTCCCCTCAGTATAAGGGGAGCATGCCATATAAATTAAAGGGCCTTCCACAAAATATTGTAAGACAAAACACATGGCCATCTGAGTGCAGATCATCATGTAGTATGACGGGAAGGAAGTGCCTGGTCCTTTTTTAATTCTTTCTCATTAGAACTGAGCAGCTTGAAAGGAAATTACACATAAGCAAGGAGATAGGAAAACTAGTTTTTATTTTCTCAAGATATTTTGTTTATTCTTAATTTTCTTGAGTACCTTTTATTTTTACAATTGCCCCATGTGCTGGCTACCCAAATTTGCAGAGAAATTCAATCTTTTCCTTTTAGAGACTCCCAATAAGAGAAGATTAAGAATAATTTTCTTACTTAGAGGATGACCCTTGGGCAGACACTACATCACTTCAGGCATACAGAAATCTGAATTGAGAAACTCAGCTTTCTTTTCAGGGAAATCAGATTCTTTGACATCGGTCAGAACATTATATCACAGTTCTTGATAGCTTACATAAAGCTTCACATGGTTTTAATTCTCTTGTTAAAGCAACAATCTTCTATGATATTAAGTAAAACTTAAGCATCCAGAACTGTCAAGACCCCAAATAAATTAGTGACTGATCTAGATTTTATCTGCGTCACTCAACCATGCCTGCTAGTCATCTTGACTAAGCATCTTTCATTGGATGCCATCTACCATATATAACTTCACCTCGCCTTGAGGAGAATTCACCTGCTAAGGTATGGCTCATCAGATGCCTTTGCCTATTCTTCTGAATCCCAGGACATAAGTAGATTTAAGGCTTCCTCTCTCAAATTTTTCCCATCATTAATGCTTCATTTTGATCACTTTTTTCATCCAACAACCAATGCACTAATTATGTCGCTTCCATGAAAAATCCTTTGAAAAATTTCCAGACAAGAACAGGTACTAGAGTAGATAAACCTTTGGCTTAATCTATACAAGTTTGCTTTTATAGCTTGCATGATTCAACATAATCAATATAATCAAATATTATTCAGAAATATTTTGGAACTTGTGTAATTATAGCACCTCTCTAATCATAAAAGTAACCCTTTTTTTAGGTTTTCATGTCAACCTGAAATAAGTGTAGTTGCTTTAAGAATCACATTGAATTAATTTTTTAAAAGCAGACTGATATTCTTTTAGGCTTGTACAGAAGCCTAAAAAAGGGAAAGTCTGCTTTAATATGTAGAGTTGCTGCATTTATGAAAAAAGTGAAGCATTTCTTCCCAATTACTTTCAAAGCATGCACGAGATAATCAGTAACACTTTCTTTGAAACCATTAGCGAATGGGTAGAATAATCCTACATTCAACTGTTATAATAGCTTTCTTATTAGATTAGATTGTGGCAATTGTGTTTATTACTTCCTAAAGTAATTATATTTACTTTCAAGGAGTCGCACGGCAGTATTATCTGAGAATTACCTTTGCTTTCCTGACAAGAGTTCATGGTGAAATGATACAAAAAGGACTATGACAAAGTAATTACCATTCATAACTCATTTAGTAACCATGGGAACTGTTGAAGATACATGACTCAGCAACAAAACAATGTGAATATGGAAATAATTAGTCACTTACTGATACATTTTCTTGTAGACCATTGCACTTGTTAACAGAAGACGTGGGTTCTGAGAACACAGAAGACAAAAAGTCGGGATTGACTGCTGCATCCTCACTGGAATAAGAAACTGGACATTCTAAAACTCTAGGGGTGTCTTCCTGAATGATAGAGTTCTCCGAACATAGGCTTTCAAAAGCTATACTATGCATAACATCAACTTCTGAGAAGGGTGTTAGGGAAAGACTTGCTTGAAACTCTAAACTTTGGTTCTCTTTTCTCATATTCTCGGGAGAATCCCACAAAGTTTTATTCATGATTATATTCTGAAAGCAATTTGGTATTGTTTGAGAGATTTGTGAGTTTTGAAAATCCTGATTTGATTGCCACATATTTTTTAAAAGAAGTTTCAGATTTTGCTGTACTTCATTATGATCTGTTTGCTTCCTCTGAATAAAAGGGATGTCTTGCAGTTGTTTATTGTGAATATTTGGATTTCTGCTCGAGATTTGCAGATTAGTCACAGTATCTTCTTCCTGTAAAAGAATACAAATCTTTAGAAAATTATTGTAAATTGAATACTTTCTAACATTAGCTGAGATAAAACTGAAAACAGGGAGCTTTGTGCAAACATCTTGTTTTCTATAAAAAAAAATGAAGCACAGCTACATTTCTCAGTATGAATTCAGAAGTTTATTTTTCCTAGTCATCTAGCATTCAGTGATACTTCAAAGTGAACTTGTTTGAAATTTCCTAAAGCTGTAGTATTTTTCCCAATAGATATACTGACCCATTCTTTTGATAATATGTTTAGAGTAATTCTGTAAAGATGCATCCTAGCAATATAAGTTTTGGTATGATGACTTGGCAAGCTAGTATTACTGGTGATAGGCACATTCTGCTTACTGAAAAATGATTGATAATTTCTTTATACATCTGAGTTTCTTTTAACCATGTTTATCTTAACCACTTAGTCTCCTATTAAAGATGTAGCAATAATTAGGGATGAATACATACCAGTGGAAAAGAAAAATCAGCAGATGCTGAAAGCATATTATTTGAATCTCTTTCTTCTCCCCCTTTCTCTTTTTCTTCAGAGGGAAAAAAGGCATCAACATCAAGGGTCTTAGGACATGCCACTTTTCCCTGGTAATTGTCTTGGTCATTTTCCATAGGGATCTTCAGCTGTGAGTGAAACAGATCTTTTTCAGACCTTAGTAATTCTAGTTCTTCCACCCTTTTCTCAATTTCAGCCTTCAGTTCTGCAACAGTAACTTGAAATTCATTTATCTTTTTTTGATAAGTGATCTCATTATTGTGCAGTGCTTGTGTCATAATTTTAAGTTCATTTTCAAGTTTCTCAATATTTTCAGTCATATGCTGAACTTTAGCTGCTTGCTCTACATTCTGCTCTGATACTATTTGGAGTTGTAGTTCTGTCTCTAACAGTTTCATTTCTCTCTCTCTTTGGTGAACTTCAAGATCCTGACTACATGAATTCATCTCTTTCATTTCATCTTCCTTTTGCATTACATACTCCTTCAGAAGCATGTGTTGTTCTTGCATTTCTTTGTATAACAACTGTAAAGATGTTAGCTCAGAACAGTGCTGCCTACAAGATTCCTGAACGTTTTCAAGATTTTGTTCTAGAATTTTAAATTCCATTTTAAACTGAGATTCTTTTTCATTAAGCAGCTGCTGCAAAGTTTCTTTATCCATCAAAGACATTTCTAGTTGTTTCTGAAGTTCATTCTGTCTGCTACTAAGCCATACACAGTTGTCATCACCCTTTTCCTTTTCTAAAAGACTTTGTGACCCTTCCTTAAATTTATTATCAAGATTCTCTTCTTGTTCTTCCAAAGAAAAATAATTTGGACTGCCTTGCCCATTTTCAGTTTCATGATAGACAGGTGTAACAGCTCCTGACTCCTTCTGAAGCTTCTTAATTACTTTATGAAGCTCTTCGATTTCTTCTGCTTTATTTCTTAACAAATGCTCCTTCTCACTACGAAGTTCTTCTATAGTTGATTTCATGACTTCAGTTTCAAGCATTTGCTTTTCGAGAACCTGAAATATTATTATGCATTAGTTCTGACGTATCTTTTTATTTTTAAACATATATTATAAACATATTTTATTTTATGTGATCTATGTGGACAAATCTTTTTAATAACTTTAATATTGTGAAGTAGAAACTAATTAGGAACTCAAATAAAAACGTGATTGTGGGCTGAAAAGAAATGATGACTCAAGCAAACTATTACAGGTAGTCCTCAACTTACATCAGTTCATTTAGTGACTGTTCAAAGTTACAACAGCACTGAAAAAAGTGAACTTATGACCATTTTTCACACTTATGACCATTGCAGCATCCCCGTGGTCATCTGATCAAAATTCAGATGCTCGTGAACTGACTCATATTTATGACAGTTGCTGTGTCCTGGGGTCATGTGATCACCTTTTGTGGCCTTCTGACAAGCAAAGTCAATGGGGAAGCCAGATTCACTTAACAACCGTGTTACTAACTTAACAACTGAAGTGATTCACTTAACAAATGTGGCAAGAAGAGTAGTAAAATTGGACAAAACTCACCTAGCAAATTTCTCACTTAGCAACATAACATTTTGGATTCAGTTGTGATCATAAGCTGGAGTCTACCTGTATTTGTCATATTTGTCACATGAGCTGTGGTGGCGCAGTGGTTAGAATGCAGCAAACTATCTCTGCTGACTGCTGGCTGCAGCTCAATTTTCCCCAACACAAGGTTGACTCAGCCTTCTATCCCTCCTCAGTAAAATGAGGAGCCAGATTATTGGAGGCAATATGCTGACTCTGTAAACCACTTAGAGAGGGCTATAAAAGCACTGTGAAGTGGCATATAAGTCTAAGTGCTAGTGCTATTTAACTCAAATATAATCTAGTGTTTTAGACTAACTTTAGCAGTAGAAACTTCTAAAATCATATTCTCACATGCTTGAGTTTGTAGCAATTTTGTTGTTATATCTGTTTGAACCTTTATAATTTAATATATATCAACAGTTTCATTATCAGGCAAATTTTAAAAGTGATATATGTTACCTCATTTTCCTTGCTACTCTCTATTTTTTGTTCAAGTCTCTCAATTTGTTCATTTAGATGATCAGTTTCTTGATTTTTTTCTTCAAGCAAGGATTTGAGAAACTGCAGAATAACCAGCTCATTTTCACCTGGATTTTGACATTGTATGGCCAATTTTTCAATGTTTTCCTAACAAAAAAATTTATGTGTTAGACAGATCAATCTATCACAACCTGTTCCTTTACTGTTGACAAAAATAAAACTGCATGCTGAAACTCCAAATATCCCCCACTTTGTGAAAAATATTAATAATACTTTTTTTGGGTATTTTTTTAGTATTAAATCAGTAACTTCTCTCTATGTTATATTTGGAACAAATTATATTTGGAACAAATAGCTTCTGCTATTAGGAATATTATGAGAGATCATAGCTTTGATTAAAACAACTTTTGGCTTGCAGATAGGTAAAATTTAACAAAATGTTTGCACTGTTATGTAATTCTGTTCAAAAGTACAAAGCTATTGCATTATCCTATTTTCTAGGAAACAGATTGTGTTTGCAAGATTCTTTCTCTTAGCCTTAGTAGTATCTGAGCTCAGACATCAAGCTGCAAACAATATTGAGACATAGCTTCTAAATGGGGAAAACGTATATTCCTAAACTAAAGATACAAAGCCTTCCACTTTAAAAGCAAAATATACTTTGATGTGTGCTCTATACAAATAAACATCAGCTAGCATATAAAGTATAAAGATAATCCTGCTAAAATTTACAGCCTTCAGTGCCTCTAAATTTTACTTATATTTATGTTTTTAGGTTCCTTGCTTTATTTGTAAGTCAATGAGGACTTACCATAATCGTCCAAGCCAAAGGTGTCTAAAGGTTGAATCATGGCAACTGGACCAATCTTTGTTAATGTGAGACGTTTTGTTGCTAATCCAAGTAACTTCATCAGTCAGAGCAAAATTGCTCTATTTGTATTTTTATGTCTATTTCCGAAAAACCACTGAGTGATAAATTTCTAACTCAAAGGGAGCCAGGCTGTAAAATACTACACTAGTTTCAGTCTATAACAAGACTTATTTTTTAAAAATGAATAGTGTTCCTTCAATTTTTCCTAGAAATTAGATGGGAAGTCTATCAAAACACCAATGTTAGCACTTCAACAAATGTAAATGGAAAACACAGCTCTGCATTCCTTTCTGAAAACCATATAATGAATATAGATATCTGTTCTCCTAAGAAGTCCAATTCTGAATAGAGACACTGGAATTAAATTTAGGATATGCATACCATCTTCTCCTAGTGCAATATTTCTCTAATTTTACTCATGCTTATTATTTGCTTAAAAAAGGCTGTGTACCTAAACTAGATCTAAACTCTACGTCGTTTTAATTACTGGTAATGTTGTGTGGCATTGCTACAGCAAATTCTCTCACAAACACATTATATGCTTTCTCCTTAATTAAGGTAATTATATGTAGTTTCTAGGAACACAATCTCTAAAGAAACAATTTTTCCTTAAAATTAAATTGACAACATACTTTCAGGTATGCATTTTCTTCTTTCAATTGGATTAGTTTGTTGATGTTAGCATTTTTTTCCACTTCTAACTTTGATCTCAGCTGTAAGATTTCTTTATTTTTATTCATTAAATTATCTTTAAATTTTTCAAGTTGTTCTAATAAATCAGCAACCTGAAGCAAAATGAAATTATTGAATTAAAGTATTACTATCTTCAATCATTCCATCAACATATCTTTGTAAAAGTTCACATTATTTATTTATATAAATTATATATATTTCAGTTAGAAAACTCTTAAAGTGTAAACATCTATCAAAAGAAAGAAAATGACACTTAGATTTGCAAAATTGAGCTATAAACTCTTACAAAAATTGGTGATGAATGCACTAGCTTCATGGTTTACAAGCAATCATCAAGGAAACTCGCAGTTTTTCTTTCTTTCCTCAGATCAGAAAAGTAAGAAAGAGTTTGGAAAATGCTAAAAAGAGACTTAATTCTTTTTATGGATTGTGGAAATTAAATAAATGCCATTTTATGCAAGTATAGAAATGTTTTCTGCATACTCCATTTAATCATGAAGATTTTTTTGAAAACTAAATAAGACGTAATATTCTTTGTATCTTAGAGAAGATAGAATCAAGTGTTCCATCTGCTCATGATGGATAGAAACTAAATTGGGATGTTTCAGGAGGCAGAGATGAATAGTGGTAAATATCATTCAGCACTGTTGTAATTTCAACCAGTTGCTGAAAAAAATGGTCTTTAAATGAGGGCTATCTGTATAAACATCTGCAAACAAAAGAAAAAGGATCCGTGGACTTTTACAAAAGACACTATGCATTTATAAGTTATATTCTTGGAATAGGATTTTTCACTAATTATATTTTCACATGAGAAGAATCAACATGAAATTTGTTCCCACTGAGTTTTGAGTTATATTTGATTTACCTCTCTTTCTTTTGTTGTAAGTTCTTCTTGTATTTTTAGTTGTTCCTTTAGCATATGATCCTCATTAGTATCAGTAAGTACCCTATATCTAACTTCATCTAGTTTAGATTGCAAAGTGGAAATCAGAATTAAATTTTTGTTATGTTGCTGCTGCAATGTTCCTTTATCCTGTAAAACATCAAAAATTGCTTGTATAAGTAAATATTGTATAAGTAAACATTTTTTTCATACATGTTGATGTTTTAGCTTTCTAGAAACAATAAAAGCAAGAGGCAAGTGCTGCTCTAGTCAGTAATAATGTGATCATCTTTTGAAAGGATTTTATATGTATGTATTGTCTAATTTGAAGATAATTCAAGATCACAAAACCTTATATTTAGGCAATCCAGTCCAATCCCCCCTTCCCGGTAAAGAAATTCTAGTTAAACTACTCTTTACTTCTTGTTGTTCAGTACATTCAATAAAGAGAATTTTCCCCACTGTTCTGGGTAATTGGTTTCATTCCGGAAGTCCTTTTTTGAAATATTAAACTGCTGTCTCACTTCCTACAACTCAAATCCATAATAAATGTTTTCTTCAGTGGACTTAGCTTCTTACTCCCTTGATTATAGTTGCTACCCTTTGAACATATTTAATGTTCTTAAAATCCACTTGGATTTCAGGCCTGATTCCGGGAGAGAAACAGTATTGATCACACTTGTGGTTTGATAATCTCGCAAAAGCATGATAGGAATAATGCATCCATCCTTGCTCTCCTTGGCCTCTCAGCAGCCTTCAATACTACTGACCATAGTAGCCTTTTGGTATGGCTGCAAGAACTAGGTGGCAGAGTTTTGCATTGGTTTGGCTGTTTTCTAAGACTGGTCCTAATCAGTACTGATAGAGAGTGAGAGGACCAGTCCATGGCCTCTCCTTTGTGACATATGCAGGGCTTGGTACTTTCTGTGCTCCTCTTTAACATCTACAGGTAGCTGCTGGGAGACATCATCTGCCACTATGGGATGAGGCATCATCAATTTTCTTGACAATATCTTCATCCAGGTGACACACATGTTGCTGTTGCTACTGTCTTGCAATACTTGGAGGCTATGGGGTCTGGCTGGGAACAACAAACTTTGGTCGAACTCTGATAAGACTCAGAGTGGCTATAGTTACAGATCCCATGTACAACTTGGGGTTCTTCCTAGACTCACAACTCTTGCTTGAAGAACAGTTGGCAGTTGTGGCTAGGAGAAAGTTTGTACAATTTTGTGTTGCATGCTAGTTGCTCCCTTTCCTGGATCATGGGTCCCTGCAATCAGTCCCTCAGGCCTTGGTCATCTTGCATTATGATCAGCAGAAGTTGGTAAATAATTCTTTTGTTTCATTTTTGTTTCCTAGGCTGCATAGTCCAACTACATTTTTGTCAATATCTTCATCTTTGGCATTCCAGTCTCCAACCATATGCAACTCATCTTGCTTACATGTTGTGTTCACTTTCAGATTGAACTTGACCATAAAACTCATCAACCTCCTTTCTTCTACATCACTCATTGAGTATAAACTTGGATAATCTTCAAGAAGTCTAATTGGTATTATTAGGTCATTGTTTGCATTATATCAATTGTCCTTGCTAAGTCCTTCCTGAAGCAATGCTGTACTTTTTTGTATTTCATGTCCTAGCTAGTGAACAGTATGATCTTCTGTCTGAAAATGTCTAATTCCAGGCTATTTCTATTTGTTGATGCTTAAGATGCCAATGGATGGTTCACAGATATCATAATTTATTGCATTCAGTTTTTCCATGATCATTATACTGGCAATCACTTTATACTGTCTAACCAAGTGATTTTCTTGGTAAAATAAAGAAATGGTTTTGCAATTGCTTTCTTCCATATAAAATGAAATGATACTTTGGTCATCATTACTAAAGTGATTGTCCATTGGAAGTATCTACCCAAAACACAGTAGGTACCTACTTGCTTTACCTGAGCAGCTGGGATGACCGTCAAACCTTGGGTAACCTTGATGAGAATATATTCTTACACTCTATCAAGAAAGTTACCAATAATAAAAATGAGGTAAGATTAATAAACAAAAAACTATCCAAAATAAGGGGGCCATGGTGGCTCAGCATTAAGATGCTAGGCTTGACAGCTAGAAAGCTGGCAGCCCAAGTTTGAGAGCAGAGCACCATGTGACAGGGTGAGCTCCTGTCCTCACCCCAGCTCTTCCCAACCTAGCAGTCTGAAAACATGCAAATCTGAAATACATAGGAACTATTTGGTGGGAAGGTAACAGAACTCTGTGACATCATGCTGCCCATATGACCACCAAAACATCTTTGGACAATGCTGGCTCAATGGCCTTAAAACAGAGATGAGAAGTTCCCCCTTAGTTGGCAATGACTAGTGAAGTAAAATCCGAAGAGACCCCCTTTACCTTTTATTCAAAATAAACAGATATTCCCTGATTATATTTTAATCAGTGTTGAGCTTTCAGACCTTTTCCTGCTCCTCACAATGCTGCCAAATACATACCCATGCCTCTTAGTAGACCAAACCAAAATAGTTGAGTAGCTGCATTTTTCTTTACTATCTGTTTGCATTTTCCCATCTTCACTGAGAAGTTTGTATATTTGAAAAGAGCACACAATTTCAGTTATTAGCTGTCCTGTATAAATTCCAAATCCCTTACTAAAAATATAAAATTACAAAATTAAGCTTACTTCTTTTAATTCAATTTCCGTCTTTTTCACTTTTTCCAGTTCCTGCATATATTTATCAACATTCTTTGCCATCTCCTTATTCAGACATTGCAACTCCCTGACCTGTCCTTCCAGCTTTTCTATTTCTTCATTACGAGCAGAAAGGAGTTTCTCTATTTGCTCTTTTTCTGTAAAAAGCCTGTTATAATCATCCACTCTCTCTTTTATTTCATTGTGGAGAGATTCTACCTATAAAGACAAATACAAAAGACACACAAACGATAAGAAAATAATCACCAGATTCCTAATATTTTTACTTTGATTAATCTAATGTTTCAAATCAAAAGCTGTTACAAATCAAAAGCTGGTACTATTGATATAACTAAAAAGTTGATTCTAGAGCCTTATTATGTATTGTATTTTATTGCACTGAAAAGTCAGAAATTACTGCTTTCTGCTTTTTTTAAAAAAAATTCTCCTTTATCTCCTCTATCCCCTTTCTCCATTGTCTTTATTTCTATTTCTATGTTATATTAAGAGAAAAATTTTAATAAAATAAAATTAAAAAAATATGATCCAGACGTCAGGTGTTATATTACAACATTGCAAGCTGCACTCATGTGATTGCCATTTGTGGTATTTCCTTCCAAAGTCAATGGAGAAGCTGAAGGGAATATCACAGTTGCTCCTGCTACCTTCTCTCTCCCCCGCCACCCACCCATCCACCCCCCAGGAACTCCTTATGGAGTATGAGATCAGGGAGATCAAAAAAGATAGCAGGAGCAACATGTGATCTACCCTGTCAGCTGGGGATCATAATCTTTTTTAAATTTTTAATTTATTTTGAATCTCCTACTTGTTGTGACCCAAGCCCAAGAGGGAGTAATAACCTTGGTCCGTGGAAAAACAAACAAACTTTATTCAAACAGCTGGGAATTACTTCATTCCCAGCGTCGTTCAACTCAAAGTAAAACAAATGCCTCCCAACACAAATTCCTCAGTTATCTTGCAAACCTTGGTCCAATTGGGCAAACTGCCAAAGGCCTTTCCTGGCAAACATCCAGAAGCCACAAAAACAAAGATGTAGACAAAGCAGAAGACACAGCTACAACGTTGTTTTCCGGCAAAGCTGAAACGCTGGTCTGTTTTAAGCCAACCATCTCTTGGCCCTACTCCCGAGTTGTCCTCTCTGCTTGAGCTGCTCTGCCTTCTGGCAGCTTTTCTCATACGTGCATTAGGAACAGGCTCCTCCTGTTCCTCTGCCTCACTATCAGTCTCTGCAGGCTCTGGAGTCCGCACCTCACTTCCCAATGGCCCTGGCCTCACCTCAGCTTCATCACTGTCCGACTCTGTTGCCAGCTCCATAGGCTCCTGACGGACCACAACACTACTCTATAGCACCCTACCTGCACTGAATAACATTATTCCATACATCTATGGCCTCCACCAATCTGTATGCAGTCTCTGCTTAACCACTCATGACCTCTGTTGGCCCTTGCAAGATCTCCAATGATCTGCATGTAGCTAGCAGCTGCCTTATAAACAGTCAGGCCATGTGCACTTTGTCAGCAGTGGGAGGAAAAAGACAAAGCTGGTGGACCATGCATGGCAAAGGGCAGGACACCAGTAGTGTAAAAAGAGCATAGGGTGGCAGGGACAGCAAAGATGGCAGACTGTAGGGTGGCCAAAAGAGTAGAGAAAAGGGGGAAATAGGCAGGTGGGAAGAGTTGAAGCAGAGGCAACAATGGCAGGGCAGGAGAAGTGTGAGGTTCTGGTCTAATGACAGCATGATTCTGGCCTAACAATAGTAACTGGGATTACTGAAATCGATCTAGGACAACTCACCACAGCCAACGTGCTGCAGCCAACTCACTATGGCCAACTTGCCATAGGACAATTCAATGCTGTTTTAATTGTTTCATTCAGTTATAATTGGTGAGCATGTTTTTGTCAAAATTATTTTAACCCTTGTATTTCTGGATTGACTTTATTTTATTATTTGCCACAGTTCCATTAAAATTAATTTAAATTTTGTATTTGTTGAATTATCCTGTGGTGAGTTGTCCCATTCCATACTGAAACTGCCAAATGGTACAGTCATATGAAGTTTCGCTTGAGAAGCGCATAACTTAGCAATGAAAATTCTGGTCCCAACTAGGGTCATTAAGTGAGGATTACCTGTAAAGATTTCATGCAGGAACCTTTAAATGCTCCATAATGGGGAAAGTGAATCAAGTTGACTGATTAATTTATAGCCGGTTGTGATCTTGATAAAGTCTATATACTGTAGACTGCCAAATTTCATAAAATGATTCCATAAAAAGTTTGGGAGACTGGCATTAGAACGCTACTTTGATTTCTATCCCTGGGTCTGTCAGTAAGCAGTCATCAGACTTCATTTATTCATTGCAATTAGCAGCAAAGAAAATTGGAGGAAATGAGTGAGTCTATAAAGTTTCCCTTTCTCCCCTGAGTGCCTCTAATTAATTTCCTTTTATTTGGGAAAATCTACTAAAATTGTGTCCTGAGAGGCTTCAATTCTGCCAATGTAGCTGAATTTACTTTTTCTCTGTTAAATCTTTTAAAATCTTTTGGTACCCATGGTACATCAACAAAATGGTGTAAAACAAAACATTCATACTGAACTCATTGGAACACCATATCATATTGTAATAGAGCATAGTTTTCCTATTTAGCCTGCATACAATCAAAGCAGATCATATTCAATTTCTAACATTCGTTCTTCTTTATTTTGAAAGATTCTCTTAATGCTTGCTTCAAGCACAAGGCTACCCAGCCAACGAAATACTTATATTGTAAGCTAACACTAAAAATAGTTTTGATATTCAATGATTTTACTCACCAGATAGGTTCTGGACTTTCCAGAAGCTTGGGATTTTGTTATAAATTTTAATTCCATTTCTAGTTTCTGAATTTCTTCCTGAAACTCATCACGTTCATGTTCCCTTTCAATAGCTTGCTTCTGTTAAGAAAATGAAAGTTAGCTTTGCAGATATTAGAATTTATTTTAGATTTCAAACCAAATCAAAATCATTTAATTACTAATTTTTAACATTGATTTTTTTTTCATAGATTAGCATAATTGTATACTTTGCGAGTGCTAGCAAAAAAAATATTCTGAATTTTTATATATGTTTTTCTTACATCCATGAAATCTCTCTGATTTTTCAGTTGTCTTTCAAGAGCTTCCATTTGTTGTCTTAGGTCAGTAACTTCAGATGCCATTGCAGCTAGATTTTGATTTTTGTTTAACTGGTCTTCAAGTTCAATCTCCAAGATTTTCATCTGTGCATTAAAGTTTGAACAATCTTTCTCTGCTTGACACTGCAATTCCAAATTTGTTTTTGCTAGACGTTCTATCTCTTTGATTAATTCTAATACATAAAGGAAAAACAGCAGTACCAAAAACATAACATTTTTCAAAATTAATATATTTTTAAATTAGTTATGTACCATAAATTAATCTTTTTTTCAATACACTAGAATTATAATTATGACTCAGATTGGCATCTAACATTGTCTTGGCAAGGCCCAGAATTGACTGCATGTAATACAGGGAATAGGAGTCTAGCTACTTTTTTCTTTGAAAATATTCTGTAATATAACCGTACAAGGAGGATTTTGGGAAGTTAAAGTGGCGGTCATAGCCACCTAACTCTGTTGCCTATCATCATTGCTAGTAAGCCCATAAGGGGCAAAAGAGGGGGTTAATGAGATGAAAACTTCACCATAGCTTCCCCAAATTTCAATCAGTTTTTGTGAAAAGATTATCCTCATTCTCTCCAGATCCATGTATAATCATGTCTGTATGGTACGGGTCACAATGCAAATGAATCTTTCAAGAAACATGAACTCTCATTTTTTAAAGTCATTAATAAAAATATTACCGTTAGAAATAATACTTGTGCTGCAGTTTAACCAACATAAATACTACTGTCTACTTTTGTTTTAAGTAGACTTTTAAATACAATGAAAATTACATTAACACTGGCAACAGTTTTATTCTCCAGCCAAGATTTACATGTATTTAATATGGCATTATATATTTCATTTCATACCAACTTCTCTCTCTCCCACGTTGGCAGCCAAAGCTCTATTTTGACTAATTAGTAATTTTTGTTCCTCTGCAAATCTTGCATTATGCTGGGTTAACTTCTGAATCTGTGCTTTAAGCTTTTCCAATTCTGCAACAAGGCGATGCTCAGATTCTTCTTTAAGATTTAAAGCTTCTTCCAAAGTATGTCTTTCTGTTAAATAACCTTCAATGAGGCCTGTAACTCAAAGCAGAATAATATTTGAATTCTTATTGAACAACACTAAAAGAATTTATACAAAATAGTAATATATTAACTGCTAGTTGTAACATTCTCTGTGTAGGATTCTATATGCAGGGAGTCTGTCTTTAAAATGTCAATTTCACTATATGTAATTGTTTACCATTTATTCTAATTATATCAGCATTAAAGCACCATACAGTTAAAGCACCAGATGGCAGAATAATCAGCATAGCATGAGAATCTTTTCTCCCCCGTGTAATATACTATCCTCTGCAATATTATAACACCATAATCAAAATACTCCTCCCATAAACCTTTCTTGTTGTTACTTATTTCTGACTTCTTTTAATTTGATGGATGTAATTTAATCAGAAATGTCTGTCATTGGTTGTTCTACCTACATTATCAATGACAGCTCTCTAAACATTTTGGCTTCTTTTTCTGTTGCTTTAAATTTTTCCAGTTATTAATGTCTTTTCCAATAACTATTGCCTTTCCATTAAGTTTCCATATTTAACCCTTTGCGTCATTATTAGTATTTCAATTGAGGATTCTGACTTTACATCATCCAACATTGAATGATGTTGTGATCCAAGCATTCTCTATTTTTCCAGATTGAGCAAATATCAAATTTTAAAATGGGCTGGATCTGGTTGTAAGTTGCAGGGAAAACCATTCCAGTAAGTATATCAGTGCATTCCTATAGCAAATGTAGTTAAGCAGCTACTCAGTGTTGCTGACTGCTCCATTTTAAGTCTCTTCTCTCTGATCACATGAGCCAGGCTGGAATATATGCTTCCCATTGTCCACATTCCAAGTCCTTGGCATACATAGATGCAATGTACTAATTTGTTATTCTGAAACAGTACTGACACCTCACCTCTTATAGCCACTTCTGGTAAAGGGTGGCAGAAAGAATTGTAGAATTCATGTTTTCCCTATCTTATTATTGACAAATTAATAGATCTTATTTCTCAGGAATAATCCAGTACTCAATTGATTTTTACTACTGTACCTAAATTTTTAACTGAATTCTACTGTCAAATTATGAGGATTAGCAGTAAAGAATAGAATGAATGAAATTATATATAATAGTGAAAACTTTAGCAACTGGAAAAACATGTTGTTATAGTAGCAAAATTCCAGTATTTATTCAATGTTTATGGCTCTCTACTTGCTAAGAATTTTCCTCCTCTTCATGTAATTGTGACCAGGTCCATGATCCATTACTGGGAAATTTAGCTTGCTTACCTTTTGCTTTATGAAGCTCTAACACAAGTTGATTCTGCACTTTACTCTCTTCATTAAAACAGTCCATTAATTCATGCTGTTCATGAAACATTTGGCATGCCTCCCAATTCTTATTCTTGCATTCCTCTTTAATATTAGTATGGATATTGTGCATTTCCTCCAGCTTCCAAACAAAGAGATTTAAAAGACAATGAAAGTACGTACTCTGAGAGGCAATCTGAAGTCTTAGATTGCACCTAGTCCCCAAATCCCTGTTACAGCTGTCACCTGAGATCATTATCAAAATTTGGAGGCAAATGACTAAATAGTAGCACAATTCCTAATGCTTATTGGCAAGAAATATATCTAGAAAGCTGATTTCTACCTGCCCCCTCCCAAGAATCCAATGAAAGAAAGGATAAGAAATCCTAGCTCTGTCAGTAACATAAACACATCAGCATTCTGTACCTATTTTAAATTTAAGTACGATACCTTCAAAGGAAAGATATTAAATTGTAGTTAAGTTTCATCTATACCCGTTGTAAGAAAACATATTTTTCTTACACAAAAACAATTTCTAGGTAGAAAATTTTATATATATCAGGGGTTTCAAACTGCAGGTTGTGATCTTGGGAGACTGAGCATCAGGTGTGTATGTCACAATTAAAATAATGCCTTAGGCATGGTGTCATGTTTGGACTTTGGAGTATTGGTAAGATAAGAATATAAGTATCCACCTGCTTCCTTTTTAAAGCAGAAAAAAGGGTTTCTAGGGTTTTATGAACCATCACCAAGATTAAATTCTATGTTATACTATAGAATGTTATTTGAAATAAATTCTATAATGTTTTTATTATACAAATGTTTAATTTATCTGTTAAATTATCATTATATATAAAATGCCAGTTTTGAAAATGTTAAACTACTAAAAATAAAGTAAAGCTATTAATATATTTAGTGGACTGGAGTTTTAATACAATTTAAATGGACAATTTCAATTTCTTAAGAAGCATAAGTGATATTTAATCATATAGCAAAGCATTATTCAATAATGATTGAGATACTGACTAATGATAGTTGGGTTTCATGTATCTCAGAATTCTCAATTGATGTGCCATGCAATAATTGTACTCTTTAGAATGTCTATAAAAGTATTAGTAATGTTGAGTATTTTTACTTGCTATGTTTTACAAAGCTACATTGATCTCTCACTGTTTTATTTAATCATATTGCTGAGCATGTAGTTATTTGTTTCATTTATGACCATTCATTCAGCGACTGTTCAAAATTACAAAAATACTGAAAAATAGAATAGAATAGAATAGAATAGAATAGAATAGAATAGAATAGAATATTTTAATTTGTATACCGCCCTTCTCCCGAAGGACTCAGGGCGGTGAACAGGCAGATAAAATACAAACATACACAATAGTAAAAACAACCCTTAAAAAACTGATTTAAATTTGCCCAAATATTAAAATAACATACACCCCCATAAAATTACAAAAATTTAAATTTTAAAAACCCATCAAAAGTCAATTAAAATTTAAAGATAAAAAATCAAGCTAGTCCAGCCATACGAAATAAATAGGTTTTAAGTTCGCGGCGAAAGGTCCTAAGGTCTGGTAGTTGTCGAAGTCCGAGAGGAAGTTCGTTCCACAGGGTCAGAGCCCCCACAGAGAAGGGACATGCAATCTGTACTCAAATTTATGGATGCTGCAGTGCATCCACAATCACATTATGACAATTTGGGTGCTTGGCAATTCACCTGCCATTCTGAACAACCACAAGGACACTGCAACTGCCCCACTCATCTATCACCACCCCACCTCTGTTTTGCCAGATCCCAGAGGCTCTGGGTCTCCTCCCCACTCAGTCATGCCTTACTCCACTTTGGAAATCACACCCTCCTGAGATCCTGAGAATGGTGCCCACTTCCAAAATGCCATCCACTTCTGGGATAGTTCTAGGTGGCTCTGTAGGAAGGTCCAGTGTCACATTGGCTGGATGCTCTTTCAAGAAAGGTAATCTTCAGAAGAGGTAAGTGGAGCAAGGCGTGATGGGATAGGGAGGAAGCTCAAGGCCTATGGGTCCCAATGGGGTGGGAAGCAGTGCAAGGGTGCCTAAGGAGTTGGGGAGGCCTTGGGAGGCCTTGCACACACTACGTATGAGCTGGGAGAGATGCTGCATTGTGGGCCTATGCCTATGCCGGGTCTCCCAAGAACCCACTCCCATCCTGAGGCACACCGCAGTCTGCTTAACAACCCCAAAAGAGAGAGCAGGGACTGTGGTCTTTAAGCAGGGCAGTCATACGGGTGCCTGTTAATAACCATAACAATTTATCACTGTAATTCCAGGCTCAATTATAGTCATAAGGCGAGGACTATCTTTATTTAAAGTGTTATACTAAAGACTGTTTGAGATGCAATAACATGTGAACTATACATAACAGAGCATATCAGTTCAAGAATTTATCTCCAGTTCCTTCCCTCTATGGGTATAAAAGAATAGGCCTTCAGCACTGCCTGGTTTCCCATGCTATTAATATATAAGATTTAATTACTGCTTAACTAAATAAAAGTATTTTACTTGTTTGGTTGATTCAGCAAGCATATCAAGCAGTTTCTCCACAGTGATATATAAACAACGGCCAATTTTTTTAATCCTCTCTTCATTTTCAAATATAAGTTCTGGATTTTCAAAAATACTTTCACATAAATGCTCACTCAATTCCAAAGAATCAAAGCTGTGTTCCAGTAGTGTTTGATCAGGAACTTCACCTGTTCAATAAATTGATTTTTAAAATGTAAGTTTAAAAAACATAGAAAAACAACATTTTATTATATTTTGCTAATAGAATTTTATAAACCAAGTTACAATTCAACTGAATTAAAATTATTACAGAACTGTCACTGTGAAGAAAATAATTCAGCATTTAGAATAGAATTAGTTTTTAAAAGAGTATCTTTACACATAACTTTCCTGCATTTAAAATATTAAGAGATTCTTTTTTGTTTTACGCTACTTGTTGTTCTTAGTATTTTTATGTCTACTATTTAAAACTGTATATGCAGATGTTTTTAATTTTTACTGGTGTTGACTGGATTTTATTGATTTTAGTATATATTTATTATATTGCTTGGTAGCTTTTTTTATCCCCCAGTGTTTCTTTCTGCACATTCCAAATGTAAAACTTTTGACAAAGTCCAATTATGCCCCCACAGGAGTATCCCATATAAGGTATGGCTACTTCTCATTCTCAATCATGAAGACCTTCATAACGGTTCCTTAAAATCTGGTTTAAAGGGTTCAAATAAAATTCATGGCCATGTGAAGAATTTCATTTCTTCTTGTTTTCTGTGGTTTACAATATTTGATGGAGAATAAATTGAATCTTTGGTAAAAGAAAATTCTATGTATTGACCAACTATAGTTGAGAATGATAGCTGGACTTACTAGAAGGCACTTGACTAGTCATTGAAAGATGAACCTAGGAGGGAAAGATTAACTGCATCTCTTTTAGCTTAGGTCTATGATTTCCCCCTGTCCAATGGAAGAAATCTCTTCCCATCGGACTTAATCAATAGCAATTAAGTTGCAAATGAGATGGGAATGGGACAATTTATGAGTTAGCATTAAGTGGCTAACATGTACATACAGGTAGTCCTTGATTTACAATAATTCATTTATTGACGGTTCAAAGTTACAGCTGCACTGAAAAAAGGGACTTATGACCATTTTTAACACTTATCACCATTTGCAGCATCCCTCATGGTCAATTCAGATGCCTGGCAACCAACTTATATTTATGACGGTTGCAGTATCCCGGGGTCATGTGATCACCCTTTGTAAACTTCTGACGAGCAAAATCAGTGGGAAACTGATTCACTTAACTACCTTGTTACTAACTTATCAACTGCAGTGATTCACAACTATGGCAAGAAAGGTTTGCAAAATTCAAAACTCATTTAACAAATGTCTCACTTAGCAACAGAAATTTTGGGCTTGATGTGGTTTTAAATTGAGGACTATCTGTATTGATCAGATACTGCTTTTATTTTATGGGCCACTGATATCTTTGCTTTTTTTTCAACCCAGGATGAATATGAATTAGTTGTAGCTAATCATTTTAATTAATTAAATGATTAATTTACTGTGGGTGGCATGCAAACTTAGAAAAAAACATAAAATTAGATACACTGCTTAAACTAACATCCAAACTGATGTTTAAGGCCTTGTCTTCCTACAGTCTATATAACATACCCTGACCTCTCAATCAGTACTGTAAAAGCCTACAAAGCTGATTCAAATAAATCTGAAATTTTTAATATGGCAAAGAAGAAATAAAAGTGGGACTATATAAGTCCAAGTTCTGCTGCCTGCCTGTCTGCCTGCCTACAGTAATGCTGTATTTGAACAGGGTCTAGTAAAGACTATAATATATTCCAGGGAAAGAAAAAAACAATCAACATAATCCTCATATCAAAGACTGGTTTTTGTTCTCAGGTCATATTTTTTCTGACTAGTTTCACTTCTTCCTTCCTTCTGCCATTGCTATCTTTTCATTTGTATCCTACATCCTGGCTCATATCAGCGCTCAGAGAAAACTGCAAAATAATGAGGGTGTTCTCTTTCTTTTTGTCATTTGGAAAGGCAGTTCAAGGGATTTCAGTGGTAGTGATCAAAAGAACAAAAGCAACAGAAATTTGCAACAGTGGGTTCCTTTCATTGACAGCAATTAAACACCCATTTAGCACTCCCAGGACTGGGAAAATTGGGCTGACAGCTCTGCCAAGTAAAGTAAAGTGGTTGCTAAGTGGGAAATCACCTAACCACAACTGGGCTGGGAAAAGGGGCTGCCTATAGAAATGGTTTGTTTTTCTTCATAGAACCCCTTGCAGAGCAGAGATTGGAGAGGAAGAGATTTCAAGAGAGTAAGCTATTTGCTTTTCTACACATCCTGAGCAATGCCAACAGCAGGAAAGGGTTAGGCAAATGATAATCTGCCTACACAAAGCTCTTGCTTACCCCGCGCCCCACAACCTTGCAGAGTGGAGAGACTGGTCAAAAAGAGATTTTAAGAGAGTACTTATAAACTGTTATGTATAGTGTGCCCAGGGCTGATAACTCAATCACATTGCCTTCAATGTGTAGAAGAATAAAGAAGCTTATTTTCTTGCTATCCCTTTCCTTCCAATCTCTCTCTGCAAGGGGGCGGGCGGGCACAGGGAAGGAATAGGACAATGCATATTGAATATAATGGCAATCACGAGTAAGGAATACTACAAAAGGTGTAATTGAGAAAAGTTTTTGTTTCAGCACAATCATAACTTAGAACAGTCACCGAACAAATGATTGATAAACAAAGACTACTTGTACAGCAAAGCTATGGAAGACAGCAAGAACATGGTTGCAGAATTCTGTCAAATACTTTATTTTCTATTCAACTTATTTACCTTGGCAAATTCTATTGTTTTTCTTTAATTTCCATTTCCCTATTGTTTTCAATGGGTGTGCAAGTACTGTTTCTTCAGATATGATCTCTTGTGACTCTCCGGATCCCAAGCTGTCATCAAGACAAAGGCCAATTTTTTTGCAGATAAGATCTTCCATATCTTTTGTGGACTGCACCATTTTCAGAAGTAATTTCAAAGCCTGCTGACAAGATTCTTGTAGTTTATCCCTACAACAAAACATTATAGATTGAATTGTTCTGTTTGCCATTTCCACTGATTACCTCTTCTTCCTATTAATAACTTCCATTAAGCATACTATATATCTTAATTTTATTACTACTCAATCCTTTAGCATAAAATTTCCTTTTCTCCATTTGGTAAAAACGTGCACCTTTCCTTGTAATGTCAAAGTAGGCTTATGCACCTTACCAGTTGATTTATAACAGCTTACTATCCCATAGAGATTAGTTATTGCTCTTTAGTGTTTAGGCTATCAGTTGGAAAAACACTGAGCAAGATTTCAAAATTGGACCAAGGAAAAAAACTCTCATTTAGTAGATTAACACTATGGTCCCTAGATTGATTGTCTCCAGAAACCACGACACTCTCAAACAATAGGAAATTAGAATTAGAATAGAATTTTATTAGCTTCATCTTTTATTCTTAAAGATTTTTGGAAGCAGACTGAGGAGAGATATACAGGAATACTTTTCACCATGGATCTTTTCCAGGGTATTTGTACTTAAAGCAGCTGTATATATGATATCAGTAAGGACATGCAAGCTTTGTAGTTAGTAGCAGGGATGAAATCTACTTACCTTCCTTACCGGTTCGGAAGGGCATGTACCGTGCGCAGGGACCCTCTGCGCATGCGCAAACCCTTCTACTCATGTGCAGAAGGTAAAAAACAGGTTACTTCCTGGTTAAAACCAGGAAGTAACAACAACCGGGTAGGTGGGTGGAGCCTCGTGCTGCCGTCACTACCGGTTCTCCAAACCACCCACCGACATCGCTACCGGTTTGGTTGAACCAGTCCAAACCGGAAGCATTTCACCCCTGGTTAGCAGTGACAAAGAGCTGATAAGAGTAAATTCTAATTTCACTATATCACCTCTTAAATTTTTGGGTATTCACATAGTTGTGATTATTCATTCTACTACTATGTCACACAACTGTATTTTTATCCTTGCTGCTTGACAGGCATGAGATGAATTCCACCCAACTCTATTTTATTCGTTAGACTATTCACTTAACTTATCCATGTACTTTTTTATTTTTTTAAATTAAAGTTTTTAATGCTAACCATCCATCATACCATCAAAACAGTTTACTGTGTTGAAGATCTGAGAGAACAGAAAAATGATATGATGATTTTACTTGGGCTAAATCAGATTCTGCAACTTTCACTAATGTAGTCTCTGCTTCCTACCAATGTATTTATATTAGAAGAAACACTAATACACTGTAATCTCTAAGTACCCCTTTCCATCTTTAAAAATGGCATATTGGTCATCTACATCATATAATTAAAGATTTAAAGAAGTTTTTTTATTTCTAAATTTCATATAATTCTGGAATAGAATATTAATAATCAGGCCATCTCTCTTAATAAGTTTTACGTTATAGTGTTTATACAAAAGTTATGTTAAATATTATACATTAACATATATTGTAATTTCCCTACAAATTACCTACAAATTCTGAAACAATTTTGAAATTATTATTACATTGTGTTGCATTACTAATGTTTAATATTAAAAATGTTTAAAAGTTGGTCTTATTGTTGACAAATACATTAGCTTTAATATTCTCTATTATACATACCTGCCGATCACACTACTCCCCTTCAGGGTAAGCAGTATTAAAGGTAAGAATTAATAAGCACAAGAAATTAAATGCATATAACAACAAAAATACTTTTTATTAGATTTAGTTGATGCCAACACCATTCATAACTCTCTCTATACCTTTCTGTTCTTGAACAATCCTCTCTTCCAACACATCCATAAATCAGTTCCTTTTTTTTCTTTAAATTTCCTGTCTTTGAATGTCATTAAAGCTATCCAGCTACAAGTTTCTTGGTTTTCTTGACATCTCCCTAATTCTTCCTTTATATATGCTATTCATTGTTCTGCAATCTGATCTTCATTCCTTTTTTCTATATGATCAAATTACTTCATTTAGTAGTACTATACTGATCATTAATTCATTCTAGATCTTCTCTCCTTTTGCCAGACACATTTTAAGTAACTCACTTCAACTTACTTTTGTTTGTCCATGTCCACATCCATTTTAACATTCATTTCTTGCACAAATCACATATACCCCAATATAATTCTATCAATAGTTGTATGCAATATAAATTTCCCCAAGTTTAGTACACATTATACCAAAATATAGTATACATGTTCTATTTTTTCCTTTTATTTATGACTTGAAATTATTAATTCCATTTTTTTTGTCAGTATAAATAACTTGATATTTATCAAGTTATCCAATTTAACAAGCTAGTATTAACTTCAAATCATTTGGGTTCTTTGCAAATAAGACTAAATCATCTACATACAAAATATGTATACATGTTCACAGTTTGTTTACTTTATATATAATACAAAATGTACTCCAAAATGTTTCAAGTGTTCAAACCTTTCATTCCTGTAACTGTCAATATCAGATCTCAACATGGCTATAAGAATATTTTCTTCCTGATTCTCTGTCTCATGTGGATATAATTTTTTTAATTCAGTATTGGACTTTTCCATTTCTTTCTTTAAAAAAAATACTTCATTCTCCAACTGTGGAAAAAAATGAACAGTGAGGATAAATATCAATTTTTGCTAAGACAAATAAGCAGCTATCCTGTATTTTCACTGCACTTTGATGCCACATAAAATTGGATAAATAATGTTATGGAAATTTGGGAGATAGCAAAAATATTGGAATATATCTACATTTATGCTTTAGGCTTGAGTGAATGACTTTTTTTGTGATCAAAGTTCACATATGTTTTAAAATTAGTTTCCAAGAACAATTGCAAGCATGTTCAATGTAAGAATATTACTGGAATAGATAGAGCCAGAATTTCTGGCAATATTTTTAAGACTGTACAATAGCAAAACAGACATATGCACAAGAAAAATTTCCTTCTGGAACTTGAAAAAGGTTTAAAGCACTAACTTACCAACTTTTCTTGGGGGAAAAAAGTACAAGTAGAACTTGATTTATAATTGGAATTACAGTAGTAAGTCATGCTGGTTGTTAAGTGGGTCACTACATCACTACCTCTGATCTTAAGACCCTTTTTTGTGATTGTTGTCAAGTGAATCACTGCAGTTATTAAATGAACACTGCAGTTATAAATCAAATCCACTGTTCACAATGGGTAGGTTTTGCTGGCAACCAGGAGTAAACACTGGTTTCCTGCAAAAAAAATGTCATAAACCTCAGTTTAGGTCAAGTTCTACCTGTACTTTTTTTTTGAAAAGTTAGTAAGAGCAGCAAAACTGACCACTTCTATTATAGTTTCTTAAATAGGTAATTGCAAGTTATAGCAAAATACAAAATGAGATCCAAATGGAAATACAATTTTATTTTTTCGAAAAGGATTTCTCACCTGTTGCTTGTCTGACTTTATTTTCTCCAATTCTTTCTGAAGCTGCTGAATTTTTTTTTTTCCTTTTTCAATTTCCACCAAATGAAGATCTTGAAAGCCCTGTATTGTTCTTTTATGTTCTTCTTCCATTTGGAGGATTGTTTTTTGCAAAACATCCAGGGCTTCATAATGCTCATCTTCAAACAAAGGTCTCTGTGTTTCTAGCGCAACAGTCAATTCTTCCTACATAGAATCAAAGATAATAAATCACAAATTATAAATTGTTCATCTTTGAAAATAAAAAGAAACAAAAAGTTGCATCCAGCAAAAGCTAAAATAATTTTCCCACTATACTTACAGATTAAAACATAATTTAGAGCTTATTACAAAGTATTCTTCTTGTTTAGTTCTAACTTGAAACAATGCAATGGTTTATAGTTTATGTCACTATGCCTTCTAATAGTCTGCACGTTATCATAGATGTAGGTTCACTACATTTTAGTGATAAATTACCACTAAGGTACCAGATCTAAGTTGCACAATTCCAGACAACCGTAATTTGGCCCCAATTTTCAACTAGTTGCTTCATAGCAATAGCAACAGCAACAGCAATAGCACTCATATACAGCTCCATAGTGCTTTATAGCACCCTCTGGGTAGTTTACAAATGTCAGCATATTGTTCCCAAAAATCTGGATCCTCATTTTACCGACCTCAGAAGGATGGAAGGCTGAGTCAACCTTGAGCCAGTCAGGATCGAACTCCTGGCTGTGGGCAGAGTTAGCCTGTAAGACTTCATTCTAATCACTGCACTACCATGGCTCAAAGTTCATGTACAGCAAAGGCAATCTCTATTATAATCAGAATCACAAAAATTAAGATAGAACATGTTTAAGATGGTCAGGAAATCTGCAATTACATCTTACATATATTTTTTTCTTTCATGTGCAACAGAGACCCAAATTTCTGAAAACTCAGAACCTAGACTTTAAAACTAACTAGGAGAGGTGACCTTCGATTTAGTTATGGCAATCTAACATGAGAAGTAAATGATGAACCAACTGAAAGTAGTGACAACAATGCTATTATACTTAGCATATGAGAAGTCCTAACCCAAAATTCTCACTTAAGAACTGTTCAAAGTTAGAATGGTGGTAGTGGGGGGGGGGGGGAAACAGCTGTGAAACCAATTCCTGTACTATGGATGGTGGTACCCATATTTTATAAAGTCATAAAGTTTAAATCATAGCAACTACTACATATTTATTTGGGTGTACTGCTATTGAAAAATAAAATATAAAATGAAGATGTTAAAATTGTAATTAAAATAACCAGGTAAACCAACAGCATTTAATTAACAGCATTGTTAATTAAAATTAACAATTTAAGTTCTCAGTTAAAAGCCTCTCTTCTGAGATATTTTATGAGTTATTATGCCTTTTGGAGATAGCATTCCAAAGAAAAGGGACAGCAGTAGTAGACAAAGCTTAACCTTTGAGTCACTACCAATTGAGGTAGTCCTTAGGCAATTCCTTAATGGGTAATTTTGACTTCTGGTTTGGTATTGCAGCGAGACAGTCATGGGTAGCGGGACTCTGCGAATCCCAGCTGACCCTTCTTTGTTATGAGGCCTAAGGGGCTAAAGTCACCCTGGAGAGATGACGAAGAAAGGAGGGACCTCTTGCTGATCGCGGGAGAGCAGTGACTCTCCCGCTCAATCCAAGGCACCCTCTCAACGAAGAAGAGAGATGGTCATTATGGCCGCACCGAAGCTGGGGCAACCGAAGAAGAAATACTAATGAGCCGGAGCGGTTCATGAACAGAGGATTGGAGCTGGGTGAAATGATTTTCAACTTCTATATTAGAAACTCAGCCCCAAGTAAAAGAATTTTTGAAAGATTGACTCTCCAAAGCACTGAGAAAGCAGCAAGTTAGCACACGGAGATAGATTATAGATCGAAAAAAGGAATTAAATTTTAATGGAAGACTATGAAGTTTTAAAATATAGGAAGACCAGACTGGAACTCGCAGTACTGTGAAAAGTTATTTTAATTTGCTGACAATTATGTTTGACACTGGAAGAAATTGCATAAAGAAAAATGGGCCTTTTGATCATTTGACAATCCCCTTGGTTTTATTGCTGGAATTTGAAGCTGGGATGCCATCTACTGGTGAAAAAAGATACTATACTACTACATGGTTGAAAAAGACGTTGACAGGAAGACAGAATTGATAAGAAGGGAAACAAACTGAAAGGCAAGCAACACCAAAAAAACCCATCTTTTTGTTTTTTGTTCTACATCTATTTGCTTTCTGGCTATTTGGGATTAACTGGTGAGCCTTTTAAAGATCTTCAAAGTAGTGTGGATTATAAACAATAGGAATTGCTCTTGAAACTGAACATTTGACTTTGTGGATTAATGAAACATGGGGAAATTTGGTGGGCCATTCTGGATTATAAATATTGTTTGATGAAACATCTTATGAGGCAAAAATAGTTTTTACAAATTTGGATACTTGGAGTAAATTGGCAGATTTCAAGGACTATAAAAATTGTGGATTCTGAGGAACAGTTCCAAGATTGATCAAATTCTTCTAATATTGGCTTTTTGGTGTTCTGGACAATTGGGATATTGGTGGATTTGGGATTGAGTAACTTTTAGCCCATTAGATAAAAACAAAATGTTATAGCAGGGAAAAACAAATACATTTAAAAAGAAATACTATTGAAGTTTCAATGTATTCAGGAAGCTATGACAAGGAACCATAGGGAGATGAAGAAACTGAGGCCTGATATTAATGTGAGACTAGGAAACCCTCAGCAAATGACAATAAAAAATGAACAAAAAAATATATCAGAAAATAGAGTATAAATTAGAAGGAGAAGAGGAAAGAATAGAGGAGATAAATCGACAAACAGATAAAGATACAGAAGAGATAGTAATTTTTTTTTGAAATAGAACAGGTAGATTACTCTTTAAGAGGTCAAAATATAGAAGAGGACAAAGAGAAAGATCTCCCAGAAGTAATGAGTTATTGATGGGTGTTCTAGAGTTTCAACAGTGAGAGGTAGACGTAGAGGCAGATGAAATATTTAGACTAAATGTGAGTGACGTAAGGGGATACAAGATCCCAAGGAAGGAGCATGGGAGATTTGTCAAAAAGTCAATAGGAGTTGATATACTAAAAAGGGCAAGAGATGATGGATAGATGTAGTATACTTCTTAATATGGGATTTGCTTTATTAAGTATTAGAAAATAGAGGTAGAGATTAGAAATTGAGAAAATATTATGTATACTGCTACATAATAACTATATATACGTAAATGTTAGAAGTTGAAAGATTACTATGTATACCTAAATAGCATTAGTAGTAGTAGTAGTACTGTGTATAAAGTAAATTGGCCCAGACAATACACTGTTCACTTATGTATGTCAAAGAAAAAACTATAAATAAAATTATATTAAAAATATATAATTTTACATATAAACTGTTGTTTATATGTATCAAATAAAACCCCTCTTGTTATTGCATCATTATTGTACATCTCTTTAAAAGTCTTCCCTTGATTCCTCAGAGATGAATAATTTACATCTTTGAATTCTTAAATAAGCTATTTGAAAGAATGGTTACAAATGCAAACAGATTACTGAAACCATTACTTCAGCAGCCAGAATGAACATCCTAAGTCTACTAAAAAGATGATATATAGCCACTAATCCAATCTCTTATAGATGATAGTATGTCCTGAGAGTAGAACTAAGACCTAAAGATGCAAAACTGTGTGCACATGAGAAAAAAGGGGGTACTGTAACAAATAATCACAGTGCAACTATGATATCCAGGTTGGCCTGTATTGCTAAAATCAGAACTCAAAACCAACTGCAATCTTTACTCTTCAACTCTACCTTATGAACATCTTCATGTTCAGCAGCCATTAATTTATGTTTTTCTTTTTGAACATCAGCCAGCTCTATTTTCAGATTGTCTTCACAAATCGGCAATTCTTCAGCAAATTTTATTGTATTTAATTCTTGAGCCAAAAGCATTTCATTTTCTTTATCTTTCTGAAATAACTGTTCTTTCAATTTTATCTGTAAACCACCAAGAGCTTTCTTATGCTCTTCTTGCAGGAACTTAATTTTAAAAAGGTATGTAGCCTCCAAACTATTCAAATCAGATAAATGCTTTGTTTCCAGCTGCGTAATGTGTGCTTGATTATTTCTCTGGATATCAGCCACAGGAGTCTCTAACCAATTCTGTTGTTTTTTTTCTAATGCAGATTTGAGAACTTCAATTTCAGCTTGCTGGGTGGATGTAAGGGACAAAATGTGTTCCTTATGTTTCTGATGCAACTCTTTATTTTGAAGCTCTAGCTCATCAATATGCTTTTCCCTCAATTTCTGGAGGAGAATTTCATGTTCTGTTCTGGTTTTTTTATTTTCTTCCAAAAATCTAGATTTATAAGGAAGCAAACAAAATATATTACCAAAAATATAACAGTATAAAGAACAAATAACGCAATAATGTAAAATATCTCGGATTTTTTTGAACATTATCTTAAAATGCTATTCATATTTCTTCTGCTTGTAAGTGTAACGTAAGGCAAAGGAAGTCTGCTTATTTATTTCTCCTATCATCCATCTACTTTTTTCTGTCCCACATTAATGTACCAGATTAGCGTACCAGGAAGTATAGCTAAAGTAATTTTTAAAAACCAAGTCCACTAAAGCAATTGATACAAGTCCATGAAGAGATTGAAAAAAGACATGACAGCAGTCTTCCAATGCTTGAAGGACTGCCAAAGGGAAGAGGGTGATAATTTAGTCTCCACAGAACTGGAGGTAAGACAAAAAAGAGTGAGTTTGCCAGAGGGAGATCCAACCTAGAAATAAGGGGGAATTTTCTGACAGTGAGAATTATTAAACAATGCAACAGCTTGCCTCCTGGAGTTGTGGGTGGTCTGTTGATGGAGGTTTTCAAGAAACCTTGGGCAGGGGGTTAGCTAGAAGATGCCCAAGGTCCCTTCTAACCTTATGATTCTATGAAAACTTGTTCCGTAAAGGATAAGATAGTGGCATACTATTTAAGATAAAAGATTATTTACAGGTAGTCCTTGATTTACAATGGCAATTGGGACTGGAATTCCCTTTGCTAAGTGATGCAGTCATAATGTGCAACTGTATCATTTAGTGATGGCATCCTCTACAATACCATTTGTCATCATTAACTGAATTACATTATCATTAGGCAAGGTAATTTCATGCTGGTTTTCCATAGCCAACGTCAGCTGCCAGGAAAGATGCAAGTTCCAGGTCTTGAAGGAGATAAGATGCTGATGTTGGAGTGGGGGACAGAGCCAGGTGGTAAGTGGATATGTCAGACAGGGTTAGGGAGAGTGTGTGAAAGGCACCATGAGAATAGGGAGGATGTACAATGGCATGCGAGAGGTACTGTGCAGATTGGGAATGACATGCAAGTGTTGGCATGGTGTGAATGAGGGGCTGGGTGCAGGTGCACAAGATAGGGGAAACTTACCCCAATGACTTTCAATCTTCCCTGTCATTGTCTTTCTGGGGAAGTTGGGAAGGAAGGTTGCAAATAGTGAACATGTGATGGGTGCTTGGCAACTGATTTTATGAAGATGTTGCCAAGCACCCTGATCAGGGTCACATGATTGCAGGGTTGCTAAGATGGCTGATGCCAGTAGCAACCATAATTTGTTCAGTCCAATCATATCCTGAAATGATCACTAACCAAACAGTCATAGGTCGAGGACTAACTACTGTTTTGTCATCCTGATAGTGTGGCACTATACATACAAACTTGTACACAGATTTTATGTATAGATTATAGATTTAGTGGCAGTAGTAATATTCAAAACCAAATTCACCCTTAAACTTATTAATTAATAAGGAAAAAACAGAAATCACGAATTATTGTAAAGATAAAATATAAAGGTAAAGAAGTATTTCAACAGAATATGATTAAAAAGGCTTTTTTAGAATTTTATACAAAGTTATATGCTAGCAACTCAATTCAAGGTACAGATATAGATAAATATTTACAGGAAGAAAATATTTGTGAACTTACAAAAGAGCAAAGGGAAGGATTGAATCAACCTATAATTTCTGAAGAAATTATATTAGCAATTAAACAGTTAAAAATGGGTAAAGCCCCAGGAACAGATGGATTAACAGCTGTTTATTATAAAAACTTACAGTCCGAAATGGTAGAACCGCTCAAGGACTTATTTAACAAAATCCAATTTGGAGGAGATGTGCCTCCATCTTGGAGATCTGCGTTTATCTCATTGATATCAAAGGAAGATCAAGAATGTAGCAAACCAGAAAACTATAGACCAATATCGCTTCTGAACACTGATTATAAGATTTTTGCTAAAATATTAACAAATAGACTAATGGTAGTTATGAGACAAATGATTCATAATGATCAATCAGGATTTATAGAAGGGAGACAAATGAGATATAATTTGAGACATATTGTAAATGTATTGGAATATTTGGATAGGAACAACCAGGTCCCAGCAGCGCTTTTTTTCTTGGATGCTGAGAAGGCATTTGATCAATTGAATTGACAATTTTTATTTAAAATATTAGAAAAGATGCAATTTGGGGAACATTTTATACAAGCAATCAGAGCAATATACCAGAGACAAACAGCACAAATAATAGTTAATGGTAGCTTAACAGAAGCTTTCAGAATTGAAAAGGGGACAAGGCAGGGATGTCCTTTGTCCCCATTATTATTTATTTTAACTTTAGAAATTTTACTGAATACATAGGTCAAATAAAATAAAGAGAATTAAAATTAGACCTCAAGATTACAGGTTAAGAGCATTTGCAGATGACCCGGTTGTTACCTTATCTCAACCAACACAATCGGTTACATATATGATGGATATAATTAGTCAATATGGAAAGGTATCTGGATTTAAGGTAAATCAACATAAGACAAAGATAATAACTAAAAATATGACTATAGATCAAAAGGAAGAATTAGAAAGAGCAACGGGATTTGAAATAGTGAAAAAGGTTAAATACTTAGGAGTTAAATATCACAGCCTCAAACGTGAAATTATATAAAAATAATTATGAGGTGTTATGGCAAAAGGTGCAAAAGGAAATGGAGAATTAAAAAAAGCTACAACTATCATTGCTGGGGAAAATAGCAGTAATAAAAATGAATGTTCTGCCTAGGTTTTTATTTCTGTTTCAAATGATACCTATACTTAAAAAAGATGCAAATTTGCAGGAATGGCAAAAAGGGATTAATAAATTTATTTGGATGGGTAAGAAACCAAGATTGAAACTAAAAATAATACAGGATATACGTGAAAGAGGGGGTCTCAAAATGCCTAATTTAAGACTATATTATGAAGCAGCTGTTCCGTCATTAATCAGTGATTAGTTTAACCTAACAGAAAAAAGAATATTGAATGTGGAAGGTCACAATCTTTTATATGGTTGGCATGCTTATTTATTATATGATAAAAAAGGTGGACAGGATCTTTAAAAGCCATGTACTTAGAAGTGCTTTGTTGCGGGTTTGGAAAAGGTACCAATATAAATTAAACTATAAAATTCCCATATGGGCAATCCCTAGGCATGCAATAGAGAATATAAATATAGAACAAAAACAGGAAATGGTTACCTACAAAGAGCTCCTCTTTATGCAGGTGGGTAAACTACAATTGAAACCTTTAAATATAATGAGAGAAGAAAGGATAAATTATACTTGGTTTCAATATGGGCAGCTGCAAGCTAGATGGAGAGAAGACCAAAAAATTGGTATTATGCAATATGAGGAAAATTTGGTAAAGCAAATTAGAGATCAAAGCCAATCGGATATTAAAAGGTTATATAATGCGTTGATAGAAATAGATTCAGAAGCGGAATTAGTTAAGGACTGTATGATAAAATGGGCACAAAATATTCAACAACCTGTAATGATGGAAACATGGGAAACAATATGGGTTAGAAATGTTAAATTTACGCAAGCTCAAAACTTGAGAGAAAATTTTTATAAAATGTTTTATAGATGGCATCTAGATCCAAAAAAATTGGCGTGTATGTATCCGAATTTGCAAGCTAAATGTTGGAGATATGATTGTGATGATGCTACTTATTATCATATATGGTGGACTTGTAAAAAAATCAAAGCACTTTGGATTAAAATTTGGTGGATTATGCAAAATATTTTGAAGAAGATAAAATTTACTCCGCAACTGTTTTTATTGGGTATAACTACGGACTGTACATCAATAGAGACTAAATTAATTTTAAACTTAATATCAGCAGCCAGACTACTGGTGGCACAATACTGGAAGAAGGAACATCTGCCTACTATTGAAGAGTGGACTCTAAAAGTAACGAACTTAGCAGAAATGGCAAAAATTTCAGCATACCTGAAAGACTATTCACAAAAAAGATATATAGTGGAATGGAAAAGATGGATAGAATATATTCAAAACAAATATCAGACTAAAAAGTATCAAATAGCATATGAATGAGCAGAAAGTAATAATTGTATTTGTATACAGTATTCTTTTTTCTTTTTTTTCTTTTAAAATGAGGGGAGGGATGGGAGTTTATGAATAATTAGCGTATTTTAGCTTATGATTGGTTAATGCTATACCCTGTATTTGCTCTGGGAAGTCCGGGGGGGGAGGGGAGGGGGGAGGGAGGAGGAGGGTAAATACTTGTTAAAATTGTGGTAAAACTTTTTAATAAAAAAAAATTATTAAATTTATTTGCCACTCATCTCACCGTGGAGCTACTCTGGGTAACTTGCAACAATAAAACAGAAAAAAATGATTAAAAACAATATAAACATAACAATAGCAATAGAATAAACAATAAATAATGAAAATACAACAATATGAAATTTAAAAACATGGATGGGGCAAGAAATGTAGGGGGGAGGTGGGGTCAGCTAATTAGTCCAGTAGCTACCTCCAATTATGGACTCCCCTACTGATTCCTCAGGCCAACCAGAAGATTGTATTGAATGCCAGTTCTGTTCTCACCACTGGAACACCACATGTGGTACTCTAGATGATACAATCTCTTTTTTGGGAAAAAGCTTTCCTCCCCGTTATCTTTGAAGGCGTATTTGGTGCGGATATATGCTAGCAATAGCACTTATATATCACTTCACAGTACTTTACAGCCCTCTCTAAGCGGTTTTTAGAGTCAGCATATTGCCCCCAACAATAAATGGGGCGGGGCCAGTCAGAATTTTTACTACCAGTTCTCCGAACTACTCAAAATTTCCACTACCGGTTCTCCAGAACTGGTCAGAACCTCCTGAAACCCATCTCTGAACCTGCTACCCCCAGCTAATCCTTGCTGTTTTCTTCCTCCCACTGCTGATGAGGCGTGCCCACCCTGGCCCTTATGCTCATGTCCAAATTGCATGCGGTCTTCTTCAAAAATTGTGTGCAGCCTTGAGAAGGTTTAGAAGGCTTCAAAGCCATGCAAGGAGGCCACACGGAATTTGGACAAACAAGAAGACCTGGTGCAACTAACAGCCATTTTGCGAAGGACAAGGCAGGTCATAGCTCATCAGCAGTGAGAGGAAGAAGACGATAAAGATCAGCTGGAGATGGCAGGGCCAGTGGAATGCAGGGTAGCAAAAAGGCAAAGATGGAGGGGGGGGGACTTGAAATGCCCTGCTGATTGTAAGTGCACACAGGTTGCCAAGTCTTAATTTTGATCACATGATGGCTGGGCACTGCAACAGCTAAAACTTCAGGACTCTGGTGTAATCAATATTTATTCAGCAACAACTACTACCTGTATATAGCCCATATTCAAGTTACCCTGTCACCGAGTTGGTGAATACTAGTAATCTTTTAATGTTGCAACTGCGCTTTAAAGTAATTTATTATTTGTGTATTTATTGTAATAATTGCATTAAATGTCTTAAATGCCATTCATTTATGAAAATGTGGTATATTTGTTACCAACAATGTGTGAAAAGGTGGCATTGTATAGAACAGGGATCACCAACCTTTTGGACCTCAGGAACCACTAAATTCATAATTTTAAATCCCATGGACCACTAATATGATTTTTTTAAAAAAGATAAATAGTATTTAGTGCAATATAAAAAATGCAAAAAAAATTTCTGCGGACCACCGAAATTTCCTCACGGACTACCAGTGATCCACGGACCACCAGTTGGTGACCGCTGGTATAGAACACCTAGGAAATCTATAGAATGTGTGATTTTCAAATACGAAATGTCTGTGTATTTTAATAAGCTATATACTTTCACTAGGTATTGTATATAAATACTAGGCATTGTGCAGAATAATAAGAACTATTTAGGCAAAGTATGAAAAAAGAGTCATTTATTGAGCCTTTTACTCAAAAGTCAGGTATGAAAATGAAAGAAATGCAAAATAAAGCATAGGGCTATCTTACTGAAAAAAGAGAGAAAGACCAGTCCTGACCTACTTGTTAAGGCTAGAATGTCAAATTCTATTTTATATTTTTAATACTTTGCCAGTTTGCCTTTTGATATTACATAGTATGCCTAGGAAATGTGTGAAATATTAAGCATTTCATACTTTGATGTCCCATTTTTGGCATTCTATACATTTTCTAGGCATTCTAAAAACATCTAATTTCACACATTGATGATTAACATATTAATAAAACAGCTAAACAGGGTTTAGCCTTGGAAGATGGCTATGAAAGCATTTACACTACATCAAGTTAGAAGTAACAGGAAAAATTACAAACCTGCTTTGTGCTTCTTTGTATTTAGCCTTATATTCTTCTTCTAAAACTTGTTTGGCTTTTTCTAATTCTTCAGCCATGAGGGTCTTTGTGAAAGATAATTCACTGTTATATTGAGCCAAAGTCTTCTGTGTATTCTCTAAACTATCTTCTAACTGCTGGATAGTATTCTGTTGCTCCTTTAGAGTTTTCTCTAATTCTACAATTAGAGCAGCCTGCTGTTCTTGAAGACAAGTCATTTCTGCTTCTCGAAGGTCAGACTGTCTTTGCCATGTTTGTTTCTCATATTGTGCCTTGTTCTGAAGCTCTTTACGAAGCAATAATATTTTTTCTTCAGATTCTGCTATCAATATCTTCTTTTCATGTCTCCATTCTTCAGCTTCTGCTTTATGAGTCTGTTCCATTTCCTGGAGCAATTTTCTAGTTCTTCTTAATTCAGCTGTATGATCTTCAATTAGTTTATGCTTAATCTATTAAATATTACACAAAATCCATTTGTTGTCCACTTCCAGACTGTCATCATTTCTCTTCCCCCTCCTTCCATTACCATTCTGATACCACAACCCATCCTATGTCCTCCATCAATCACTCCCTCAAGTCCTGGGAACTATTTATCATAATCATCTCCACAATAAACAATCACAGCCAACTATCAGTGAACAGCATCTCCTGGATCTGCTTCTGCTGTAGCACATTCAGCAGCTGGAGGAAACACCAAGTGGTTGCAAAGACTATACCCCACATTCCTTATACCATTTCCTAAGGGGTGGAGCTACTTGCTTAATCTTCCAGTACACAGAGCCAGTTCAAGATCTTAAAATTGCAACAAAAAGTGCCAAAGGCAGTCCCACAGGAGGTCCTCCAGGCAAATGTAGTATTAGCATTTTATTAAATCTTCATAGGGCAGAAATGGATTTCTCCACTTTTAGTTTCACTTTCCTTTGCATACAACTCGACTTATAACTGTAATTGAGTCTGCCAATTATGGTGGTAAGTCATTATGGTCATAGTATGTCATCATGTGATCAGACCAGATTTTATCATTTTTGCAGTGATAGTCAAGCATATGCCACGGTTGGGGGTGGGTTTTCCCCCCAGAAACTGGAAGTAACACCAGTTTTTGGAAAAATCTCACAAATTGTGGTCATGTGATCATGGAGTGCTACAAATCATTGTAAATGCTGGCCAGTTGCCAAGCACCCAAACTGTGGTCATGTGACTCAGATATGGCTGGATATCGTAACTTTGGCACTGAATCATAAGTAGTTTCGGAGGGGGGAGAGGTCCATTGTAAATTTAAACAATCGCTAAGTAGCCAGTCATAAATCAAGGACTACATATATTCACTCCTCTTTCTTGCCCTGATAAAAAAATGTTTATTTACTCATCTTGTCATTGACTTTTAGAAAAATGTCTGCTACAGTCAGTTTGCTTTTTTCTATTCTACCAATAGCAATCTGAATATTTATAAGGTAGTTAATGGTAATATCTTTGAACTAGTTTCATCTTTAATAAAGCCATCTTTTAAACTCTGAAATTAAATTATGTTATTTTTAAAAAATTACTTATTTTCATTTACCCTTTGTCCCATTTATTTGTATTCATTACCTGTGCTCATGTCCATGTTTATATTTATACCTACTATCTCATATAAGTTTGACAAACTAAATAAATAAATAAAATAGTAAACACACACTTCTTGGTATTTTTAAAAAATGGCATAATTACTATTTTTCAATAATAAACATTACTTAAATTTCTAAACAAATTATTTCGTAAAAGCAGTATTTTTGCATTGCTGAGTATAATATACCTGTTCTAATTCCTCTTTCACATTCTTTTCTTGTACTATGCCGATTTCTTTTAATTCAGTATTTTTTCTCTTCAGTTCTTCTATTTCTTCTTGTTGACTAGAAATGGATTGCATCTCAAGCTGAAGACAACCCAGGTCATTCTTGTATTCATTCTCTAATAACAAGAGTCGCTGTGCCACCTCTGTTTCTATCTGACGGGCAGCATCTTGAGTACTTTGTTGACGAATTTTAGTAATCTCTGAAAATGATGAAATGTTTTAAAGCACAGAAAAGAGGGTTTCGTAGACCAGCAGTCCTCAGTCTTTCTGGCTCTATGGACTGGTAGAGGTAGCAGTGGCGGGGGTTGGAGGCAATGGTTTCATGTGTGCAACTTAATTCTGCGCATATGCAAATAAAGCTTCGTGCTCAGCCCTAGACTGATTCCTAAAGGCCTGGGGGTTTGGGGGCCCCTGTGATAAGACTGTAGTTGAAACCTTGTCTTGTGAATTCTGAGAAACTATGTTGTCAATTCTATTATGATACAGTTAAAATTATTCATAAATCTAATTTTCTGATAAGAGACAATTGTCAACCCACATGAAGTAACTGGAGAATATTGGTTCTGTCCCAATGAAAGCCAATCTAGAAAAGTTACTTCTGCAAGTTAAAGAGACAGTAGAGAAGATATATGTATCTAAAAGTATGTTGAAATTCTAGAGATGGGATTAACAGAGCTCTTATTGTCTAAGCAATAAATCAGGAATATCCTCCCTTCATTATTTTTATAAATAACTCAAGGCAGTGAACATACCTAATACTCCTTCCTTCTACCATTTCCCCCACAACAATCGTGTGAGGCGAGCTGGGCTGAGAGTGAGTAACTGGCCCAAGCTAACTACTAAGAATTGCAATAAATTTTATAAAAGGTTTCATAAAATTTTGCTCTAAACAATATAACCAGGTAATTCAATCATTTAGTTGCAGGTTTATCAAATTAGACGTTAAAATATTTTAATATATTTTTCAGTGTATTTATGTACATTATGTACATTACAGATGTAAGGTTTACCAATCTTTGTAGATACTGTTAGACAAAATTACTGTTATGCAGCAGTTTTAGCTTACAACAGCAACAAAAAATTTTACGACATTTAGAGGTTGAATAAATTATGGTATATATTAGTATCCTCAATGTTAGGATATGGTTAGGGTTAGGATATCAGAGGATGGGGAAGAACTATTCTCTCCCAGTTCTGTACTTATGCCATTAGTTGTGTTCTTAAATCATTAGTGTTTTATCTTTTTAATTCTTCAGAGGTTTTATTTTCTTTTAAGCAAGCAAAATTTTAATATAAAAAATACTATATCCCAAAACAGTGATGAGGAACCTGCATTTGTCCCCATATAAAATACTCATTGTAAAATACATATTTAATCTTAATAATTAACCATTATTGGTAGTCCCTGGCCAAACAACCATGAAGGGATTTGCAACCCATGCCCAAGTTACAACTATTGCAGCAGCCCTAAGATCACATGATTGTAATTAGGGCATTTGGCAACCCACTCACAATATGTGTTGCCAAGTTTGCTGCATTCACATATGATGACTATTTGCAATCTTCCCTACAGGTTTCCCAGAAAGTCACTCCCCCCCGCCCCCTTTCTGCTCTATGAGGGAGGGGGGGAGAAGGGAAGAGACACCAGGCAATCTTTCCTATACTTGACCTGTTGTTTTTATCCCATTGCACAGAGGAGATATTGAAGGGGAAGTGATTACAAAGGGTGAGTAGGGACTCTCCACTCTGCAAGGGGGGTGGGGAGAAACAGGTCAGACACAATACAAAATGATTATAATGGCAATCATGTGAGCAACAGACACTGCAAGGTCTCCAAGTGTGAGCATTGGTCGTAAAATTATTTCTACAGCATCATCTTAACTTCAACTGACTACTTAACAAGCCAGTCAGTAAGTGAGATCTTCCTCTACAATATATGACTGCTGGCTAAGTGGATAATCAATTATTTATCTTTGACATTTGATGTAAAATGTGCCCATTTACAGTGTAGAGGTTTTTCTTTTAAATCTGTTACAAATCAGAGCATTTAGAAACCTCAGCTTGCTTATGAGACACAGTCTTTTACCTTTGAGGTGTTCTTCTGATATTTTTGCATGGAGCTGTTCAAGATGTAAACAATGCTTCTTTTTCAATTGTTCTATTTCAGAAGTATATCTATCTGAGAGCTCCAATTTCAGCTTTACAATATTCTCTTGGTACTGGAGTGTGAGAGTAGATCTTAATAACTCAATCTCATGTAAATGTTTTTTATCCAAACGCAGTTGTAAAGAACAAAGTTCTTCCTAGAGTGAACATGTATAAGAAATGTATTATTAAAACTAGGAAATTTAATTTTTATCTAATTTAACTATTTTGCACTATTTTATACATTACCACAATCTATACTCTTGGTTAAAGTGCAATATTATACTACAATATGCAGATGACATTTTACAACATCACAATCAGGTTGAGAAAGTTAAATCTTCATAAAGAAAATGAGAACTGAACAAGTGTTATGTATAGCACTGCTTTAACAACTGGAGTATCAAAGCAAACAAAGTCAAGGTGCAGAAATGAATAAAATAATTCAAGGGAAAAAAGGTTCAATGATAATGATTTTAGAACACAAGTGAAATATTTGAAGTGATTACTTTATAGTGAATTATCTTTTTAAAAAAGAGATAAAAAGGAATATGAAAATATCATAAGCACTGAAATTATGTTTTTACACATTTAAAAATTTGAAAAAAAATATTTTTAGAGCAAATTTAAGGTAGTAAAATGATGTATTTATTTTCTTCATTTTTTTTAATTTTTTCCTATGAATAAAACATCTCCCTTACTCTACTTTCAATAGGGTAGTTCAAAACTACAGAATTTTAACCCCACAGAAGGAAATGATTTTTCATGTCACATTTAAATTAAAAATGGATTGCTAAGGCCTGACCAATAACAAATAGAAAGAGAATTCAAAGAGAATTCAGTTCAGCCATTCAACATAGCTCAGGAACAAAGAGGCCTGCCCTGCTTCCCTAATGTGAGTTCTGGAAAGATCCGCAGCAATCTACAGCTTCAGGAAGCATATAAGGCCATTTCATTCCTGCACCATGTGGTGCAACCCTGGAAGCAGCTGCCATTTTTGGAGTGCCTGCAATTCAGTGCAGCCGCCCCCAAAATGGCAACCACTTCTGGAACCATGTCATGTAGCCCAGGAACATAGCAGTTTGCCCTTCTTCCCTAACCCAAGCTTTGGAGATCTTTGAAAGCTAAGTGTATGGTGGATGATGTGAGGTGAGGAGGGTCTGGGATCCGATGAGGTGGGAAGCAGACCCAAGGCCTATAAGGACTCTAAGGAATGGGAAGAAGAGTGAAGAATGCCTCATGGGTAGGGGAGGCTTCTGAAGGCGTGGCATGTCTTGTATTAGTCCTCCCAGCGCCTCCCTTGCACATGTTTAAGGAGGGGGATTGCAAGTTAAGTGATCATATGGGTGCTTCACTTAATGGCTGTCACAACTTCTGACTGTAATGGGCAAGTTCCATCAAGGTTATCAGTCAAATACTATCTGTAATTCAACTGTTGACTATTCAACCTAACCATTTAAAACAGAAACAAGAACACACTTTTTCCAACTTCAGTAATAGGCAACCTGCAAGTGGGAAGTTCCACTGTAAGGATATGTTCTCAGCAAATCATACCCTGGCATCTTTACACTATAGAAATCAGGTGGTTTGGAGGAGATAAATAACTTTCAAATACTATTTATTGCTTGGTAACTGACCTTATAGTGCTCCAATTGCTGAGTTAGCTGTTCAAACAAATCCAATCTCTCTCTTTCTGTCATTTCTTCCAATAGCGTAACAGAAGGGCTGTATAAAATATATGGAATAATTCAAAAAAAATAACTTTAACTAGTATTCTTTTAAGAACAGAATAATTTAAACTTTCTGAATTACAATCTGAGACAATCTTAAAATCCTCACATATGTATCAATATTGTAACCTATGATGAATCAAATAAGTAAATACTAGCATGAAGTAATAGGGACGTGGTGGCTCAGTGGCTAAGATGTTGAGCTTGTCTATCAAAAGGTCAGCAGTTCAGCAGTTCAAATCCCTAGTGCCGCGTAATGGGGTGAGCTCCCGTTAGCTTCTGCCAACCTAGCATTTCAAAAGCACGTAAAAAATGCAAGTAGAAAAATAGGAACCACCTTTGGTGGGAAGGTAACAGCGTTCTGTGCGCCTTTGACATTTAGTCATGCCGGCCACATAACAACAGAGACACCTTCGGACAGCACTGGCTCGTTGGTTTTGAAACAGAGATGAGCACCACCCCACTAGTCAGGAACGACTAGCACATATGTGCAAGAGGAACCTTTACCTTTACCATGAAGTAAAGCTATATGGATTTCCTAATTCGTGTTCATTTATCATGGTTATAGGACACAAGTGTTAGTAATATACAGCTAATTTCACACTCTCAGTAAAATTCCAATAGCTGTAAAATAGGGGAATAACTGCTCAAGAGTCACTCGAACAATTATTCTCATATAAACTGGAAGTCATAGTACCTTTTCCTATTCTTAGTGAACATAGCTAGCTAAAAAGTTTTAACAAGAAATTAAGATAATTACTATATTCATCCTAAACTAGGATTTAAGGCTTTCTGAGATGGAACCAATAGCAGGATAGCAATATTAAATTATTAGCTTCACCCAAATTCCATATCTCGTTCTTGTGATTTTTCCATCTCCTCTATGGAATAATCTTTTACTTCTTGCAATCTCTGATGCAACATTGTTAATTCTTCTCTATAATTTTCTTCCACAGATTTTAATTTCTGTTCAAAATAAAGCCTTAGTTGTTCCAACTCAGTTTCATGTTCTGTCTTTTTTTTATCCCATTTAAGTTGATAATCTTTTTTCAGATATTCCAGTTCTTCCACATGTGAGGTACGAGCAAGCAGCTGTATTTTCAGTTCTGATGGGTAAAAAAATATCATTCACTTTAAATATATTAATTCAGCTGAATATTTTTTTAAAAAAATGCAATCCCTATACTATTAAGGTTTCGATACTGAATTCAAACACTACTGAAAACAATGGGACTTAATTCTGAACATGGAGATCTCATTACAAAAACATGCATTTCCATTCTATGCACATCTATGCAAGATGAATTAATTGAATTCAGTAGGATACTTTACACTCTGATATATATCTATGGGATTGCAGCTTAAGTTTGTAATATAATTTGATTTTCTCAGATGGCCTTTTGAAAAGAAATTATATGAGAAATAAATGATTAAAAGATCACAGGATGCCATGATTGCTTAATCAACTTGATTTAAAAAATTTTAATTTGTTTTTATGGGTTTTAAATTTTTGTAAATTTTTAATAGGGTGTTATTATATTTTAAATTTTCGGCCAATTGAATACGTTTTATATGTATTGTTTTTCTTTGTATTTTTATTCTGGCTGTGCACCACCCTGAGTCCTTCGGGAGAAGGGCGGTATACAAATTAAAATATTATTATTATTATTATTATAACTCAAGTCTATAGTCTACATAGGGAAGGGATATGAAAGTTTTATTTTATTCATTACACATATATGGCTGTCAGATTACAAAGATTCAAGTCAGCTTTTCAGATCAAAGACACACCTTAAATCCCAAATGATAACATGACACTCATTTTTAACTGTCCTTTTTTTCATATCTTCATTTCTCAGAGCACAGGCCTGCAACGCTTTCTGGGCAAAGAATCACACTTATTTTTTCCATGGTACAACTAGATTGCACAGTACAAAATGATGGAACCAGAACAAGAACTAAAGTTGCAAAATTAAATTTATATATATATATAATTACTTCACAATATTTCCCTATTTATTTAAAATGAATTTTTAGAAGGGCTTTTGGGATAACATGAAATGTAAGGTTACAAATAGCACATTCTGCATTAAGCTAGAAAACCAGATTGGAATCTTGTAACCTATGATGAATTAGTTGTGCAATTCCAATTAATAAAGGTAAAGTAATTCCATTATGCTCTATCAGAGCCTTAAAAGAGAGTTCCTAAAGAAGGAAAGAAATGTCTTATCGAACTTTTTTAAATCATACAAACAAAAGTCTCTACTTTATGCAATACTTTGTTTCACTTGTAGGCGAGTTCTACAAAATTACAAACCAAGTCAAGGACTACATGTACTTTAGATAAGGTACTGTATAGAAAGTTACTGGAGATGTACTTTAGGTCCTTCATATTATTTGAATAAATATAGGATTTTGAGATCTCAGACACAAATGCTTAATATCATACACTTCTTGCACCAATTCTATCAAGTTAAATAAATCAAAATAATGTCATTATTAATATATCTTGTATTACATCTGTCCAATTACATCTGTCCAACTAACTTTCTTGGGAGAATTCCCTATCTATGGAAGTATTTCTGAATAGTTTTGCTTTGTGCAACGACAGCATCAAGCGCTCTTTAAGAGGTGAAAGATAACTAAGCAAGACTACCAAAGATTGATTTTGAGTAAATGGTAAAAATGTGTATGAGAAAGAGTGATCCCCCCAACTCCAGATCATTCAGGTTTATAGGGATATCAAATATCATTACTGTAGGAAGGACAGATACTGAAGCTGAATCTTAAATACTATGGCCGCCTAATGAGAAGAGAAGATTCATTGGAAAAGACTCTGATGCTGGGAAAGATTGGAGGAAAAAGGAGAAGGGTACAGCGGAGGATGAGATGGTTAGATAGTATCATCGACCAATGAACATGAATTTGGGCAAACTCCAGGAGAGTGGAGGACAGGGGAGCCTGGTCGAATTGTGAAGAATGAGATACAATTTAGGAACTGAAGAACAACCATTACTGTCAATTGAAATTAAAAATTTACAAGTGAGTTTGTCCCATCATGAAAAAATTATATCTATTTCCAAAAATGAAGGTAGATATAATTTAAAATGCTGTTAATTTAAATAATATAATTTAAAGGAAGCTATTAAAGTATACAATAAGACATTAAAAAAACATTCCTTTAATATGACAGTGGTAAACATAGAGCAAAATAAATTCACCAAATTATAGCAAATCTATTTTAATTATAATTTACAATTTCCCAATTTTAAACCTACCACTTAATTCTTGCCGGCTTGCCCTTGCGCCATCCAATTGTGACCAAAGTTGTGCCAGTTCTTCTTCTAATTCTGCCTTTAGTTTCTGTATCTATAGAAGTCATAGTAAATTACCATAGTCAGTTTTAACATTAACATGTTACTAAATGAACTGTGGAACATTATTAAGGAGGAAGCTGAAGAATCAATAAGAAGAAATGCCACTTTCATTTGGATCACATATACAATACAGAAAGAATATTAATATTTGATAATACTTTAGATATAGAAAGTTAATGGAGATACACTTTTTCTTATCCATTATATGAAGAAATATCAGATTTTGAGTTATCACAGACTCAAATGCTTAAAATCATACTTTTTTTTGCAATGATCCTACAAAGTTTTTGTTGTATATCACAACAATGTTGTGAATTATCAAAGCCATATAAATAACAATTATATTTTTGTAGGGCATCTATATTATTCTGGCTAATCTCAAAAAATGAAATAAGATCAGGCCTGGTGATTACTTGCAGGGAAGACCATAGCATATATGCCAGACAAGGATATACCAGAATATGCCAGACTAGGAAATTTAAGTAAGATTCAGAAGACAACGGAAAACTATTTCATACTGTTGCTGAGACACTAGGACAGTAATGGTGAACCTTTTTGGCACTGAGTGCCAAAAAGGGAATGAGCGCGGCACCAAGTGCCGAAACGCGAGCACTTCACTTGCACATGTGTGCTTATCAGGGCTGCGACCAGGAAGAGGAGCTGCCCAGGGGCCATGTGTGCACTGGATAAAGTAGTTGCTGTTTCTGCTGCTGCACATGCAGACGCGCCAATCAGCTGGCCGACATGCATACTCACGCCGGAAAACGGAAGACCAGCTCTTTCAGTTTCCGGCACTGACGATGATCAGCTGACAAAGGCCATCATTGCGTGCACATGCTCCAGAAATCTGGAAGAGGAATGGGTGACGCCATGTGTGCCAAGCAACATGACTCTGCCTGCCATTTTGGGCACACGTGCCATAGGTTCACCATCAGGGCACTAGGAGTTGAGCCAAGAGCTTTACATGTGCATAGAGATTAGTAACACTAGCACTAAAATATTTTCTTCCAGAGCGCTAGGGAATATGAAATAGCTTAAACTCCTTGACATTATGAACAGTAATATGGATACTTCAAAGTGTGAAGTAGGACAATGCCAACAGTTGCAACAGAGAAGTGAATTTCTAACTGTTGTCAGACCAGTAGATTTTTATACATGGAAAGAACAGAATGTTTCTTTCATTTTATGGTTTTGTGTAGCAGTAAGGCACGATTCTGCACATTTTACAATACTGATTCCCAACAGAATTTGTCTTTATCAAATACTCTGTCCATAATGCATATTTACCTCCTGCTGCAACTCTTCTACTTGTTTCTTGTTTTGTTCTTTTATATCTTGCATTTCATTTTCATGCTTGCTCTGCAGTGTTTTCATGGCTAGATGGTATTTATTTTCTAGATTTTTATGTTCCACTACAAAATAATGTTGAGTTCTGTTATGAACGTTCTTGTATTATAAGATGAGATCACTCATTTAACTACCTTTTCTAGTATCAAAAGTAGAGAACTAGAGAATTCCGAAGAGATGTAGGAAAAAAGTAGTGAATTTGATGGTCTGCTTAGTTTGTATAATTTTATTTAACTTTTAAAAAGTTGCCTGGGTGAATAGGCAGCAATATAAATCTAATGAATAAATAACAAATCATTGAAATTTTGGGAGCAATCCAAAAACAGAAAAGGCTATAACAGAAAGAATTATGTTTGTTGGTGGTGTATATATGTGTGTGTGTGTGTGTGTGTAATAGATATAGTCGAAAGAAATGGGAAAAAACAATAAAAGGCAAAAGGGATAGCTGTAAATGAGAGTGGTTAGCAATTTAGGTACAAAACGATCTAAACTTGGATAGCTTTTCTAGAATGGATATATATGGAGATGTTGGTAGACAGAATACATTTAAATGTAATGGAACAGTGAAATGAGCCACAAAAAATACAAAAATAAAATGACCCTAGTAAGGAATTTGTATGAAATAAAAAGATATTTTGTTTCCCCACCTGAGTTTCAAATTGACTGTGTTGCATGGTACAAAGCTTAAAAGAACATTACAATACCACATTCCTTTGGAACAAAATTGCCAGAAGAAAAGTGAGAATTCAGCCTAATACCAAGGATAAAGAGCTAATCCTCTTATAAATATTCTTAACTAAATAGATATTTAATCACCCTTATTCAGATCAGTATGGGATACTTTAACAATACAATCAGGAAAAATTAAACATTGTGCTTTCAGTTGGGCATAGGGGCTTATGTGGTCTTATATATTCTTTGCTATAAGCCAAGCCCCTGGAGACTATTGTCCTCCAGAAACCCCACTGCAAGCAATGCTGCTGTTTTTTTCACAGGAGAAAAGATACTTAATACTAAATCTAGATACATTACGACCAGTAAATAGTGTCCAGGACACTGAGGAAAAGACATGGATAAAACTGAAAGAGGAGATTCTTTAGAACTACTGGCAGAAGGTGATAGTGACAGTGTAAGAACTGGAGTAATCTTCACACTATCACTTTTCCTACCAGTGCAGAAGACTAAGCAAATCTTGATTATCTGAGACAAAAAAGAAAGCAACATTATTTGTACAGATAGTCCTCGACTTACAACAATTTGTTTACTGTCCGTTCAAAGATACAATGGCACTGAGAAAAGTGACTTGTGACAGTTTTTAACATTTATAACCATTGCAGGATCCCCATGGTCACGTGATCAGAATTCAGATGCTTCACAACTGACTCATATTTATGATGGTTGCAGTGTCCCTGGGGGTCAGGTTATCCCCTTTTGCGACAAGCAAAGTCAATGGGGAAGCCAAATTCACTTAACAATTGTGTCCCTAACTTAATGACTACAGTGATTCACTTAGCAACATAAATTTTGGGCTGCATTGTGGTTATAAGTCGAGGTCCACCTATATAGAGCATCTAGTATTGATTCTGATAGTTACAGTTTTAGTTCGTAGTTACTTAAGACTTAATAAATTTCACATCATTTTGTATGCCACTCTACTTTTGAAAAACATACTTCAAAATAAATAGTCTACTTTGTATTGATAACAGTAACAAACAGCTACTTGTTTTAATGCTACAAAATCTTTTATTTTGCTGATTTCTTGACCTCTCTGGGGAGCACAGAAATATTGGAGAGAAAATTATTCTCAAAATGAAGTGCTTACTTTCAATCTGTCTTTTTTCAAGAGAAAGAGTGTTCATTTTTTTCTTTAATTCTTCAGTTTCTGCTGTTAAGTTTTGCTTCAGTTTGTTCAGTTCAGTCTGATGCTTTACAGATAACTCTTCAGATACATTTTTTAAACTGACGTCTACATTCAAGACCCATTCCTTTTTAAGATTCTAAAAGGAAATTAAATTTAATAATGAAAATTCCATTACCTTAATAAAACATTTTTTTCCAAATTGGACTCTTTGTAACTTTAGTAAGTCTTCTACTCTACTACATTGTAATACTTGCTGTAATACAGCTACTACATTGTAATACTTCACAAAAACAGAATAGGATTCTATTGCAAGGCCTCTATCAAAACATGAAATGCAACCTACCTTTTTCCCCCCCAAGAACATTAACATCTCACTAATCATCTCAGGATTCTTATAACACCTCTGAAATCTGTTTCCTAATGGGAAACACAGAACTCAATACATCCTTAACTAGGTGACCTTAGGAAGACTGGTACTGGCAATTTCACTCCTATCCTTGCCTCTTATATAAGGGGCATTCTGGAAGAACTGAAACAGCAACATTTGTCACTCTTCTTAGCACTGTTGCTCCATCCTTCTTACATACATATATCCTTTTTTCCATGCCTTTAATACAGTTATTACTTTTCTGCACTCCAAGGCAGAAGAGCCCAGAGTTATACAAGTGGTAATGGCTCCCAGCTACTGATTGCCAACCTATCAGCTATTGAAAAACAGTAGCTAGGATGAAGATAGGAGAGGCAATAGCCAAGAGCGATTCCACACAAGATGGACATTAAGCTCAAGGTATCTTCTATAGTGTAAAGTTTAACTTACATTAGAAATGAGAACACACAGACCTTATTGACATCTCAAAATTATATATATAAAACCTGTTTTTAATTAGCATATTCATATCAGATTCTGAAGAATATTAAAACAGATCTTCTAATTTAAAATATAGAAAATGTGATTTAATAAAAGTAACAAATTACATACAATACCTCTAAAATGTTAAGATGTTTCTCCTCCATTTCCAGACTTTTCTCCTTCATTTCATCTGCAAAATGAAGTGGAACAGAATAAAACTGACATATAAATTCAAATGAATATTTTTAAAAATTTGGTAGTGAAAACACATTCTTCATTAATTTTCAAAGTTAGTTTAAATTTTTGCACATCATTCTTGTTAATATTCTCTCCTTCAGCTTATACAAAATAGTGAGAATATTACGAAGCTTAAAATATGTTTTTATTTCATTTAAGTTTTTAAAATTTTATTGGCAACTCAGTTTTTATTTCATTTTATTTTATCACTCTGAATATACTGCATGATCCATTATTACAGTATTTGGGATTCACTTTGCTTCCTATTTACTGCTTCCAGTAATAAATCAGCTTATCAAAAAATCTGGTGTTTTATTAATCATATTGAGTCAGAATCTATAAGTTGTATACCCATTTCAAGTTGATGTTTCAAAACCATTTCTTCCTTTTCTTTCTGATTCTGTTTGTTTATGTGCTCCAATTCAAAATGGTATCGACTTTGCAGAACTGCAATTTCTTGAGCATGCTTATCATTGAGCATTTCACGGAGCTCCATTAGGGCAGTTTCCTTCTCCTTTGTCAGATTCATTTGCATTAGCTCCATCTGAGAGGTGCATATGTTATTTGAACTTAGTCTTATGGCTTCCAGTTTAAGATTATCTGGGACCTACAAATTAAAGAAGATAGCATATGAATGAATATGCTTTATTATAATTATCAGATTCTCACAGTATTAAGAGTTCCAATGCTGTGCTCCTTGGAATCAAGCTGCTACTAAAAACAGAAGATATATTAGATTTATATGGGATTTTGAGAGCAGCATGCTGTTTCCTCACAGCTTGGTTTCATAATTAGTATAACATCATGCTGACAATATAAACAGCAAACGTTAAAAACTTTATTGGCTGCAATCAGTGGGGAGTTAAGATCTGCAATAGCCAAGGACTTTATTATTCTATTGAATATTGTACCTCAGCTTGCTGCAGCTCCCCTTGAAGTGTAGCTTCCACTTTTTGTTGTAAGTCTTCTAATAATTGCTTTTGTTCCTCCATCAGTTTAGCATGTAGGTTTTTGTTCTCATCTTGGCACTTTAAAAATTCACCGATGTCGTAATTTTGTTCTTGTTCCTGAACCTAAGGAGGAGTAAAGAGCATTACATATATTTATACACAAGAACATTCACATATCCATCAGAAACATAATAACATAACATAATAACCAGGCTGGAAACAAAATTTGCTTTTTATTATAAGCCTGAGATCCAGCAGCTGCAGTAAACATATACTTGGAATTAAGTAACTCCAAATTCAAGACTATTTTAAGTATCATAACTGAATTTGCAGTCCTTTTTTTAAAAAAATGAGTTTCTTTCATCAGCAATATGCTTTACTGTGGGGTTGGTATTTTTCCTGCTGATTTTACACAAATTGGATCAGGAATGTGCGCTGTTCTATTTCAAATCACCAAGCTATCCAGATATACCTTCCCTCTTCTGATAACAGCATAAAGGATTATTAAAGCGTATGTTATTTTTTTTCCTCCGAGATTACAACAGTTTGATTTGTATATCATTTACATACTACACTAAGATAGCTTCAATATTTCTTTGCTATAATTAGATGATTAGCATCGTTATTTATCCCATGGATAAAGAGAGAGACCCTTCCTCACCCGGTACACAACAGTCCCCGGGCCCTCCGGATGGAGCATTCGCTCCCTCCCCCAGGCAGCTCGGGAAATAAGCGGCTGCCCTCTGCGGCCAACCTCGCCCCACAGCAAGTGGAAAGCAACGCACCTGTGGAGAAGCGCGGAGGCTGCCCGCAGCCTCTCGAACTCCTGCCGAATCTTCCTCTTCCATACCCAACCGACGACCTCACTCTCAGCCAGCAACGGTCGCGCAACCCGTGGAGGCCTCCAACTTTCAGCCAATGGGCTCCCTCAGCGTCATCCAGCGCCCCTCCCATCCAGGTGCCCTACAAAGCCCAAGCGAAGCAGCCTCGGCGCCATGTATTGGAGCGCCGGGAACCAATAGGGAGTCAGTAGCAGGGCGCGACGCTCCAAACTGAGCTCGCGGCGCAGCTTCCGGACCCTGTAATCGCCGAACAGGAAAGAGCGAGGGGTGGCGCACTTACAACTTCGAACTTTCTTTGGGGTCCAAAAGCTTTCTTTTGGTTTCGATTGTCGAAATTTCAAAACTGCAGCCTGTCTAAAGGCTTCAGTACTGTATACAAAAGATGGAGTCAGAACGGCCTCTGAAAGCCTCTGAAATACCTACCTGACTCTGGTCTCTTCCCAAAATCCCCCAAGTTTCAACCAAAAACTATCTACCATTGACCTCACCCCATTCCTAAGAGGTCTATAAGGGGCATGCATAAGAGCACAAACGTGCCTACCGTTCCTGTCCTATTGTTTCCTTTTGTTATATCCAAATAAATGCATACGAGCCTATTTCTGCCGACCGTGCTACTCGAAGTCCTTGGGCACGGCCGTTTCTATAGTAGTTTTCTGTTTACATTCTTTTTCACCTTTGTAAGCTATCTTACGTCGTGTGCGATTGGGCGAGCAAAGAAAATGAAATTGCAGTGTTTTCGGACGGCTTATTGATGTATTACTTTTACTATGGAAGAAAACCATAAAGGGTTAGTAATTTGTACTGTCCAATAACTTCTCGATCACACTCCAATCTAGTACACTATTGAAGAAGAAATAAGAGATACAGTATGTGTATATATTGGTTATACGCACACCCCGGTTACATTTCAAGCATATAGGTTTAACATATTATATATACTTTACATATACCACCATTATGAGAAGGGGGAGCATAGCAAAGCTAGTGGTGTTAACAAATTAATTATTGAAACTGGCATGGCTTTTGAATAGAATAGAATAGAATAGAATATTCTAGAATAAACATATTTATTTAATTGTGCAGGACTGAGCTAGATTTTAAATTTATGGGTTTTAATTAGGTTTTATCTGTATATTTTAATTAACGGGCTTTAAAATAAGTTTTTTAAATTGTTTTTATTCTGTATTTATGTGTTTTTAAGTGCCTGTGAACCGCCCTGAGTCCTTCGGGAGATAGGGCGGTATATAAATATGATTAATAAATAAATAAATAAATAAGAATAGAATAGAATAGAATTTATTGGCCAGGTGTGATTAGACACATAAGGAATTTGTCTTGGTGCATATGCTCTCGGTGTACATAAAAGAAAAAGTACATTCGTCAAGAATCATAAGGTACAACACTTAATGATAGTCATAGGGAAACAGTCAATATAAATCTTAAGGATACCAGCAACAAGGTTACAATCGCACAGTCATAAGTGGGAGGAGATGGGTGATAGGAACGATGAGAAGGTTAATAATAATGCAGATTTAGTGACTAATTTGACAGTGTTGAGGGAATTATTTGTTTAGTAGAGATGGTGTTCGGGAAAAAACTTTTTGTATCTAGTTGTTCTGGTGTACAGTGCTCTATAGCATCGTTTTGAGGGTAGGAGTTGAAACAGTTTATGTCTAGGATGCGAGAGGTCTGTAAATATTTTCACAGCCCTTTTTGTGACTCATGCAGTATACCGGTCCTCAATGGAAGGCAGGTTGGTAGTAATTGTTTTTCTGCAGTTCTAAAAAGGTAGTTTCAGAAAAAATAAGACCCAGAGTTGGAAAGATTAACACTGAAGTACATTTTTTCGCTATCAGCTGTAAGGCTTCCTAGTTTACAGTTGTTTAAATAATGTTAGTAATTTTCCTTTCCAAGAATCAAGTTCTAACTCTTCATTTTTCTCTACCGCTCATGCGGATGGTTCCCCAAAGAAAACTCACAACCGTAATTTGATCCAGGAGAACACCTTTCGCACTGTCTCTTTTAATTTTAAATTTCACTCCCCTCCTTCGTTCTCAAAACTCTATTAATACAGTACAGCAAAGCAAAAACATGGATTTACTGTAGAAGAGCCGCCGGCAATAGGAAGAGGAAAAGGCAGCGCCGTAGATTTTAATGCTTTGGTGTTTACGAATCAAGCTCTTTTCCTCCTATGTTAAACTAAGAATATTCATCTTAAGAAAAACGGACATTTCTCAAGCGCTAATCTGCAAAAAATGATAATATAGAGTGGAGCAGCTTCAAGGCACCTGTGGTTTCTTTGATGGCTTACGTATTTCTTCCCTGAAAAGACCTGGAAAGACCTTCCCTGAAAAGACCTTGCACATTTATTATTTTGGTGTTGAAGTGTTTAATAGATTTTTCTTACAAATGTGAGATTGGATATACTACATATCAAGAATGAACTTTTTTGTTTACAGCACTGAAGCTGCATTCTGCTTCTGTACCAATTGAAATAGTTTGTACTATTAAATAGTTTGTACTATTTCAATGGCCCTAATTGTGGATTTTTGATACCACTTTTCAGTGATCAAATTGATTTTATCTGTCAAACTGAATTTTAGGTAGGCTTTCATCATGAAACTAAGGAGAAATTACAGTACTATATATCTTCCCTGGCCATGTATATAAAGTACTGTACTTAAGTTAGTGGAGGCAAAGCACCTTCAAGTCGTTTTTGATTCCTGCCCGCCCTTTGGACACGTCCTTGTGGTTTTCTGGCCAAGATGTTGCTGTTTCCTTCTTCCTGGGCTGAGTTTTATGCCTAGTATGGTTTCCAGGCCTGACAACAGCAAGACTAGAATTCACATATGTTTCACTGGCAACCATGATTTCTACAAGTCAGTCCACCAATATGTTTTAAAGACTGTTTCATTGTAGAGGGAGTCCTCAATTCACATCTACCATTGAGCCCAAAATTTATGTTGTTAAGTGAGAAATTTGTTAAGTGGGTTTGCTCCATTTTACGATTTTTCTTGCCACATTTGTTAAGCGAATCACTGCAGTTCTTAAATCAGTATTCAGTTGTTAAGTGAATCCAGTTTCCCCATTGACTTTGTTTGTCCGAAGGTCACAAAAGGGGATCACATGACTCCAGGACACTACAATCATCATAAATGTGAGTCAGTTGTCAAGCATCCAAATGTAAATCACATGATCATGGGGATAAGGCAATGGTCTTTAAGTGTGAAAAATGGTCATAAGTCACTTTTTTCAGTGCTGGTGTAACTTTGAATGGTCACTAAATGAACTATTGTAAGTTGAAGACTATCTGTATTGATTAACTAACCTTCAGTTCACCCATATATCTTCTCTTTATTTCATATCTTCACATATCTAACAGGAAGGATTAATCAACTAACTTCAGGACATAACACAACTCTTTTAGAAAGAGGCAGTTATTGCAATGTGTTTGAAAAAGATGCCTTTGAAGCCAGAGGATTGTAATAACTAACCTAATAACTAATCCCAAACATTTTCCAGGGTCTGTTGAATGAAATTCAAGTCCTATTGCTGAAACTCCACTATTTGAAAACTGTATTATAACTTAAAGATCCATCACCTAAGAAAACTGTATAAACGTGACAATGGAATAGCACCATTTCTGACTGAGAAATGTTATTAAACATGTGAACTCCAGATACATTTTAAAATGTTGCCGGTGAAAGATTGCGAATACAAAATTATATATCTTCCTTGGTCGTGTATATATAGTACTGTACTTACAGTAAGTTAGTGGGGCAGTGTACTTTCAAGTCATTTTTGATTCCTGCCTACCCAAGGAATTAAGCTAGAAACTGGTAGACTGTGAGCTTTGGTACCACCCTAGGCACAAAGCCAGCTGAGTAACCTTGGGCTAGTCATTTCCTCATAGCCCTAGGACGAAAGCAATGACAAATCACTTCTGAAAACACTTTCGCAAAAAAACTGCAGGGGTTATCCAAGCAGTCACTAAGAGTCAGCACTGATTCAAAGACATACACACCCACTCAGACACACATAAATGTAATGGATACATACAATCTCAGATGTGAATGCATTGACTAGACTTCTAATGAATGATGTAGGAAAGTATTTTTCACATACTTTGCCTTGGCAGTCTTTGCAATAATTTATAATTAGCAGTCCTGGGCTTAAAAGAATTAGTTAGGCCATATAAGTATCTTTTTTGAAGTAACAATCTTTTAATTATTAATTGGTACATTTTGTTGCTTGGGATTTCTTTATATTTTATCTGTAATTGGCCAGAAACTGAAACAAATTAGGACACCTAAGTCAGTGATCTTGATATACAGCTATATATTATTATTTGTTATTGATCAAGTCTGCTTTAGATTAATCTTCAGCACAACTATACAATCTTCATTCTATTTTTCTTTGATTTATGAATTCATGGCTTTAATGAACATAAGTTGATGCTTTATATTGTCAGATATTGGTCATAGTATAAAATTTCAGGAATTATTTTTAACTACAGTTTGGGAAACACTTGGTTGAAACTTAAATTTATAGAATCACAATGGATATTCTCACCCATTTTTGTTTTTTTCTGTCTTACTCTGTTGACCAAATATTGTATGAGCCAGGTGAGTACTAATCCTTGGAAATGCATATTGTTTAAATTACGACCAACAGATGTGAAGCTAACTCCTTCCTTAGGCTTAACAGAGTTATTAAGAGGACAGTGTTAGCAACGCACAGGGTTGGGCACATTGAACTTCCACTAGAAGAGTCAGCAGCCCTAAAGGAAATACTTCTTTTGTTCTAGTGAAACAATATCTTAGCAACCTTGTTGAGTGTACATTTCAAAAGACATGGTGCAGTATAAGAAGTTTCTGTTCTTGTAACCACAGCCTGAAGCTCTTACTGAGGAAAAAATACATGGAAATTCATAATGAAGCTAGGGAGAGAGAAAGTTAACCCATGTTCAAAATAATGTAGCTTACCAGACACACATTACCTTGGAATATTCCCCCAGTGATGGAATCTGATGTGGCTGATCACATGACCCGTCTGAAGCTCAAACTCCTTGAAAAGGTAAGGTGATTTTTCTACAATTATATCCAAGCATTAACTATCCAGTAAATGGAGATTTTTGCCTAACAGTTAGCTGTGTCATACTGAACATGTCAAGAATGCTATGTATGCATAAAGTTGTACCTTTTGTCAATCATCCCTGATACTTTGGGCCTTTCCCCAATTTGTCTTGATTTCATACCTGCCTATCAGAATGCCTTACTGTCATAAACTTTACTGTCCTATTGCCAAGCCATATCCTGCTTCTATTGCTTGTGTTCCGTAAACTGCTTTGGAGGCACCAACTGACAAAATTACACAGACACTTGAAAAGTTGCCCAAGAAACGTGTTAGAAAGTGGAGGAAACCTTGCTTTTACAATGGTGTAGTTAAGGACAATTTTACACTGACTGCTGGCTAGGGTTAAAATATAAAGTAAGTTTACAAGAAAGAAAATGGATGTCAGAGGCATTGGTGCTATCAGTCCAAGTGGGATGTCTACTCTAATGCTGTACAATAGCAAATTGAGTTTTATGTCATTCAAGATTTGTCTAATTGTTTCCCACAGATTCCTTTTCTTAAGAATCAATGTTTTTTACTATGAAAACTTAACATGTTAAAATTAATGTGAGAAGTTACAGGTTTTTTTTTAAAAAGAATCCTATTATATTTTTCCACAGAAATTAGAAAACGAACGTGAAAACTTGGATGACTCTGAATCACCCTTTTCTACAGGTAAGCAGTTAAAGAATTATGTATGATTTCAAGTCATGGATCACAGTAAAGAACTCTGCAGAATTAATCCCATCTGGATTTAATATCTGCCTAAAAATATTTTATCACACAAAGTTTTATTGAACAGGTTACGTAATTAATTGCTATACATATGGAGGATGAAAGTTAAAAATATCAGAGCAAAAGCATTAATCTAGGATTGCAGATCTCTGTATATCTACTTGCAGAGCTGTGTCCTGAAATCACCATATGGCAGCACTTACCTCTTTCTAAGTAGGTTGATATAATGTATATTATATTATACATATAATATTTATTTTTATTACTTTTCATTATGTGTTTAATGTGTTTATACTTCATTATTAACTGCTTGGAGTCCATCAGATCTGGGATAGATTACAAACATTGTTAAATAAATAAGTAACAAACATGGATTGGCTTGAGTTGCAAAAGCTCTGACCCAAAATATGACCCTCCTTTTCCAGTTCTTTCTCTTGCTTGCAATGTCAGCTTCAAGATATTCTTTAAGTGGAGTGACAAGTTTTTGAATTCTGCAGATTTGTAGTAGCTGCTTTGACTTCTTTTAAAGAGGATATGGGGATGAAGAACGAAAAGAACATCCTGTTTCCAGAAATTTTAATAGTGGTTAGAACTTCCCACATTGAAAGGATGGATGCAAGTGACTGGAGATGCTATTATCCCCTCCTGCTACCGTTTGTAGAGCATCACCCTATAGCTGGAGCTTTCCCAGCAGTCAAGACAAAGCAGTGATAGGTTACAAATGGAAGAATACTCTAAATGCCCCCAAGCAGAAGCAACATATTTGCTTGTGTCTTGTTCCAACCTGTGTTTGCCAAATGAAGAAATCCTCCATAGGCTGCTCAGGATATCCATTGCCTCCAAATGAGCGAATGGTTGTTCAAACTGTTCTTAATGGCGAGTAATATGTCAGTTTTGCTCTCTCTTTTCTCTTCACTCCCTTTTAAATGACATATTAATGTCACCCATATTTTTTTGCAGGGAATTATGACAATTATGGCTACGCTTTACAAAGTGCACTGAGAAGAAGGAAAGACCTTTTACAGCAGCTCAGAGTATGGTATCCGTAATTCTTATAATTTTCTTTTAAAACTGGAATAAAATACACGTTCTTCTGCTCACTTTTTTACTATGTTAATACAATGTTAACACAGAGCAGTTTAGTTCTTTGCCAGATAATATTATCAGTTTAGTGAGAATTTAAGAAAACTAAAAATTCTAGGGAAAAGCAAAGTAATTTTGAGTAGGTAAATTTGGGAGGAGAGGCAAGAAAGCAATTTTTGCATCATGATTCTTTTTTCTTTTCTTTTTTTTTTTGAAAAGGAAAATCTCTTATAGCACTTTCAAAATTTAATAAAATTGGGAGATGGAGTTATGCAGTATGACATCTATTTCCCTCCAATATGTTGAATACAATTAATGAAAAGTTTAATATTATTTTTTTTTCTTTTTTTTTGCTAATGAGTTTAGCAAGAAATGACTATATACTGGAAATGTCCTCAGTTTCTGTCTTGTTACAGGTCGGTTTTCTTTAAGCAAATGTATGAGTTTAGAAAAACTATACTTTGTGTTATAGGAACAAAATCTTTTGGAAGAGATTTCAGTACCAAAAAGTTTACCAAGAATTCATAAAAAGTCCTTGAAGCCACATCATATCTACCAAATTCCTCCTCCTCCTCCTCCTCCTTCTCCTCCTCCTCCTCCTCCTCCTCCTCCTCCTCTTCTTCCTCCCCCTCCCCCTCTACTTCAACAACCAAGAATTATCCAGCAAACAGTAAGTGTTTTCTGCTTTATTTCAAGGAGGAATAAAAAAACCCCATCAAACTAATTCAAGCAAAACCAACTGTGGGCAGCACAAATTCATTATATGACAAGTCTGGAACATCATTTCATCAGTATATCATGATTTCATAAGATCTCTTGGGGTATTATTGGGTTGGTTCCAGATTTCATAACTAGCAACTTGATTGAAGATATTAATGAGAACTGTAATATATTCACTATCTAATTTCTGCATATTAGGCTATGCAGGTTTCTGCATATCTAACAGGCTGAGTTATTTTGTTGTGCCCTGATCAGATGGCAATTCTTGATGAACAAAATTTAGTGGCAGATTTCAATTCCTTAACAAATTACCCTGAAGATGACACCACGTATTAATTGGTGAATGGTCCAACAGTGTATACATTAAAGCACTTTAGCACTGGTATGATAAATTTAATATTGAAGATTTAAATAAACTTTACGTTCAATTTGAGTAGCATAATCTGAGATCCCAAAACCCTAGATACAACTCTTAGAATTGTACCAATCATGAACAACTGTAATTTTTAATAGAATAATTATTAAACACACAAGAAATAATATTCATAAGCATTTATATATTGTTATGTTATATGTTATGTTTTGTGTTATATTACATACTATATTATCAAATGGCATAGGGCCGGGTTACTTACGGGACCGCCTACTGCTACCGAATACCTCTCACCGACCCGTGCGCTCTCACAGAGAGGGACTTCTCAGGGTGCCGTCAGCGAGGCAATGTCGTCTGGCGACGCCCAGGGGAAGGGCCTTCTCTGTGGGGGCTCCCACCCTCTGGAACGAACTACCCCCAGGACTTCGTCAACTTCCGGACCTCCGGACCTTCCATGAGCTTAAAACACACTTATTTATTTGCGCAGGACTGAATTAGATTTTAAATTTATGGGTTTTAAATGGGTTTTATTTTTATATTGTTTTAAATATTCAGCTTTTAGAATAAGTTTTTTAATTGTTTTTACTCTGTATTTATGTGTTTTTATGTGCCTGTTAACCGCCCTGAGTCCTTCGGGAGATAGGGCGGTATACAAATACGATTAATAAATAATAAATAAATAAAATAAATATAAATAAATCAATTTATATCGCTGCTACAAATGCAATTCTGGGCAGCTATAAACGTATTAAAAACAATAGAGAAAGAAATACAACATAAGTGTTATATTTAAAATGCTTGTGTTGTATTTCTTCCTCTATTGTTAAGTTAAATCTAATTTAATTTTTTGTCCCAGTAATGGGACAAAAAATTAAATTAATTTTTTAATTAATTTAATGAGTAAATTTGTCTTTGTAATGATCTTCTTCTATGATGATCTTTTCAATCTTTGTGAACCAGCATGCAATTCTTCAGAACATACAACTTTGTTAGCCTCTCTTCTCTCTCTTCCTAACTTTCACTGTTTGTTTGCTCAGTGAATTCTATGTAAGTATAACATTTTAATTGTTTAATATGCTGTCCATTAACTTCATTCAGCTGCAGATATACAGTAACAATGGAGCTACGGTTTACTTGTTAACTATTCTTTTTTCCATCTTTTTTTCTTTTGCAAGTTACCACAGCAACCAGCAACCATAATTCAACAAATACCTTCATATCAGCCACCACTCATTACACAGATTCCATCTCCACAGTCCTTTTCAGTACCCAGATCTGGGAGTATTAAAGAAGGTATATGTCTTCAAAAACTATAACTACGTGTACACTATGTAGGAATAACTCTCATTTAATATAGTAGAACTAACTTCAAGTCCAAGAAAATATATCTAAGATTACAGCATGCTACAGAGCTACAACCCTATGCAAATTGACTCAGAATTAAGTCCACTGAACAGAACTTGGACAGGATTGTTGATAGGGCTCCTATCTATGTACACAAATTTAAGAGTAAGATCGATTCATAGAGACTAACAAGATTTTATTTCTTCCATTCAATTGTGTTCAACACTCAACAAGTCCCTGCAGTTTTCTTGGCAAGGTTTTTCAGAAATGGTTTGACTTGCTTCCTTCCTAGGGCTGAGAGAGAGTGACTGGCCCAAGATCACGAGCTGGTTTTGGGCCTAAGACAGGAATAGAACTCACAGTCTTCTAGTTTCTAGCCTGGTGCCTTAACCACTAGACTAAACTGGGTCTCAACTTTTAAGTAAAATGGCATACAGAATGCCAAATATTCTTTTTTCCCACTTATGAGGTTTGTGGATGCAATTTAAAAAGTAAAGAGTAGCTATGGAAAGTCTGGTTGATTAAGAGGCTTACTTTACTCTTCTTTACTGTTATAACCTGTGTCTGTATTATGTTCTAAATAAATTTAACACAAGGACTTGTGGATAAGATAGTGGCACCAAGTGACAGGAAATCTAGATCTGCACACAAGTGCTAATCTTAAATTATCAGAACAATCCAAATAAATACCATAAATAAAGAGACAGAAAAGGTTCAGTCACACCACTGACCAATGTAGCTTTGAAAAGAAATAAAACCATTCATGGCACTTTCCCTGACAACTTTACCATACTGTCAGGGATGTCTGCATGGAGGATGAACAGCCTCAAAATGGCAGGCATAAGCAACAGAAGGCAGAATAGTGCCTATGAGAATTTATTTAGTCCCATCTTTATTATTTTTACATAACTCAATGACACATGAACATATTCAACAAACCTTCCTACTCCTATTTTCCCCACAATGATAACCCTGTGAGGTGGCTTTTAAGGCCAAGGCAGGACTTGAACTCACAGTCTTTTGCTTTCTAGCCTGGTGTCTTAAGCACTAGACCAAATTGGCTACCATAATGGCATGCACAGGGCAGTTGTCTTCAGCCTGGGATCTTAGTTCAGGTGCAGAGAATAGCTGAGAAAACTTGGCCAAAGATGTGGCTGCTTTAAGGAGCTACAAAAGATGCTACTTGAGCACTCTGCACACTCTAAATAAACATATATTATTACTCTGATATAATGTAGGCACGTAACTAAGAATCTGCTTGATTTTTTTTCATTCAGTTGAAAGATTTGTGATGTCCTTTCCTAGATTCTGTCTGGGCAGACTTTGAAAATAAAGGAATTGTTGAACTAATCATTTCCTTCTTTGCTGAAGAACTCTGTGTACATCTGTAGTACGTCCACTGTGTAACTTATTTAAATTCTTAACATGTATTATTGTTAATACTTTTAAAGTATACATTTGGCAGCTCAGCTAATACTAGGCTGCTTGTTTTTTTAAAAAAAGTCATTGATCTGAGAGATTATGCTGTTCAAATGGCTGTACTTCACCCATTATGTTCTCCATTATAACCATAGGATGGTCTTGAATTGTCCTTTATCCTTTATAGATATGGTAGAAATGATGCTAATGCAAAATGCACAGATGCATCAAATCATTATGCAGAATATGATGCTGAAATCCTTACCACAAACATATTCACCAACTAGTGGGTATGGGATCCCTATGCTTCAACATGGACAACAGGTAGCTATGTTTTTAAAGGACTTTCAGTAATAGCTAGTCTGAGTCATATCTGTACATTTATGTGTACTAATCATTTTAATGGTCAGTCATTCGAATTGAGATTCTTAAAAGGATAGATTATAGCAGTGGTAGTCAATCTGGTCCCTACTGTCCACTAGTGGGCGTTCCAGCTTTCATGGTGGGCGGTAGGGGTTTTGTCCAATACTGAAGCACTTTCCTTTTTTTTAATTCAATTGACTTTTTTTTTAAAAATCATAGCATTATTTAAAAATATTTTCATTAGGTTTTCATAAAATTCCCTGTGACAATTTAAATTTCTGAAAATATACTATTTGTATCGCCCGCGCATAAGTTTAGTTCACGTTACGTAAATGAAACTAAATGGCGCTATAGTGCGACCGCAAACAAAAGAGCCTCGTCCCAGAATAGCTTGTGCATCTCCCCCCACACCACCCAGCTGTAACAGACAAGCAGAGCTGGTAGCCGGTGCCCCCATCAAACCCAGTCCACAATGCGCAAGAGGCATATGCAGAGGACGATACATGGCGCATTACTGTGGAACCAGTAAACGGTTAGAAAATTGTACTACTAACAGAGATACAAAAGTGGGCGGTAGGTATAAAAAGGTTGACTACCCCTGGATTATAGTGTACAGATAGTTCTCATTTAGGGACCACAATTAGGACTGGCAGCTCTGTCATTAAGCAGAGTGGTGGCTAACTGGCAAATCACACAAGTGGGACTGCGCTTTCCTTTTCCCCACTCCCCTCCTTCTGAAATGCTCACCCCAACACTGGGATAATTAGCAAGAATGGAATTTATGTTTCCAGTTACAATCATTGGAGAGGAAGGGATTACACCTGAGTAAGTAAGGAGGCACATTATAGGGAATATACGTCAAAAGGAATGCACTGGCACCAGGAGCCACAAGTGTACTACATAAACAACCTGCTGTATTCCCCCATTGTTTGCCTGCTTACTTCTTATAATCCCTTCCACTCCATTCTCTCTGCTGTGTGTGTGTGGGGGGGGGGGGGGAGACTAGCAATTTCTGTAGGCAAACTCCTCTGTATCTGACCTTTTTTCACCTTTTTTTTCCAATTTGAAACCTAAGTTTTCCAATACTTAAAAATTTTAGTTCTGAAACTGCATGCACAAGTATAGTAGTTTTGGCCAACTTCAAAAATATATTAGCATTTCCAATCAAAACAAGTGAGAGCAATATAGAGTGAAATGTTTTATGCTTCTTCCAACATGAAAGGTTGGCCCTCCCTGAGTGGCGTTTATTATAGTGGGAAGTGAATTTGTCACTGATTTATTAATGTATTTAGTGAGTCTGAAACAAAGGAGAAAAAATGGATAAAACCATAATCAGTATCAAAATCATGGCATCATTTGATTTGATGTATTTAATATATTATCCTGATTTTTTTTAAAATTACCTGCAGCTTACTGCTCTTATTCCAACAAGAATGGAGAAATCACGACCATCAACTGTACATCATCATCACTATACATCTTTAGGAGCACCAGTTATTCCTTCTCAAAGTGGCTTCCCCATGTGGCCATTAGGTCTGCAACCTGGCCTTAGCCCACACCAGGAAGGTTTCCCATCTGAAGTACATAATCTGCCCATTCCAGTTAATGCATCACACACGTAAGTCAAGAGTTTGCCACAGTAGGAAAACTGGTTTCGAAGTTTTCTAAGATATTTGTTCTATTAGTTCCCTTTTTATAGTATATATTCAGGTATATTTCTTTATGTTTTAGCCATAAAGAATCACAGAGAAACAACAATAAGTTGTTGTGAAATTTCAAAAGTCATCTTTTCAGGAATAGCAAGTTCTGTTATCTGATCAAGGAAACTGATGATCAAGGAAACTTAAACTGATCAAGGAAAGAAGCAACTTAGAACTAAGGAGAAATTTCCTGACAGTTAGAACAATTAATAAGTGGAACGACTTGCCTGCGGAAGTTGTGAATGCTCCAACACTGGAAATTTTTAAGAAAATGTTGGATAACCATCTGTCTGAGATGGTGTAGGGTTTCCTGCCTGGGCAGGGGCTTGGACTAGAAGGCCTCCAAGGTCCCTTCCAACTCTCTTGTTATATTGTTATTGTTATATTGTTATATTCCCTATAGCAAGTCATATTCGAGTTCCTTTCAATTGCTCAAAGGTGTACTAAAAAGGAAAAATTAGATAAATCATATAAAGTTAGATCATTGTATAAATATATATTTCTAACTACACATTTTCTTTCCCAAAGTGTGCCACCTCACAGACTGCTTGGATTACCTTCGGGTTTGTAGATTCCATAGCAACAATCTAGAAAAGGTAATTTTAGTGCAGACTTCCTGTATTTATATAATATAATATGATTTATATTGATACATTGACCATCATTTGTGTTGTAAATGTTGTACCTTGATGAAGGTATCTTTTCTTCTATGTACACTGAGAGCATATGCACCAAGACAAATTCCTTGTGTGTCTAATCACACTTGGCCAATAAAAAATTCTATTCTCTATTCTATTCTCTATTTATATCAGGGCTACGTCAACATGCCACTAACTCAATAGATTTGAGATGTTTTTAATTGTTCAAGTAGGCACAACTAACAGTAAATTGCTACATAACAGTGATGTTCCTCAGCTTGCCCTATGGGGCTTCTCTCATAACCTTGAGAGCTTTTTTGCTTTCATAAAGTGAGGGCAGGATAAAGATGAACAATCCTGAATCTAGGAAAGTCCCCTCTAGATTTATAGGAGTACAAACACATTAGCTAGACATGGTGGGAATTATAGCCCAAAACCCCCTGAAGCTTGAGTTTGGACATTTCCAAATCTGTATCACCTATTGAAGAGGAAAGTAAGCATAGTACAACATAGGCGTTCTGGTTGAATTTTCTTGCATGAAACTTCTGTTTGTTCAGCTGATCATTTTGTAGTAAGATTCTCTCGGAACAGCTGGTATAGAGAACTCCTGTTAGGGAGAACTAATCTGCATAATAGATAATATAAGCTTATAAAGACAAAGCTGTAAGTTCCCACAGATTCTACTACAGAATTTATACTAGACCCATTTGATGTGTTAGGTACCATAACTGCATGGCAATATTTGCTGAGTTCAGAATGTGAATGAAAATAGCATGTGGAGAATGGATTGGAAAGTGTTTCATGTGTCTTCTGAATGATTCCAGATAAAATATTGGCCCCAAAAGAAGCTGAGAAAATTTTCTTTTATCTGGAATGGCCCCGTCAGCACCTAGAGTTATATTTTTAATAATTTTTCTGGATACATATTATATTTTCTGCCAGAATTATGTTGATGATGAAGAGCTTATACAGTTTATCATTCTACCTCTGGCTATTCCCATGATTTTTAATTTTAAAATTAAATTAGTATGCTGCCTTTATAGAATTATTTATTTTATATTTTTATACAATAATAGAAAAATGTGTGGTTTATAGAAAGCCTATGACGCAGGCATAGTAAATAGTAAAACATAATGAATAGACACATTATGCAATTGATTTCAACTATTAATGAACTTCTTGACACTATAAAGAATTTATTCATGAAACTATCTGAGATGCAAAATTTTGGAGCTAAAGAGAAGAAAAGAGAACTTGAGTAGCATATATAAACTCTTTTTTTAAATTAGTTTTTTAGTTCCTTTCTTTGTACCCCTCCATCACTGTAGAAGTACACTATTACCTTGCTTAAATATTGTATACATGCTAACTGGTTTCTCTTACAGGTGGCTTGCAAAGGGGCAATGAGTACTTAATTAAAAGCATTGGAGCTCTCTCATCTGATATTTCACTTCGCTGCAGACAGACAGAAATTATGCACATTTGCTGAGAACATAGGATTTGTAGTGAGCATAAAATTTCCACCTGATATAACAGTCTTATGCATCAATTTTATTTGAGCTATACTACGTGATAAATATTGTGCACCATATCCTGTGTATTCATGTCACAGACATGAAAGAGGAGGAAGAATGCATGGAAAAATAAGGAAAAGTACAGCATCCATGGCCATACTAGAAGCTATGAATTACATAGAAGCAGTCATATGATAATAAGGAAGTGATGGAGACACCTTTGTGCATTGTTCAATCCACCTAACAACATTTGAAATAGGATGTCAACAACAGAGTCTTTCACTGCAAGGCTATCTACAGGAGTGGTCCAACTAGGAGTTGATGGGAAACCACTGCTCTAATTACCCAACAACAGTGAAGAAGGGGGTCATGAAGCACAGTGGCACAAATTTTCTCAAACATAGCGTTTGGTCATACAAACAAAGAGAGTAATAAAAGTAAGGAAGCCAGAAAGGTAGTAAAAGTGTATTGACTAGGACATAAGGCTTGGAATCAGGAGCAGCAAAACAAGCTCTATGAGACAGAATAGGAAGAAAATAGTTGTGGTTTAGCTAGCAAGAGTGTCATCATATGCAGAAGAAAAGAGGGTCCCAGAAATCAAAACTATTGTGCTGGCTGTTCACAAAGAAATTCTTCTATTGCAAAATAATAGAGTAGCTATGAGGCACTCATCATCCCTTTTCTTTTGTGCACGTTAAATAATTCTGGGTTATACGTCCAAAATTTAAAACTGCTAGAGCTTCTCAACAGGAGTGGCTTGGAGCCTTCTTTGTTATCTGAAAACATTATTGTTCTTTAGTGTTAGGCCCAAGCCCAAAGAAAAGAGTGAAATCTAATTGACTCCAATTCTTTATTTGCTTACATGTAATAGAAAAAATCTTGCTAGACTACAGCTATAATCTTCTAATCAAATAGATACAGAGATAGAGATTCTAGGGTATAACCATCCTGATGCCATCCAGTCAATAAATGAACTGTTTTAAATCCTGGAATCCTGGGAAAAAGTTAATGCTGCCAGCCAGTGAATTTATTTCAGCAGCAGATCCAGTCCGTTCAGAGACTGAAAAAATCCTTGTCCTTTTTTTAATAATGACAATTCTACATTTTACATTCAGCTGTAGTTCTACAAGATCAAAATCCCTTTCAATCATTTTCCTGTGTCAGTGGAAAGCTCTCCAACCTCCTTAATCAAGAGATCTGAAAGGGAACTGAACCTGTCCTTCCTTGAATGCAAGTACAGCTCTGTGCATGATCCGGGACTTAAATAAATGCAGCTCTGTTCATGATCCAGATTGTACTGACAGCTGTATTTGCCTTTAAGTAAACATTAGAACTTCCTTTCAGACCTATCGCCTGAAGCATGTATGAAGGTTGGAGAAATTGGGGCAGGGTTGAATGTTACCCATCCTCCCCTAACTTTGAATTTTTCTCCCTATTCAAGTCCCTGAATAAGATTTGTATTTCTTATGATATTCTGGCAATCAGAAGGAATTTTCCAAACAGAGATCCTTCCAATCGGTCTGAAAACTATTCTGTCCCTCGAGATCTACACTTCAGTATTATGCATGCAATATTGCAGGGGGAAAAAAGTTTCTCTGATGGTTCAGGCCACTTGTTATCAAATATAGCAAGAGGATAGGTATATGGAGAAGAGTTACAACAGTGATATAAGCAGCAGGCAATTTTCCAATTGTGAGCAATTAGTTACCATGGGTGTCATGGAAACAAATGAGGATGGCATGTCCAGGTTTTGGGAGGCTCTGGTTTCTTAATGTTTAAACATCAACAATCCTTTCTGAATCTTTCTTTTCCCCCCAAATGAAATGAAATTATGTTTTTTGTTCATGACACTTTGCTACCAAAACCAGGAACAAACCAGGAATTTTTTTTTCGGTATGACCTAAGTGTAACTCATAAAATCATCGGCTACAATGTCCTATCTGTCAATGACTACTTCAGCTTCAACCAAAACAATACAGGAGCACACAGTAGATACAAACTTAAAGTGAACCGCTCCAAACTTGATTGCAGAAAATATGACTTCAGCAATAGAGTGGTCAATGCCTTGAATGCACTACCTGACTCTGTTGTTACATATATTAATATACATGTATATTAATATACATGTATATTAATATACATGTATGTATTAATATACATGTATATCATATATATGTATACATGATACCTACATATATTGTTATGACAAAATAAATAAATAAATAAATAAATAAATAAATAAATAAATACATCCTCAAACCCCCATAATTTTAACCTAAGACTGTCTACTGTTGACTTCACCCCATTCCTAGGAGGTCAGTAAGGGGCATGCATAAGCACACCAGTGTGCCTACCATCCCTGTCCTAATGTTCCCTTATTTGTATTCATTTCATGTATTCAAATCATGTTTATACTTATATATAGTATCTAATATGTGCTTGACAAAATAAATAAATAAAAACAAAGTTAAGTGAGATTTGCTCCATTTTATGAACCTTTTTTGCCACAGTTGTTAAACAAATTACTGCAATTATTAAGGCAATAGCAATAGCACTTAGACTTATATGCTGCTTTATAATGCTTTACAGCCCTCTCTAAGTGGTTTACAGAGTCAGCATATTGTCCCCAACAGTCTGGGTTCTCATTTTACCCACCTTGGAAGGATGGAAGGCTGAGTCAACCTTGAGCTGGTGAGATTTGATCTGCTGAACTGCAGCTAGTAGTCAGCTGAAGTAGCCTGCAGTATTGCACTCTAACCACTGCACCACCTCGGCTCAATCATTGTCTTTAAGTGGATGTGGCTCCCTTCATTGACTTTGTTTGTTGGAAACCAGCTGGGAAGATTACAAATGGTGATCACATGACCCCAGAACAGTGCAATTGTCATAAATACATGCCAGTTGGCAAGGGCCCAAATTGTGATCACATGACCATGGAGATGCTACAATGGTCATAAGTGTGAAAGCTGATTATAAGTCACTTTTTTCAGTGCCACTGTAATTTTGAATGGTCACTAAATGAATGGTTGTAAGTTAAGGATTATATGACTGGCCCTCAAGTTTCCACTTTGAGTTCTGCTTTGGAGCATGAAGTTGCTCCTGAGCACGGCCTGCACATACACAATTCTGTATGTAAGGCTTGCAGTTCTTCAATAAGTTTTAGAAGATCAGATGTTAGTGATAGCTCAAGTTCTAGAATGGAAAGTCAATACTCTCAGGCCAAATGTCTTTCCTTTAGGGTTTTCAGATTGGGACTGCAAAACCTTAGATGACTACTAGGTGGCAGCAGAGGCCTGCATGAAAGTCCAAGTCTGAATTTATGGCTGGATATTTGCAGAACAGATGTTAGCCTTTTTTGTTTGTTTCTATTTTTCTTTATTTTGTATTGTGTTTGTGAAATGGAAATTGAGATATCTAATATCCAGCTGTGTGCCTTATCATTTGATGATGGTCTCCTTGATTATCTGCAGTAATGTGTATAGGATGAGAGTATAAATTCAGTGAAATTTACAGGTACCATTTTTTCCCTACATTGACATTCTGTGCAAAATTCAGTGAAACATACAATATTTACAGTTATTGTAAATTCAAAAATTAAAGACACTGGAAACATAAAGAGCTGGGGTTATGGACCACCAAGAAGATTGGCAAAAGTTTGGTGTAGTGGTTAAGGCACTAGGCTAGAAGTTCAGGCCTTGGCTTATCCATGAAAGCAAGCCCAACTCATAAGGCTGTTGTTATTGGGAAAATTGTGTTATTTTTAAAAATAATAAAGGCAGATATAAATCCATTTTAAAAAGGCAGTAGTGGAAAGAGACTTAGAATATTGGGTATTGGGTTTGTGGGAAGATGCTTAGAAGATGTGGTAGCACTGTGAATTTTTATAATACCAATTTTTACCCTTCAACAAGAGTAGAAACAGCAAGAATTTGTAGTTGAACAAATATAACTCAAATTCTGGTACCTAATTTTCTACCAATGTTATATATCAAACAGAAAATATTTATTACAGAATTGCATTGATTTTTTTAAAAAAAATTATTTACATTTGTTCAGTCTGATACATTTTGTTTTTTCCTGGGATTGCAGTTCCAACCATTAAATTAATGGGGTTATTGGAAACACTAAATCATTCAAAAGTGATTTTTCACTTTAAAATTTCACTTTAAAAATTTAAATGCATTTTTCTATGCTTGTTTCACCAATTTATATTATGAATTATTATATTGTTTGCATGTAAGATTAAAATACTGTGTACTCAGAAGTCAAAATAAATAAACCATATTCCCAATAAAGAAACACTGAAGTTTAATATTTCTTCGCTATTACTGCCCTATTTTACAAGCATAGCCAAAAAGGAACAAGCAGAATAAAGTGTTTGATTCATTGTTGCTTTTCAACACTGAGTGTGTGGCCATTTTGGGAAGGGGATTAAAAGATCACAAATGCATCTAACACAACTCCCCCCCCCCTTGTGCTGGCATTGTGATGTTCAGGGAAGTAGATACGGGTTGGAGGAGATAAGGGTTGGGGCATGTATAAGTGCACCAGCATGCCTACCGTCCAGGGGTGAAATCTAAAAATTTTCCCTACTGGTTCTGTGGGCGTGGCTTAATTGGTGGGCATGGCTTGGTGGTCAGGTGACTTAATGGGCATGGCCAATAATAAAAATAATAAAGTATATAAAACTTGGGAGCTCACCAGTCTACCTTCTTTAAAAATAGAGGCACCCGTCTACTAATTGCCTTTTTTTGGGAGCATATCAGTCTACCTTCTTTAAAAATAGAGGCACTGGTCTACTAGCTGCCTCCAGTGCTGATCAGCTGTAGTACGGCTCTTTGAAGCGCCGCGGCAGTCATTTAAGGCCATTTGCAGCTATATCATCACCGAGAGCTTCAGGGACAGAGAAGAGGAACAGCAAGGTGTGGGCGGGGGGTGGGCAGGGATTTTTGCTACCAGTTCTCTGAACTACCTGCCCCCATTGGTACCGGATCGCATGATCCAGTCCGAACCGGGAGCATTTCACCCCTGCTACCGTCCCTGGCCTAATGTTCCCTTTTATTCGTATCCATTTCATGTATTCATAGTTATGTTTATACTTAAATCCGTTATCTAGTACATGCTTGATGAAAATAAATAAATAAATCTTGTATCACAATGACACAACACATTTTGCAATTTTGGCTTGCTGCATACACCACTTTCAGGGGCTAAACATTAAAACACATGAAGTTGGAGAATCAGCTATTGCACTCGATAGCGCAATTGGTTTACAAATTACAAGTCACAGATTGCTTTTACTGTGCTTTGTGCTACATGTTAAACTAACAGATTATAGCATACCACAACTTGTGAGGCATTCCCATGGCTGACAACTAGGATGTTCTTGAACTTTTTCTTTCCAAAAGATTCAGATTACGAGTACCTACACTGGAAAGAAAGAAAGAAAGAAGAAGAAAAACACCCCAGCCTGCTGTGATCATTTTTAAAAATGAATTCACAACAGGAGCTGAGTGAGAAGTACACTAGAATTCCCTCATCCTTTCCACAGGTAGTCCTCCACTTAAAACCATTTGTTTAGTGACTATACGAAGTTACAACGGCAATGAAAAAAGTGACTTATGACCATTTTTCACAGTACCGTTGCAGCATCCCCATGGTTACATGATCGAAATTTGAATGCTTGGCAGCTGGCTGCATGTATGTTGGTTGCAATGTCTCGGGGTCATGTGATCAACTCTTGTGATCTTCTGACAAGCAAAGTCAAAGGGGAGGCCACTTAATAACTGTGCTACTAACTTAATTGCAGTGAGTCACATAACAGTGGCAAGAAAGGTTATGGAATGTCCTTTCTATGTCACTTAACTGTCTTGCTTAGCAACATAAATTCTGAGTTCAATTGTGGTTGTAATTTGAGGATTACCTGTATAGGTAACAGATACCCAAGTTTAGATTCAATTATTTTGTCTTGGAGGCAGTGGGGAAGGGGTGAGCTTTAACCTTATTATTCTACTGTTGAAAGTTATATTAGAGAATGAACAACCTAAGAAGATCTGATGTCAAAACATCATCTGCTTCTGCAAAATCTGGTTGGTCAAAGAACTGAATGGACCCTCCTCTTTCTCCTCCCTTGCAAACATTTTTTGCTGAATGCAAGAAGCGGGTATAGACAAGTCAGAGGAGAGACATTCAAACCATGGATTCTTCTAATACACAGAGGAAAAAAGTAGCTATAATTGGGGGAGGATTGGTAAGATCTTTTAAAATATTATAAAAATATAACAAAATTATGGTCACTGCGCAGAATTGCAAACCAAATTTTAACCATCATTGCTAGGGGTTGAATAGTGGTTATTTTTTCTTTTTGAATGAAATAGGAAATCTAAAAAAGTTTGTCTATTTGACAGAAAACATTTCAATCTTTAAAAATCTGTTTAAGCTGAAAACAGTTGCACATTCTGTGATTATAAAGGATTGCTTTCATGTGTTCTTATCTATGTATACTTACAAGTATGTCATAACTCGTTTTCACTTTATCATATGGGTTTCTCAATAGCTTTTGAAATGTATTTGAAATGTATTTGAAATGTAAATATATTTGAATACTGGACCTGTTTGTTTTCAGTAGCTTTCCCCTGTAAATTGTAGCTATTGAAATTCTGTTGGTATTTTGGAGCACCATTTTAATTTTTAATTAGCACCAGTCTGCAGAAATCAGGAAGCTACCATAAGTTGTTCCATGTCTGCTGAGTATGGGATGGTGTGAATTTGTCTGTGGGAGAGAAAAAGAGAGAGTGTGAAAGTGGTGGGGGGTGGATAATGTTACTTACTTTGTATAAAAATGAATTGGGAAGAAATTTAATTCGATTCTGTGTAGGACTTAGATTCTTGAAACTTTCTGAGAAATTTGTTATTAAGGACAAGTGACTACAGTAACAGATGCCTGTTTTATTGTTAAAAGATATAAAGCCTTCTTTAGATACGTCTAAAGAAATAAGGATAAAGTAATATGGAAATTAGAATATGGTCCATAAAAGATATTTGTCCTTTCCTTACAAGTTTCTAACTGTGATAATGTGATGTAAATGGCAGCAAGTGAGTTGAGCCAATTTCTCCTAATTGGGAAAGTTCTGTGCATAAAAAAAATACCTGTTAAAAGTTGGTAAAATTTTTGGTTTTGAACAATTAAAAAAGAAAGCAATTCTAGAGACAAATATGCCTTAAATACAGAATTGAGAGTGATTGTATGATAAATAAATAAACGTAAAATAAAACATGACATAAAAATGAAAATATTATAACAAAACAAAAACATATTTTCCAATTTGCTTTGACTGTCATAAGAAGCAATGATTAAATAGTTTCCTTATTTTCTGCATTTCATGACTCTTTTTATAAAAAGAACTTCTTTATGTGGATAGAAACAATGAAGTGGCCATCTTCACATTTTTAGCAGAGGAAAGTCCCTCAACATTTACATTTTGTCAACATCTTGTCGAGCCTGATTCACACAAATATATCGTTTTGGGGGATTTGGTTGATTTGATTTTCCCCTACAGAAAAGGCTTCAGATGCAGTATGCATTTTAAAACCATGTAGCATTCTCCCAAATCCTTTTCAGCATATTTTCATTTTTGACTCAAAAAACACTGCAATGCTTCTGTTGCAGGTGGGTTCTCTAAATGCTTCTTTCTTTGCAAGAAGGGGATTCCAAGTAGAAATGTATGAAGCAAGATCAGGTATGATCTGTTACTTGATAATATATGAACATTTTAGATGATAATCCTACTTATATATAGAAGCCTGCAAATCTTACCGGAATGCTGTTCTTGAAATTTCTCATTCTTTCAGAAGTGGAGATTTTATAGTATTAAATCACCAGGAGACTTCATTAATTAGCATTATTTACAATAATACTTTAAGTGATGGTTTAGATTTTTCAGATCAAATACAGCATCTCTGTTATCCTTATATTTGCAAGTTGGAGCAATAGGACCTGCTTCTAAATTTCACATCAATGAACCTATACCAACATTTATTAATCAAAATTGCACAATCAGTAAAAAATTTGTAGAATCTTTCTTTTACCCCAAGTGTGATTTTAAAATCAGAAGAAAAATCTGTATGTTCAATCATGTTGCCTGTGAATACAGTATTCAGGATGGAGGAGTAGAGTGACAAATATTACACTGTGCAGAAATAAAGCATTGATGATTCCAAGACCAAGGAAATGGTGTTATCCAAAGCCAAAGTATATACATGGTATGTTAATAAACTCACATATGAGAAGATAAAACCATATAACTAGCCCGTTGTCTTGTTAGAATCAGGGTCTATAAGAACCTAGATGGGAAGTCCATCAGCCATTGTCAGGTTTTTCTTTTCAAAAAGTGGGAATTCTATCCCTTTAGTTCTCCAAGCCTTCCAAGCAATTCAAACAATATAATATTTCTGAGATCAGTTTTCAGAGTGTTATCCTATGTGCCCAATTCAGCCCTCAATTTAGAAGACTTAGAGGATTTGTCTACCTGGAGGAAAGAATTTGACTCATTAAAACCTATTATTGGCTGAAATTTATAGCCACAACCTGGTGAGTGTGTGTGTGTGTGTGTGTGTATATATATTTATGCTTACTGTTGATCAAGCTGGATAAAAGCAATGAAGCTAGCTTCATTACTTACATTGCTGGGGATTCGATACTGTTTTAAAAAACTATTCCACTCAAATAATAACAACAACAACAAAAGTGCAAGGGAAGGCCCAGAGGAAAAGACATACAGGTAGACCCTTCTGCAGTTCTGTGGCCAGATATTTTCCTCTGGCTGATGTCAGGCACAAGAAGGAGGTCTGAAAATTCAGTGGAATCAATACTGTTTGTATGCGTTGGGGGGAGGCAGATTGAATCTTCATGTCTGAAAAGAAATCTGTTGTCCATCAACATCCAAAAAGGGAGGGCAAGAGTGTCAGAATGATGTAAACAAAATTGCAATGAAAACCCTCACCGTTGTGTAAAGCCATTCCCCCAGGAGCAGAAAATTGCTATGAGGTTGAAAGTCTGTATAGATTCTCAGTCATCCAGGTCATGGTTGTCCCAAAGGTGCTTTTTCAGGAGAAACTGGACTTTCTTGTTTTTTCTTTGAAGACATTTCGCTTCTCATCCAAGAAACTTCTTCAGCTGTGATTGGATGGTGGGGAATGGAAGGATTTATATTCCTTGCAGCAGGGGCGGGTTTTAAAACCCATCACTACTGGTTTGCTCATGGGTGCACACGTGCTCATGATGCTTCTGCACATGCACAGAAGCATCTTGGTGGGTGGATGGAACCTCACAACGACGACGCTACCGGTTCGCCCAATCTGGGGCAAACCAGTAGCAACCAATCACTGCCTTGCAGACAGCTGGTCATTTGCATCTTTTTTGAGGGTTGTTGAAGCATTTGGAGATTTATCTGTGTCTTCAGGATCACCTGAGTAGTACTCCTGGTTCCTGTAGTCTGCAATTTTTCTGGAAATCCGTTCATACTCCCACACCATTTGAAGGATGTTCATCCCAAAACATCCAAGTGCTTCAATGACCCTCAAAAAGGATGGAAATGACCAGCTGTCTGCAAGGAATATAAATCCCTCCATTCCTCACCATCCAGTCAGAACTGAAGAAGCTTCTTGGATGAGAAGGGAAACATCTTCAAAGAAAAAACAAGTTAAGTCCAGTTCCTCCTGAAAAAGCACCTTTGGAACTGTTATGAATCTGATTTCATTATAAATGTTTTCAGTCATATAGTGACTGACCCCCCTCCAAAAAAAGGATACCCATTAGGAGGTACAACAGAGACTTACCCTGAGATTAAATGGATGGCCAAAATTTTTTATAAATTATAAATAAACATGCCATTCATATTCTTCTGCTATCCTTAACGGGAAAAATTGTATAGTTCTACACTGTCACAAGTTAATATTTGGAAAATGAGTAATAAGGAATTATGAACATTTTTAATACTAGCAATTATAATACCTCAGTGCACACAATAAATGTCCGCTTCATTTCTTTTCAGATATCCGTAATTCAAGTGTAACTCGTGGCAGGAGCATTAATTTGGCCTTATCTCACAGAGGACGGGAAGCTCTCAAGGCAGTTGGAATGGAAGATCAGGTGACCTTAAAGAGAAAGAGCTAACATTCTCTGTGGCAGATGGATCATTATAGGACTATTTGTTTATTGATTAATAACTTTTCTAGGGCAGAGTTGCTAAGTAACGTGGTGGGTCAGTGGCTAAGACATGGAGCTTGTCGATCGAATGGTCGGCAGTTCAATGGTTCGAATCCCTAGTGCCACATAACGGGGGTGAGCTTCCGTTACTTGTCCCAGCTTCTGCCAACCTAGCAGCTCGAAAGCACATAAAAAATGCAAGTAGAAAAATAGGGACCACCTTTGGTGGGAAGGTAACAGTGTTCCGTGTGCCTTTGGTGTTTAGTCATGCCGGCCACATGACCATGGAGACATCTTTGGACTGGCTCTTTGGCTTTGAAATGGAGATGAGCACCGCCCCCTAGAGTCAGGAACGACTAACACATATGTGCGAGGGGAACCTTTACCTTTACCTTTCAGGGCAGAGTATTAAGGTTTCTGTCCACCATAATGTAAACATTTATAAATAATATATAATTATATCTTTTACTCCTTGTTGCCTTGCAAGAGAGCTTGCATATCGCCATCAAACTCATCTTCCTTACTTTCTACAGAACAATAAATCATGCTGCTAGCTACTGTGTTTGACCTTGTAAGAATTAAATCATTAACTTTTCAGGTTGGTCTTGCTTAATGAAAGTCCACTACCCATTATGGGCTTACATTACTCCTTGGCTGCCAATAATTCATAGTGGAATATGTTATGGATGGTGTAGAGTTTAGATAATGATATGTGATGGACCAGTAGAGATCCATGTTCAGGAGACCACACAAAGTCTTCCAGAACCTTCCAGTGAAATAGACCATATAATACAAGATTTCAATCAGAACAGAGCTGGAAGGGACCTTGGAGGTCTTTTAGTCTAGCCCCCTGCTCAAACAGGAGACTTTATATCAGGGGTATCAAATTCAAGGCCCGAGGGCCAGATTCGGCAGCAGGGCCACCCTGGAAACAGTGAAGGACCAGCCCACAGTGCCTCTGACAGCAAAAACAGAGCTCAGGACTCTGTTTTCAGCCGTGACGGCCTTCTGCAGCCCTCTGCCAGTGAAAACTGAGCCCGGGGAGGCTGAGCACAGCCCTCCCAAGCTCTGTTTTCGCTTGCAGAGGCACCGTGTGCCAGTCCTTCGCTGTTTCCAGGAGCTTTGACGGGAGATGTTGAGCTGGCCATGCCCACCCTGCCCACTCCCACCCTGGCCCCCCAAGATCAAATACAACCCTGATGCAGCCCTCAATGAAATAGAGTTTGACACCCCTGCCTTATACCCTTTCAGACAAGTGACTGTCAGTGTCTTCTTAAAAACCTCCAGTAATCAAGCACCCACAACTTCTGAAGACAAGTTGTTCCACTGGTCAATTGTCCTCACTGTTAGGAAGTTTTTCCTTAATTTCAGATTGCTTCTCTCCAGGTGTGGTCTTACAAGGCTTCATAAAGTGGTACTAAAACTTCATGTGGTTTTGATCCTATGCCTCTGTTTATACAACCAATGATTGTAATTGCTTTTTTGGCTACTGTCACACACTGCTGACTCATGTCTAAGTGATCGTCCACTAGGACTCCAAGTTCCCTCTTGCAGTTACTGTTTTTGAGCCAGGTTTCATCTAATCTGTTCTTGTACTTTTAGTGTTTTCATTCCCAGGTGTTGCTTTTCTCCACATTAAATTTCATTTTTTGGATAGAGCCCATTGTTCAAGTCTGTCAAGATCTTTTTGGATCCTCAGCTTGTCTTCTGGGGTCTACTTGAATCTTTCCGAGATGTTCCAGGATGGCTTGACATATATAGAAAGCTCCCGTGGTGTCTTCCTTGAAGAGGCATTTGTGCTGGTAGAGAAGGTGCTTGGCAACATCCAATCTAGGGAAGCAGTGAACTTTCAGCATCCTTTACAGCCCAATGCTCCATGAGCTGTGGCAGTTGCAAAAAATGAAATAAATGGAAGGAAGAACTGAAATGCTGGGAGAAAGTATTTATTTTTGTCTATGAGAACAGATGAATTTAAGAGGGATTCTATCTCCCTTTTGGAGGCTTTAATTATTAGGCAGGAGAAAACTACAAATGTACACAATATGCAACAGAGAATTAACAGGGGTAGAATATGGCCAGTGATCATTTTGCAGGAAGTCTTGAATTGTTAATCTTTAGATAGATCGATTATTAATTAATTAATTATGACATTTATTTGCTGCCCATCTCGTGTCCAATGACTCTGGATGGATTATCAATAATAAGAAGGATAGGAAGATATGTTGCAAGTCCCTACAGATAGAACATATAGAACGTAAAATAATAGGGTTGGAAGAGACCTTGGAAGTCTTTTAGTCCAACTCCCTGCTCAGGCAGACCCTATAACTTTCCATATAAATGGCTGTCCAGTCTGTTTTCTGAAAACCTCTAGTGAGGGAGCATCCACAATTTCTGAAGGCAAGCCATTCCACTGATTAATCAGTCTCACTGTCAGAAAATTTCTCCTTAGTTCTAGACTGGACCACTCTTTACTGATCTTTCACCCATCACTTCTTGTCCTGCCCTCAGATGCATGGGAGAATAGACTGATCCCTTCTTCTCTGTGACAGCCAGGTTACAAACCTTCTTAGGCAAGTGAGCACAGTTGGACTTGAGAGTATGATGCAGCCTCTGACAAGGAGCAATGTTTGCTTTTTATAAAAGGGCTGCCATAACATTTCAAGATTCTAAAAAGCAATCCACTGAGGTTAAAATTAATTTGCTTCCAAACCAAACAATATTCTGATTTAAACTTCCTTTGTCTGGTCATGTTTCCCCCCCTCCTGCCCCCAAGTGTAACAAGGCTTTTGAAAATCCCAAAATTGCATGCAGTATAAAAATAATTTCAATTTTTTTAAAAAAAAAAATTAAATTTCAGATTGTGTCTAAAGGCATCCCCATGAAGGGAAGGAGAATTCATACTCGTTCAGGGAAAAGATATACAATTTTTTATGGAATAAAGAGCCAGGTATGTTAAATCAGTCAAAACATGTTAAAGCTAAAGCATTTAACTTTTGTGTTTTATTTTTGCATACTTGTGCATGATGTGACTAATGAAAAGTTGGCTACTATTATTAACAGTGGCACTACTGTCTATTTCCTGGAAGTATGAGGACACATATGGCCACTTGCAATATTGTGCCCATCTTTAGCATTGCTCTCAGCGAAAGCTGGGATCAGCAGGAGTGCAGGGCACACAGTAGATTTCCCTTTTGCTATATTGTTTTGTCTAGAAGAGGATAGAAAGATATGCCTGTGGACTAGTTATCCTAATCTAGCCTATAGCAATCATCCTATTTTATATATGTATTCTCATTCTCTCTCCCCCTTATTCTAAAATGTGACAGCATATTGGAAGAATGAAGTGAAATTTGGGAAAGTGAAATTATATATATTAAAATAAGGGTGTTTTTTTTAAAAAAAGTCATAGGGTGTCTATACAGACATTTATGAATAAGTGTTACTGGATTAGAAATGAAAATCAAAATGTTGCCTCAGCAGATGAGACCCATATTCAATGCAATTCATACAAATTGTTTATATTGTATAGTAATTTTCAGGTAAGTTCTGCTAGAAATTCAACAGCAATTCTAAAATATTGCAGCCTTGATTTGGTAACCTTTAAAACGGGCTCTTCCAATTCCTTTCTACTTTCAACAAACAGAGTGATATCGGCTGCCTTGCCACTTAAATTGTGTTTTGGACGGTTATTTTGATTCCCGCTCTTTTTCAGTCTCTGCCATACTTCTTGACATAGAGCTATTAGCTATTTTAACTTCCTCTTCTTCTGTAACTGTATATAATTCAGTATGTGACACTTTTCTGTTTAATTACTGATGTACTTTCTTTTGTACCTCACTTTCTAGAGAAATCAGTTCCTGAATATTTTCCTTCTGTGCCAACACTTCTGTCATTTTACAATTTCATTTGTAAAGGGGTTCAGTTTAATGTTCATCTGCTTCTATCAAATTAGTCAGAGTATTTCTATCTTAGTGCCAAAAAAATTTATTTTTAAAATAAACCACATACAAAATATTTTTTGAACAAAATATCAGCCAGGTATATAATCACATCAAATTCATTTTGCCCCACCCTCTTATATATTTTATCAATATATTTCCCTTTCCCTCTTTAATTTCCCTATTTACGTTGCTCTAAAAAAAAGAAATTCTAGTCTAACCCTCCATCCTGAATTTAAATCTTTAATTCAAATCTATCCCTTTTTTAAAAAAAATCCCCTCTTCTATATCTTCCCATTTATGTTAAAACCCTATATTCCCATTTACAAATTTCTTTCTTTTCAATCTCAACAGCATCAACATCAATCATCTCTTTACATTTCAATAGACATTTTTAAGGTTTTTATTCTTAATCTTGTAAAAAAAATAGAAAACAAGTTAACATTCATTATTTCAGAAAATCTCATCTTTATATATTTTCATCTCTTTAATATTTCGCTCTTATTCTATATTTTCCCCTTTCATTTTTTCTTAAGATTCCTTGCTTTCTTTGCTTATCTTATCTTTCTATTAGTCCTACTAATCTCCATAACATCAGTATAAATCAACTCTTTACATATCAATGAAGATTTTAAAGTTGAAAAAAGCAAGTATTTTCCTTATTTCAAAAGTCTCATGCTTATATATTCTCATCTCATTAATATTTCCATCTTAATTTATTTCAATTCCATTTTTATTTTCTCTTAAAATTCCAAGCTTTCTTTGTTTATTCTGTATTTCTATTGATTCTCCTTTTTTCCTCTTCCCCCATTTTTTATTTCTCTCTATTAACCCCTATATAATTCTTTACATTTATATTTTAACATCATAAGTTATTTATTCGCTGTCCAATAGATTTAAGTTTAAAATTTATTTAGTTCCAGTCCACAGAGGAACTAAACTTTCCACCAAATTAGAGTTTTAAGTTTTTGATTTTTCCTTTTTTTCCTTTTTATAATCTTTAATCAATTTTAAAAGTTTCCAAATTTTCAGCTTTAATTAAGGGTTCCAGTTTTTCCCCCTTTTCGTTTGAGTAATCTGTACTTCAATTTCAAGGATCCAGTTTCTGTCAGGTCTTTGGGTACTGCTTCAGTTTCTTTTATCCTATTATATTAACAGTCCTGGTCAATTTAGCCACCATTCCAGAGTTTGTTTTTTTAAATTATTTTTTGGCAAAGACAATTTTAAAATAGTCCTCCATAAGTTGGTGTTCATTCACCTGGCTTTAATGTTTTGTCCAATTCATTGCTTCAACACTCCAGCACAGTCTTATGTGGCCGTCCCAACTTTGGCAGCTTGTAATGGCTGTGTGTCCTCATTGCTGGGTCGAAGGCTAAAAGACAGGTGCTGCAGGGAATTTGCAACTTCCCTGTTCGCTCCAGCGGTTTCTTCTTTCTTCGTTGTCCATGCAGGACAGCTATGGTCCATTGTGGACTCCCATAACGATGGGGATATTGGCGCTCCCTCCCGGAGCTCCCAGGAATCATGACTGTCTTGTCGCGACACTGGCCACGGCTTCCTGTCTTATATTTTTTTGAACCTTGAAATAAGCACTTGACCTTATTGCCATGCACTCAAAAGCTTGATTGAGCTTATTATCAGGGGATGTCTTACTTTGGAGGAAACAGGGTATTAATATATAATTTTTATGCCACTCCATCTCACTGTCCAAGACAATTCTGGGTGGCTTACAATTATTACATTATTATACCCTGGGTGGCTTACAATTATTACATAATACAATATTATGGTTATCTGATCTTAAAAATATCTCTTAAGATTTTTTTTTTTAGTTCTATTGTTGGTATTCTTGTATCCTGAAGAGTATAATGTAATCAACTGATTTAAAGTGAGCAGATCCAGTCTATCTAAAATCCTAAGGCACGGCTGTGAAACTTGCAGCTTGCAAGCTGGATGTGTCATGTGCTGGCCACCCCCATGCCCAATTTAGAAAAGGGGAAAAAAGTCGTGATACATCATGTGACTCTGCCATGATGACACGAGCTTGACACCTCTGTCCTAATGTAGTATGTAGCATGCTTCATTTCTGCTTTCATGATTTCAGGTTTTTTTTGGTTCATGCTTCTCACATTCTCTTTTCCAATTGTTTCAGCAGTGATAACACTGACTAGCAATAGCAATAGCATTTAGACTTATATACCACTTCATGGTGCTTTACAGCCCTCTCTAAGCAGTTTACAGAGTCAGCATATTGCCCCCAACAATCTGGGTTCTCATCTTACCAACCTCAGAAGGATGGAAGGATGAGTCAACCTTGAGCCTCTCAGAATTGAACTCCTGGAGTGAGCAGTGAGTTAGCCCTCCACTGTTTCAACTCCTACCCTCAAAACGACGCTATAGAGCACTGCACACCGGAACAACAAGACACAAGAACAGTTTTTTCCCGAAGGCCATCACTCTGCTAAACAAATAATTCCATCAACACTGTCAAATTATTTACTAAATCTGCACTACTATTAATCTTCTCATCGTTCCCATCACCAATCTCTTTCTACTTATGACTGTATGACTGTAACTTTGTTGCTGGCAATCCTTATGATTTATATTGATATATTGACCATCATTTGTGTTGTAAATGTTGTACCTTAATGAACGTATCTTTTCTTTTATGTACACTGAGAGCATATGCACCAAGACAAATTCCTTTAGTGTCCAATCACACTTGGCCAATAAAAAATTCTATTCTATTCTATTCTATTCTATTCTATTCTATTCTATTCTATTCTATTCTACTGCATTCTAACCACTGCGCCACCACTAGGTATGCTTGCAGTTCTGGTCTGGTGAGTTCATCACTTCCAGATTACCTGTGAATATTCAATATTCCTCCCAAGTATCTAAAACAGTGCCTTCTGACTTAGGGGTAATAATGTTTCACCCGCTGGTGTCTAAACTTGCCTGGAATTTTAGCCATGTGCATATGGTTCTCTTGGTAAAAATACAGAAGAGCTCTTCTATTGCCTTCTGCATATGGTATTTGGAGATGCTTCTTCTAATTTTTGGCTTCCTTCATCTCTTCATAGCCTTACTTGCTATGGTCTGTGTTGTGATTTCCCTCACCCTTAATGTATTGTACAAGGCTATATTCAAATATAGTTAAACATATAAAATGTTCTCTGCCTTATTTTGTTTTTGTTTTTTTGTTTTTAAACAGTATATTCTCTCTATAGATAGAGCAAATTTGAATAAGGAGTTATTAACTGGTAAGTGTGGATTAATCTGTTTTGATCCTTTCTCAATTTTCATATTTAAAATTATGTTGTGTTTGAGGTAGAATCATCATTACACCGATAGAATCAAGATATAAGAAGAATGAATGGCTATTAACTGTTTAAAACAAGTATCTTCTTCTCCTTTTGCTTGAGCAAAGACTACAAGCAGTAAATGCATGCTGTGTAGAAAGAGAGGGAACTCTAAATCAGCACCTCAATAAAGACACCAACTCTTAAAACCCATTAGACCGCTGCTGCTGCTTGTCAACCGGCTGCCAGGTTCTTAGGTTTAAATATCTTTCAAAGTAACACGCCTCCACAACCTCAGGCAAGCTGAAGATCTCAGTAACTACAAGACAGAGAGTTTATCCAGTCATTTTGCTTTAAATGCCCAGCATGCTGGAATGTAGAAGAAGAACATTTGGTGGCAAGCCAAAAAAAGAGACTGCAGAAAAGCAACAATGGGTATAACAAGAGTTATATTGGTAGAGTTTACTAATCCATCCCCCATCCAAGATTAGGAGGACAGCACTTTCACCAGGCATAATAGAAAGTTGCTCAGAGCTGGTAGAGTCTTGGCTGCTTACAATGAGCAAGTAATGAATATGTTGGAGTGGGCCAGACTTGTTTTTCACCATATGGTTTGTCTTTGTGGTGCAAAGTAGAGTTATAGAGAAGATGAAGGCAGAAAGTTAGGAAATTGATGCATCATACATCACATTAAGTGCCAAGTCAAATCTTGTGTTGACACGTGTGTGTCAGGCCAAATTACCCATATCTAACTACAGGGATCTTAGTGAATGGACTGGGTGAGAAAAAGTGATTAGAAAATGTGCTACATTCTATAAAAGTATTTATTACAGAACTATTTTTTGTAAATAGTTATTTTACCTCTAAGAAAAAATATATCTAAATGTTTAGATTTCATGTTGTTTCTTTTTCCTCTATTTACAGCTGCTGAGAAGTATACCAATGTTAAGTTATACTTTGAGCACAAACTGCTTCACTGCAATGTAGACTCAGGGCTACTGACCTTTTCAGGGTAATCAAATGGCTCTGATTTTCCCAGCACACTCTAATCATTAACCAGTACCCAAACAATGGGCCACATTGATTCTTTCCAATTGTTGTGGGGCCTGTATTTGTGTGAATTGAGAAATCGTTACGTTCCCTACCCCCCAAGTTAGCAAAGATTAACAATTTAACCCAAATTAACAAACATAAAAAAAAGTTTAATCAACAACCAGAAGACTGCATTTCATAAACTCCTCGCAATATAATCTCTTGGATGTAGGGGCTTCTGCTGAATTCAAGATATATATTTTTACTTGAGCAATGATTTATATTTTCAGGAGATTAGGAGCTTTTTCAATAAATAAACCCTAATGCAAAGCGTCAATTTTATGCGTTTACTTAGTTTCCTCTTCTTCTCGTAATAAAAATATAAGATGAAATGTATGGAAACATATTTGAATGGGAATTTGAAAAAATCATCTCACAAAAAAACCATTATGTATAATATTGGAATATAGGATTCAGAAATTTATACCTGATTTTTAAAACCTGATTTTATTGTCAATAAAATCTAATGACGTGAAGAGTGTCATTTGTTACATTAAAATATAAATTTTAAAAGCCAGGATTTTTGAATTTTGTTAGAGTTACTATTGGATGTCAAAATTCTTATTTCAGAAATAGCTTCACTTACTTCCTTTTCCCCAAATCTGAAGGAGTCAAGTAGAAAAAAAAGTACATTTTTTAAACTTAGTGCTACAAGAGAGATCTAAGCAAACAGAAGTCATGTTCAACCATCACACAATATACCACAATATTTATTTATACCTGAGCACACATACTAATGGTACTTTTTGTGTTTTCTTTAAGATCAGACCAAATGACTAAAGAGGTCACCTGTGACTTAATTGTGGGCTGTGATGGAGCCTTTTCCACAGTTAGGAAGCAGTTTATGAGACAAACACGGTTTGATTACAGCCAAGTATATATTCCACATGGATATCTGGAATTGAAAATTCCTCCAAAAAATGGAGATGTAGGTAGTTAAAATTCACGGTGAATTTGTTTCTCCTGTTCCCAGTTCATAAGGTACATTGGCATTGACAGATACTGTATCTTTCCATTACATTTTTTTTTTTGTCTTTCAGTTTGCAATGGAGCCAAACTATCTTCACATTTGGCCTAGGAACACATTCATGATGATTGCACTGCCAAACCTGGTAAGAGACCCTAAATGCATCTTTCATCTTTGATATTCTGGAGTCTGGATTTGGTCTGGACAATCAGTTTCAGTCAACATTGACTTCCTGGAAGCATACAGTATTATGGATTGCATGCCTGGAACTGCATGTCTAAATTTTTACTGATACAAATTCCATTCCTGCACTCCATTCATGGTTCATTCCCATTCTTATATCCTCTCTTATTGCTACTGGCAGGTAATTTCTGACTGCTCCAACTACTGAATGCCTGAGTGGATTTACTCATTCATAATTGTTCTCTCTTATATGAAAGCATTGCTAGCATAGTTCATTACAGCCTGAAGGGAGATTTTAGGAGTAGTCACAAATTGGAGGAAAGGAAGCATCACCTGCATGCTGTACTAAGATATGAAATTAACTTCAATATCAGAATTGCTATTTTAAAAGCTTGATTAGTATACAAGAATTCAGAAGTTTCTATTTTCTCTGTGTTACAACTATAGCATATTCAAGAAAAGAACAAGTTTCAAATGGTCATTTTTTTGTAATGAAGGAAGAGTTTAAAAGATAGAGTTAAATATCAGCTATTACTACTATTGTGTCCCCTTCTTCCTCCCAAAAGATAGTCTCTTGTCAGATAAAAAAATGACAGCCAAAACCAACTTTGCAATTTCATTTCTTAAAATAGACTGAAAAAGAGTCTTTGCTATTCCATCCAGGTTGGACAGACCTGATTTAGTAATGAAGCTGTTCTAAAGATTCCCCCCCCCCACAACTTTAGATGTTCTCTTGCTGTATTATACAGTATATCAGGGTTTACCTGAAAAATCAATCAAACAAACATAAGTCACCCTTCAGTAATTCAGAGTAGAAGGTTTGTGATTCAGAGGTCAGCTCTCTCTTTGTTCACTCTTATCTTTTCTGGTTTTACTTTCAACTGATAGGATTAAGGATTATTTCATTGCTCAACTTGTTTTTCTTCACAGACTTGATAGATTAGATTGACCTAATCCATCCTTTCTCTCTGCCTGTGGCTCAGATAGTATCAATATTTTGTATACTCCGAGTTTCTAACAGATAGTTTTGGAGCTGGTATTTTAATTCCAAACACGGGCAAGCAATAAATAAATATTTCATTTTTGAATGCCTGTTCCATTTCCAAATCAACAGGCTCTAAATCCTTGAAATGTGATTAACATCTCATCCATTTGATGATTTGCAAGTTCACCAAGATTACAGATAAAAATTTGTGGGTATCTCCCCACTTGCATTTAATCATAGTGCTAACATGTCCTGGCAACAGCATGTTCCTATGTCCCTAAGAGATTACCTTCAATTCATTGCCAATCTACCAGTAAAACAGATTTAAGTCATCCTTAGCTATACTGGTGTTACAGTAGCCCGAAGTAGCATTTATTTTGACAGCACCCAGGAATACCCTCAATTAAGGAATACCCTCAAGAAAACTGTAGATTTTGTCAGCTAGAAAAGTTAGATGACTAGCAATGAACAGACCCAATAAAATATGAGTTTGGCAATGGAGATATATTGCTATAATTTTCTGTCTTTTCAATCAAACAATGGGAGAAAATGCCTAAAGTAAGTGCATACCTCTGAAAAGAGTGGGACCCTCTTTTTTTACTGAAAGCCTCCTTGAATAGCATAGAAAATTATAGAATTTAAATATATATAAATATATGTATATGTGTGTGTATTCAAATAAGTGAACTTGACAAAACTGACGTGTGTGGGGGGGGATGTAAATTTAATTTTGGACTGAATCAAAATTCTTTTCAAGTTTTCATATAATTTAACCATTTTAATCCATAGGATAAATCATTCACCTGTACACTCTTCATGCCTTTTGATGATTTTGAAAAGCTTGCCACAGGAGAGCAAGTGCTGAATTTCTTCAAAACTTATTTTCCAGATTCAATTCCTCTAATAGGAGAGTAAGTTTCAATCTGTCTACTATAAATCAAATCAAAACAAAACAAGCCCTAATCTAAGAATAAAAGGATCTAAGCATCAATGGGCTATTGCACATGACAGAGCAAGCTCTCGCAGAGATTATGGTAGACCCAAAAATCATTGATACTGTCCTTTGTGCGGTGCTTACCGTTGTACATTAATTTCCACTCATTACTTTAGCCTTCACTGTAAAAAAAAGATTCTGAGATGGGTTTTCTGTAAATTGTCCTGCAATCCAAGATGGTTTATAAAAGATTAACTCAGAAAAATAAACTCTGTTTGAATATTAAAAAACAAGAAAAGATCAAAACAACCACTTATCAAGTCCAGTTGTCCTTCAACCCCAACTTGTATATTTTATTGAATTTTGCTTTATATTAGAACTTAATTATTCCTTTAGTGGTGTTTTTTTCAATGTTATATCATAATGCAGATCAACAATAAGACAATGCAGAAAACCCTTAGAAGCTCAGTCATACATCTGCCTATATTTTTTTCATTTGAAATGTCTATTTGTATGTATGAATGTATTTGTGATCTTTAATTTTTCTTTGAAGTTCTGAACTTATACATTGTTACTTGTTGGGTATCTAAGAAATAGTTATGCCAAAATCCCACTTCCCATTCTCCTTGCAGCTTTCAAAATATCCATATTCCAGTCAGTTATCAAATGTTAATGTTTACTTAGCATTTAATCAGTGATAACAGCACTTTGAAATTTCAGGCACGAACTGATGCAAGATTACTTTGTGCTACCAGCTCAGGCAATGGTCTCTGTGAAATGCTCATCGTATCACATTGGCTCTCAATGCGTGCTAATGGGAGATGCTGCACATGCCGTTGTACCATTTTATGGCCAAGGCATGAATGCTGTAAGTCAGAGAATCTTTTCAACTGAAATTTGTGTTGTTTGTGTTTCTCAATAAAAAGCGCTTCTTTGCAGCTGTCAGCTTCCACCCTCTGCAGCAGTTTCAGATAATTGCAGACGTATCCTCATTGCTGATCTGAAGGAGTGAAGAAGGAGCTGGCCAATTAAAAAAAAAGTGGTGCCCTATTTCCTCTGCATTTGCTCACACAACAAGGAAAATGGGGATGAGAGCAAGGGGAAAGTTGCCAAGTAATAGGGCAAAGGGATTGTGAGATGGTGTCAGGATTTTCTTAGGGCAGGAGAGACTCAGATCAGGAATGCAGATAATGTAAATATGCCACATCTACCATGTTTTCCCAAAAATAAGACCTTGTCTTATATTTTTTGAACCCCACAATAAGTGCTTGGCCTTATTTTCAGGGAGGTCTTATTGTTTTGGGGTGCGTGGAGCAAGACGGGGCTCCTCTTGCCGTCTTACCTGATTTCCAGCTCTGTCTCTCTACCCCTAACCAGAGGAAATGGTGGGGACCAGCTGCGCATGCGTTAAATATTTTCAGGGAGGGCTTATTTTAGCATATGCGCTCAAAAGCCCGATGGGCTTATTATCCGGGGAGGTCTTATTTTCAGGGAAGCACTGTGTTAACAAGTGAGCATGAGAACAGGAAGGCAAAAATTCATTATAGAGAGGGAGATGTGGGGAAAGAACACGATGGATTTGGAGTAGGAGGGACTATAAATTCTGTATCAGCCTCTAGCTGCTCAGTGACTGTCTGCTGTTTATAGTGACTACTGTTACTGAATCATCAGAAGGATTCAATTCCTAGTTGTGTTGTAGTTTGGGGCTACCTTGGGGAGTTTGAACCAAGGTATCATGGGGCTTTGGCTTAGAAAAACAAGGGTTTTGAGGTGTTACCTGGCCTGCATGACAACCTTATCATTTGAAAACTGTAAAAATAATTTGGCACTTACTAGGTCATACATGTCTATGTTTTCCCCAATGCAATACCCATGGGGAATTAGAATTTACTACTTAAAATTAGGTTCTTACTTTCCTTGCCTTCCCCCCAGGGATTTGAAGACTGTCTAGTTTTTGATGAGCTGATGGACCAGTTTCAAAATGACCTCTGTAAGTGACTATGAGATAGGAAAAACAATATTTTACCAAATGCAAATTAAAAATGGCTTTATGCGAAATGAGTTTGGTATCTCTATCATCTACTTCCCCATCGACATATTTAGGGTGTGTCTTCTCCTTCTGCAAAACTGCATAAGAATCAACTCTCTTGAACTCTGTGTGCTAGGCAGATTGTAAAGTCAGATAGGTGCTACATGTATGTGCATAGCAGAATAGGAGATAAGGACTGTGATTGCTCCTGAAATGGAAAGAATCTTTCTGAGATAACTTAATTGATATGGCCCAGATATCACAATCTACATGTTTGGAGCAGGGGTGAAATGTAAAATTTGTTACTACCGGTTCTGTGGGTGTGGCCAACTTTTCTTTTTTGGGGGGTAATGTGACTGGGTGGGCGTGGCCAACTTTTCTTTTTTTTACTTTTAAAAGCATTTTTTCTACAACCTCTTTGGTTTTTAAAGGGTTCTGACGATCTCAGCTGAGCTGCACCATCAGAGGCTTTTTTTAACTTTTAAAAGCACTTTTTCGGCTGAAGAAAAAATGCTTTTAAAAGTAAAAAAAAAACCCTCTGATGATCGCGCAGCTCAGCTGGGCATGGGCAGGGGGTGGACAGCAGGGATTTTTCCTACTGGTTCTCCGAACCACCCTTTGCCATCGCTACCGGATCAGGTGATCCGGTCCTAACCGGAAGCATTTCACCCCTGGTTTGGAGGATTATTCTGTGGGGAAAATATTTGTTTCCCCCATCAGCAGTGATAAGAAGGAATTGAACATGAAGCACACCATAAATTGGCTATTTACCATGAGAATTTTTAAAAGGCACCCAGGGTCTCCTCTTTATCATGTGTACTGTAACATTGTGAATTACTCTGTAATATATGCATTAAATAGTGTAAAGCAGGGGTGTCAAGCTCAGGTCGTCATGTTGTTGTATCAGGACTTTTTTCCCCTTCACTAAATCAGGGGTGGGGGTGGCCAGCATGTGACGCATCCGCCCCACAGGCCGGGAGTTTGACAGCCCCGACCTAAAGCAAATAAAATGTATAAATTGCCTCCATGTTTTTATGCTAACCCCATGACATCTCAGTTTTGGGCCTCAAAGTCCCCCTCCTGTTATGTACTGTACTTTTTAAAGACAATGACAAATATGATTTCTCTGCCTGCATAAATTCTTCTTTTAGCAAACTATTTTTAAACCAGACCAAACTGGTTTTCATTAGTCTTTTGAGCGTGTTCTGATAATTTGATATATTGCATTTCATTTTATCTCATTTTGTTTGTATTTATAATCTGGAAGTGCCTCAAGACTGTTCTACAGACAAAAATCAAACATTAGATATTTACCCTTTCCTTTGTTTTGTAGTTAGGTCAATGAAGTTAATAGTCCTATCCTACCCTAAGTGTTACTGTTTTCTATAAAAGGAGGTGCTGAATAAAGGTCATGAGTTCTTCCTCAAGCTGCATTAACATATTATCCTCTAGTTTCTCAGTCAGCAGAAATGGAGGCCGGCATCAATGGCACTGCTCTAGTAGCTGAGGCTTAGAACACAGAATAATAGAGTTGGATGGGAACTTGGAGATCTTCTAGTCCAACCCCCTGCTGCTTCTTAATTCAGCCCCCTTCTTCTGCTTCAGTACAATGACAGAGACCAGCCAGTGTGAATAAGTGGGTGGAGTGGAGTCTATTTAAGAAAGCCTTTGGTGGATTTCCCTGCATTTATTTCCCTTTCACGGAGGGATACCTGTTGGTGGGATACATTTTATTTATTTATTTATTTATTAAATCTGTATACCGCCCTTCTCCCGAAGGACTCAGGGCAGTTCACAGCCAGTAAAATCAAAATACATATGATACAGATTAAAAAACAATATAAAAAACTAATTCAATATATGGCCTAAAAATTTTAAATACAATTTAAAAACCCGTTTAAAAACCCCAATTTAAAACTACGTTTAAGCTAGTCCTGCACGTTGAAACAACAACGTCTTCGGCTTGTGGCAAAAGGTCCGGAGGTCGGGGAGTTGACGAAGCCCCAGAGGCAGCTCGTTCCAGAGGGCAGGGCCCCCCACAGAGAAGGCCCTCCCCCTGAGGTCACCAGCCGACATTGTTTGGCTGACGGTATCCGAATGAGGCCCTCTCTGTGAGAGCGCACGAGTCGGTGTGAGGCTACTGGCGGCAGTAATAGCACTGCGTGGTGGACTTTGAAAGAGTGGGAAGCTCTTATCCAAAAATTCTCTGGCTGGCAAATTACAGGCATACAGGAAAAATGAAAAAGAGCAATTCTGATCAACTCCTGTTTCAGCCTCCATGCCTGGGATATGTGTCAGCTGGAAAAGCTATAAAAGCTGGGTAAAAGTATAAGGTGAATTGGGACGAATCTGCAGCTCATAAACACTGCAAAGGAATGGCAGTGCTGTAATGAATGGCTTCAGCTGGCAGAAACAGCCATGGGACATTCAGTAGGGTAAGAATAGGCAGAATGGCACTGAATCCGCGGAATAACAGAAACAGAGAAAGTATGGTCAGGTGAAACCCATTTAGCAATTCAATCTGGAAGCTCTTGTCTCATTTAAGGCAACGGTATGTGCAGCAAAAGACAAGGACACAACTAGTTTAGCCCTAGCTTTTAGAAAGTAGCCTTATATACAACAACCCTGAGAAATGTATTTATTTGCTAGAATTAAATATTGCCTTTATTTTGTGCAAGTGTACATAATGCTCCTGCCTCCAATTTTCTCCACAAGAATCTTGTGAGTGGGTGGAGCTGAAAGAGTGTGACCGAGGCCATTCTCAAACTTGTTTTAAAAAAACTTTCAGGTCTTAGGGAACTCCCTGCATAAAAATATTTTTTCTACAGCTCATGGTACATTAGTATGGTCAGTAAGTTGTAGGTATAAAAGTCTAATATAGTAATAATTGTTGGTGGACTTCGGAATGGAGAATTATACTTTTCTGTGGCTGTGGTTTTTTGTTTGATTTCTCCTCTGCCAGAAAGGATATGAAGTCTAATGTAAGTCAGTAATATAAGTTGATGAAACTTCATTTTTTCATTTCTTTAAAAAAAATCCTGCTTGATTTTTTTAAACACATACAAGTAAACCTAAAAGTCTTATCACAAATTTCTTCTGTATAAGATGCTAATAAGCAATGATTTATGTAAAAAAATTTCCCCATTTAAACTAAAAAAATTAGGGGGGCCCTTACCTTTCCTGAAAAAAACAAAAAACAGTTTTGCAAAGTTATCATTCTTAAAATCTTTCCTTTCACAAATTTTAAAAACTTACAAGGCACACATACTAAAAGTTTGAAGTTAGAATACTAAACTTTTTAAGCTAATTAAATTTAATTTGTGTAAAGGTAATCTCATTCCATTTTTTTAAAGAAAAGGCTGACTATGAACAAATATGTACAATATTGACTAGTGAAGCTATTAAAAGTCTTAACCCTAAGAAATATGTATAAAAATATATACAACTTTATACAATACTTCGAAAAAATGTCCCTTAGTGAGTGACATGGTGAGGCTCAAATATAAAGTAACAGTTACAAAATTATACAGTAGACATTATTAATCAGCAACAGCAAAGTGGCAGACCAGCAGCTGAATCATGATCTATAAAAATTTCCAACACGGCAAACACTGATATTATGTGACATGCAAAGTTTTTAAAAAATAGGATAATTTTTTTATTGCAATTTCTTGCAGAACCTGAATTGACAAGGATTGAAGTAGAATATTACTATAAACACTTCACAGATTGTATCTTTAGACACTGTATGTTCTTAAAGCTACAAATAAAACATGAAAAAGCACGCACCCAATGCTTATCAGGGAATGGCAACTAGCTGCAATTTCTATCTGCATCTTCTGTGGCATATCAAAGTTTCTCTCTGAAGAAGTCCTGTGTTGTCCCTGCTTTTTCCTTAGGCGTTTGCCTTCCAATGTTCTCAAAGCTGAGGGTACCTGATGATCATGCAATTTCAGATTTAGCCATGTATAATTATATAGAGGTAAGTTAAAGAATATTTGATTGGCCATTGAATGGCAATGCCACCAAATGCAAATCTATCTCTTTCTAATTTCAGATGCGGGAACGTGTGAATTCAAGGTGGTTCATTTTCCGAAAGCATATAGAAAATTGGCTTCATGCCCTCCTTCCCTCTATCATCATTCCTCTGTATACTATGGTGAGACTCTAACACTTAATACTGCAGGATTTTTCATGTATTTTTTTCTCCCAATTATCCACTTTTTCCTTCTGGGATACGCCCAGGTCTTGTATTGATTTTGTAATCTCCTTCAGGTAACATTCTCCAGAATTCGATACCATGAAGCGGTGCAAAGATGGAAATGGCAGAATAAGGTAAATTAAATTTAGATGCATTTATTTGCCTGAGCTACATCAAACATTCATTGTAGCAAACGCATAGGAAGAAGTTGAGAAGTATATATCTATCTTCACTTTAGATTTGATAAAGATGAAAATTTGAAATATCTAGTACCATCAAATTATATGTATTGTAAAGATGCAAATAGTTTCCCAACTCATACCCGACTCATCCCCTCTTTGTTCATCAGGATTGAGAGCATGACCAGACACACTCCAGGACAACCACTACATATAATCTCCTAGCTAGAATTTATGAGTCCGAGGTTGTTCAGTATCAGCAGGGTATCTGAGGCTGCTCTGAAATCTCTTCCTTCCTGGAATGTGAGCCAAACTTCAGCAAACAGTTCTGAGAGAACTAATGAACTGGGGCAGGGGTCTGCAAACTTGGCTCTTTTAAAACTTGTGGATTTCAACTCCCAGATTTGTGGACTTCAACTCTGGGAGTTGAAGTCCACAAGTCTTAAAAGAGCCAAGTTTGCAGACCCCTGAACTAGGGTGATTATACGTTCATCATCATCAGATTCCCTTGTGCCATATCTTGCCAGTTTCATGGTGAGGTAAAGGGACAGATGAAAACAGAGAGCAATATAACAAAGAAATAAAAATGGTAATGAAGGGTGCAAGAAATGCTTGTTGAACTCAAACCTAAATTTCTTTGGGACTGACATCGATGTGTGTTCGGAACAATAGCCTTAAATAGCCAGATTTAAGTCTTACTAAAAATGTTGGCAAAATAATTGCAATTTTTTCCCCCTGCAATATTTTTCAGATCTTTTACTAAAATTCAAATTTTTCATTGTTGTTAAAGGTGATCAATAGAGGCCTTTTCCTCACCATGGTAGCAGCAGCAGTGAGTGGCATCTATCTATTCAGAAATGGAAAATTACCCAAAATTGACTTTCGTATAGAGGATTTCTGGAGACATACTTAAAAATGGTGGAAAACTTTTAGAAACCATTTGAGATAGAAATGAATGCTTTCTGAATAATTAGTCTCTATTTGAGAAGTTGGTCTTCCAAATATAAAAACACATATGGTATAGATGAATGCTGGATCCAAGACCTAAATTCATGTTCATATAGAGAAATTCACTATTATTTTGCTATCATTGAACATGTTAAGCTACTTCTAGATTTGGATATGCCTTGCATTTTATCATTGCTTTGCTGTCCTGCGTTTCATTTGCAAGAAATCTGCAATATCCCAGTTACATCGTCAATACATTTTGATAGAAGACATTAGGGCGTTTCTAAGATTGTTCTAACATCTCATCTTTGGTTCCCTCCCATAAAATAATCATTATGGCAATGCTTGGAGTTATCTAATTCAATTATTTCTGCATCTTTTAAAAATATTTTCATATTAATCCTGGTATTCCATTCTTCTCAAGTTCTAGTATGGTGAAAAAAACAAAGTTGTTGGTTGGGATCCAGTTGCCTATTTCTTCTAGAACAGTTTCAGTAATTGCAATAGAAAGGTAATGATTCTCTCCTATGTAATTATCTCCCTGCACATCCTCAAAATATGACCTCGAGGTCTTTCAGGTTTTGTGGCAACAGTGAAATTCAGCTTGCATGATACGGTATTAGTTCCATCCAAAGTTCTAAATTGCAGGGGTGAAATCTACTTATCTTCCCTACCGGTTCAGAAGTGTGCACTCTACACATGATTTTGGACCCTCTGCGCATGCGCAGAGGGTCAAAAACAGGTTACATCCTGGTTAAAACCAGAAAGTAACAACGTCCAGGCAGGTGGGCGGAACCTCGTGCTGCTGCCCCTACTGGTTCTCCAAATCACGCGCCACCACCGCTACTGGTTTGCCTGAACTGGTGTGAACCAGTAGCATTTCATTCCTGATTTTAAGGCAGATGGTTCTGGGTGGATCGGAAGGTTAGCAGGCAAATGCCTGGAAAATATGGTGGAAAAATACCAAGATTAGAAGAGTTTTCAAGTTCACAGAAGTACTCCAAGAAGATTAATGGATGGGCATGCGTATGCTGAGAAGCTCAGAAGGCAGTGGTCCAGTCAGAAGACACTGGGAAAATTAGGAAATGAGGTCAGTGAGACAATCCTAGAAAGATGGGAGACAGCCAAGCTGGTGAGAAGATGCTATGATGATTGGTAGGTGGAAGAGCCAGCAGGAAGAGGCTGAGAAGGTGGGGTGGGGGCCAAAGTTGTGAAGAATAGTGGAGCAGAGAATATGCACTAGGAAAATTGGAAGTACATTTGAATTTGTTGTATTTCTGATTACATACCTGAATCTCATATACTATATAATCCCAGCTGAATCTTCTTCTGCTTGCCTTTAAACTTATGAAAATTCTATCTGTTCATAATTGAAGGGGAAATAAAATTGATACCAAATAACCCCTTTCATATCTCAGACTACTTCAACACATAAGGCATATTTATACAAATTGAAATGTACATGAGCTTTATTGTATCAGTGTATAGTTGAGAATTGCAAGCATGGCTACATAATTACAAATTGAAATGATTTTAAATCACTAAAAGATTTATTGATTTCAATGATGCATTAACAATATTTATCAAGTACCTTATTAAGTGCCTGGAATTTGCAACGAACCAAAAATTTATGAAAACAATGCCATGCACATTGTGATATCTCAAATTCTGCTCCCTACATATCTATACATGTGATACATTGCAGTGCTAATACAAAATAGGAGAGTTTAGTTTGTAATTGTTGTCTTGCCATTTTCCCTCTCTGTGGATGATCATGCGATCAATCTTTTTCTGTAGAAATTACAAGATTGTTGTTTTTTACCGACAAGTTTAATTCATACACCATTCTATTAATTAAAATTTGTTAAAATGAGTTGTGACAATACTATTCCTCATGTAATGTCAATAATTTGTGTTATCATGCCAAATATTTAGGACTTACATATGTCAATCATCAAAAATGAAACGCACAGCTTTCAAATATCTCATCTGCTACCATGTCTCATAATGCTTGGCTTTGCATTTACTTATATCCTGTGGACTTAACCGATTTAACCAAACTAGTAAAAATGGTTTAATGCAATTGGTAAACCAGGATAAAGCTCTGTTCATGCATGTCATCAATCATAATATGGTTTGCCTGATTTATGACTTAGCATGTTGTTTGAATATGGAGCTAATCAACAGCCCAAAGAAAGCTATCTGATTATAATTTGTGGACCTGTCAGTAATTTTTCAGTAGAAGGATTTCCTATATTCAGCAGCTGATATAGTTGTTAAGTTTAAATTGGAAAATGGAAATTACCATTCAGTCTTATCACTCACTGAGTAATACTTTTGGAAAAACTCATTTTTCTGGACTAACAAGACATTCTGAACAGTGGAAGAGAAATGCAAGTACATTTTTACCAATATGATATTGTTTAAAACAATATCTGGGGCTTCAATGGCTGATTGATATCCAGACAGGACATTTGGCACAAGGAATCTCAGTTCATAATCTGTTCCTCAAAGTTATCACATCATCAGATCCTGGATATAGCACCAGGTAAATAAAAGTATTTATAGATTTTCCAATTCATTTGATAATAGCTTCAGAGTTCAGATTTGTCCCTTGCAACCAGAAACAACATTTTGGGTTTGCTGGACAAGACCTCACAAAGCTTGCTGACCTACAATCATGGATGAGCCAAAGCCATTTGAGGCTATTCCACAATAGTCAAATATCCCCCGCCCCCAATATTTTCTGACTACTCACCTGGTTTTGTAAACTAAAAAACAAGCATACTCATAGGTACATATATGCAATATGTATGGAAAGAGCAATGTTAGAAATGTGTTAAATGCTGGAAGCCCTCTGAGGTAGTAAACTCAGCAATTTAAAGCAAAGGGACTGAATCCTGATTGGCTGCTCTGCTCTGTTTTGAATTCAACGTAATGCTTACTTGGGAAAATTGCCAGTTTCTGGTAATAGCTCATCACCTTCTCACTAAGTACCTCGCCTTAAAATAGGCCTTATAAACAGCAAAATTGTTAATTAAAAGAACTCCCTGAGTGGCAGTGGGCAATTTTATTTACACACTGTATAATAATATAGTAGAGTTTTAGGTAATTTCACAAATGAAAATTCAAATTTCTACAGTTTGTGTGGGTGATGAATGTAAGAGGCCTAGTTGTTCTGAGTGCTTCTTCTGAGATATGTAGTAAAGTTCTCTATGTTTGTTTGTTTGTTTTTTAAAAATGGAATAGAATCATGTTGCAAAACCCACGGAATGGTTTTCTCAAAAGTAACTAATATTATACGGCAATAATGGCTGACTTAAGAAAAGCAAGTGGATTCATCTTCTGTTTTTCTGCTGAAGAGTTTCTTTGTACTTTCAGGTTTCATTTCATTGGCCATTAAATCTGGGATTCACAACAGTGGTAGTGGCACTCTTGAAAAGAGGATTGTCAGCCTGTCAATAAAACATCAGAAACATTTAGCTGTTAATAAAACCTAATATTTCAAGAGCAGATCAGGATTTAGATGGACAATCATACACTCACTTAACAGCTTGATAAAACCCAAACTAAACAACAGGAAGACGATAGAATCTACACCAAAGGCCTGTCAAGTACCGCAAGCTGAATCAATCACTTTGATTAATAGCTCAAATACAAGTAGGTCTTCTCCTTCCTTTATATCTCTCCACGAGAATTAAACATCTTACCTCATTCCATTTGGCCTTGGATTTTTCCTTCTCAAATCTGTGATATTCTCTGCGATCAATCAACTCTGCCACTAGCCGCCAAGCCAGGAGAAGAAGGAGCCCAATAAGAGCCACTCCAGCTATAGTGCCCCCTACTATGGCTGCAATGTTTGGGGGTTTGGGGCATTCTAAGAGAAGAAAGAAAAATGATTAAAATAAGTATGCTTGACTGAGCGCTATGTATGTTTTTATAAGACTATATCCATTTGCATATATTACATGCTAGCAGTAAACTTTTTTAATGGATAAAGATGAGGCAGAATTCAAAAAAAATTTCCCCATGTAAATAACAGCTCCTGAATCTCCATATGAGATTGCCAGAAACTCTTTAAAGGCCACATATTCTGTCAGTGGCAGGGTTTGCCATCCCATCAGGGAGACCCCTTAACTAATTCTGACTCACTAATTCCTATAGAGTCTTCTAGCACAAGGAAGAAAAATCCTCATGAGGTCCTCTCAAAATGCTGAACAATACAAGTTGCCTCTTTTCCCATTACTTACACACTGAAGGCCAAGATCTGTTTCTATTACTGGCTGTGACCAACAATTACACAGCACTAATGCCATTTCTAGTCAAGAGATATTACAATGGAGAACAGATGTTAGTTTTGGTGATGTGGCTCTAAGCATACCTTTCTCAGGGTTGACTGTAATAGAATATTGCTCTTCTCCATCATTCTGAAACATTGTGTAAGAGATCCAGCAATTCTGTGAATCCTTCTCCCTGCATTCTTTACTTTTTGGTTGTGCTTTACTTTCAAGAATAATATTTGAACAATTATCAGAGCAATTCTTCTGAAACGGACCACTCCCAAAAGCCAGACATTCAACACAAGAACTAAAAACCAAACAAACAAGAAGCTTTTTAAAAAAGTTTCATAACAAAACCATTACAACAGATCTATATTTTATATAGCATATTATAGCATATTGTAAGTGAGGAGGATGTAAAGCTGAGAGAATCCAAACTTATTAAAATACAAACCATGCAAGTTCTGTTTCAGGAGGATGACAAATTTGAGCTAACCTCAAATAGATGAGATCTCTCTGGGTGTACATTAACTGTCCCTGGTCACCTGGTATTGTTTACTGAGGAGAATAGAGACTGAGGTAATGTACTAATGAGACTCCTTCCAAACCATTTTATGATATAAATAAGCTGAACCTGAAGTGGAGCAATAAAATCTAGTTGTACAGCAGATATCTCTCTAGGAGCCTAGGATTTGTTGGAGACTCCCTATTTGTATTTTTAATACCAAAATCTACAGATAGGAATGAATTTTATTGATGCCAATTCCTGAATAGGTTGGGAAACCAATGGAAATAGTTTCAGTTAAGGTAAGTTATGCTTAATCCTTTTTACCGAGGACTGATTGACAATATAGCAGCTGGCTCACTGTCTCTCTGTTAACATGAAGACCAAAACATGAACAGTAAAAATGATGCACTTTTGGATTTTTAAATTAAATTTGTTATTGTGCATTTGTATGTGTTATTACGATGAGCTCTACTTTTTGTTTATTAGAATATGTATTGCTGCCATATTTAAAACAATAAGATCAAGATTTTTTTGAGAGAAAATTAGGATGATTGGACATTTCCCTAGATGTTGAATAATGATGGGAAGAGACTATAATGTGTGCATGGGCCCTACTAATAAATTACTATTTGCTAACTTTGTGCATACCTAGATATATCAGAAGGAAATAAAGGCTAATCAACAACATCAAAAGGGAAAAGCTATAATTACACATAACTAACTATGCCCTGCATGTTTACCAAATATTTTATATCTTTCTGTACCGAATGGAGCAGCTTAGGGAAGCTCTGAAAATTAACATAGTCCTGTTGTGGGCAAAGGCACTTATATAATTGTCTCATAGAGTTTGCTACGTTCTGCAATCTGAATGGAAGTAGAATATAAATCAGAAATTATAAACTATTGATCCGGTGAAATCCAGCAGGTTCTGAAGGTTCTGGAGAACTGGTAGCGGAAATTTTGAGCAGTTCGGAGAACCAGGAGCAGAAATTTTGAGTAGTTCGGAGAACCGGCAAATGCTACCTCTGGCTGGCCCCAGAGTAGCGTGGGAATGGGGATTTTGCAGTATCCTTCCCCTGCCACACCCACAGAACTGGTAGTAAAAAAATTTGGATTTCACCACTGTATTGATCATATTGATTTTCACCATGATAACTTTGGAATGTATTACATCATAACATAACATAATGTAACGTAACGTAACGTAACAACAAAAACACATAACAGTATCTACAGTATATATCTCTACCTCTATCTATCTATCTATCTATCCATCCATCCATCCATCCATCTAATCTATCATCTATCTATATCTCATTCTGATCAGTTGAAAGGGAATACCCCATGCATATACAGTATGCTGGACTAGTGATCTGTCTAAAGTATTGATGAACTTCTTCAGTTTTGTATCTTAAATCACAAACCAGTATATCACATTGGGTGATCAAATATGTTTTTAGAAATGCTTCAGATCTTATCATGCCTCCAAAGGTCTTTGATTTTGAAGAGAACAATGTGAATTTGAATTTGTTGTTCTAAATCAAGGCCTTGCTTTAAATATGAATGTATAATTGCTAAGAAAATATGAGTTAGTATATAGTAAGAGTAAGTTTGAAGAAGTAGAAGCAGCCTGTTACTGTGGAAAAAGACAGTACAGGTAATCCTCAATTTATGGCCACAACAAAACCCCAAATTTCTGTTGCGAAGCAAGGCAGTTGTTAAGCAAGTTTTGCCCCATTTACAATCTTTCTTACCACAGTTGTTCAGTGAATCACTGTGGTTGTTAAGTTAGTAACACAGTTACGTGACCCTGCTTATCAGGTCGCAAAAGGTGATCAATCCTTAGGACACAGCAACTGTCACAAATACATGCGAGTTGCCAAGCATCTGAATTTTGATTACATGACAGGGGGATGCTGCAATAGTTATAAGTATGAAAAACTATCAAAAGTTATTTTTTTAGAGCACTGTAACTTCAAATGATCATTAAACAAATGGTTGTAAGTCGAGGAATATTTGCACAAGGTATCACTTAAACATAAAAAGTATAATGATGCACAAAGCTTGGCAATAACTTGCTCAGTCTACCAAGAAGAGAGTTACAATTAAATTTTAAAGTATTATAGCAGGAACTCTTTGAGAGAACGAACCCAGAACTGTTTATCTATTGCCCCCCCCCACTCAAAACAGGGAAATTTACTTCCATTTACAATATGTTTGCTAGCTTACAATCACTACCCCAGTCACAAACTCAAAGGTTAAAAATTTAATTTGCCAGATTAAGGTAGGAGAGGTCCTGGTGGTGTCAACATTCCTATAGTTTTAATAAATGTTATTAGTTATTGGTAAGCATCTGTTCCATCAATTCATTTGCATTTATAGATCAAGATACTTAAATACGCAAAGACCAATGAATTATTAGCAACACACTTTTTTTAAAAAAATCATAAAAAGATTTAACTGTAGAAAAATCATTTTGCTGCATTATTGGTACTGTGAAATTTATTCAAAGCGTTTAACTGATAGCTAATGAAGAGAAGGACAAAGGCTGACATGATAGCAGTGTTCCAATGTCCAAGGATTTGCTACAGAGAAAAGGGGATTGATTTATTCTCCAAAGGACCTGAATGCAGGACAAGAAGCAATGGATGGAAACATATATAGAATTAAGAGAAATTTCCTAACAGTTAGAACAATTAATCAGTGAAACGACTTGCCTCCAGAAGTTGTGAGTGCTCCATCACTGGAGTTTTTAAGAGATTTGACAGCCATTTGTCCAAAATGGAATAAAGTCTCCTTGAGCAGAGGGTTGGACTAGAAGACTTCTAAGGTCCCTTCCAACTCTGTTTTCCTGTTATTCTGAAGAATATCTTTTCTTCTGTTAATATTTTCGATTAACTATCGATAGACTATGCTATCAAGTCTATGTCAACTCTTGGCAACCACATAGATTTTCTCTATGATAATCTGTCTCTAACCTGATCCATCTTGCTACTGGTTATCCTGTTGTTCTCTTTCTTTCCACCTTTCCCAGCGTTAGAATCTTTTCCAGAAAGCTTCATTTTTGCAAAATACGTCTGAAGTAGGATAATTAATTATAATTTAAATCATTTTCCAAACTTTAAACTCTAGCTAATTTTAATATGTAATCTAGTTTAACAATGGTTTTATGAAGACTAGCTACAGAATTTTTCCTTTGTACTGAAATGTCAGATATAATCTAAAAAAGAAATGACAGTAGCCCAATTTCTCTTTACAGCAACGCTAAAGGAAAGAAGTGTGCAAGCCAAATGTTTACTGCAGCTTGTTATGTCTCAAATTCCTTGGATACTTTTACTCTCAAAAGATTTCTGACAGTGTCAGCCGGATCTCCAGCATGGGTTTCTTTAGAATGCTTGGTATCGGCTGCAATAGTAACGAGATGGGGGGTGGGGGCTCAGATATTTGGGATGGGGAAGTGAGCCGGTGTAGTCCCTTGAGAACTGAAAGGGAGGTTTGCACTCATGAAATATGGCGCTGCTGAAGGGAGGTGTTTACATTCCGTCCTGAGACTCCAAATGGGAGAAATACTTGAAGATGGACTTTTCCACCACATCATACTGGACAATGATTGGAATCACAGTGCTGGACCCTGGGGGGAGGGATTTGGGGTGACTTTCAATCTGCAAATTTTGCACATTTTGAATCAGATCTTGCCTTGCTTTTGCAGCTATCATTTCAAACTTAGTAAAAGTACATCTTTTCTAATTCAGTGGAGTTGGGGGTGTTCTTTCTTGAGTTTTGAACAGAGGGAGGCCTTACAGACAGTGACCTTCAACAAAGGCTCCTAAATAAATCTAGAAGTCATGGAATAAGATGGCATATTCCTTTGGGATCACATTACTACAGAATAACAGTTGGAAGTGATTTGGAGGTCTTCTAGTCCAACCCCCTGTTCAAGTAGGAGACCCTATACCATTTCGGACAAAAGGATGTTCAATTTTTTTCTTCAAAACTTCCAGTGATGGGGCATCTACAACCTCTGGTGGAAAACCATTCCATTGATTAATTATTCTCACTGTTAGGAAATGTTTCCTTAGTCTGCAGTTACATCTCTCCTTAATAAATTTCTTATCTTGTTCTCAGGTGCTTTGGAGAATAAGTTAACCCCCTCTTCTCTAAGACAGTTCCTCAAATATTGGAAGACTAGTCTCATATCATATCATCCCTTGACCATTCTTTCATTAGATTAGACATACCCAGTTCCTGCAACTGTTCTTCATGTTTTAGCCTCCAGCTCCCCAATCATCTTTGTTGCCATCCTCTGTACTCTTTCTAGAGTATCAACATCTTTTTTATATCATAGTGACCAAAACTGGATGCAGTATTCCAAGTGTGGTTTCATCACAGCAGTATAAAATGGCACTAACACTTCATGTGATCTTGATACTATCCCTCTGTTGATGCAGCCTAGAATTGCATTGCCTTTTTTGGCAGCACACTGCTGGCTCACATTTAAGTGGTTGTCCATTAGGACTCCTAGCTTCCTCTCACAGTTACTGCCAGGTACTACCTTTTCTTTACCAGTACATTTGGTTTTTCTTCCCTAAGTATAAAACCTAACTTTTCTCAACATTGAATTGCATTTTGTTGGAGAGGGCCAGATATGGTATTCAGCCGGTTCGGACCGGTTCAGGAAAACCGGTAGCCCCCCCCCCACACTATGCCATCCTATTTAGGCATGTTTTTGAGGCCAGGTCCATGTGCGGAAGGCACATAAGCGCACAAAGCGAGCGTGCGCGAGGAGATTTGAGTCTGTCAACATCCTTCTGGATTTTGAGCCTATTTTCTAAAGTGCTGCCTATTCCTGTCAGCTTGGTGTCATCTGCAGATTTAATGAGTTCCCTTTCTATCCTCTCATCAAAATCATTTATGAAAATGTTGGAGAGTAGTGGGCCTAAGACAGAACCTTGCATGCTTCCTCCATTGAGGTTCCATTGAGGATGGCATGTTGAATATGGTTCAAATCAGTTGACAGTAGTAAAAATGTCTGGAGTAATAGTATAAAAGGCCAGAGGAGGTAAATTTGGTATTTTCATATTCAGCTTTCATCAGTCACTTACAGGCGGATGCTGTTAATCCCTAATTTTTCTACCTTACCAAGAATTAGGTTGTGGTCTACTTTGTCAAGTGCCTTACTGAAGTCCAAGTATACTATGACTGTAGCATTGTGTTAGTCCACTAATTTAGTCATTTTGTCAAATAGTGCACTAAGATTTGTCTGGCATGATCTCTTTTTTACAAACTCATGTTGGCTTTCAGTAATAGCTTTGCTGGCTTTTAAGTATTTGATTATCTTCTCCAGAATCTTCCAGGTATTGATGTCAGGCTGATTGATCCATATGTTACAAGTAGCAAAGTGAAATTAAGTGATGATAAGGAGTTGGATCAAAGTAGACAATTCCCACATATCACTTACATATATTTGGCACAGGGAGATGGGCAACTTGGGCAGTCCACACAGAGAGGGGGCTGATAGCGTCCATTACATTTGCATGTATTGCACTGACATTCCCCACGGAGACTGCATACATTCCCATTATTATTCCGGCATTTTTCTGTTGAAGCTAGGCACTGACAGGCAGTGCCGTCATATTCTTCTTTACATTTACATTTCCCACAGTCACAAGTACCTCTTACTGAAAAGAGAAATTGGAGAGGTTAGGACCAAAAGCATTTCTTGACACATAACACCCACATTATCTAGAAAGGGTTATTAAGTTAAAATGCAGGCTAGCACTCTGCTGTAGATGGCCAACCATTCACAAGTGACCCACTGCAGGTACAGACGCTCTGGAATTCTGGGCGTCAGATGAAAACCACTGCAGTGATTCTCAATGCAAGAACAGCTCGTCCTTGGCAAACTGGATGTTCAAAAACTGAAGTAAGCAATACTCTAAAGGAAATAGTCAATATTTATTTATAGGAACACAAAAATTCATCTCAGGTATATGGTTAGCAGCTGATTTACTTCCAGATTATAAAGTGTGGATCAAAGTGCTATTTTATACAGCTCTTTATAAAATGCAGAAAAATAACAGAGTGCAAAATGGGAATCATATTTTACAGCTTATAGTAAAAATATCTGGAGTAATAGTATAAAAGGCCAGAGGAGGTAAATTTGGTATTTTCATATTCAGCTTTCATCAGTCACTTACCTTCCCCTCCACACACTAGACTATTATGAAGTTCACAGTTAAAGTTATTACATTCACAGAAGGGACCATAAATATGCTTTTTGGTATCTGGCATAGTATGGCAAATACACTGTCCACATACACAATCTCCCAGGCCAGAACAAATGACTGAAGAATTGTCCTTTCGACAAGTTTTTTCCAGTTCCTTCCTGGTTTTGCCTCCAGTCTTACAATCACAATTCTTTCCAACATAGCCAGCATTGCACCTGGCATGAGAGAAGAAATATTCAACATCAAAGAATAGGGTTAGCAAGCAACATTAGCATGATCATCCTTATTTTCAACTACAGTTTCTTTTACCTGTATTTATAATTTGTTACTATACAGTCTGCATCCATATATACTCATCAAAGAAGGATTCCCACTGAATTTTATTTCTGGATGGAGAGGCATAGAATTATTCTACTAATTTCTTTTTAATCCAGCCCATGGATGCCTCTGCTGCTCAGACTGTACAGATTACATAATTCTCCTCAGGTTAGTAAACTGCTATTTGAATTCACTTGCAACAATCATAAAGGCTTCAGGCAAGTGTTACGTTTCTAAGTATATACAATCATATATTTTTTATTTCCACTTTGTTTCATAAGTTTATGTTTTACATTTTTAAAAAGTTTCTGTATAGTATGCATGTGTTAAAAAATAAAAATTACCCGGAAGGTTTGTGAATTTGATAAGAAAATGATTCAGTATGAAATATTTGCTAGGCAGGTACTCAGAGAGCCAGTTTGATATAGTGGTTAAGGCATTAGTCTAGAAACTGGGAGACCATGAGTCCTCTCCAAAATGTTTTTTATTGCTATTTATTGTTCTCGAGTTAAGTTCCTTGCCTTGAAAAATTCAAGCAGCCATTTCTTTTTTCTATGAGAACAGTTTTTTTAATAGAGAGACTGCATGAAAATAGTGATGTACAGCTAGCCCTTAAATTACAATAACTTTTTCAGTGACCATTCAAAGTTACTGTGGCACTGAAAAAGAGGTACTTGTAATGGTTTCTTGAGGTTCTGGCCATTACAGCACCTCCACCCCAATAATCATATGATCACCATTTGCAACCTTCCTTGCTGGCTTCCCACAACAAAGTCAGCAAGGTCGTGAGCAAGGAAGGTTGCAACTCACTACCACAAGTTGCTTTTTGCCCCTGAGGAGCTCCTATGAAGTATTTTATTTTTTATTTTATTTGTCATAACAGCATACATAAGCATAAGCATGAAGCAACTATATAACATATTAGCATGTAATAACTATATAAATTGGATATAATGAAAAGAAACAGTAGGACAGGAACGGTAGGCACTCTTGTGCTCTTATGCATACCCCTTATAGGCCTCTTAGGAATGAAGTGAGGTCAATAGTAGACAGTTTTTGGTTAAAGCTTTGGGGATTTTGGGAAGAGACTAGAGAGTCAGGTAGTGCATTCCAGGCATTAACAACTCTGTTACTGAAGTCATATTTTCTGCAATCAAGATTGGAGCAGTTCACATTAAGTTTAAATCTATTGTTTGCTCTTGTATTGTTGTGATTGAAGCTGAAGTAGTCTTCAACAGGAAGGACATTGCAATAGATGATTCTATGAGTTAAACACAGGTATTGCTACAGAGTATGAGGTACTCTATAGCAATAAAAGACAGTATGTGTACCTCAGGGTAGATTTGTGGGGTCCCTGGTACTCTCTGAACTTAATTAACTTACAGATGTTTCATTACCAAATGTCTTCTAGAAGGTAACATCAGTACTAGAAAGGAGTGGTGTTTGCTCTCTTTTATGCACTAGTGGCTTGCTTTGTCAGTGTTGGTAGGAGTGGTCTTCGTGGTTCCAGGGGCATGCCCTGCCACCAGGGTGAAATACAAATCTCCAATAAACTGTACAGCTGGATGGAAAATAGCCCAAGAAAGTAAGCAAAAAATTATATGGCTCATGATCATGATTGCACACCTCAGACTAAACAAAATCAGCACACTGTGGAAAACCTCAAGGAACAATTAGAATAGACCATCACACTAGAACACACGGGAAGGCCGACAACCCTCATGAAGATTACTTCCTGGAGACATGCTGGAAAAAAAAAATCAAACTACAAATCAAATTCATTACCAAAACTATAACAGGCAGAAGACTAGCAGAGTACATCTATGAACACCAACTAGCATTCAGAAGACATGATGAAATCTCCTTATTTTTACAACACATGGACAGAGTTAACCACAATTTCAATTGGGAAACTGTTAATATCCTAAACCAAGCAAGTCCAAAAATGCTAGAGAATTCCTGGAACACTGACAATGACAAATCAGATATTAATACTACATAGACATAAATAGCATCTACATACCATTCAAAAGAGACAATCTAAAAGCCAAAAAGACCCAAACACCTTCTCACCAGCAAGCCAGATACGCAGAGATTATTATCAAGATTAATACTAGACCAACAATCAAGAAATAAATAATATCTCAATCAAGTCACCACCAACTCAGTCAAACAAGCTAACAATAAACAACAGCCTAATCAAGGGACCACCAAGATCATTCCCACCAACACTGATAGGGCAAGCCACTAATATATCAAATGAGAGCAATCTCCACTGCCTTCTAGCACTGATGATGTTACCTAGTTTGGTAATGAAATGTCTGCAAGGGAACAATCAAGCTCACATAGCTCCAGGGACCCCATAATCCATAGCACACACACACACACACACACACACACCTCTGCCAGCACACACACACTATATCACCTGCCAGCAGTATCTGCACACTGCCTCATGACATCTGTAATCACATTGTACTTCTTGCCCAGAATTCCCACTTCTTCCTGCTTAATGACCTAAATAGTCCTGGAGTTACAATGGCAACTGCACCTATTGAGACTGCTATCACTAAGCAATATGGTGTTGCACTATGTAACCGCTTTTGGTAACACAGAAATTCTAATCACACATCCAACACACCTTCCTCCACACAACAATAACCCTGTGAGGTGAGGTGGGCTAAGAGCCCAAAGTCACCCAGCTTGGTTTTCATGGCTAAAGCAGGATTTGAACCTATGGTTTCCTGCTTTCTAACCTGGTGACTTAAACATTAGACCAAACTGGTGCTCAATTGTTGTCATAACCTGAGGACTACCTAAGAGCAAATATTTGATTTGTGTTGCTAAAATAGTTAGATTACCTGCAAATCCCACAGTTTATAATCCCTTGTCCATTGCAATCAGATTTATTTGGTAATTCCTCATCACATTCACATTTGCATCGACTGTATATATGTACAGTGGTCACGTCTGTGAAACCAAGAGGCTGCAGAGTAAAAGTCTGATTTTCAATGCATGATGTTGCTGTAATTTGCACTTGGAAGGTAATCTGTAAAAAATAAAAAGAGGACTGCCCCATTTAGTCTCAAATGACATTTAAAATAATTAGTAGATAAATTGTATTTCATTGATTATTTATCTAATTATTTACAAATTATTTTTTATGAATATCATTTGGTTAAATAAAATGCTGTGTTGTCAAGGATTATTCAACTATGGACATTGCAAAGATATTTACAACAGAGACGTATGAACTTTGGAAATAAGATACTATTGTTGGTAAAACTCCTAATTAATAACCTAAAGACCTAATAACCTAATAACCCAAACTTGATGCTGGAAGACATCAATGGTTGGCTGCCCCCTCTGGATTCCACTACAGTTTAAAATATTGACCAGGAATGGGAAAAAGAGATTCAGACAACTATCAAGAAGGATTTACAACTAAAGCCACTGCTGATGAATGGATTTGGTTGACACCAGAGGTTATACAAGACCTGTTTCAAGGAGTTGAACATTGAACTAGAGGAGCAATAGGGGCAGAAATTATTGGGATCATTGCCATATGTGTCCCAAAGCTATACTGTAATCCAATACAAGTGAGAGATGGAGATGTACCTGTTCTTATAAATAAAGATTTAAGGAAGGATCAAGCTGAAGACCCCCTTGTACAATTTGACTGTGAAGGCCCTAAAGAGTGGTTAACTGACCTTTTTGCTGACTGATTTACTGAAGGAAGCATAAAGAATGGGATCAATTGCAGCTCTACAATGTGGTAGCTACCAAAGGGAGCCCTCAGATAATTCTGAAGACAAGTGGCAATTGTTTCTACTTGAAAAACATAAAGAGACAGTGCTGGATGATTTACATGATGACCATGATGATTTGGGACCAGAGAGAACGTTTAAGCTAGTAAAAGGTCAGTTCTATTGGCCTTGCATGAGGGCTGGAGGTTTTTTTTAATTATTATTTGCATTTATATCCCGCCCTTCTCCGAAGACTCAGGGCGGCTTACACTGTGTTAGCAATAGTCTTCATCCATTTGTATATTATATACAAAGTCAATTTATTGCCCCCAACAATCTGGGTCCTCATTTTACCTACCTTATAAAGGATAGAAGGCTGAGTCAACCTTGGGCCTGGTGGGATTTGAACCTGCAGTAATTGCAGGCAGCTGCTATTAATAACAGACTTATTATTATTATCACTCCTGTTTACATTACATGCAATGGAAGACTTTATCTTTCAAGAGCTGCCTCAATGGGCCTCTTACAAAGCTGAAGATCTATGGAGCTAGTATGCTTCCTGTGTTTGGACCCCATACAAGTGGGCAGAGAAATGTTCTGCTAGTAACCGATGAGAGAGAGGGGGGTATGCCCAGGGTCCGGCTTCAAGGCCAGAATCCATCGAAGCTTAGTAGCTAAGAAGAAGCCACACAATATAGGCTGAAGGGTATCAGAAAAGATACCTTGACTCTGGTATTAAAAGCTACATTTTGTTTTACCTTGAACAAGGTTTATCTTGAGCAGGAACTGTATTTTGTAAAACAACTGCCACTAAACATATGCAAAAGCAACTTCAATGAAGATTGTCTCCAGATGTAATATTCTGTCAAGAATCTGTCCCTTGGATTCAGGAATATCTTTTAAGAAAGTGGGTGCCACAATTTTATGTCAATTTCATATATTTTTTTGAAAAGAAGGAATGGGAAGGAATTTTGAGTGGAGCATAGTATCTTTTAAGTTCAAAGAAAAAAAAATCATAAACTTTTCAACAGAATCTTTAGCTTTGGTGAACAGGCTTGCAAAATAAATTAGTATGTAAACAAATGAAAAACTTTTTGGGCATGAATGCTTCCTGAAATGGAGAAATTACTAGCCTTTTCTTTCCATGTACACTACAGTCAAAATACTTTTCAATAGAAACAATGTATGAGTTACCCCTTACCTTATCATTTATTTTTACATTGTCACATTCCCCTTGTGGTTGGTTCTTTGTATGTATTTGATTAAGGCAGAAGGAATCATATGAGATTTTGATAGAGCTTGGCACAGAGCTATGTTCTAAAATAATTTTGGAAGATAAATCCTAAAATGAAATAAAAATAAACTTGATGAAATGCTAGAACCAGTGTCTTATTACCATATTCAGAGGAAGAAAAAAAGATATTATCTATAAGTTCACAATTATACATTTCTTACATATAGAATAAAAATAAGTTTAATCAACCCCAAAGAATGTTGGTGTCTCTCATTTTGATGACATATCTTATTGTAAGTGATGATCCACTAATACAGCTGACTGCTACTTTCTTACAGAAAGTACATAATCTTCCAAACCTAGAGGCAGTCACAGAAACATTTTTTTCTGGAAGGTAACTGGATTTTCTCTCCCTGTAATGAATGCATTATTCTCTGGCCTGGCAAGCAAACTGGTCAGCTCAGCTATAGTTATCCTAGTCAAGAGTTGTTTTGTTTTTACTTCTTCTGCCTGACACTTTCTTAGGAATTTAAATATATTTAAATGGGAAACAAGAAACAATATACATATTATTCTGGCAGACATCAATCTTGGGCTCAAATTGAAATGGCCTGGGAATCAACAGAGTTAAATTTAGAAATTGAGGAAATTAATATTGACATAAACTCGTGGGCAGATCACAATCCTATCAAAATTAAGTGGAAAGGGCAAAAAAAGATAAGGAGGTGGACCTTAAAAAAAGCAATCTTGAATCAAAATGAGTTTAAATTAAAGATGGATAGCCCCGACAAGCTATGCATCCATAGCAATGGGATTGTTTTGTTTTCTGTGGTAGTGCTTCGGGAGGGCAGGTGGACATATTCAATATAGTTGTCAACTACAGACATCTGCCACACAATCTAAATTTAGCAAAGACAAAAAGGAGTGTGGCATAAAGCTGTTGTGGTCCCTCAGCAGCTTACGGAGCTGGCAACGGAGTTAGACAGCGATGAGGCTGAGGTGAAGCCAGGGCCATCGGGAAATGAGGTACGGACTCCAGAGCCTCCAGAGACTGATAATAGTGAAGAAGAGGAACTGGAGGAGCCTGTTCCTAATGCACGCATGAGAAGAGCTGCCGAAAGGCAAGAGCAGCTCAAGCAGAGAGGACAACCCCAAGCCATGCCCACAGAACCGGTAGTAACAAATTTTACATTTCACCTCTGATGTATAGATATGTATAATTGTATAGAAAATAAGGTATACATTATTATTATTATATTATGTGTAAATAACGTATAAGGTTTAAGAAATATATTATCATTAGTTTATTATGTATTAGTTTAAAGTGTTGGAAGATGCTTGGAACCAGTGATGTCATATCTATGTCCAATGTTTTTAATTTTGAATTATTAATAAAAAATTTTTTAAAAAATTCAAAAAAATAAAAAAAACCACTTACATTATAAGCACGCTGAATGAGTTGAATTATATTATTTGAATTCTCCTGCAGTTTTCCTACAGCAGACTTGGGGATCATCTTGCTCAGTTTCTACCAGTAAAAAACAAATATACCAAAAGCATTATCTTATGAGCTTTCATGCAGCATGATACCATAATAACATTTGCTTTTTTCATGTGACACAATTTATAACATCTTCTGTTTTATTGGAGATTTACTTACTTCGTATGTATCGTAGACTTTTTTGGTAACAGCAAAAATAGGCTGGATTTTCTTTTCTTTAAGTTTTTGTATCAAGTGACCAACAGAAGGATAATCCTACGGAACCAAGGAAATGGTATGACAGCTCTGTTTTCAAATCAACACAGATGATAACCTAACCCATTCACTAATTCTGACCTAGCTTTTGAACAGGAAACCACCCTTCTTCGGTCTCAGCTTGAATTATTTTAATCTGGGCCATACAGGTATTGTTTAGCTACCATTGTACAACTCTCATATTTTCCCACTTGTTTTTCTCCTCTCACTTTTTCTTGTCACAAAAGTCCACTGAGATAGAAAAAAAATTGGAATAATTGCTGAATGCTTGCTTACTATATTCATAATTGTATGGATGCCCTATTGCATTCTACTATTTTATTCTGCCTCTCTTTTGCACCATGTCATGTGACTGGTAGTTCAAGCAGCATCACTCTGAGAGCAACACTGGCTTTGAGTAACAGAAGATCAGATTATGAGACCTCTTGCTTTAGAGATGATCACTCTCAGAACGTGACCCTCACTAGTCTTGCCTAAACAATCAAGGTCTTCTGTCATTTGCCATCCTTTCTTCAAAAGGGGTTATGGGATGGCCAACGGAACAATGGGTTTGTAGTGGGCATGCTTACTGTTCATAGGGATTAGAAGAAGGGCTGCGGCCAGGGCAGCTCCTTTCAGCTATTCATTAAAGCCACTCATTTTTTCCCCAGGCTTCCAGAAGGGAAGTTTGAAAAACCTTGTACAGCTTTAATGAACACAAATAGCTTCTGTATTTACACAAGTTCGCCACATCTTCTTTTTAATTATTGTTGACGTGTTTATAGCCTAACTACATTTTAATATTTTGTTTGTACTATTTTTATTCCATGGATTTCATTTAGGCAGCACACTTTGTATGTTGGGAGGGGGTGTACATACATGGAAATACAAGTACAGTACATGTTACTCTAAATATATAATAGAAATAAATATATATACAATTGTGTAATTAGATGAAATTAAAAACAATATAAAATCTTGCTCTTAATACAATTATTGCTTATTGGGTTGCACATAATTTGGAAAATCATGTTTTTATTGTGAAAATGATTGGCATCTTGATTCTCATTTCTAGAGGGCAAATAGTGTAGACCAGCTGCTGTTTTATATGAACTCCAGTCTACTTCTAGACTGAAAAAGAAAACTACTTATCATATAGCAGTGCTAGCTGACAGCTACTTGTATACTTACATATTCATTGCTTTTTTTGTACATATTGTCTTCCAAGTGACATTGTCCATCAAAAGGTGTTAAGATGGCTCCAAGTTTACCATCCCCAGCAAAATGAAAACCATCATCTGTTGTGTAGACCAATAAGCGAGTCACATTCTTCCAGCCAATTATATCCTGGATTTTAAAGCATAACAAATTTTAAAGCAGTAGAAATTATAACAAATTACAAAGTCATTGATGCAGGCCGGAACATGATGAATCAATCAATCTTTTGATCTAAGATAGGAAAGCCTATCTAGTGTCACAGCTTTAACAGGCGCCTGTCCTGCTGCTAAAGAAGGATATTCAGCATTTCTCTTCCTGATATCTTCCACCAAAAGTGTTCCTCATGAAAATTTATTTTTCCTGACCTACCCCAAGGCTGGATTCAGTGGCAGAGATACGATGAAAATAAATGTGAGGCATTCTACTTCCCAAAGCTTCTGAGTTGTGACTCAGCTAGTGTTTTTATCGAAACCAAGAAAAAGAGCAACCACACCTCAGGAACCATAAAAAGAATTTACTTTCTAATAAATTTTATGCTGTTAATGTCATAATCTTAAGAAACCTTAAAGAAACAGTAAGATATGATATTTAAAGTCAAATGTTTTGGCTTCTTTTAGTTCATTCCAGGTAAAAAATCAGCCCGAGCAGAAGACAAATATTAATTTTAATAACTGCGCAAATCCTGGACTGTTAATTATGTTTACTTTGTCACTTTTTTCCTGCAAGCACTTTCAATTGCCTATGCTGATAACAAGCACAATATAGATGTAAATAATCATAGTGTCATGTCAATAGCGGCATTTACATGGGCTTGCATTCATGGCCCTGAGCAGAAAAATTATTTGTATAGAATTTGTGGGAAAATAGCATATACTGGAAATAATAAATTAGTGAAACCATCTTCAATTTTTAACCCAAAAATGTCCTTAATCAATTCTATTTCCCCACAGTAGTGGCCATGGGACTTACCTCACAGACAGCAGCCTGCATCATGGCATCAAGTCCTCCTTCTGGCGCATCAAGATTCCCCGATATGTTCTGTTTCCCTACTTCTTCTTTAAAACTCTGTACATCATCAGTGAGGCTAAGCACATGCCTGAAAGCAAATGGTGGTTGGCACTTGGTTTCTTTGGTTGGGCATGGATTCTGGAGCTTCTCTGGATGGGTGTTTACAAATGGCAAGACAGTCTTATCCACAAAGGCACCAAAACCTAAAGGAAATATTAAGGAAAAGTAGTCAACCTTGTTCAATATAAATGTGTGTATGGAAGAACCATAAATCACTTCGGGAAAATATCATTAAAAATAAAATTATAGGAAAAAACAGGACTATGCATACAATTATTAAAATTATAAAGGATTATCCTTTAATAAAAGGGATGTGGTGGCTCAGTGGCTAAGATGCTGAGCTTGTTGATCGAAAGGTTGGCAGTTCAGTGGTTCGAATCCTTAGTGCCGTGTAATGGGGTGAGCTCCCATTACTTGTCCCAGCTTCTGCCAACCTAGCAGTTTGAAAGCACGTAAAAAATTCAAGTAGGAAAATAGGGACCACCTTTGGTGGGAAGGTAACAGCGTTCCGTGTGTCTTTGGTGTTGGGTCATGCCGGCCACATGACCACGGAGACATCTTTGGACAGCGCTGACTCTTCGGTTTTGAAACGGAGATGAGCATCACTCCCTAGAGTCGGGAACAACTAGCACATATGTGCGAGGGGAACTTTTACCTTTTATCCTTTAATAATCAGATACATTTGGATAAATATATATGTTTATATTATCTTTTGTTAAGGAATGGCTATTGTACACAGCTGTTGTGCAAAACAGAAATGATATGATACTTTTCCCTTCACTTAGAAATACTATTTCCTCTCATTTTCTACTAACTTCTGCCCTTCAAAAACTTGTTTTGGAGAAACTAATTGTTTTAAGAAGGGCTTGGTTGGACTGCACTGAGGGCCTACCTAGCCAAGCATTCTGTTTCTTGCAACAGTCAGTCAAATCTCATCAGACATCTATGACAAGGACATGAAGATAACAGATATTCAAATTAATGCTTACTCTCCTGGGGAAGGCATATTATGTCTACCAACCATTGTAGTTTTATCCTCCATGATTTATCTAATATTCTTTTAAAGCCATTTAAGTTGAAGGCTCTCAGCATAGCATGAAAAAGTGAATTTTGCTATTTCATTTAGTAGTATGAGGAACACTTTCTTAAATTCTTAATTTCCCCCAACCTGTAGCTTGGTTTGGTTTGCAGCAAAATGTGAGGATGAGATTTTTAAAGTTATCTCAAAAGGCTTTAGTGCTGATCTTTCAATATTATCATACCCCTGTATTTTTCTAGCCCAAATGTCCAAAATGTCACTTTGCAAAACTTCCATTTGCAAATTGCAATGCTGGAACTCTTTGGTGCTTGGGGCAGGCTGGCTTCCCTTTGATATTTCCACTTCTCCATTGCTGACAAATTGGTACTGTCACACTGGGCTTTTCACCCAGGGATATACCTTATTATTCACTGTGGAGATAATCCTTCTGAGGTGAGGATGGGGCAAGTACATGCAGTGCCATTAAGTAGTTGATTTGGCACTCTTGCCACCAGAATAAGTATTGGTTGCCCTTGGTGATTATTCAAAATGGTTGAAGTGGGGACAAGTGCAGACCATTGTGAGACCAAATCTGAGGGCTTCAAGAGTGGAAACTATAGTAGCATAGAAGGCCCCTAATCCAGAAAATTCCAAATAATGTACACCTTCCTTACAGAATTATTGCACCAGAATCCTACTCTCCTATATTCCCACGTTATGGTATTTTATTATATCAAATCAAAAGAAAGGAAAGCACTTGAAAAAATAAGAATGATTTCAAGCTTAGTTCTTGGCCACTCATGGACACTGCCATGTCATTTTCTTATCAATAATATTAAGCCATTTGTACTATTACCACCTGGAATATATTTTTGTAATTTCAACAGCATTAGGGTTTCAGACTGGTGTCTTATTGAGCACAATTGAGTATGTTTCTTATTAGCTGTTTTTCAAGATCAGCTAAAGTTGGTTAGATGCTTCCAATTGCTGTGACTGAAGACAGTTGCATATTAGAAGAATGTACATACCTATTCTTGCTCGTCTGGTAATACTCTGGAGAGCTTTAAGGAGATCTCCTCCTAATTTCTTCACTGTTTGCAGATCATCATCCATAGAGAATGAGAGGTCCATCAAATAATAGAGATCTATTGGATAATCTTCCCCACGCTGGAATGTCACATTAAAAACAGCAGGTTGTCCTATTGGTAAAAGGGAAGATGTTGAACATCTGCTCCAATTTTACCTCATCCCACAGAGCTAGTGATGCTTTTCTGAACTAGGAGACTGTAGGCTGAGTAGATTGTGAGACATGTGAGAAACCCATGAGAGGACAGAATAAATCAACATGGTGGGCAAATTGTGGCAGAATTATAAAGAAGTACCACTGAAGTTAACTAGGTCCCAGGGGAAGGTACAGAGTGTGAGGATAGAGGCAGAGGAGCAAAGTGAAAAATGCACAGAATGAAAGGGGAACATGGAATATTTGGTAGAGAAACAGAAAGCAATCATTGTCAGTACGCACACATACAAACACACAGCTCACATTCTCTTTAATTTACATAACTTTATATATGATACTAAGATCTGACATAAATATTCTGAGAGATGCATATAGGGTTTTATTATAGTGAAAAGTAGGAAATTTTAGAGTAAAAAATTGAAATTAATAGAATTGAAGTTAGTCTGAATTATCATGCCAAAGTCATGGTGAATGAATTGCCTTGGAAAATACAGTTAGTCATGTTGTCTAAACATAGCTTTTGGGTAAAAAAAATCAAAATATCAAAATATCTAATTTTCTATTTTAAAAATGCCTCATAAGAGGTGGAAAAAGTCACATGTGTCATATGCTTCCAATCCTAAAATTGCAGTCATCCTTTTAACAATTTCTTAATTTTCTGATTTGAGGTTCCGCTTGTGAGATACCTGGTCTTAGATGCAATCGCACCACCTCCGGGTAGAGTTGTTTCTTCGTGTTTGATTGAGCAGAAGAAACTGGGTCAACAAAGTTTTCTGGGAAAATAATATTCCCATCACATCCCTTCTCAAGGAGCTGCTGCTTTGTGTCGCATCGAACTGAATCTGGTTCTCCTATTTTTGTGAAATCCTGTGTTTCATAACAATCAAAGCACAAAAACAATTAATAAGCTTGAGATATTGGATGGACCCAATATATTTTAGATAGAGGAAAATAATATTTGTTAAAGGGGCATACTTTTGCAATCATCATCATTATTATGATGATGATCATCATCCCAGCAAAATGAAAACCATCATCTGTTGTGTAGACCAATAAGCGAGTCACATTCTTCCAGCCAATTATATCCTGGATTTTAAAGCATAACAAATTTTAAAGCAGTAGAAATTATAACAAATTACAAAGTCATTGATGCAGGCTGGAACATGATGAATCAATCAATCTTTTGATCTAAGATAGGAAAGCCTATCTAGTGTCACAGCTTTAACAGGCGCCTGTCCTGCTGCTAAAGAAGGATATTCAGCATTTCTCTTCCTGATATCTTCCACCAAAAGTGTTCCTCATGAAAATTTATTTTTCCTGACCTACCCCAAGGCTGGATTCAGTGGCAGAGATACGATGAAAATAAATGTGAGGCATTCTACTTCCCAAAGCTTCTGAGTTGTGACTCAGCTAGTGTTTTTATCGAAACCAAGAAAAAGAGCAACCACACCTCAGGAACCATAAAAAGAATTTACTTTCTAATAAATTTTATGCTGTTAATGTCATAATCTTAAGAAACCTTAAAGAAACAGTAAGATATGATATTTAAAGTCAAATGTTTTGGCTTCTTTTAGTTCATTCCAGGTAAAAAATCAGCCCGAGCAGAAGACAAATATTAATTTTAATAACTGCGCAAATCCTGGACTGTTAATTATGTTTACTTTGTCACTTTTTTCCTGCAAGCACTTTCAATTGCCTATGCTGATAACAAGCACAATATAGATGTAAATAATCATAGTGTCATGTCAATAGCAGCATTTACATAGGCTTACATTTATGGCCCTGAGCAGAAAAATTATTTGTATAGAATTTGGGGAATTAGGGGGAAAATAGCATATACTGGAAATAAAAAATTAGTGAAACCACCTTCAATTTTTAACCCAAAAATGTCCTTAATCAATTCTATTTCCCCACAGTAGTGGCCATGGGACTTACCTCACAGACAGCAGCCTGCATCATGGCATCAAGTCCTCCTTCTGGCGCATCAAGATTCCCCGATATGTTCTGTTTCCCTACTTCTTCTTTAAAACTCTGTACATCATCAGTGAGGCTAAGCACATGCCTGAAAGCAAATGGTGGTTGGCACTTGGTTTCTTTGGTTGGGCATGGATTCTGGAGCTTCTCTGGATGGGTGTTTACAAATGGCAAGACAGTCTTATCCACAAAGGCACCAAAACCTAAAGAAAATATTAAGGAAAAGTAGTCAACCTTGTTCAATATAAATGTGTGTATGGAAGAACCATAAATCACTTCGGGAAAATATCATTAAAAATAAAATTATAGGAAAAAACAGGACTATGCATACAATTATTAAAATTATAAAGGATTATCCTTTAATAAAAGGGATGTGGTGGCTCAGTGGCTAAGATGCTGAGCTTGTTGATCGAAAGGTTGGCAGTTCAGCGGTTCGAATCCTTAGTGCCGTGTAATGGGGTGAGCTCCCATTACTTGTCCCAGCTTCTGCCAACCTAGCAGTTTGAAAGCACGTAAAAAATTCAAGTAGGAAAATAGGGACCACCTTTGGTGGGAAGGTAACAGCGTTCCGTGTGTCTTTGGTGTTGGGTCATGCCGGCCACATGACCACGGAGACATCTTTGGACAGCGCTGACTCTTCGGTTTTGAAATGGAGATGAGCATCACTCCCTAGAGTCGGGAACAACTAGCACATATGTGCGAGGGGAACTTTTACCTTTTATCCTTTAATAATCAGATACATTTGGATAAATATATATGTTTATATTATCTTTTGTTAAGGAATGGCTATTGTACACAGCTGTTGTGCAAAACAGAAATGATATGATACTTTTCCCTTCACTTAGAAATACTATTTCCTCTCATTTTCTACTAACTTCTGCCCTTCAAAAACTTGTTTTGGAGAAACTAATTGTTTTAAGAAGGGCTTGGTTGGACTGCACTGAGGGCCTACCTAGCCAAGCATTCTGTTTCTTGCAACAGTCAGTCAAATCTCATCAGACATCTATGACAAGGACATGAAGATAACAGATATTCAAATTAATGCTAACTCTCCTGGGGAAGGCATATTATGTCTACCAACCATTGTAGTTTTATCCTCCATGATTTATCTAATATTCTTTTAAAGCCATTTAAGTTGAAGGCTCTCAGCATAGCATGGAAAAGTGAATTTTGCTATTTCATTTAGTAGTATGAGGAACACTTTCTTAAATTCTTAATTTCCCCCAACCTGTAGCTTGGTTTGCAGCAAAATGTGAGGATGAGATTTTTAAAGTTATCTCAAAAGGCTTTAGTGCTGATCTTTCAATATTATCATACCCCTGTATTTTTCTAGCCCAAATGTCCAAAATGTCACTTTGCAAAACTTCCATTTGCAAATTGCAATGCTGGAACTCTTTGGTGCTTGGGGTAGGCTGGCTTCCCTTTGATATTTCCACTTCTCCATTGCTGACAAATTGGTACTGTCACACTGGGCTTTTCACCCAGGGATATACCTTATTATTCACTGTGGAGATAATCCTTCTGAGGTGAGGATGGGGCAAGTACATGCAGTGCCATTAAGTAGTTGATTTGGCACTCTTGCCACCAGAATAAGTATTGGTTGCCCTTGGTGATTATTCAAAATGGTTGAAGTGGGGACAAGTGCAGACCATTGTGAGACCAAATCTGTGGGCTTCAAGAGTGGAAACTATAGTAGCATAGAAGGCCCCTAATCCAGAAAATTCCAAATAACGTACACCTTCCTTACAGAATTATTGCACCAGAATCCTACTCTCCTATATTCCCACATTATGGTATTTTATTATATCAAATCAAAAGAAAGGAAAGCACTTGAAAAAATAAGAATGATTTCAAGCTTAGTTCTTGGCCACTCATGGACACTGCCATGTCATTTTCTTATCAATAATATTAAGCCATTTGTACTATTACCACCTGGAATATATTTGTGTAATTTCAACAGCATTAGGGTTTCAGACTGGTGTCTTATTGAGCACAATTGAGTATGTTTCTTATTAGCTGTTTTTCAAGATCAGCTAAAGTTGGTTAGATGCTTCCAATTGCTGTGACTGAAGACAGTTGCATATTAGAAGAATGTACATACCTATCCTTGCACGTCTGGTAATACTCTGGAGAGCTTTAAGAAGATCTCCTCCTAATTTCTTCACTGTTTGCAGATCATCATCCATAGAGAATGAGAGGTCCATCAAATAATAGAGATCTATTGGATAATCTTCCCCACGCTGGAATGTCACATTAAAAACAGCAGGTTGTCCTATTGGTAAAAGGGAAGATGTTGAACATCTGCTCCAATTTTACCTCACCACTACCCACAGAGCTAGTGATGCTTTTCTGAACTAGGAGACTGTAGGCTGAGTAGATTGTGAGACATGTGAGAAACCCATGAAAGGACAGAATAAATCAACATGGTGGGCAAATTGTGGCAGAATTATAAAGAAGTACCACTGAAGTTAACTAGGTCCCAGGGGAAGGTACAGAGTGTGAGGATAGAAGCAGAGCAGCAAAGTGAAAAATGCACAGAATGAAAGGGGAACATGGAATATTTGGTAGAGAAACAGAAAGCAATCTTTGTCAGTACGCACACACACAAACACACAGCTCACATTCTCTTTAATTTACATAACTTTATATATGATACTAAGATCTGACATAAATATTCTGAGAGATGCATATAAGGTTTTATTATAGTGAAAAGTAGGAAATTTTAGAGTAAAAAATTGAAATTAATAGAATTGAAGTTAGTCTGAATTATCATGCCAAAGTCATGGTGAATGAATTGCCTTGGAAAATACAGTTAGTCATGTTGTCTAAACATAGCTTTTGGGTAAAAAAAATCAAAAAATCAAAATATCAATATATCTAATTTTCTATTTTAAAAATGCCTCATAAGAGGTGGAAAAAGTCACATGTGTCATATGCTTCCAATCCTAAAATTGCAGTCATCCTTTTAACAATTTCTTAATTTTCTGATTTGAGGTTCCGCTTGTGAGTTACCTGGTCTTAGATGCAATCGCACCACCTCTGGGTAGAGTTGTTTCTTCATGTTTGATTGAGCAGAAGAAACTGGGTCAACAAAGTTTTCTGGGAAAATAATATTCCCATCACATCCCTTCTCAAGGAGCTGCTGCTTTGTGTCGCATCGAACTGAATCTGGTTCTCCTATTTTTGTGAAATCCTGTGTTTCATAACAATCAAAGCACAAAAACAATTAATAAGCTTGAGATATTGGATGGACCCAATATATTTTAGATAGAGGAAAATAATATTTGTTAAAGGGGCATACTTTTGCAATCATCATCATTATTATGATGATCATCATCATCATCCCAGCAACTCTGGGCAGTTCATCATTATTTAAAACAGGGGTCTCCAACCTTGGCAACTTTAAGACTTGTGGACTTCAACTCCCAGAGTTCCTCAGCCAGCTTTGCTGGCTGAGGAACTCTGGGAGTTGAAGTCCACAAGTCTTAAAGTTGCCACGGTTGGAGACCCCTGATTTAAAACATTTAAAAAACAAGTAACAGTACAAAAAAGCATAAAACTACAAAACTATAAAGCAGAGAAACAAACCCAGATAGGAACAAGAGAAATATGCTTTGAGAAAGAGAAATTTACGGGATTTATGCTAAAATATCAAGTGTGCACAAAACAATTATTATTTCTTTGGTCTATTAAAAATAGCTTTTTACAAGACCTCTGAATATACTTATTCTTTCTGGAATCAATAAAGCTAATTTTAAATATCTTCCTTGTAATTCCACTTTTTAGTGAGGAAACTAAAAAAATGGATGAGAATTAGAAGAAATTTACAGATTTTCCATACGTTCTGTTTCCCTAGCATTTACAACACCAAATCAGAATACCTAAAGCACTGTAAACACAAACATATTTATATTGTTGTGCATTTAGAGTATGAAGACAATACCCAATCAAAATTTAATTGTGTTCCACAATAAGAGGGAAAGTCGGTTCCTCATTTTAACAACATTTATTTCTGTATTCAAGAAGTTTGACTGAACACACGAGGTATTTTTTACTCTACAACGGGTTTGCCTGCAGACAATGGCGAGACACATGATAGAGCTGCAAGGCAGGTAAGACATGTGTCTTGTGTCTCCCTGGCCCCACCATTCCCCACTTGTCACACCCAAATTACATCCAATTTGGGCAGGGGCAGGAAGCCCTGCCATGTCCAGCGAGAGGGGGAGAAGAGATGGCAAGAGGAGCCCCATCACGCTCCACACCTCTTGCTTCTCCCCCGCCCTACCTGTCACCCCCATCGACAAAGAGATGGCGGGGAAGGGCAGCAGCCAGGCTGCTGTTATGGTATTATTGGGGCACGTGCAGCCATTTGGTTTTACCCTACAATGTGTTTGCCTGCAGGCAATGCCAAGACCCACGACAGAGCTGCAAGGCAGGTAAAAGGTGCATCTCCCCAGCCCCTGATGAGGGGGGGGAGAAGTGACACAAGGAGAGTGAGCCCCGTCTTGCTCCATGCGTCTTGCTTCTCCCCCAGCCCGTATGCCACCCCCCTCAATAAAGAGCCGGGTGCTGTAGAAAAGGGAGCCAGCGGGCGCAGGCTTTGGGCGTCTGGGGCTGCCGGGGGTCAGCCAGTGGAGAGGCGGGAGCGGGGTGGGAATTTGGAGGCAAGGGAGATGAATGGATGGGAGGCGGGCGAGTGCCAAGAACGCCAGAGAGATTCCCATCTTTGATTGCTCTAGCAAACAGCTGACAAGTGGCTGTGTTGAGCTGCTACAGCAGCACAACCCAGCAGCAGCCATGAAGTGGCCCTGCTCACCACTTCCTGCATCCCCAAAATAATAAGACCCCCGATAATAAGGCCATGCCCTTATTTCGGGGTTCAAAAAAATATAAGACAGGGTCTTATTTTCGGGAAAACACGGTAGCAGCTATAAGAAAGAACATTACAGAATGCTTGTTTCCTATAACCCCAGTAAAATAACATTTTGAGAGATGAGTCAGAGAAGGTCAGATTCATCAGATGTTAAAATAAAGATAAAATTCTTGTTTTAATATTTTCAGACTGCAAGGTAGTATTTTCTTGTTTGGGAGCACTGACAGTAACAAGTCTTTTCATAAAACAGAACTTGATGTGAGCAAAAGTTTCCACCCAAAGCAAAACAAAAAACCAAAAGCAACCCCAAATACCCAATGACAGTTGAAAGGGACATCTGAAAGCGACATCTGAAGGACACTTTAAAATGTAAGGTTTTGTGTTTTGTTTCTCTTTCTTTAAAAAAAACAACCTACCCGTTTCTTGCACCAGGCACAACCAGGGCCAGACTCAATGCAGTCCTGACATGTCTTTACATTGTATTTGGTACATTCAAGAGAAAATGCTTAAGAAGGAAGAGGAAGAAAATGTTATGAAAGAGACATAATAATGAACAACATACAAAGTTGAAGTACTCCGAATCTCCCCAGATATAAAAATAGCCAACTTTGGCAGCAACTTACAACCTGGAAATGCATTTTGCCAGTTGTCCCAAGCTCCAGCTGTTCTAAGCCCTCAATTTAGGGTCACAATTGAGCCAAAAATTATTGTTAAGTGAGTTTTGCCGCATTTTACAACCTTTTTTTGGCACAATTGTTAAGCGAATCACTACAGATGTTAAATGAATCATGTGGTTATGATTCATTTATGAATCTGTTTGTCACCCATTTACTTTGTTTGAGAGAAGCCAACTGGGAAGATTACAAATGGTGACCATATGACCCTAGGACAGTACAATTATCATAAATACATGCCATTTGCCAAGCACACAAATTTTGATCACATGACCATGAGGATGCTGTAATGGTTGTAAGTGAGAAAGCAGGTCATAAGTCACTTTTTTCAGTGCCATGGTAAATTTGAACTATCATTAAAGAATGGTTGTAAGTCAAGGACTATCTGCAATGAAATGATGTTCTTTTTCTTTTATGGGCCTGTGAACCTATATGTGCAACCTTTGCTTTGAAACTGGAACAAGACTACCTACCTCAGCCACCATCCTGCCTCCTAGCAACTTCCTGAAAAATCCCAAAAAACTGTTTATATACTATACTTGGAGGTACTGAGATAAAGGAAGTTGACTTTCCACTCCACCACTTGCAACAGCTTGCAAATGTAGTGGGTTATAGCGGAGCTGAATTTTTAAGAAAAAAAATCTAAAACCAAGTCATGCAATACAATACTTTTATTTTATCAGGAAAACCAAAGGTCCATTGTACCAGTGGTCCAAAGGTCCACTGTATTATATTCGTGTTCTCAAACAGCAGCGGTAGTCAGCAGGCTGCGCAAGGAAGCAAGCTAGCAATCCATCCAAGCTCTACTGCTCCCCAGCTATAGCCACCCCAGGTCAAGGAGAGTAATTAATGAGAGTATTACCCCAGCTTGTGATATTTGGTCAATGGCGAAGCAACCTGTGCCCACCCTTAAAAAATTCTGTATGCCATAAAGAAGGAAAACACAATTTGCTGGAATCATGATAGGGTTTTCCAGTGAGAGGAAGAGATTTCTGATTTTATGTACAATCAAAGGATTTCTCCATCTTTTTTATCGGTAGATCTCTAATGCTCATAATTTTCATGGCAGGCAAAGAGGTAGAATCCACCCACAAATTTTATTAACAATCTTCATTATTTTGCAGGTAAAAGATTCACCAGGGTTAAAAGCTTGAGCTGGGATAAAGGAACTTTCACTAGCTTCAGTGTGTTTCTAATGTTAGAGAGGCCCGTTTCCTTTGCATTTTGAGTAAGCTGGTTGGATAAGATATTGATAACTATTTTTTGATCATATATGGTAGTAACAGTAGTAACTATTACACCTGTAAAGTAAGTGGGAGACAAGATGCACAATTGGAATAACATTTTCAAATTAGCCAACATCACAGCTAAAATCACCCTCTCAAAACTCAGTCTCACCCTGAAGTACTGCATAACCATGCAAAAGAGAAATTAAGCAAATGCTTTGCCCTTCTTCTCCCTGAATTATATCCTGATACAAACATAATCAACAACAGTGTTGCATAAAGTGTATCAAGTGAAGAATGTGTTAATTGCTAATCTGGAAGAGTTTGTTCACCAGATGGTAACCTAGCTGTCAGAGCTATCTTCATTTCTTGAATACTAAAACCAGCAACTGAGAGGATATTAGCAAAGTAACTCCTGAGTTAACAACCATTTGTTCAGTAACCATTTGAAGTTGCCTTGGTGCTGAGTTGGTCATACTGTGTTTCCCCAAAAATAAGACCCTGTCTTAAAAAATTTTTGAACCCTGAAATAAGTGCTTGGCCTTATTGCCATGCGCTCAAAAGCCCGATTGGGCTTATTATCAGGAGATGTCTCATTTTGGGGGAAACAGGGCAGTGGTTTCAAATTTTTTTACCACCAATTCTGTAGGTGTGGCTTTCTGGGTGTGGCATGGCTTGGTGGGCGTAGCTTGGTATGATACTGTATAATCTCCATTCCCTCTCCACTCCAGGGGAAGAATACTGTAAAATCTCCATTCCCTCCCCACTCCAGGGAAGGTTACTGCAAAATCCCCATTTCTTCCAATCAGAGGTGATATTTACCGGTTCTCCAAACTACTCAAAATTTCTGCTACTGGTTTTCCAGAACTGGTCAGAACCTGCTGAAACTCACCTCTGAAACAGGGTAGTCATAGTTATGACTTGAGATCCCAGGGATCTCATACTCTGCAGTGTACTTTTGCTGCAACATCCTCTCCCCACATATACTTGTATGGTGCTAATGTCAGGGTTCCTAGCAACAGCCCATATTTTGATTTGACCCTGACAATAGCATGTCCACAGCTTGCACACACTTGTGCAGCACTGCAATCCCCCTCCCCAGCTTATATGCACTCACTGCAGCCCCCCCCACCTCACTCTATATTATACCCATTCTCAGGCCTCCTTATGAGCCACCTGGGACTTGCAACTTCCAGATGACTTCCTCTTGACTTTTGTTTGTGGGAAGCCTGCAGGAAGTGACAGTTGAACTCCTCACTTAATGATGCATATTTTTTGCTTAATGATGGTAACGGGGACTATCAAGATTGCTTTTGCTAAGTGATGCAGTCATATGATGTCATGCTTTATAATTGCATTGCTTAGCAATAGAAATCCCAGTCCCAGTTACCATCATTAAGCAAGGACTATCCGTACACATAGAAAAGCTTGAATACAGTAGTTTTGGAGATATGTGATCTACAACATAGTTGATGGCCATTGCTCTCTGCATCAAGAGATACCGCACATTTGACTGCCTTTGAATGAAGTCTGGAAAACACTTCAGATGGAACATATGGATTTTCTCTAGGATAATCCTGCACTTCTGTTCATAGTTCTCTCCTACATCTGTTAGTATTGAGATCCAAATGACTGAATAATAGTGTTTTGGATTGTGGCTTCTTTTTAGAATGTGATGGGACATATTGACCCTTCAGCAGAACCTAAAGAACTGGGCTTCTTTAGTTCAATGGTCTTAAGCATCTTCCTTATTCTAATGACTGAGGCAATATGGCAGAATTGCATAGTAATATTGCTTAGCAAATGCAGCTTACCTATTGTCAACAGCAGCAGCAGAGCTCCAAATAGCAAAATGAAGTACTTAGGAAACATCTTCTGTGAAAAGTAAACAGAATGCAATGAAATATAAAAAATGAGACAATTATCTTTACAACGCAGGCCGAAAATTTAAATAATAAATGGAAGAAGATACTTTGTGGAGGAAGAACTCCTGAAAAGAAATGGAAGGATGCGTAGTATTTGTTTATACTTGTGCTGACTATTTTAAATTGGACTTAAGGTTATGGTCACATTAAAATTACTGTGGGTTACACTAATAAAATAATTATCTTAATTTAAAGAATGTAAAATACACAACATCAAGGAACTGGAACTAGTAAGACCACACTTTGAATACTACACCCAGTTCTGGTGAATACAATACAAAAAGGTGTTGAGGCTCTAGAAGAGTGCAAAGAAGAGCAACAAAGATGATTATGGGCCTGGAGGCTAAATATATGATGAATGGTTACAAGAACTGAGTATATCTAGTCTAACAAAGAGAAGGACTACCATCTCATTAGGAGTACCTAATGGTTGTGTCCTGAGCCAAATGCTCTTCAGCATTTTTATAAATGATTTAGATGAATGTATAATAGAGTTAGGGTTAGGGCTGAACAAATTTGTATAGAACAAAACTGGGGTGAGGGAGATTGCTGGCACTCCAGCAGATGGGCACAAGATTCAAAGGGATCTGACAGACTTGAATATTAGGGCCTATCCAACAAAAAGCAGTTTGGTGGGGGAAAAAATGTAAGGTTCTGCATTTAAGCAGGAAAATCCAAGTGCACAGGTATAAAATAGAAGTTGGCTTGGCACTAGTATAGGTAGTCCTCAATGTACGACCACAATTGACCCCAAAATTGTTGCTAAATGAGACATTTGTTAAATGAGTTTTGCCCCATTTTATAACCTTTCTTGCCACAGTTCTTGTGAATCAGTTGTTAAGTGAATCACTGCAGTTGTTAAGTTAGTAGCATGGTTGTTAAGTGAATCTGGCTTCCCCATTGACTTTGCTTGTCAGAAGGTCACAAAAGATGATTGCATGAACCTGGGACACTGCAACCATCATAAATATGAGGCAGTTGCCCGGTGTCCAAATTCTGATCACACAATCATGGGGATGTGGCAATGGTTATAAGTATGAAAAATGCTCATAAGTTGCTTTTTTCAATACCGTTGTAACTTCTAATGGTCACTAAGCAAACCGTTGTAAGTTGAGGACTATCTCTACCTATGAGAAGGACCTGGGCATCCTAGTCCACCACAAAGTAAGCATAAAGCAACAGTGTGCTGCTATGCCAAAAAAGCCAATTGTATTTATGTTATATTACTAATTTATAATTAGACAAACGGTTGCCTTTTTGCTCAGACTTGATTAAAAGCCACAGAATATGTTCAGCACATGCTTTACTACAAAGGTGAGGAAACCCACAATATCTGCGCTGTGTATAACCAATACTTCTGCTCTCTCACAAGTTCACACACCTAAAATTCAGTGGCCAATTGTTCAATTTTCATCACACAAAAATGTTTTGATAAAATATGTCACAAATAGGTGTATTAAATTTATTTTGAATAAAGACAGCCTATCCCAAAGAGCTAAATGTTTTTTCTCATTCTTCTGGTGTCATCACCACATGCCTTGCAATTCTGAAGGCCAAAAAACAATTTAAAAAAGACTATGGCCTCCAATCCCCACCTCTTGTCTTCCTTGCTTTAAGATGAGGCTACAGTAATGCAGTTACAAAACTTCAAATCCTTTGAAAAACCTGTATAAAAGTTGGATATGCATTTTAAAAATATGAGTCACTATAACATGTACTTCTCTTCTTCCATGCCAGACAGTAGTGAAGTGTCATTTTTTTGTATTTTACTTTGTTTTAAAGTAACTAATAATAGTTACTTTAAGAAAGAAACCAAGAGGGCCCTCGTGGCCAGGAATTTCATCAAGATCTAAAGTACTGAACCAAATTCTTCTGAATATCTTTTCTAAGAAGTTAATTTATTCCCAAAAATGTTCCTATCTGTATCTGTGTTGTCTTTCTAGACAGTACAAATTTAAAAAGGAAAAAAAACATGCCTCGGGCTGACATGAAGGAAGCAATGACATTTGTAAAGCATTACAGTATGAGGAAACATTGCAAGCTGCACATTCATATTCTACTAGCATTACAACAGAGCATTTCAGATTTTCCTCTGTTGGCAGATGATAGCCAAAAAAGGAAGAACGTTTCTAGCTTTTGTCTTACTTCCAGTTTGATTTCAAAAGTGGTGAAAGGGCTTGGTTTTACTCATAGAGACGGAGCCCTTCTGTTTTTTCCCCTTTTTTTAGTATATTAATTTTACAAGTACAAGCTTTACAGAAAGGGGAGAATAAGAGGGAAAAGTGAAAATAGAAAAGAAAATTACAATGATTATAAAATTAAGTTAAAATATTTCAAAGTTAGTGTAATATAAATTTGCATATTTGAGTGCTTATTAAATGTTAAGTGTGGATGTATTACATACTATATAATAGCTGATATTATACTACATATAATATATAGTATATATAATAATAATATATAATATATATTATATAATATATAATATATAATAATAATATATATGTAATATATAATATTACATATAATATAATAGCTGATATAATAGCTGATATTATATTACATCAATTTAAAATTTTAAATCATTATAATATAAATCAATATTAAGATTGGGTTACTACGTAGCATAATAATCATAACAACCATTACCCATAAAATATAATTCAAATTGCAAACATTTCTGACTAATCTAAGAAATATGGCAAATTTATCAGATCACAAAAATATTGGCTATTATAATCTTATGTTAAGAGAAACCCAGAATTTGGATTTGATATAAACCCATTTATAAAACTACAATCAAAAAATAATTTCACTGTTGAATTACATTCTATATTAGAATTATTTTTCAAATAAGAAGTAAGTTTTGACATCAAGGCCATAATTGCATAATCATTCTTCCATAGAAGAAATTGCTCATAATTTTTATTTAGAAATGCAGAAAATCCTAGCAGTTGTTATCATGTATAGAACCAGTTCAATATACTTTGAGGGAGTATAAGGCTTAGTAAATTTCTAAAATTATTAATCCTAATAAAGGTAAAGGTAAATCATAAATATAAATTATGATTTATATTGATATATTGATCATCAATTGTGTTGTAAATGTTGTACCTTGATGAACGTATCTTTTCTTTTATGTACACTGAGAGCATATGCACCAAGACAAATTCCTTGTGTGTCCAATCACACTTGGCCAATAAAAATTCTATTCTATTCTATTCTAAAGGATCCCCTCGCACATTTGTGCTAGTCGTTCCCGACTCTAGGAGGCGGTGTTCATCTCTGTTTCAAAGTCGCGTTCCTTATATTAATCCTAATACAGGATACTAAAATTATTAATTGATATTAAATAAAATCACTAAGTAAACTATTTAAAAACCAAATAAAAAGTAATTAAAACAGAAGCTTTAAGAGTTCACTAAAAATGAAGTCAGTCTATGAACATGTTCTGCTCACCCAAATCAGTTAAGGCTTAATATTATTTAGTAAAAAAAATAGTGCACTAAATATAAAAAAATCACCTTTAAGATTTGTTTCATTCTATTATAGTTCATTTTACTCAACCGGATTTTACAGCATTGTATCAAATCTGTCTATCTATTGTCTGTCTGTCTGTCTCTCTGTCCCTGTCTCCGTCTCTCTGCCTCTCTCTCTCTCTCTCTGTCTCTCTTTCTCTCTCTCCCTGTGTCTGTCTGTCTGTCTGTCTGTCTGTCTATTTATCTATCTATCTATCATCTATATATCTATATATCTATGTAGGTCTTTGGTTATTCGGGTTTTCTCCCGCGTAAAATTGGAAGTGTCTTGGCGACGTTTTGACAAAGTCTCATTCCCCATCTTCAGGCTTTAGCTTCGTGCTTCGTGCTTCTGGGAGCAATGTGTGATTGCAGCTGTTTCTTCCTTTTTAACTGCTAGTGGGGGTTTGAACTGATTGGGTGGGAGCTTGGCTGTGCTCTGATTGGATGGGGAGTTTTTTTGTGCTCTGATTGGATGGGGTGTGTCCTGTTTGGGTGGGGGCTTGGTTGTGCTCAGTCTAGTCTGAGTTGCAGGGGATTTGAGCTGGTGAGCTGCATTGCTGTTGTTTGGCTTCGTGGTCGTGGTCGTGCTACATCTTCATAGTGGGTGTCAGTCTGCTGCATGTATGGATTGGAGGGGTTTGAAATGGCTAATGTTGCAGCTGCTGTCTGGCTTCTGGTCCTTGGTCGTGCTTCATGATCAGTGTGGGTTTGGGTCTGCTTTCTGGATGGATGTGTGGTGGTGACATCCTGTGTGGACCTCGTGAGTGTGGGTCTGGTGTCATTCCTCATGTTAGGGACTCGTTTGTCAATAAGGGCGGGTTTCAAATGGCTGGTAGGCGGAGGTATCATCTCGTTTGTTCATGCTGTGTGGGCGTTTTCTATCTCAATGGCTTCTCTGATTATTCTGTTGTTAAAGTGTTCAGTTTTGGCGATAGTTCTGGTCTTTTAAAGTCAATATCGTGTCCTGTGACTTTAAAGTGTTGGACCAGGGAGGAAGTTGGTTCCTCTTGAATGAGTTCTTGTGTTCTTCAATGCGTGCACTTATTCTTCTGTTGGTTTGTCCAATGTATGTGGTGGGGCAGGCGGTGCATGGGATTTCATATACTCCTTGATTTTCTAACTCAATTTTGTCTTTGGGGTTTCTTAGGATGGTGGATATTTTTGGTTTGTGCAGAATGCTGTCATGATGTGATATATGAGGAGGATCTTGCTGATTCTGTCTGTGGTACCTTTTATATATGGGAGGAGGCCTGTGCCATTTTCTTGTTCTCTGTCTTGGGTTTTAGTGGGGGTTCTTTTGGATTAGTTTGGTAATCTTATTTCTCTGGAATCCATTGGATGTTAGTACGTTAGTGAGAGTGTGTAGTTCGGTTTTTAGGTGTTGTTCGTCAGCTAAGCATTTTGTTCTGGAGATGAGTGTCTTGGCTACGGAGTTGATCTGTGCTGGGTGGTGGTGTGAGAGTGCATGCAGATAGCGGTTTGTGTGTGTTTTCTTCTGGTAGATGGTGTGTCCTAGGGAGCCATTGGGTTTCCTGTAGACTAAGACATCTAGGAAGGGAAGTTGGTTGTTAACTTCTGTTTCCATGGTGAACTGTATTTTGGGGTGTAGGCTATTGAGGTGTGTGAGGAAGTTGTCAAGTTTTTCTTTCCCGTGTGGCCAGATTATGAAGGTGTCGTCTACGTATCTGAGCCAGAGTTTGGGTTTGTGATCAGATTTTTCTAGTGCTTGGGTTTCAAAGTGTTCCATGTAGAGGTTGGCAATGACAGGTGAGAGGGGTGATCCCATGGGTGCTCCTTCTATTTGTTTGTATTTTTGTCCATTATAGATGAAGTATGTGTTGGATAGGCAGTGGTTGGTCAGATCTAGGATGTGCTTGGGGGGGTTATATTTGTTTTGGATAGCTGTCAAGGCTTCTTTGATTGGCACTTGGGTGAAGAGGGATATGACATCAAAGCTCACGAGTAGGTCGCTGGGCTGTAAGTTTTGTTTCTTTATGATCTCTATGAACTGGAATGAGTTTTTTACGTGTGAGGTGATGGATTCTGCATAGGGCTGTAGTTGTTTGGCGAGAAATTTGGCTAGGTTTTGTAGAGGTGAGCCTATGGAGCTGACTATGGGTCTGAGTGGGGTTCCTTCTTTGTGTATCTTGGGGAGGCCATAGAGCTTAGGGCATCTGGATGATTTCTCTCTGGGAATGATTCTTTGTTGGATTTCTTCGCTGATGGGGGAGGCTTTTATTTTGGATCTAGTGGTTTTTTCTAGGTAGGTGGTGGGGTCTGTTTTTAGGGGCTTGTATGCAGGGTCTTGGAGTAGGTTGGTTAATTTGGTTTGGTAGTCAGATGTGTTCATAACCACCGTGGCGTTGCCCTTGTCTGCTGGTAGGATTATTATGCTGGTGTCTTTTTTCAGGTTAAGTAGTGCTGTCTGTTCCTCTTTGGGTAAGTTGCTTTTGGGTGGCTTGCTGCTGCAGAGGATGTTGGTGATTTCGAGTCTGATTTTGTTAGCATCATCGGGGTTGATTTTGGTCAGGCTGGTTTCAACTCCGCATATAATGGTTTCAGTGGGGATGTATTTGGGAGTGACTGCAAAGTTGAATCCTTTGGAAAGGACATCGGTTTCAGCTTTGGTGAGGATCCTATCTGAGATGTTATGCACTGTTTGTTTCATGTGTGGCTGTGAGGGGGGAGGGGTTTGTTTCTGGCGTTCTTGTAGTCTTCGGAGTTTGTTGGTGTGTGTCTTGAGGGTCTTGAGGGTGGTCTGTGTTTTGGCTCTCCAGACAGCGAGTTGTTTAGATTTGTCCCAAAATGCAGGGTGGATCTTGTTGCTGAGTTTGAGGTGAAGTGTGAGGAGATCTTTGTTGATTTGATCTAGAAGGAATCTTTTTGTGTGAAGTTCATTTCTGATTAGGGCCAATTCTGTTCTTTTTAGGATGCGTTTAGCGGCTGCAGAGTTGGAGTGGAATTTCAATTGGAAGCATGTGGGGATTAAATTTTGATCTCAGCAGTTTCGTAGGAATGCAAGGTCACATAAAATGGAAGTTTTTTGGACTTCTAGTTTTTCATAGGTCCTGGTCAGATGGTGGATTTCCTCCCCGTAGAGGTGCAATATTTGTTTTCTGAGGTTTTTGCGGATGTTTGTATGTAGATCTTTGGTTATTCGGGTTTTCCCCCCGCGTAAAATTAGAAGTGTCTTGGCGATGTTTCGACGAAGTCTCATTCGTCATCTTCAGGCTTCAGCTTCGTGCTTCGTGCTTCTGGGAGCAATGTGTGATTGCAGCTGTTTCTTCCTTTTTAACTGCTAGTGGGGGTTTGAACTGATTGGGTGGGAGCTTGGCTGTGCTTTGATTGGTTGGGGGGTTTTTTTGTGCTCTGATTGGCTGGGGGTGTGTCCTGTTTGGGTGGGGGCTTGGTTGTGCTCAGATTAGTCTGAGTTGCAGGGGGATTTGAGCTGGTGAGCTGCATTGCTGTTGTTTGGCTTCATGTTCGTGGTTGTGCTACATCTTCATAGTGGGTGTCAGTCTGCTGCATGTATGGATTGGAGGGGTTTGAAATGGCTAATGTTGCAGCTGCGGTCTGGCTTCTGGTCCCCCACTAACAGTTAAAAGGAAGAAACAGCTGCGATCACACATTGCTCCCAGAAGCACGAAGCTGAAGCCTGAAGATGACGAATGAGACTTCGTCGAAACATCGCCAAGACACTTCCAATTTTACGCGGGAGAAAACCCGAATAACCAAAGACCTACATACAAACACCCGCAAAAACCTCAGAAAACTATGTATCTATATATCTATCTATTTAAAAAAGATCCCACCAGGTGTCCAACAATGTTTAAAGTATGAATTGTCTACTTTGGTATTCATTACTGGAATAATATACAATCAATAAAATATTTATATCATTTTTCTCCATGCATAATATTGATTGTACATTTTTCTGTCACTATTGTATGTTGATTGTTCTTTGGTTTGATATAAAAAGACAAGTACAATCTATACAGGACCATTTAAAAATGAATGTACTAAATGTAAGGGATAAACAGAAAATGAATCAGCAAAGAACAAATGCCCCTCTCCCACCCCTGAGTGGGAATCGATAAGAAAGGGGCCAGGAAGGTTGCAGCACTTGGCTGTGGCGCTTCCCGAAGCTTCCCGAAGTTGAGCCATCCCTCTGGCAACATAGGTCCAGAGAAGAGCAAGAAGCGGGGGGCTGTTTTCCAGAAAGAGGGGAGGGGGACAATGGCCATCACTCCTTCACACCTTTCTCCATCCTACCTTTTCCCTTCCTGGGGGCACATGTGCCTTCTAAGCGCCTTTGGCTTGAAAAATTGCACCAGGCGAGATCTCTCCGAGACAGTTAATTAACATTGTGCTCCACTGGCTGCTTCCTAGTGCTTTTTGCCTTTGCAGAGGCAGTGGCGGTTCCTCCTCCTACCAGCCTCGCTGTAAACCTTGGGCTTGCCTTACAGGGGGGAGAAAGGTCCTGGTGGGTGGGGGAACCCTCTTTGCTGAGGCAGCAGTGGCTCCTCCTCCTCCTCCTGCCAGCCTTGCTGTAAACTTTGGGGTTTGCCTTATGGGGTGGGGAGAAAGGTCCTGGCGGGGGGGGACTGCAGCCATGCTCCGGAGAAGCCCCCTTGGAGCCGGTCAGGTGATTTCTGGCATGGCCTGCGCCAGCAGGGTGCAAACCTTGCCTACATAACTTTGCTGGCACCACTGCATCTGTAAAGAGGGCAGGAGCAGGCCATTTGCACCAGCAAAGAGGCAGCGGTGCTGGCAAAGTTATGCCGGAAATTGCCCTACTGGCTCTGCGGGGCTGCACAGCTGAGCATCTGGCGTCCCGCTTCTCTTGCACTAGCCGCTGCCATGCACACAGCTGACTGCCGTTCCAATGGGGCTTCTTTGGAGTGTGCCTGGAGTCGCTGGCACCACAGACATTGGCCCCCCCACCAGGACCTTTCTCCCCCCCTCCCCATAAGGCAAACCCTGAGGTTTACAGCGAGGCTGGCAGGAGGAGGAGGAGGAGCCACTGCTGCCTCTGCAAATAGGCACTGGCGCAGGCAAAGAGGCAACGCTGCTTTGCCAGTGTGAACGGTCTCCAACGTGGATGCCAGGCAGCGTACGTCAATGGCATGGCCGGTGCGGATGCACGCTAAGAGGAGCTGCCCAGTGGGCATGCACGCCCCGGGAAATAAATTTCTGGTTCCTGTAGCATATATGCACACCAGCCATCTAGTCTGGTTACTGGTGCGCATGCATGCACAACAATCAGCTGGCCATTGCGTGAGCATGCACACAGTAACCAGAAGATTAGCTTGCTGGTGAGCATGTGCCCACCGGAAACCCAGAAGAGGAATGGGCACCACCACGTGTGCCAGGTAACATGGCTCCATAGGTTGCCATAGGTTCGCCATCACGGCCCTATGGCATACTTAACAAATCAATGTTCCTAATCATTAAAGGCCCTTTATTTTGGCATGATGTCACATTTTCACCTCAGCTGTCCTTGAAGGCTGTTGTTGTGACCCAGGCCCAAGTAGGTAGTAGGAAACGCAGTCAGTGAAAAAACAAACAAACTTTGTTCAAACAGCTGAGAATTACTTCATTCCCAGCGTAGTTCAACTAAATTAAAGCAAATTCCTCCCAACATAAATTCCTCAGTCCTATCACTAATCTTGGTCCAATTAGGCAAATTGCCAAAGGCCTTTCTTGGCAAACGTTCAGAAGTCACCGAAACAAAAATAAATGCAAGAAGACGAAGTACCAATGTTGTTTTCCGGCAAAGACCAAACGCCGTTGCTGGTCTGTTTTAAGCCTTTTGGGAGGGGCCAATCATCTCTTGGCCCTGCTCCTGAGTCATTCTCTTTGCTTGAGCTGCTCTTGCCTTCTGGCAGCTCTTCTCATGTGTGCATTAGGAACAGGCTCCTCCTGTTCCTCTGCCTCACTACCATCAGTCTCTGGAGGCTCTGGAGTCTGCACCTCACTCCCCGATGGCCCTGGCCCCACCTCAGCCTCATCGCTGTCCGACTCCATTGCCAGCTCTGCAGGCTGCTGGTGGACCACAGCATTGATGCAGGAAGAGCTCCTACCCAGAGTGACAATGCCCCTGTGATCCTGGATACACAGAAACAATGTAACATGTACTTCTCTAGTGGCTATACTATAGAGGCATTCATTTTAGTCTCATTTTTATTGTTTAATAAAAACCAAGGGTGCATAGGACAATTTTACACCTTCCTGCTCAGTGGTGGGTTTCAATTTTTTTAAATACCGGTTCTGTGGGTGTGGCTTGGTGGGCATGGCAGGGGAAGGATACTATAAAATCTCCATTCCCACCCCAATCCGGGGGAAGGTTATTGCAAAATCCCCATTTCCTCCCAATCAGCTGGGACTTGGGAGGCAGAGAATAGATGGGGGGAGTGCCAGTCAGAATCTTTACTACCGGTTCTCCGAATTATTCAAAATTTCCACTACCGATTCTCCAGAACTGGTCAGAACCTGCAAAAAACCCACCTCTGTTCCTGCTGCTCTCAAATACCAACCCTGTTACAACATATAGTGTTGTTAGGTTTTGTGCAGCAGCACTTAAAGTTTGTCAGAAGATGACCTGTGCCACAAACTAGTTTTAATGAGCATCTGCACTGTTAGTACAAAATGTTTTGTGGTATGATAGATTTAGTTTGTTGTTTTACCAATATTTATTGCTTTTATTATTTAATATTTTTAGATATTTTTAGCTTTTTATGTAATTTTTATTTTTGTATTTTATGTTTTACATTCTTTTGTACCGTACTTCACCCTCCTTGTGTTCGTTTTTGACCATAATAAAGGTTGATTTATTGCCTCTTATCTTGATATTAGATAATTCACAACCATGAAGAAAAATGTACAGAGAAATTTGGTCAATGGATAACAATTGACATAGCTTAAAATACTTAATTGTTAATAAGACAAATATAAAATCTTTCAATATTCCTTTTTCAGAATAGCCAGGACCACCTCACTGGTTTTAGCATCTACAAATAAACAGCATATACTAGTCCAAAAGGAATGATGAAAACAAAAAACACAGATGGAATACTTAGAGATTTGACTGAATTTTAAAAAAGTATTACACAAAACTCAGATAATTAATCATAAATACATTGTTGGTGAAGTATAAAATTTAATAAGTCAAAAGCTATATGATTACAAATAGTCCTCAGTTAATGATGACAATTGGGACTGAAAATTTTGTCTCTAAGTGATGACATGGGAAGCTGCAATGTCATGTACCTGCGCTGTTTAGCCACACAGATTCTAGCCCTTCCAATTGCCATTGTTAAACAAATCAACAAAGATTGTTAAGCAAGGGCATCCCATTTGCAACTTCTGCCATCTTTCCCACTGACTTTGCTTGTCAGAAGCTGGCATAGAGGGTCATAAATGGTGATCACATTGTGGACACTAACAGTCACAATTACGAGAACTGGTTGTAAGTACCACTCATTCAGTGCTGTTGTTGCTGAATGACTAGTTGGAAGTGAGGACCACTGTAAACCGATGCAGAATTTTAACAGAACCATCCACATTCTGTGGAAGAATGGGACAATCCTCTAACAAGAGGAAAGTGAGGTATTAATTCCATACTACATACTACATATGGTTGGATACTTTCTTAAATGGACGAAACTCCACTGAACTCAACTGGGCAATATGATCTGATCATTAGTCAATCTATGATGGTAGGAACATTTCCATAAAAGCAGGTGACAATATTTTGGAGAAGAGCTAGGAAACGGAACAACACAGTCAACTCTCTTGCAACAAAGCAAGTGATAGAATCAAACTGTAACTAGACTATTAGTATAAATTGAGTAATGGATGTAGCATACACCCACATAATTCTGTAGAAGTGTAGGTGGTGACTAAGCTCTGTGGAGTGGTGAAGTTATAGCTGAAGTTATAGCTGAAGAAACCTTTGGGTCAAATATTATTTTTGCCATGAACTCTTAAGTTTGGCATTGTAAGTTTGTTTCTTGATCTTTCATTCTCAGACACTGCCAGCTTCTTCTATTGTGGGATGAGACAGGCAGGGAGACATTTACCAAGCTTACAATGTTACTGTAATTTGCAATTCCTAGGTCAATTATTACAGAGAAAGAGGTCATTAAAAGGAAAAGGAAGACGGAAATGCTTGAAAATTTCTCAAGCTGATTCTTGCTTCACACTTCTGCCCAGAATTACAGCTAAACTGGATCCAGTGATTATTGTCTCATAATGTCAGCCCCCACTAGGAAACAGGAACTCAATTCCACAGGAAAGCTAAAACTACTTTTATTCAGATTGGCTGAAATGTGAGGGACAATGTACTCTAAATATAACAAGGTGGCAAGTTGGAGAAGGCATGTTTATCTTCATTTATATTATATTGTTTATAATATAATATATGTTTATAATAATTTATGTTTATAAATTATTATAAATAAACATAAATTATAAATAATAATTTATGTTTATCTTCATTTATATTATAAATGAAACTACACTAGCATTGCACCTTTAATCTGTAAAATGCTTGCAAAAAGGAAGCAGAAAATAAAATAAATTGTCTTCTTTGTTTAACTTCAGCAAGTTCGTTGATTTGCTGAAACAAACTAATATTAAAGAGCAGTTTCATCCTGACATGTTTCAAAAATAATGTTGATTAAGCTAGCAATAGTTTTGCCAAGTTCTAACATACTGATCAACTTTAAATATGAGATTGTACTGAAGAAAGTAAAGGAATGCATGTGATCCCCAGACTAATCCTTTATGGCTAAATTATTATTTGTTTTAACATTCAGACTGAGCTATTGGCATCAAGTGGTCTTCAAAAACTGAGAGTTTTCAAAAACTCCTTCAACTAGGAGAAGAACAAGAAAGATAAGCGAAACTTCTTTTGACAGGCACTATCAGAGTAAGTCAGACTCTGGCACTGTCAATCTACTCACTTTATTCGTTTTGTTTTTGGAGAATTCTTCCTTTTTGTCTCACTATCATCATCTGCTCTTCTCCTTTGTCATTCCTGTGAACTGTATGAACTGCACTTTACATTGTAAAGTGTATTTTAAATACATAAATAATATATAAATACATTTATTTATACTTCGGTGCAGCTAAGGCACCAGGCCACTAGAAAGTCAAGAGACTTTAAATTCTAGTACTATCTCAGGCACAAAGACAGCTGGATGACTTTGGGTCAGCTATTCTCCCTGAGCCCTAGGAGAGAGGCAATGGCGAATCATTTATGAAATCTTGTCAAGAAAATTAAAAGGATGTGTCCAGGTAATTTCCAGGTATCATCACTGATACAGAGGCACCAAAGGACTGAGAAAGGGAAAGAGAAAGGGATAGGGATAAGGATAAGGATAGGGAAAGGGAAAGGGAAAGGGAAGGAGAGGAGAGGAGAGGAGAGGAGAGGAGAGGAAAGGAAAGGAAAGGAAAGGAAAGGAAAGGAAAGGAAAGGAAAGGAAAGGAAAGGAAAGGAAAGGATGCAGTGAACTCAAGGATTTTTCTTGCTTTTAAATTCCCATTAACTTGTTTAAATCAATGTTTTATATTCTGACACATTTAATTTTTACAAAAAAGGGAGGAAAGTTGACAAAATTGATTATGACTATAGTGAAATACTGTAGGGAAAAGAAACAGCTATATCTTAAACAAGGAATCACTCTCCTGTCCCCTCCCCTTCTGAAATGATAAGCCAATTTACCAGAGCATGACAACCCAAAAACTAAAAACTAGAGAACATTAGTACAACATAAAAGGAAGAAGGGAAGCAGAACTTTTAGTCAACAGTTACATTTTTTTTAGTCAGCGGTTATATATGCTGTGAATACAAAACAGGATAAAAAGTTATTTATAAATTGGTTAAAAAGTTCCAAAGACTATGTACTATGTGTTAATCCAGAAATGTTCTGTTGTTGAAATATTTTACTGTTCTTTTAAGGACATTTGAGGGACCCACAAATCTTTGGTTATTCATTAGCCATTTTTTTAAAGGAACATTTTCAGGGGTTCAAATAATGATATACATAAAGAAGCATTATCAATAGCTAGAACTATTACACTGAGTGTACACAGTACACTGAGAGCATATGCACCAAGACAAATTCCTTGTGTGTCCAATCACACTTGGCCAATAAAAAATTCTATTCTATTCTATTCTATTCTAGAAAATGGATCAGTTTCATTTAAGGATTTTAACTATCTAGTATTTTAACAATAGCTTCAATTAAATTGGCACCAGTAATATAAAGTTATTTTTAATAATAATGATGGGTCCTACAAACATCTTTATCATTGTTTAACCAACTATCAATTATAAGTTGGTGGTCACTATGTGATTTTAAACAAATATTAAATAATCTAATCAAAGTAAATAATTTGGTAGCTACTAAAAAATAATCTAGCAAACTTGTTAAAAAGAATACAGCAAGAGTCACCATTGTACCATTTAGGATAATAAATTAAACTTCTTACAAAGACTAACAAGAGCAGACTTAATTGATGTTCTGATCTGCAGACTACTTGTTGTGCAATTCACTTAAGTACTGGAAGATACATATTAATCATTATTAAATTAAAATGCTTTAATTTTAATCATCAGGGAAGTTACATTTGGATACAACTATAGGTGCTGATCCTCATGTATAAAAAAGTAAGGGAGATTAAAGAGACTGTGATTTGGAAGAACTATGAAAACAGAAATCCAGATAGCATAGATAACCTTACTTCTGTCAGAGGTTTTCTATTTTTAACAATCACATAAAGGGAAACATTCTGCTTTCATATCTGATATATTATGCTTCCCAACAGAGTTGCCAACAGCATGTTTTGTCATATCGTTGTTGTGGACTGTTGCCATCAGGAAAATGTTAGATACAACAAAGAAGAATTTTTATTTATTAAGTTTCTATACCATTGGATCCCAACTACTCTAATTCATATTAACAACATCATCTTTTGCAAAATGATTTTTAGCAGAAGGTAGGTAACTATGCTCAAACAACCTGGAAGTACACATTTTCAATTAAAATTGCGATGCTTATTGATCCATTCTGCTGCAGTTCCTAAACAACACGTCTAAAGTACTGCAATCCTTATAGTTGTGAATTACAAGGTTGCATGAATACTATTTGCATACCCAATTTAATTGGAAACAATGGGATATAGCTTACTGCGACGTATGAAAATCCTCACAGTTCTTTACATTTAATACCGCATACTTATAAATAGCTAACTCCTCCACAGTAATCGAAAAAAGTTAAACATTTCTGAATAGTATTTCAGCAAAGAATTAGGTTCAGAAATACCACTCTAACCACTGATGTATTCCCTCATTCCCTCACATGCAGAATATTGGGTGGAACCAGCTGTCTTTTCTTATTTTAAAACAAATAGGTCTATGCTTAATAATTCCAGAAAACTTGCCTTGCCATCTTGATGCACTTTGATGCACCCACTGCTAAGAGCTTCAGATAAACTGGAGCTATCTACACAGCTGAAACTATGCTTATTTTTTATTTTTTTTACAATTTTAGGATATTTAAAGTATTCCTGTGATAGGAAGCTGACTGCTTGCAATGCAATGACTAAACAGGCACTCTGTACCCTCCATATACCAGGATTTAAAACTGAGAAGTTGATTTAGAACTGAGAAATGGTAGTTAAGAAAACAGCCAAGAAACAGATTGCTTTTTCTTAGACAAACATAAAACAAGACAAGCAAACAGAAACAGAGCGTCAAGTCTTTGTGGCACAACAGATACGTTACCTCAATGGTGAAAAGCATCTGCGGCTGCTGGTAACAGAAGAATTAAAGCTTGGTCGTATTAAAACCACAGGGAAACAAAAATAGTGGAATAGCTGACAATTGACAGCACAAGAATAAGTAAAAAAGCAATGCCAATTCATAGATTTTTCAAAAGAAAAAGTAAATGAATTAAAACTACACAATGCAGTTATTAGTTATAATAATCTCATTTCAAAGGAGAGAAATACCCAGAAAAATGTAAAAGAAATATAAAACATACATCAAGCAGTCTCTTTGGCTTCTTAGCAGGTTTCTTTGTTATTTGTGAAAATGTGGAATTCCTAGTCTTCTGAAGAGTCACTTCTGTATTAATAATAAAAACAAAACAAGCCTACAACCCTCTCTTTAGAAAATGACTAACGTCACACCCCCTTCCTTTAGTGTACTGATCTTATATTTCTGTAGAGAGGAAGTGAAAACAGAGGAGTTAACTTCAGTAAAGAATATGAAGAATATTTAAATGGAGAATGTAAATTTCTTTGGCTGTAGATATACAAGAATTAATGGGACCAGTCCTTTCATAAAGATCAATAAATAACCACTAAAGATGGTTTAGCTAGCTAAACCTAGCTTCCTAGCTTTCTAACATGAACCTCCCTTTTTTGGCCAGTACTTAAAAGTTGAAACGAATGGAGCTGAGGTACACTCCTGCTTAGCTTTTCTTAGCTTAGCTTTTCTTGGGATGGTAGTGGTACAAAAAGCTTCTGTATTTTTCATGGCATCATAATTAGACAAAATAGTTAACAATCAACAATAGACACTGCTGATTTTTCCCATACCCACTCTTTGGAGACTGAATTTAAAAATTACATTTATATTAATAAAGGAGGCAGAGGGAATGCATCTAGGGTAGTGGGAATATTTTTTTAACGAGGTGATGGAGTGTAATTCAATGGTCAAATATTGACTGTATCAACTTAAACCTCACTTGCTCCTCTGCCCAACACATTATTTCTTATAAGGACTGTAGTAAATTGACTGCACTGCTTGGGCATCTGAAAAGGATAGTCTACATAAGTAAACAAAGAAGTAGTGGGGTGCACCAATCAAAATCTATCTTTAAGAATTCAACTAGAATCAGGTCCTTTCCCAATAACTTTGCTATTGTTCATTGTTGAATAAGGTTACTATGAAGTCTTAGACATGGACTCAGCAGGCTACTCAAGCAAACATTATCAATACACTATATCCTAAAGATGTAGAACAAATTGTTATGTAGAACATGACAAGATAGAGATGGCATTGAAAGTAGATTTACAAGTGAGAGGCCAAGAGAATGAATTAGAAAAGGATGTTTTACTGGATCTACATAAGCAATTAGTCAAGGCTTTATAATTTCAATGGAAAATAAAAGCGACAAACCAAAAGAACGACCTGATAATATCTTTTCCTGCTGGATTTACAGAAGGACTTTTTAAAATTTTATAGAACTCTGAGCAATAGGACAAAGAAGAAATGAAGAGAAAGCAAATCCTAGGACAATATTTGAGTGAACTAAAAACTATTGGAAGAAAAAGGAATATAAAACTGGTTTATTTGATCAACGTTAAAACAAGCTATGTTGTTACTTCTATCAGTCCTTTGTGGACTTCCTGCTATATCAGGACTGAAAAGATGATTTTTGTGGATTTTTTTATAAATAAGAGATGGGATATGGGAAGGAGAGATAAATGATCATTACTTTAGAGAGGGTTCATTATTTTAGAGAGAGTTACCAAATTTGTTTATACATATTGTAATGAAGGTTGGAAGTCACTTCTTTATCTTTATTATATTCTTATAATAAAAATAGATAATGATAGCTAGAAAGCTAGCTAGATCTATAAGATGATAGATACATAGAGGAGTCGTGGTGATGCAGTAATTAACATGTAGTATTGCAGGCTAACTCTGCTCACATTGAACTGTTCGATTCCTTCAATCCTAAAGGGCTCAAGGTTGATTCAGACTTCCATAATTCCAGAAAACTTGCCTTGCCATCTTGATGCACTTTGATGCACCCACTGCTAAGAGCTTCAGATAAACTGCAGCTATCTACACAGCTGAAACCATGCTTATTTTTTATTTTTTTTACAATTTTAGGATATTTAAAGTATTCCTGTGATAGGAAGCTGACTGCTTGCAATGCAATGACTAAACAGGCACTCTGTACCCTCCATATACCAGGATTTAAAACTGAGAAGTTGATTTAGAACAGAGAAATGGTAGTTAAGAAAACAGCCAAGAAACAGATTGCTTTTTCTTAGACAAACATAAAACAAGACAAGCAAACAGAAACAGAGCGTTAAGTCTTTGTGACACAACAGATACGTTACTTCGATGGTGAAAAGCATCTGCGGCTGCTGGTAACAGAAGAATTAAAGCTTGGTCGTATTAAAACCACAGGGAAACAAAAATAGTGGAATAGCTGACAATTGACAGCACAAGAATAAGTAAAAAAGCAATGCCAATTCATAGATTTTTCAAAAGAAAAAGTAAATGAATTAAAACTACACAATGCAGTTATTAGTTATAATAATCTCATTTCAAAGGAGAGAAATACCCAGAAAAATGTAAAAGAAATATAAAACATACATCAAGCAGTCTCTTTGGCTTCTTAGCAGGTTTCTTTGTTATTTGTGAAAATGTGGAATTCCTAGTCTTCTGAAGAGTCACTTCTGTATTAATAATAAAAACAAAACAAGCCTACAACCCTCTCTTTAGAAAATGACTAACGTCACACCCCCTTCCTTTAGTGTACTGATCTTATATTTCTGTAGAGAGGAAGTGAAAACAGAGGAGTTAACTTCAGTAAAGAATATGAAGAATATTTAAATGGAGAATGTAAATTTCTTTGGCTGTAGATATACAAGAATTAATGGGACCAGTCCTTTCATAAAGATCAATAAATAACCACTAAAGATGGTTTAGCTAGCTAAACCTAGCTTCCTAGCTTTCTAACATGAACCTCCCTTTTTTGGCCAGTACTTAAAAGTTGAAACGAATGGAGCTGAGGTACACTCCTGCTTAGCTTTTCTTAGCTTAGCTTTTCTTGGGATGGTAGTGGTACAAAAAGCTTCTGTATTTTTCATGGCATCATAATTAGACAAAATAGTTAACAATCAACAATAGACACTGCTGATTTTTCCCATACCCACTCTTTGGAGACTGAATTAAAAAATTACATTTATATTAATAAAGGAGGCAGAGGGAATGCATCTAGGGTAGTGGGAATATTTTTTTAACGAGGTGATGGAGTGTAATTCAATGGTCAAATATTGACTGTATCACCTTAAACCTCACTTGCTCCTCTGCCCAACACATTATTTCTTATAAGGACTGCAGTAAATTGACTGCACTGCTTGGGCATCTGAAAAGGATAGTCTACATAAGTAAACAAAGAAGTAGTGGGGTGCACCAATCAAAATCTATCTTTAAGAATTCAACTAGAATCAGGTCCTTTCCCAATAACTTTGCTATTGTTCATTGTTGAATAAGGTTACTATGAAGTCTTAGACATGGACTCAGCAGGCTACTCAAGCAAACATTATCAATACACTATATCCTAAAGATGTAGAACAAATTGTTATGTAGAACATGACAAGATAGAAATGGCATTGAAAGTAGATTTACAAGTGAGAGGCCAAGAGAATGAATTAGAAAAGGATGTTTTACTGGATCTACATAAGCAATTAGTCAAGGCTTTATAATTTCAATGGAAAATAAAAGCGACAAACCAAAAGAACGACCTGATAATATCTTTTCCTGCTGGATTTACAGAAGGACTTTTTAAAATTTTATAGAACTCTGAGCAATAGGACAAAGAAGAAATGAAGAGAAAACAAATCCTAGGACAATATTTGAGTGAACTAAAAACTATTGGAAGAAAAAGGAATATAAAACTGGTTTATTTGATCAACGTTAAAACAAGCTATGTTGTTACTTCTATCAGTCCTTTGTGGACTTCCTGCTATATCAGGACTGAAAAGATGATTTTTGTGGATTTTTTTATAAATAAGAGATGGGATATGGGAAGGAGAGATAAATGATCATTACTTTAGAGAGGGTTCATTATTTTAGAGAGAGTTACCAAATTTGTTTATACATATTGTAATGAAGGTTGGAAGTCACTTCTTTATCTTTATTATATTCTTATAATAAAAATAGATAATGATAGCTAGAAAGCTAGCTAGATCTATAAGATGATAGATACATAGAGGAGTCGTGGTGATGCAGTAATTAACATGTAGTATTGCAGGCTAACTCTGCTCACATTGAACTGTTCGATTCCTTCAATCCTAAAGGGCTCAAGGTTGATTCAGACTTCCATCCTTCCAAGGTCAGTAAACGGAGGACCCAGTTTGTTGTGGGCAATATGCTGACTCTGTAAACTGCTTAGAGAGGGCTGTAAAGCAGTTGTCCACAGCAGTTGTGACTTGGTGGCCTGGTTTGGGAGAAGGGAACTGGGCCATCTGAGTGGTGGGCCTGCGGATGGGCACGCAGCCATTGTGCAACTGGAAGGTCAGCATGCACACGTGCAGTTTGACTTATGCGAGTGGTGGGCTGGCGCGCATGTGCACAGATGCCTACTGGCCTGCTGCTCATGCAAGTCTAGCTGTGTTTGCATACACATGTGCTCCAACCAGCCACTTGCATGAGACCATTGCTGTAAAGCACTGTGAAGCCCTGAGGCACCTAGTACTATTGCTCCAGACAATCCAACTGCCTATGGAGAGAGGAACTACTATCAAAGGGCACTTCAAGTTCCCCATCCAACAGTTCAGAAGCATACTAGGCTATTGTATCACTAGGACACAAATTTAATAAGTTGCATGTGTATGAATGTATGCACATGCACTCCCTCTCCTTTACACACATACATATACAGGATATCTCAGGTCAAAAATTGGCTGTAAAACATTAATTATTTTTTAATTTTAAAAATTAATGAATGCATGCCAGAAGTAATTATATATAGTTATTATGAATAATATTGCAATGACTTATTTATTTGTGGAACTGTTTTATTACTTCTGAAACAAGTATATTTACCCTGTTTCCCCGAAAATAAGACCCAATCAGAAAATAAGCCCTAGCGTGATTTTTCAGGATGCTTGTAATATAAACCCTGCCCAAAAAATGAGCCCCAGTTAAGATTGTCAGCCAGACAGATGCATTTAGTGCCGTATTTCCCTGAAAATAAGACCTACCTGGAAAATAAGCACTAAGTCTTTTGGAGCAAAAATTAATATAAGATCTGGTCTTATTTTCAGGGAAACACACGTATGTATACAGTATACTACACACTTTTGGTAAAGAAGCTGGAAAGAATTGTAGCAGCTGTGTTTTACAACCTTCCCCTTAATTCCTGCTTAAGACTCAAGCATTCTCACTGCTTAAATGATAATGGGAAAAATAGGAAAGATTTAGTTCCACCCCCTTTTCCCTTCCTATTTTAGTTAATATGTTCCATATAAAGGTAAAGGTTCCCCTCACACATACGTGCTAGTCATTCCCAACTCTAGGGGGCGGTGCTCATCTCCGTTTCAAAGCCAAAGAGCCAGTGCTGTCCGAAGACGTCTCCATAGTCATGTGGCCAGCATGACTCAATGCCAAAGGTGCACAGAACACTGTTACCTTCCCACCAAAGGTGGTCCCTATTTTTTCTACTTGCATTTTTTACGTGCTTTTGAACTGCTAGGTTGGCAGAAGCTGGGACAAATAACTGGAGCTCACTCTGTTACACGGCAGCACTAGGGATTCGAACCGCTGAACTGCCGACCTTTCGATTGACAAGCTCAGTCCCTGAGCCACCACGTCCCTATTAATATGTTCCATAACACCCTTCTGAAAACAACAGCTAAGATTCAGCACAAATGTCGAAGCAACCAATTGCTGAAGAAATAAGCAAAACACTAAATAAAGGTTGTGGTGAAGTATGGATAGTCCAGTGAGGATGGGTCACATCCTGACTCTGATGCAACATTTGCAGGGTTAAGTAAGAATGAGTAGTACTTCATAAAATGAGAATTATTATATTTGTTGTACATTTAGATCCTACTAACAGAGATGAGAGAAAAACCTTTCATTAGCAAATACAATTTCTCTTTTGTAATTGAATAAAATCCACCATGATTTCCCCAACTATAAAGTCAAATAATTGATCAGGTAAAGAAATAATATATGTGCATGTTTATAAAGTAATGTGGGGTTTTTTTGTTCTCAGGGTAAGCCTGTTTAGAAGGAAATGAGACTTACTTGCTTTGCCATATGTAACTTAAACCATTTAGGTTTAAATCCCACAACCCAAATTTATACTCGTCAATTTGAAAATAAAGTTGGAACTTTCTTTCTCCCACTTATGGAAAGAATAACTAGAATTGAATTTTCATTTCTATAGAAAGTCCTACTACATGGCATCCCATTGGAGACACAAGCCACACCCATGAAGGGTTGACTCTGCCTTCTGATCAAGAACAGTCATGCTCTTCTAATCTCTGGGCTTAGAAATTGTGATGGAAGTCCTAGAATAGGGTTGAGAGTGACCTTGGAGGTATTCTAGTCCAACCCCCTGCTCAAGGCAGGAGTCCTTATTCTATCCTGGCCAAACACCTATCTTATTAGGTGTTAGCAATGGAGTTTCATATTTTTCTTTCCGTCTGATACTTCTCAACTGACCACCATTCATTCAGTGACCATTTGAAGTTACAATAGACTGAAAAAAGTGACTTATAATTGTTTTTCACACTTAAGACCATTGCAGCATCCCCATGGTCAGGTCATCATAGTTCAGACACTTGGCAACTGGCATGTATTTAATGACGGTTGCCGTGTCCCAGAGTCATGTGATTCTTTGGTGACCTTCTGACAAACAAAGTCAATAGGGCATCCAGATTCACTTTACAAGCATGTGCCATCTTTTGCATTGGGCCTTCAGGCCTGCCACATTTACTGCCGTCGGAAATTGGGAGGGCGGATTGTATGGAGCATGGGTGATATATAGTCATAATAATATTCCTTTCTCAGAGTCAAGGACATCTTTATTTATTTTTATTTATTTATTTTGTCATAACAATATACATAAGCATCACACTGGGAGGCTGGACCTGGGAGGCATCTCCAGTTGGGACGGTGCTTTGATTGGACCATGTGATGGACTTGTGGGTGTTGGGCAGGGACTTGAACTTTCCTTTGGGTGGGGGAAACCTGGAAACTTTCAGATTCGGGTTTTCCCAGATGTGCCAATATGACATCTCTAATAAAATGTAACTTTAAGGAAACTCAAGCCTCTGAGTTTTCTTTTGTTGGGGGTTACTTGGAACCCTGACAGCATGTTACTAACTTAACAACTTCAGCGAATCACTGAACAACTATGGCAGGAAATGTTCTAAAATGGGGCAAAATTGTGTTAACCACTATCTTGCTAGCAACAGAAATGTTGGGTTCAGTTGTGGTTGTATGTCAAGGACTACTTACATTACTTTTGCTTGAACATTTATTATCTCAATTCTCACAATTTCCCAAGCATTTTGGACTATGTTTTCTTCTAGGATTTCTATGCAAGGAATCCTTTCTAATCTCTTAGTTTGCTAAAGTCAATTCTTTTAAAGTCTAAACATTAGTCTGACTTTGTTCAGTTACCTGTGGCTGCATTATGGTGAATTCTAGTTTGACATAGCCACTCTCTCACAAAGTTCCTATAGCTTCCACTTTCTATTACTTCCACTCCCTCAACCATTTCTTCCCTACTAGTAAGAATTAAGCCCAGTGTAGCTGACTTTCAAATTCCCTCCTCCACCTTTTGGATGATAAAGTTGTCAGCTAGGCACATAAGGAATCTATTTGATCTTTCACTTGATGCAGAGTTTTGCTCCCAATTGATGTCAAGGTAGTTTTTAAATCTCCCATTACTATTCTGGTCTGTTTTCTGCATACCTTAACGCAGCAATACATATCTTTTTTCATGGAAAAGTCTGGTAATGATATTGTCAGGATTAATAGCATTTGCATGGACAAACCTTGAACTATGTCGCCCCTATGGTCTGACCTAAGCATAGTACACAAAATTGCCTGCTACACCAACCTACCTGTCAATGACTACTTCAGCTTCAACCCGCAATACACGGGCAAAAAAGATACAAACTCAAGGTAAACCGCTTCAAACTCTATTGCAGAAAATATAACTTCAGCAATAGAGCGGTCAATCCCTGGAATGCTCTGACTCTGTTGTTACTTCCTCAAACTCCCACAGCTTTAACTTTAAACTGTCTACCATGGACTTCACACCATTCCCAAGAGGTCTGTAAGGGGGTGTGCATAAGCGCACCAGCGTGCCTACTGTCCCTGTCCTACTATCCCCATTTATTTGTACTCATTTCATGCGTTTATGTCCATGTTTATACTTATACCTGTTACCTCATACATGTTTGATAAACTAAATAAATAAAATTGTCATCTGTGGAAATTGTATGTAAATCGGATATATTGAAGTTGAGATTGACCTTTGCATGCATGTATTATAAAATGCAGTATGAAGAAAGACAGCAAAAGCTAAATACAAAGAAATTGAATTTTGTACCCAATTAAATTTGTTTAATTGAGTGTATTAGAAGGCAAAGATTTTAAAATATAACAGAAATTTGAAGTACGTTTTCATTCCTATAATCAGACTTGATTTAGGATAAATAAATAATAGTCTATGAGAAAAAAAGTTTAAAAAGCAACAATTTTATGGTACCTTTATCAATATTTTATTGAGATAAATCTAAATGATGGTATAGTCCAGCTGTAATCTTAAACACTTTTGAAGTTAGTAAACTGTATGAATATATTCAGATTTCCTTTTAAGTTTAAGAAAAGGTAGGATGATACAAAAGATCAGATAAATGACAAATGAGACTCTGTTAAAGAAAACTTTGGCTTTGCATCAGTTCAGTTGCATCAGTTTGCATCATATCTGTCTGAGATATGGTCTTACCATGTTTATTTTAATATTAATTACATTGGAGGTGATAATTATAACCTGTGTCGTTTTACTTTTAAGTTACTGTGCGTCTGAAAAGTTTTGCTAGAATAAAATAAAAGAAAGAGCAAACTCACAATAAAGATAAGTAATTATTATCATTGCAACACTTTTGAGAAGGGTGAGAAGTGTTTGCATGAGAGAGAGGAAAAAATATTATTTGCAGATGGAACAGGAAACCAATGCTGCAATTTGAAATGCAGAATTAGTTTGTCACTTCTCTAATGTTTCCTGAGAAATATCTCTAATTTGCCAATGAGAACAATTTTCTTTCTATTCTGTTTGAAAGCGTGTATAGGTGTGTACTGTACAGTTCCTTTTCCTTTTTTCTGTTATTTTCAAGTGGTATGGCACTAATAATGATGAGGTTCCTATATATTTAAATAAAAGTGTAAAGATAAAAATAGAATAGAATAGAATTTTTTATTGGCCAAGTGTGATTGTACCCAATTAAATTTGTTTAATTGAGTGTATTAGAAGGCAAAGATTTTAAAATATAACAGAAATTTGAAGTACGTTTTCATTCCTATAATCAGACTTGATTTAGGATAAATAAATAATAGTCTATGAGAAAAAAAGTTTAAAAAGCAACAATTTTATGGTACCTTTATCAATATTTTATTGAGATAAATCTAAATGATGGTATAGTCCAGCTGTAATCTTAAACACTTTTGAAGTTAGTAAACTGTATGAATATATTCAGATTTCCTTTTAAGTTTAAGAAAAGGTAGGATGATACAAAAGATCAGATAAATGACAAATGAGACTCTGTTAAAGAAAACTTTGGCTTTGCATCAGTTCAGTTGCATCAGTTTGCATCATATCTGTTTGAGATATGGTCTTACCATGTTTATTTTAATATTAATTACATTGGAGGTGATAATTATAACCTGTGTCGTTTTACTTTTAAGTTACTGTGGGTCTGAAAAGTTTTGCTAGAATAAAATAAAAGAAAGAGCAAACTCACAATAAAGACAAGTAATTATTATCATTGCAACACTTTTGAGAAGGGTGAGAAGTGTTTGCATGAGAGAGAGGAAAAAATATTATTTGCAGATGGAACAGGAAACCAATGCTGCAATTTGAAATGCAGAATTAGTTTGTCACTTCTCTAATGTTTCCTGAGAAATATCTCTAATTTGCCAATGAGAACAATTTTCTTTCTATTCTGTTTGAAAGCGTGTATAGGTGTGTACTGTACAGTTCCTTTTCCTTTTTTCTGTTATTTTCAAGTGGTATGGCACTAATAATGATGAGGTTCCTATATATTTAAATAAAAGTGTAAAGATAAAAATAGAATAGAATTGAATTTTTTATTGGCCAAGTGTGATTGGACACACAAGGAATTTGTCTTGGTGCATATGCTCTCAGTGTACATAAAAGAAAAGATGCCTTCATCAAGGTACAACATTTACAACACAATTGATGGTCAATATATCAATATAAATCATAAGGATTGCCAGCAACAAGTTATAGTCATACAGTCATAAATAGAAAGAGATTGGTGATGGGAACTATGAGAGGATTAATAGTAGTGCAGATTCAGTAAATAGTTTGACAGTGTTGATGGAATTATTTGTTTAGCAGAGTGATGGCCTTCGGGAAAAAACTGTTCTTGTGTCTAGTTGTTCTGGTGTGCAGTGCTCTATAGCATCGTTTTGAGGGTAGGAGTTGAAACAGTTTATGTCCAGGATGCGAGGGGTCTGTAAATATTTTCACGGCCCTCTTCTTGATTCGTGCAGTATACAGATCCCCAATGGAAGGCAGGTTAGTAGCAATTATTTTTTCTGCAGTTCTAATTATCCTATGAAGTCTGTGTTTTTCTTGTTGGGTTGCAGAACCGAACCAGACATTTATAGAGGTACAAATGACAGACTCAATAATTCCTCTGTAGAACTGAATCAGCAGCTCCTTGGGCAGTTTGAGCTTCCTGAGTTGGCGCAGAAAGAACATTCTTTGTTGTCCTTTTTTAATGATGTTTTTGATGTTAGCTATAACAAAAATTAAATTTTTTTTTAAAAAAATTAAAAAAAATTAAAAAAAAGTAACAAAAATGCAAAATAATGCAGACTAGATTGGGCCAGATGTGTTATGAAACAATGGGAAGGTTATTTAAAAATAGAAACTTTTCATGATATGCACAAACACTATTACTTTTATTAATTCAAACCCAAATCAGAATGTAATAGGAAAAATCCAATGTAATTCAGATTTAGAGGGTATTGCGTATAAGACAAAAATCTTCCAGAGAAACTACATTCTCAATCCTTTCCAGGCAAAAGTCAAGGTTTTTTTAAGTAGCCCAAAATGCAAGCATACAAAGAAATTCACGGCTACACACATTTATTTATTATATCCTTTTAATATTCTAAATATACCAGAGATGCTAAATAACTTACAATTTCCCCTCCCAGAATAATAAACACATAAACATCACTGTAATGCTGTACATCTAAGTAGAGTTCTCCCCACAAATGATCCTGCGGAAGAAGAAAATATTTATTGCTTTACAAAATATTAACAGAATGAGCGCTATCCTAGAGTGAGAAGTTGTGACCATCCAACAGAACCCCACTCCCTAATTCCTTAGTGGGTAAGAATTCACTGCATTCCATCTTGGCTAACACATTGGTGGGCAGAATAGATGATCTTAGTGAGGACCTTAGTCATGGAGGAGATTATCATGTAAACAATATCAAATTTATAAAACCGATACAAAATGCTGATACAAAGAAACAAAATACAGTAATTCACAATAAATCATCACCCCTACAGTTAACTCAAATCTGATATAGGGATTCTGTCCTCTTTTGAGATGGCCTTTGAAATGAAGAGTAGTCTTATTGACGATGTACAGATTTGTTCCCTGCAATGACTTTCTCCTGGGGCCCCCAATAGGTTAATTTAAACATTTGTATGCCTGGAACTTCTAGGGAGACCAAGAGGATAAAGATAAGTGTCCTGTCTACTGTTATATGAATCACAAGTTTAGTTAGCATGAACGGTTAAGAAAGTGGGACTCTGGCCATATTTAGAAATACTGTATAGATTTTTGTTCAAAAATCTATACAACTCCATTGAACGTTGGAGTTTATCATATCAACATATTTTATTATTCATACCTAATTAAAATTTAGACATTTGGACTAGACTTTCTGGTGGAACATGGAAACTTTCCTTGATTTTATGTAAGCTACAGGCCTTTGGTCTGTTTGGCAAGCTAGAAAGTATTCAAAGCTATTAACTTATCTTGCTTTGGGGTGTTTTGGAGTAAATAAAATATCGGAAAAGTTAAAGAATCCTTAACTATTATTTTCATCCCTCTAATTTACTGGCATCGGATTTACTTTAAAAATGTTTTGAGTTCCAACTTTTAATTTGCGGGCCCCCCCCCACACACACACACCACACGCCTGCATTCCGATAAAAGAAATAGGAACAGAATTATCACTAAGGAATTTATTTATTTATTTATTTGTTTGTTTGTTACAACAGCATATAAAGGAGAACTATGAAATAACTATACGATATATAAGCATAAACATAATCATAAGTATGTAATCATCACTAAGTCTCAGGGAAAGCCTGCTCCCTTGATCGTTCTGCACCGGTCTTTTTGCCAGCGACGGAATACGTTTCCACCCCCCTTTGCACACGTGCATCTCTTGAATAACCGCGTCCTAAACTCTTCTTTCAACAATCCACCACCCAGAACATTCTTCTAAATACGAAACCCGGCCGGCGAACTAGTACAGGAGACGGCAGCGCTGCCGCCCCCTCGTGGCCGTAAAAAAAGGGGCGGCGGACTTTACAGCGCACGCGCCACACTTCCGGAGGAAATTGCTAGCGAGCGCGTGGTCAAAGTTCTTTTGCCCCCCCCTCCCCGCCCCGCAACCGCTCCTTCCCACTCGCGTGCTGGTCCCTCTTGGCTCGCGATGGTGGGGAAAATAGTAAGGCGGAGGAGGCTCCACCAGCCCGCGCCGAAGCCGACACAGCCACAGCAGAGTGGGGGCGAGGAGGTGCTTTCGGCGGCCGTGCTGACCTTCAGCGCTAACACCGGAAAGGTGGGTGGTGATAGTGCGCGGAGGAAGCGATGAAAAGAGGAAGACAAGGGCGCAAGAGACACTCTTCAGTAACGGTGCCCTAAGCTCTTATTTCAACACTCCGTTGCCCAGAATCTCCTTCAAAATACGAAACCCGCCCGGCGAACTCGTAAAGGAGACGGCAGCGCTGCTGCCCCCTCGTGGCCGTAAAAAAAAGGGGGGGCGGACTTCACAGCGCACGCGCCGCACTTCCTGGGGAAATTGCTTATCTTACTGTGAAAGGAGAAATTTTCTGAAAGTTAGAACGCTTAATCAATGGAGTAGCTTGCCTCCTACGGTTCCATGACTTGGAGGTTTTCAAAACTAGACTGGACAGCCATTTGACCGAGTTGGTATGGAATCTCTTGCCTTGAGCAGGATTGGACTAGAAGACCTCTGAGCTCCCTGCCAGCCTTATGATTCGATCTTCTATGTTCAACCAATTTTCAGTTTGCAGTTTTGACCACTGCAGTTGACAGTCTGAGAAAGGCTGATTTTAAAAAGTAATTCCTATGTCTAAAAGAGAAAAGAAATTAAATTGATTTTCATTTAAGCTGCATTTTTATAGTCACAAAAGTGATGTTTTAATTCTTGCACTCTTGAATAAAATGGCAAAAACAGCAGCCTCCTATATCTCAATATGATTAAAGTGACATTTTGAGGAAAGAAAAGAAAAAGTACCCCCAACAAACAAACTAATGTTCTTATAGAGATATTAAAGCCTGTTCCATAACTCAGGGAGCTCAACCAATCTCATTGTACATACGTTGTGCACTGACAATAAAGTTTTGAATTTGAATTTTTGATGGATAGACTCAGAATAAGTCAGACACCTGGCCCTCGAAGTAGCAGGCGGAGGCAGAGGCAAGGTGGGGGAGGCATGCAGTCTGGCCCACCAGATGCACTGCACAGCCGCTTCCCCCATCGTCACCATGGGCAAGCAAAGACAGATAGTGGGACAGAGTGGTGGCTGGCTATGGGAGGCTCATCTTGTGTGCAGATGAGGGGCAGCGGGGCCCGAGCACGCAGGGGCCACAGCATGGTGCCACCCTGGCCTCGCTACCTGCCTTGTGGCGGGGGCACCAGCAGCATGCAGAAGCAGAGGCACGGGGAGGCCTGCAATCCGGCCCGCCAGACGTGGCCACCTTCCTCGTTGCAGCCGCAGGCAAACAAAGGGGAAAGGCATTGTCCGGCTGATGTTTCCTGCTCGTGTAGAGTTGCCAGCACAGCCATAGGAAACACTATAGAAGTGACTTCATTTTATAGGCTAGATTTGCCTCTTCCCCATTTCTCTCCCCTTTCCTCTCTCCTTCCCTCCAGAAAGGGAATCTGCCTTTCAACACAGGCAACAGGCTGATGTACAGGATCTTCCTGCTTCTCCCCGGAGCAGTTATCTTTCATTGTCAAAACTGAGAAGTCACCAGTTCCCCCTCTTACCCACCTCCCCAGCCACCAGTCAGCTCAACTCCCCTCAAGGCTCCAGGATGGGAGGATCCTTGCAGAGGCAGGCAGTGGGGTGGGGGTGGTGCCACACCGCTGCTCCTGTGCGCTCAACCCCGTGTGTCCTCTAGCTTTGCCACACATGCAGAACAAGCCTCTCGTGGGTCCCCACCTACTCTGTCCCACTGTCTGTCTTTGCTTGCCCCCAGCTGTGATAGCGTGCCGCATTGCATGCCTCCCCCCTCCCCCCCCTCCCCGTGCCTCTGCTTCTGCCTGCTGCTTGGAGGGCCAGGCTGATGGTCGCAGCACTCAGACTCACCTGTGCTGCACAGACTGTCAGCCCCCATATGCTTGCTGCTGCCTGTGCTGGCTACACCCTCCAGGGCTGACAATCTTAACTGGCTTATTTTGGGAGGGTAGGGCTTATATTAGCAGCATCCTAAAATCATGCTAGAGGTTATTTTCTTGTTGGGTCCTATTTTCGGGGAATATAAGTTAATAAGCTAAATATACTAAAGAATCAGCTTGAAGAACAGGGTAGTGATTACATAAACTAAGATACCAAGTGGTTTGAAGTATTACACGTTCTGCAAAAACACTAGCAGTGTTTGCATACTAGATTGGATTACAGTAAACATGCCTCTTTAAAAGAAGAAATGAAGTTATTGCTCCAATTCTGTATATCAAAATGGAAACAATGATTAAACATTGGCTCTATCCCATCTTTATTTTTGTTCTTGTTAGGGCAAGGGAGTTCTGACATCAGACATTTTTTCTGGGGTGAATATTGACCCAAAAATTCTAGTGAAGAAGTTGGACACTGATTCAAGGAATCCTGTTTCAGTCATAAAAAGTAAGAATTGAGCGTCTACAAATTTCTTTGCAATGAATAAGAATGTAAAAATGGATAAAATTTGTCTTATGTGATGACTGTAATTTTATTTTATTTTATTTGAAATTGAAATTGGATCAAGGAATAGAATTGGAAATAGATTCATATTGAACAGAATGCATACTTTTCTTTATGCTTAACATTACCATAACAATGATTCTTTGGCTGCTTCTCTACTTTGTGAGAGATAGATGATCTCATGGGACTGGAATTCTCCCCATTAAGACTTGTCGGTGATGTGATCCTGATTGTCAGGGCCTGCGAACTGAATCCAGTTCATCTCCCTAACTTAAATCAGTGCTTGCTCCCCAAATTACAGTTTTTACTCAAGTTGGGAACACTCTGGAGTGTCAGTTTTGGAAGGCAATTTTCTTTTTGCTTCTTAACTGCCACATATTTTAGCTGGGGAAGTTGGGGAGGGAATGTTGTTATGACCAAGGGGGTGTTCCTTGACACTCCTGACATGGAGTTCTCAAAGTCTATCTTTGTGGTTTTTTGCTCATAATACTCTTCCTTCCCTGACTATGTATGAAGTGCATTTATGTCAAAATTGCTCAAAAGAGAATGGAAAAGAGAGTGCAAAAACTTACTGCTGATTTGTTTAATGTTCTATATTATTAGTGTAATAATGCAGTTAGGCAAATCTTTTCCTAAACAACTTGCAAAAATGACTGTTGTAAAATTATTTAATTTTTGAGAAATGTCCTAGTTATTGTTATTTGTTATACTGTTCCTCAGTTTACCTGCCTATCTACAAACATGCACACAGATACACATGCACACACTAAGTATCTTGGGGTGCTTCTTGTCCCTTGCAAGAAATTTTCATAAAATGTAGAAATTCATCCAAGAATGCTGTATATTTAAAAAAAAATACAGATTTTTACCTCTTGGTGCTTAAATATAAGCAACTAGAAACTGGGCATGTCATTCTTGCTTAAGATGATATATCCCCCACCCCTTCAAAAAAAGTACTTATAAGTGCTTTTCTGCTTTTAGTTCAAGACAAAGTTTATGTGCAATTGCTCTTATAGTACTGATAATCCAATACAGTATTACTCTGTAATATTATTTAACTAATTCATTGTCTTATGGATGCCTTAATTGTTGGCAAACTTGCACCCGCCAATCTATTACTTTCCAGTCATTACAATTATTTACATTTTTACAACACGATTAGCTCTTATCTTGTAGAATTTTTAGAACTTTTATGAGCTAGAAGTTGCTATTTAAAGAATCTCAAGTCTACCTTCTAAAATCACGTTTTTAAACTCCTAACATTTGAATCAAACATTTATTACATTCAATACTAATATTTTGCAGTTTCTGTGGTAACTAGATTGCAGAATGAATTGTTTTCATGAGGCTTACATTTTTGGAAATAAAACAGTCAGGTCTTAGAACAGAACATTGTATCTAGATATCATCAGGTCTGAGTTTAAAGTAATAGAGGCTGTAACATCCAGATGCAGCCAATTTTTTAAAAAGTTTATTTGCTTCTTCATTCTTTGCTTTTCTTACATTTTGACTGATTAAGGTTCTGGAGAACTAGACATCCCTTAATGTCCTTGTTGATTCTTATAAAGTTACTGGGTTTTTTTTTCTCAAAAGGATAAGCATGATTTTCATTTGCATATTTAATAACTGATAGAAAAATGTTTCCTTTCTAGAAGGAAAAATATTTGTAAAATGAATTTACAGGCTACTGCCAATATTATGGAAGCAGACTTTTGTTGTGCAGTGGACCTTCTCCTTCCTTTCCTTCCTGCTCATAAGAGTTAGTTCTCATACTATCAACACTATCAGTGTGAACTAGATACCAACAAATCTGACCATGTGACAACAAAGGTCAGATGGAAAAGGGCCAGCCCTGATTGAAAAAGGCCAGAAAGGAACAGGCAATATATTATATAGTGCAGGAGGAAAAAAAATCAAAGAGTTTGAACATTACTTCTTTGTGACCACCCAGCCACGCCCACCTGGTCGCTGTAAGTCATCATAGTTTTACATGCAACTGACCCTTTGAGAGCAACCGTAATGCTGATGTGGCTCTCAATGAAATTGAGTTTGACACCCCTGGACTATTATGTAGTTGAAAAAAGCTATGGCTTTCATTTTATGCTTTGAATTTATATTAAAGCGCAATGACCTTGCCCTTCACACATATCTGTCTATGCCAAATCAGAATATATGCTGAAGCATTCAACTGGAAGAAGTACACAGTTTGGAAATCCAATAAATTGCTAATGAAAATGCCATTTCACAAATATTGACTGAAAAAAGAGCAAGCTTTGGTGATTGTCAGTGTCCTGCATCATGCAGCAGATGATAGCAGTGCTAAAAATAATATCAGGAAAGGACAAGAATGATTTACCAATGTTTGAAATCCATTTTGCAAGCTTTCTGTTTTGATACCTGAGCAAGCAAAAAGATGCAAATTAGGGGTTTATTAAGAATCAGTGTGTATAAATAACATAAAATCCTATAGAGTTGTGTGACCTCGTTCTTAAAACATCCAAGTTCAGTCTGAGGTAGCCATTCATATCCCATTAATGTAGTACATATGAGAAAGGATATTTGCCTGTTCCCTATGCTATCAGAAAGAATAAGGAGAAACTTGCAAGGGGCACACTATGAGTTGCATGTTCTCTAGTCAGTATCTCCCTTCTGAATAGATTTCACCTGTCCTATTCCATTAAAACACTATGGATTTTCTGCATTCAGAAGGAATATTGGTTTCTATCACTTTTCTGAAGATAAAAAGCAATTACAATAATAGTTGTCTTTTTTTTAGAATTTATGTTTTGTTTTCACATAAAACCTTATTAAAGATATCATCAATGGACTAGCACTCCAATCATGTTATTTATGTAGTCTAGTCAGCATATTTTAAGTCTTCTTTATTTATTATAAAAGACAGAGAAAGTAGATGTAGGCTATTTCATATGTTGTTTTATTTTCTGTTCAGTTAATTACGTTTATTTCTAATACTCTCTCTCCAAAATCCAGATTTAAAATTGAAATGCATATAGAGAATATATTGTTCATTGATGCAAAGAAACTTTGTTATTATTTCTTTTGTGTTTCAGATGAAGATGAAAAAGTAATGTCTAAGAAAGAAAAAATGAAGATGCGTAAGGAGAGATGGCTGCAAAGTTAGTATTTGTTTAATGATTTTCACAGATAGCTGGATTGTTAGATGCAGTGTGCCAAACAAGAAAATGCTCCTGGAAATATGAACAAGAATCTGTCTGAACAGTTATTTCTGACAAAGGCTGAGTATATATATGGAATGAGATGTACAATTCTGCTGGCTCAAAGTATTTCAAAACTTATATAAATTTCTTAAATACATATACACCATATTATGCTTAAATATGTGCATATTAAATACAAATGCTTAATACTATATAGTATATTGTCATGTGATGCCTTTTAATTACAGAAATAAACCATACAGAAATAATTTCCTTTCTATAATTTCTAAGATTTTTGCTCCCAAATCTAAGATCTTGCCTAAAAATTACATAAGAAGTAATCATGTGAGCAAGTCATAATCTGACAGTTAAGAAAGTTAGGTTTCCGCCTGGGACAGGCAGATAAATCTAGTAGGAGTATAAAACCTCAGGCCACTTTGGTGTTCTGTATTGTATTTGATGGCTAAAATTGTCTGGGGTTATAGAGAAGCTGGAACAATTCCTCACTGGAGGAGAAATATAATTTAAGTACATGGAGAAAACAGGTGCTTCTGCTGCCTGTTTCCAAGGAGCCTTCTCAATTTTAATTGATAAGGGTGTAGTTTGTAAGTGTTGAATAAGTCTGTTCCCAGAAGCAAACATTTGAAAAAAATGCTGACTTAATGTTTAATAATTTGGTATTAGTTGTATTGCTTAGTTAGTATTATAATGTGCATTTGATTGCTTTTCAATCAGATCTAAGATCTCTTTGAATCTACATTGTCAGTTATTTCATTTCCTCACCTTCACACACACTTCATCATACATTTTGATAGTCCCAAAAAAGAGAGACAAGAGCAATGTCTTTGGCTACCATAAAGCAAATGGGGTAGAAATGGAAAGGAAAGAAAATAATGAACCACTTGTGGTAAGAAATATGGGATTTCATGATTCAGCACAAAGGAAGTGGAGTGAACAAAGGAACATAGACATCTAAAGTCTCTTCATAAGTGGAATCCTGGAAGGCCAGTTAACAACTAAAATGGTTTCCGGTGAGAACATTTTAATAACCCAAAATTGTTTCTCAGGGTAGACAAAGTGTATTTTTAAACCATGTACTGATTGGGCTACATAGATTTTGTAAACAAATATCCCTCAGTGAGATGTTTCATACCAAGATTAAAAAACACAGTTAACTCACTGAGGTTTCATTAAAGATAACAGTTATTTTAATGATCTCTGGACAATAAAATGAATAAAAATGATGAAATGAATAACTTAATACATATTATATAACCAATTTCACACTTCAATCTTAGAAGATCACTAGCATATCTGATTTGAATTTATAAATACCTGATGTAATGAGAGAGAACGATTGGAGAAGAAAAATAATGAGAATAATAACAGCTGAACTATTTTTAGAGGGCAGAGATTTGTTAGCTAGGGAGGAAATTAAAATGGAAAGTCTGACAAAGAGTCTTATCCTTGTACTCTTATCCTTGTACTAACTATTCTTTAGGAAATAGATGAACTACTGAAGGGAAGGATGAAGTTATAGGACAGGAAAATTACAAAAAGTGTAACCAAGTAATTGATTTGAGTTCAGTTGAACTGTCACAGGGTGATCCTTTATAAATAAAGGTACAGTGGAAAGAAGAAAACCAGTTTGGTGTAATGGTTAAGAACTATAGTAGACTAGCAATTGCGAGACCATGAGTTTTAGTCTCGCCTTAGGCATGAGGCCAATGGGTGACTTTGAGCCAATCATTTTCTCAGCCCTAGGAAGCTGCCAAAAACCTTGCCAGGAGAACTGCAGATACTGCAAGTCCAGGTACTTGCCTGGGGGAGGGGGGGAGACTTAGTTGATGATGCATAAGAAAGAAATATGTGAAAATCAAATTTTATTATCCCCTGTAGCTGGAATTAAGAAATTGATGTAATGTTGCATTTCTTTTACTTCAGCAGTAATCAGAATTATATGCTTACGAAACAGTTGATATTATTTCCTTACACATCAATGTAGTAAACTAATTGTTAGGGGATTTAATTACTTGATAATTGCAAATGCAATTCTGTAACTATCAAAGCAAATATATTTTCATCGGTTGATTTGCTTCCTGCTTGATTTTTTTTTTTTTTGGTGGGGGAAGGAGACATTCTGTTTTTGTCCTTTTTTTGACAACTGGAGAGTTAAAGTTCATTCCAATGGAATAATAGCAGTTTTATGTTTTCCAGTCACAAATAAATCATGTTAAATTAAGAAAAAGGAAGAAAAAGAATTCAAATTTTGACCACTAAAAATGTACCCTGTGGCTTAGCCCCTAAAATGATTTCATAGGAAAAGAATTCAAAATTAGGTATGTGCAAGCTTTAAGTAAGTGACATTTTTGGAAAGCTTTGAAGCAACACAACTTCATAACTGCAGACCAAAAAAAGAAGTGTTGCAGAGCTGAAAATACTGACAACTAGCCAAGAGAGTGCTTCCAAAGAAAAGTATATACAATCCATATTTTTCATAAGCATCTATAAAAAGCAACCATGACAGGTCAAATGAAAGTTGTACGTTGAGATGTCAAAACAGCATAACTCAAGGATGAAGGAATAAAATGACCAGGGAAGTAGTAATATATAACTGAATTAACAGAATGCTTGCAGCTGAATAGTTCATACAGAGAATCCATGATAATGTTGGGTAGATCTTCCGCTAAGGAAAAGACAACCAGATTGAATTAATATTCCAACTCAAGTTATGTACTTTTCTGTCTTCTTTTGAACATTACATTAATAGGAATTTTAAAAATTATACCAGGTCTTTGAATAAATTGCAGTAAAATTGACTGATTGTTTTAGCATTTTGAAGCTATTTCAAAGTGCTGCTATTTGCACTGTTCAGGCTAAAAGTGCTGTCATTCCATTGTTGTAGCCCTGAATGAATAAATATTTCTTTTTTGCCATTTTCTTCTGTCTTTCATTACCAGAAACCTTTAAAGGATCATTAGGTCAGAACAAACCTAGAAGAGTAGTAATATTTTTTTCCCAATTTACCAATATTTAGTCACAGAATCAATTTCTTGACAACGTAACTGAACAAACTTTAGCTACTTCCTGGATGAAGTAATTGCATAGAATGTTTCTGCTTGAAAATTTTATTGATCAGATATAAATCTTTGCAAAAGAAAGAACAGAAAATATGTCTGTCTGTTGCATTTAAGAAAGCTGATACTACAAGTAGAGAGAGTAAAACCAGTGCTTTAGATTCCTCTTTCTTAACACTTTAAAAGGGCAATAAATGATTAATTATTGAATGTATCATAGGTCTATTTTCAGTACTAGGGAGAGGTGCTTCTGACTGTATACTCTTTTCCTTTAAGAAGGACGTGGATTCATTTAATTGCAATAGCTTTGCCCTAAAAAATAGGGGTGAACCAAAAGAGATTGCAGAATACCTATTATATACCAGACTATTATAATTCAGGTATTTAATTGCTTACCTGTGGAAATTTTGATCCCCATTGACATCATAACCCAAGGACAACCTGTAATGTTGTAATAAGGACAACCTTATTCCTCTTATAAGATTCATTTATTTATTCTTTGGATTATTGACTCACAGCACATTGTTCCATTAATCTTACTGTTGACTAGATTTCATTTTCTTATTTTTGGAGCTTTGCATTTTAAAGTTTACATTTTGACAGAACGCTATACTTTCACTAATAAAATTATTTCAATCATTGCATTTATACTACAGGATTTCTTATTCAGGCAGTAGTACACAATGTAAAAATTAGTTTACAGAATTTTGAAGTACTATCCTAATAGATGTTTCTCCCTTAAATAGAAATTGAGAGCATTAAGTTGGCAAAGCAACAGCACAAAGCAGCGGCAAAGCGGAAAGCGACTCCAGTTGTTGGAGATATGCATCCATTGATGGATGCTCTGCCTGAGCTTTCAGATCTTGTGACAGTAAGCAAGTTCTGCAAAAAGCATAATAAAATGTAAGTGCTTTGAATACTGTAATAGATGTTTCTGACTCCTCATTTAAGCAAACTGTGGCTGTATATAAGAAAGCTTCAAGGTCGTGGGTTTTGCTTAGGTTCTAGACACATAAAGTAAAAAAGCCCTCTCACTTTTTGCATAATCAAGATTATGAATACGCTTATTTGTTAGCTCCTACTAAAGATGTGCTTTCAAATTTTCTAATCCTGAAAGGCTGCAAAGGTACAAATACTTGCTTCAAAAGAGATGGGCAAACTCCTGAAGTATTAGTTAAAACATGAAGGCATGTTTTAACTAAAATCAGGACTATCCTGAATATTGAAAGTTAAAATAAATATTTGTAAATAATTGAAAATGTGAAGCTTTAATATTATTCCAGGAATGTATATCTACAGATCACTTTTCAATAAACTTGTTAATTTGTCTTAAAGTAAATTCTCAAACTTCATTTATATTTTTTTTTAAAAAATGTTTTGCTGTTGTGTAATTTAGCAACTACTCAGTTGATAAGTCAGTAGATGCTTAAACAATGAGAAAAATGAAGTTTCCGGGTTATTTTTAAAATTGGAAGTAACATGGTTCTTCCTGTCACAGAAATGCTATTTATTTGGAATTCAAAGTAGCACAAAATTGTTCAAAAGTGATGGACACTCTTAGAAAATAAAATTATGGGCAGAATGCATTAACCATTATTTCTGTTTTCTTTAGGCAAAAGAAGAAGAAAGTGTCGACAAATTTCAACCAGATGAAATCAGCCCAGAAACGCAAGGTCTTGTAAGTATTCATAGGAAAAGAAGTCTCTTGAGCAATGATACCAAAATCTGCTCTATCACAGTTGCAGAGCAATTCTGTAGTTCTGCTGTGGGAAAAGTAGCTGCACCCAGATATTGCTAGTGTGATGAAGTTGTGCAGATTCCATTCTTAACCAGTAGCAAGGCAATAGCAAAATAGCTGTAAAAACAAACAAATTCTATTAGTAATTGTACCATCTCACATTTTCTATCAATTTGTTGCTATCATTTCATTATGTAGCCACTGACAGTGTCCCTCATTGAGCAGTGCATTAAAGATGCTAATACATGTTGACCAGTGACATTCTTTTACTTGGCATTTAGTGTGCAGCATATACTATTGGTATTTGACCTATTTTGCTGTTCATAAATTAAACAGAAATAAACAAGGCAATCAAAATCCTGGTGACAAAGTGCCCATAATAATTTGAAAAGGTTGTACAGGTAGTCCTTGCTTAACAACTGGTCCATTAGCAACCAAAGTTACAACAGACCTCCTCAGAGATACTTATGACTTGTTCTGAACTCCTGATGGCTGCATGTACACACCTGCAAATGATTGCATTTGGGGCATTTGGCAACCCAATTACATTTACGGCCATTTATACAGTCCCACTGTCATGCGACCATGATTTTTGTGATTTTTGCCAGTTCCAGCCATTTACTTCTGGTTTCTAACAAAAAATGCCCTTGAAGGAAACAGGTTCATCTAGTGACTGCAGTGTTCACTTAACGACCACCACAAAAAAGGTTGTAAAACTGGACAGTCAGGTGTTGACCTATTTAATGACTGCCACAACATATGACTAATTCCAGGCTCAATTATGGTTGTAATTTGAGGACTATGTGTAGCCAAATTGGAAACAAATTGGGATATTCTAGGTCTGTGGTGGCACATGGAGCCAAATCTGTGGGCACACAAGAATTGCCCTAGCTCAGCTCCAGTGTGCATGCGCACGCCAGCTAGCTAATTTTTGGGCCTTCCAACCCACAGAAAGTTGGGAAACAGACTGTTTCCGGTCTCCAGAAGGCCTCCAGGGAGGATGGGGAAGGCGGTTTTCACCCTTCCCAGGCTCCTAGAAAACCATGTGCCATCACGTGCCAAAAGCGGGAGTCGTGCGCGCATGCACGGGGTGAATTGAATTATGGGTGTGGACACATACACCTGTGACACCTCTCCCGCACTCGCATGTTTTTGGCACGTGACAGCAAAAAGGTTAGTCATCACTGTTCTATGTGATGTTTTGCCCTTAGAATGGTCTTCCCCAATCTTGTACCCTCCAAATACTTTGGATTTTAACTCCCATAATCTCCAGCCAACATAGGGTTTGAACATATTCTGGTTGGGCTTTATTCAGTATATCTGGAAGGCAAAAGCTGCCATAGGAAAAAGTTGGTTCTACTCCTAAAAAGTCAGTAGCAATTAATGGAAGATACACTTCTGCCCTCTACATCGCATCCCATTTGTTTCAGAGGGCTTTATTACCCTCAAGAGCATCTGGGATGATATGGCTATGGAAGAGATTCACAAAATCAGGGTCTCTAATTTGGTAGAAACATTTTCCTGTAAAGAAGACACCAATAGGAACTATTTTGTATTTTGTAAGTACATTAATATAACATTTTTTACAGACAGTGGGACAGTGGGTGAGCTCAACTGTGCCTTGTTAGTGTGACTTTAATTTCTCTATATTATAAGAATATGTGCTGAGAGCATTGGAAATAGGATTTATTTAAAATGTAATGGTTAGAGCTCTCTTCTTATGAATTAGTTTTCAGTGTACATATGCTATCACTTTGGTTACGTTAAGTTAGTCATATCTGAATACATTAATACATTGTAGTGAAATATTTTGCTTTACTAAAATACTGTGCATCTTTTTGTTAGGAGATTTTTGCATCCTTCCTACTTTAGTCTTCTCCCCCCCCCCCCAAAAAAAAATGTAATGCCAGCAAATTAATTGATACATTTCTCCTTTTTCTTCCTTCTTTTTCCCCAGGGAAGAGGAAATGGCACAGTTTCACAAGACAATATCAAACCCTTTGTTCAAAGCCAACCCTTTGTCAATCATTAGTCAGCATCTTTCCAAAAGACTAAAACAGGAGAACGAGGAAGAATCATTTTAATACCATGCCTGAGGATGTATTGAAAACTCCAGCAATTGACTCCATCATGCCTTTATCTGTACAGTAGCTTAATGTAACCTTCAGAAACCAGACTCAGTAACTTTCTTTGCTGAGCACAGAAATAAGGTGATCAACATCAATTTGCGCACTATGAGCACTAGTTACAACTCTGGATTTTTTGTTGGAGACTTGTGGAACTCTGTAGATGTAAGACTGTTCTAATTTCCTAAATTTATCCTAATTATAGTTCTGTAATGTAATGTATAAATCACCAACTTTCTACCTCCGTGTAATGTAAACCTTTTTGTTTGTTTCTTTCTGTGAGCAGTTAAATGGCTGCCTTTAGATAATTGTTTTGGTAAATGCAACATTGTTGTAATTAATAAAATACCTAGTACTTTGCTCTTTGAAAATAGTCAAGATCACTTTTTAAAAATTTGAAATGTGATGACATACTTAAAGACCGTACATATTAGATGTGTACATTCAAGTTAGTTTGTGTGTGTGTGTGTGTGTGTGTGTGTGTGTGTGTAAGTATATTTGTACACAAACATCAGTTTTTATCTGTATAATACAGTGGTCCCCAATCTTTCCAGCGCCATGAACCAGTTGTAGCTGCTGGGGGGGGCGAAAGGATGGTTTCATGCACATGCCCGCTTGTGCAAATTGGTAGCTTTCGCAACCCAGTGGGCCATGGCCCAGTACTGGAGTACAGCCCAGGGGTTAGGGACCCTGGCATAACATACATGAAATTATCTACTCTAGCTGAAAATGGACATTACTTATAAACAGTTTATAAGATGTATAAAATTCAACAGCGGTCTCCAACCTTTTTGGCTCCAGGGACTGATTTCGTGGAAGACAGTTTTTCCACAAACCGGGATGGGTGTGGTAGGAGGAACGTGTAAGCTAGATCCCTTGCATATACAGTTTACAGTAGGGTTCACGCTCCTATGAGAATCTAAAGCCTGATTATCTGAGGTGGAGCTGAGGCAGTGATGCTCGTGCTAGGGAGCAGCTGCAAATATAAACTTTGCTCGCTTGCCAGCCTGCCACTCACCTCCAGCACTACAGCCCAGTTCCTAACAAGCCATAACCCCTGCTATAACGTATTACAGAAATGCTTAAATCTTATCTAAAATAATGTCTGATTAAATTAAGATAATAAATATACAATACTATGTAAAAAGCTATAAAACTATGACTTGAAGAAGCTATAAGCTAAATAATAAAAGACTTAAGATCTTTTCAGCTCTTAAACTTGTGTCAGGTATGCCTCCTTTCAGTACTCAAGAAAGAAAAACCCCGACTCCATTTTCATAGAGAAGGTACTTTTACTGAGTATGAACTGAATGCAATCAAAGTAAATCATGATCTGAGACATTAGGCACGAGATTCACATATAGGAAATATCCCCAGAGCCCTCCTCCCTTAGTTCCAGTCAGTATTGTCCAATCCATGTTTCTTTAGATGGACACGTGGTGTGCATCTTCAATTTGTTCCATCCTCTGGTATGCACGGACGGTTGGCTTTGACCATTATCAGCACGCCTCTCAACTGCCGAGACACGCAGAGGGAAACGTCTTCAAATCCTCTTCTCCACCAGCATGCTTCCTCCCCCCCACCAGCTACTCATAGCCAAGACAACTCCTCCCCCCCATTTCCATGACAGCCATAGCAAGCGGAGCACTAAATGCATAAATCAGTCGAGAATAAACAGAGTAATAAAGTAGTAGCAAGTGGAGGCTGATCCTGTTGCTTGGCATAAAATAGCTATTACGACATAGAAAAGTCATCCAACTGTAATAAGTGGGCATAAAATTTACCAATAGGATCTTGAGAGTAATGAGTGGATGGAAAACGTCCTGCAGTCACGTGATCTACATTTGGGTACTTTGTAAATGGTGCCCATCTATGTCTGACAAAGCATCCATAATTAATATCTGGGTATTGTACTTAGTGACTGGTGCGTACTTTCGCTTGTGATGCAACATCATGATTTTTTTAATTTGCTTTCCAAAACAATGAAGAGAAGGCTCTTGCTCTTGCCCTTAAGAGCATTCAGAAATCTCTCAAAGCATTGCCCATAGCAGAAGAGTTAGCTTGCCCTTAGAAGACTTAATAGAATAGAATTTATTGGCCAAGTGTGATTGGACACACAAGGAATTTGTCTTGGTGCATATGTTATACTGTGACCTATATGTTATACTGTGACCTAAGAAGTATGATCAAGTGTGACTTCTAAAAGAGCCCTCTTTCCATCAGCCTTATATAATTTTTTCAGGTAAACAGCTTGTTCTATTTTATTTATTTATTTTATTTATTTATTATTTAAATTTGTATACCGCCCTTCTCCCGAAGGACTCAGGGCGGTTCACAGCCAGGTAAAAATACAATACTATAAATACAAATTAAAATACAATTAAAAAACTTATTAAAATTGGCCAGAATTAAAATTTAAAACTAAAACCCATTAAAACCCATTAAAACACTAACCCAGTCCAGCGCAGATGAATAAGTAGGTTTTAAGCTCGCGGCGAAAGGTTCGGAGGTCCGGAAGTTGACGAAGTCCTGGGGGGAGTTCGTTCCAGAGGGCGGGAGCCCCCACAGAGAAGGCCCTTCCCCTGGGTGTCGCCAGACGACACTGTCGCGCCGATGGCACCCTGAGGAGCCCCTCTCTGTGAGAGCGCACGGGTCGGTGAGAGGTATTCGGTAGCAGCAGGCGGTCCCGTAAGTACCCCGGCCCTATGCCATGGAGCGCTTTAAAGACATTCACCAACACCTTGAAGCGCACCCGAAGGCCACAGGTAGCCAGTGCAGCCGGCGCAGGATAGGTGTCACCGGGAGCCACGAGGGCTCCTCTATCACCCGCAGCTGCATTCTGACTAACTGTAGCCTCCGGATGCCCCTCAAGGGAGCCCCATGTAGAGAGCATTGCAGTAGTCCAGACGAGACGTCACAAGGGCGTGAGTGACTGTGCACAAGGCATCCCGGTTCAGAAAGGCGCACTGGCGCACCAGGCGGACCTGGTGGAAAGCTCTCCTGGAGACGGCCGTCAAATGGTCTTCAAAAGACAGCCGCTCATCCAGGAGAACGCCCAAGTTGCGCACCTCTCCATCGGGCCAATGACTCGCTCCCGACAGTCAGCCGCGGACTCAGCTGACTGTACCGGGATGCCGGCATCCACAGCCACTCCGTCTTGGAGGGATTGAGCTTGAGCCTGTTCCTCCCCATCCAGACCCGACGGCTTCCAAACACCGGGACAGCACTGATGGCTTCATTGGGGTGGCCCGTGTGAAAAGTACAGCTGGGTGTCATCAGCGACAGCTGGTACCTCACACCGAAGCCACTGATGATCTCACCCAGCGGCTTCATATAGATGTTGAACAGAAGGCGAGAGAATCGACCCCGCGGCACCCCACAAGTGAGGCGCGGGTGACCTCTGCCCCTGTCAACACCGTCTGCGACCGGTCGGAGAGATAGGAGGAGAACCACCGATAAACGGTGCCTCCCACTCCCAATCCTCCCAACCGCGCAGCAGGATACCATGGTCGATGGTATCGAAAGCCGCTGAGAGGTCTAATAGGACCAGGGCAGAGGAATAACCCCTATCCCTGGCCCTCCAGAGATCATCCACCAACGCGACCAAAGCCGTCTCAGTGCTGTAACCGGCCGGAAGCCGGACTGGAACGGGTCCAGATAGACAGTTTCCTCCAGGTGCAGGGGAACTGATATGCCACCATACTCTCTACAACCTTCGCCGAGCGGGTTGGAGACTGGACGATAATTACCTAAAACAGCCGGGTCCAGGAAGGCTTCTTGAGGAGGGCCTCACCACCGCCTCTTTCAAGGCGGCCGGAAAGACTCCTCCAACAAGGAAGCACTCAGAATCCCCTGAGCCAGCCTCGTGTCACCTCCTGAGTGGCCAGCACCAGCCAGGAGGGGCACGGGTCCAGTAAACATGTGGTGGCATTCAATCTACCCAGCAACCTGTCCATGTCCTTTCAGTACTCAAGAAAGAAAAACCCCGACTCCATTTTCATAGAGAAGGTACTTTTACTGAGTATGAACTGAATGCAATCAAAGTAAATCATGATCTGAGACATTAGGCACGAGATTCACATATAGGAAATATCCCCAGAGCCCTCCTCCCTTAGTTCCAGTCAGTATTGTCCAATCCATGTTTCTTCAGATGGACACGTGGTGTGCATCTTCAATTTGTTCCATCCTCTGGTATGCACGGACGGTTGGCTTTGACCATTATCAGCACGCCTCTCAACTGCCGAGACACGCAGAAGGAAACGTCTTCAAATCCTCTTCTCCACCAGCATGCTTCCTCCCCCCCACCAGCTACTCATAGCCAAGACAACTCCTCCCCCCCATTTCCATGACAGCCATAGCAAGCGGAGCACTAAATGCATAAATCAGTCGAGAATAAACAGAGTAATAAAGTAGTAGCAAGTGGAGGCTGATCCTGTTGCTTGGCATAAAATAGCTATTATGACATAGAAAAGTCATCCAACTGTAATAAGTGGGCATAAAATTTACCAATAGGATCTTGAGAGTAATGAGTGGATGGAAAACGTCCTGCAGTCACGTGATCTACATTTGGGTACTTTGTAAATGGTGCCCATCTATGTCTGACAAAGCATCCATAATTAATATCTGGGTATTGTACTTAGTGACTGGTGCGTACTTTCGCTTGTGATGCAACATCATGATTTTTTTAATTTGCTTTCCAAAACAATGAAGAGAAGGCTCTTGCTCTTGCCCTTAAGAGCATTCAGAAATCTCTCAAAGCATTGCCCATAGCAGAAGAGTTAGCTTGCCCTTAGAAGACTTAATAGGATAGAATTTATTGGCCAAGTGTGATTGGACACACAAGGAATTTGTCTTGGTGCATATGTTATACTGTGACCTATATGTTATACTGTGACCTAAGAAGTATGATCAAGTGTGACTTCTAAAAGAGCCCTCTTTCCATCAGCCTTATATAATTTTTTCAGGTAAACAGCTTGTTCTATCACCTTTTTTAGACAGAAAATTTGGATACTGCTACCTCATCATCTGATAACTGTCTCCATGTAACTTTACATTATGCAAATGTTTTCAAACCAGCCTTTTTGCTGGCCATAAAAATGCTAGGTTCTCCATTTCTTATACTATAGTGACCACAAAATGTTCAAACATTTTTTAATTTATTCATAATTGTATAAACACCTGGCGGCCGTCGCCAGGAGGGCCTTTTACCAGGTTCGCCTGGTTCGCCAGTTGCGTCCCTTCCTTGATCGGGATGCCTTATGCACGGTCACTCACGCTCTGGTTACGTCTAGGCTGGATTATTGCAATGCTCTCTACATGGGGCTGCCCTTGAGGTGCACCCGGAGGCTGCAGTTAGTCCAGAATGCGGCTGCGCGAGTAGTAACGGGAGCCGCTCGTGGCTCCCACGTGACATCGCTGCTCCGTAGCTTGCACTGGCTTCCTGTGGTCTTTCGGGTGCGCTTCAAGATTTTGGTAACTATCTTTAAAGCGCTCCATGGCTTAGGACCCGGGTACTTACGAGACCGCCTGCTGTTACCTTTTGCCTCCCACCGACCCGTACGCTCGCACAGAGGGTCTCCTCAGGTGCCGTCCGCCAAACAGTGTCGGCTGGCGGCCCCAGGAGTAGGGCCTTCTCTGTGGGGGCAGTGGCTCTGGAATGAACTTCCCCGGTCTCGTCAAGTGCCCGATCTTCGGACCTTCCGTCGTGAGCTCAAAACATATTTATTCATTAAAGCGGGACTGGCATAATTAGTGATGTATTTTAATTGGGTTTTTAATATTTTTTAACTTTTTAATTTAAATTTTAATAATCGGCCTTTAAAATTTGCTCTTTTTAATTGTTGTTTTAAACTGTATATATCTTTGTTTTTACTTTGGCTGTACACCGCCCTGAGTCCTTCGGGAGAAGGGCGGTATAAAAATTTAATAAAATAAATAAATAAATAAATAAATAAATAAATACAATGGCATTTTCTTCTGGCTCTAATCTTCCATCTACAAGTTGAGGTCTCTATGTTTTGGCCACAGGAAACATTAAGTGCAATTACCATTCTATTTTTTATGTACAGGCAGTCCTTGATTTATGACCTCAGTTGGAATTGGAAATTCCATTGCTAAATGAGGTGATTGTTAAATGAGTCACACCCAATTGTACAGTCTTTTTTGCTATGATGGTTTAAGCAAATTGCCATACTCATTAAATACAGTCATGTGAAAAAGAAAATATACCCTCTTTGAATTCTATGGTTTTATGTATCAAGACAAATCATCAGGTCCTTAGCAGATCTTAAAAGTAGGTAAACACAACCTCAGAGGAACAACACATAACATGTCATCATTTCTTTTACAAAAAAAGGCAAAATGCTGAATCAACATGTAAAGAACTAAGTATACCTTATGATTCAATAGCTTGTAGAATCACTCGCTTAATGACCACAATACTTAGCCACTGAAATTCTGGTCTCATTTGTAGTCATAGTTTGAGTACTATCCTGTACAGTTAACTCAAATATATTGAAGGATTATGAAAACTGGGTGATTTATTGTCTGAGCAACCACTTGCCTTGACTGAAAGTGAAATAGAAGAGAGAATGGAAGGCTGTTGATCAGCAGACATGTTTATCTTATGAAGTGCCCTTGGGATGAAAACAGATCTGCCTGACCTTTGTGACTATTGGTGATCTTGGTGACTATTTTTCACAGCATTTTGCTGAAACTCCCCCACCCTCCACAAACACACAATTGCAAGAATCCTAGAATTAACTCTTGTGAGGGCATCCGCACTCCTTTTTATTTGTGAATTCTTATGAGAGGGTATTATCTAACATTTCTTCTGCCACCTCTGAGCTAGATCCTTGAACTGTGGTAAGAGTATTTGCATCTGGCTGTGGGATTAAGATTGACCAATTTCTTATTTTATGGTGATGCTAATGTGAATGTTTCATTGTTTAAGATGGGCAAGTTATTATTTAGAAATGTACTATATAGGACTTCCGGTTGACATTGCAGCGGAATGGACTGGAAAATAGTGGGCTCTTATGAGCTGGGTGAAATCCGTGCCAATAGACTCACCTCACACAAAGGAACACCTCCCCCATAACCTCCGAACCCATTTGATAATCGCCACGAGCATGCGCTGGAACTGGTTTCCTCCCGACGGGCTACCCCATCACCCGCCCTACCCTCCCACCCCTTAAAATGCCCTGTCTAAAAACCCCCAAAGGCTCTTTCTTCTCGCATGCCACCTCTGTGGGTCCCAAGACCCGTCATTGAGGCCGGCCCTTGGTAGCGATATGGGCCATTCCTGCGGGGCACCTGCAGGCGCAAGAGTTCACGTGCAGTGTAGCGATAGAAAGTGCGAATCGGCGAGGGATGCTAAGATGGTAAAATCCCAAAGTAATAGAAATGGTGAATCTTCCAGCGGGAGTCCAGTTGGTCAAAGGACAAATGGAGCAGGAACCGGATAGCGATGACAAAACAGGAACAGACAGGCCGACAGTCTCCATAGCGTGCCTATGGGGAGCAGTTCTACAATAGATCTTAATCAGGTAGACGTGGCTAGCGGTCTGCCCAAGTCCCTAGACCAGTCCAAGCTAGTCCAATCCAGTCCAATCCACTCCATCCCGCAGATGGACATGCATGACCGCCCAGTTTAGATGACCCATGGTCCGGGATAGGGGGGGGCGGAAATAAAATGGAGCAAGCCAGGCCATAAGGCCACAAAGGAAAATACGATGGAGCAAGCCAGGCCACCAGGGGCCATTCGATGACACGCGATGAAAAGATGCGACAAAACAGGCCAAAAGAGGGGACAAACCTCAGCCACGGTTCCGGCCTCCTCTCCCACCGAGGCCTTACCACACCCATCCTCGGTGGGGCTGCCAAATACAGGGCGCCGTTGGACAGGCGCCTCACAGTCCACACAGCCTCGCCGGGCGCAACCAGCGCCGATGGAACTGGCGCCGATGGAACTGGCGCCGAAGGAGCCGGCAGGCCCACCGACAGGCAAAAACGGGCCGGGATTCGCGCCAGCTGAAACCAGGCCGAATCCACACCCCGAAGCCGTCGGAGCCGTCGGAGCCAGGCCAAGATCACCGACGATCTCACGCCGCTGGAATTTGGCCAAGATCGCCGGGGTCGCCGCTGGGCAGGGCTCCGCTGGGCAGGGCTCGCCGCTGGGCCGCTGGGCAGGGCTCCGCTGAGCAGGGCTCCGCTCCGCCGGGCAGGGCTCCGCTGGACAAGGCAGGGCCGCTCCGCTCCGCTGGGCAGGGCTCCGTTCCGCTCCGCTCCGCTCCGCTGGGCAAGGCAGGGCCTGAGCCGAGGCCGAGGCCGAAGCCCGCAACGAACAGCAGGCCTCCCTCGCCTCCCTCGCCTCCATCGCGTCCTCGCTTCCTCCAAAATGGCCGCCCCCTTCCGGACCGCCACTCCGTCCCTCGGCCCGTTCTCGGCTGTCGCATGTCCGAGAGGCCACAAACCTCTCCAGCGGCAGCCAGACAGATCGAACCACACGCCGAGGGACCGGAGAAGCCTGGTGAGTCAGCCCGAAGTCTCCATTTCAGGGAAAGCCGCCACCGCCGATTCGGGCTCCTCTAAGCAGCTACCATTCTCGCGCATGCGCAGAGCCTTTTTTAGACAGAAAATTTGGATACTGCTACCTCATCATCTGATAACTGTCTCCATGTAACTTTACATTATGCAAATGTTTTCAAACCAGCCTTTTTGCTGGCCATAAAAATGCTAGGTTCCCCATTTCTTATACTATAGTGACCACAAAATGTTCAAACATTTTTTAATTTATTCATAATTGTATAAATACAATGGCATTTTCTTCTGGCTCTAATCTTCCATCTACAAGTTGAGGTCTCTATGTTTTGGCCACAGGAAACATTAAGTGCAGTTACCATTCTATTTTTTATGTACAGGCAGTCCTTGATTTATGACCTCAGTTGGAATTCGAAATTCCATTGCTAAATGAGGTGATTGTTAAATGAGTCACACCCAATTGTACAGTCTTTTTTGCTATGATGGTTTAAGCAAATTGCCATACTCATTAAATACAGTCATGTGAAAAAGAAAATATACCCTCTTTGAATTCTATGGTTTTATGTATCAAGACAAATCATCAGGTCCTTAGCAGATCTTAAAAGTAGGTAAACACAACCTCAGAGGAACAACACATAACATGTCATCATTTCTTTTACAAAAAAAGGCAAAATGCTGAATCAACATGTAAAGAACTAAGTATACCTTATGATTCAATAGCTTGTAGAACCACTCGCTTAATGACCACAATACTTAGCCACTGAAATTCTGGTCTCATTTGTAGTCATAGTTTGAGGACTATCCTGTACAGTTAACTCAAATATATTGAAGGATTATGAAAACCGGGTGATTTATTGTCTGAGCAACCACTTGCCTTGACTGAAAGTGAAATAGAAGAGAGAATGGAAGGCTGTTGATCAGCAGATATGTTTATCTTATGAAGTGCCCTTGGGATGAAAACAGATCTGCCTGACCTTTGTGACTATTGGTGATCTTGGTGACTATTTTTCACAGCATTTTGCTGAAACTCCCCCACCCCCCACAAACACACAATTGCAAGAATCCTAGAATTAACTCTTGTGAGGGCATCCGCACTCCTTTTTATTTGTGAATTCTTATGAGAGGGTATTATCTAACATTTCTTCTGCCACCTCTGAGCTAGATCCTTGAACTGTGGTAAGAGTATTTGCATCTGGCTGTGGGATTAAGATTGACCAATTTCTTATTTTATGGTGATGCTAATGTGAATGTTTCATTGTTTAAGATGGGCAAGTTATTATTTAGAAATGTACTATATAGGACTTCCGGTTGACATTGCAGCGGGAATGGACTGGAAAATAGTGGGCTCTTATGAGCTGGGTGAAATCTAATTGGATGAACCCCTGCCGGGAAGTTTCCAATCACAGCCATCTTGCAGGGATGGTGAAGGAAGGAGAGGTGTTTCGTGGACCATGAGGAATTGGCAATTTCCTCACTGGAACAGAAACAGCTCTCCCGAAGCGGCAGCAGGGGCTGAGGTCATCTTTTGGTGGCCACCTTGAAGCTGGGACAACCAAACCTAAGAATTAAGCTGGAGTGATGTTTGGACAGAGTGCTAGAACTGGATGAAATAATTGCCAATTTATATTAAGAAAAAGTTAAAATTGGAGTCTTAAAAGAAATTCCTGAGCTTGGACTAGTGGCTATCTGGCATTTGAGGAAAAAAAACAGATGTGGAAAAAAGAAAAAGCAGGGACTGTAATATAAAAAGCCTAAGAAGAAGTTCCGTATTTCAAAAGGGAAAAAAAGTGATTTTCAAAAGAAAACAACAAATTATATGAGGATTTTAAAAATTTCTGGATATTTTGATAATCGGATTTAACAGACTATTTTGTAATGGAATAGAAACAGAGAGTGCCATCTGCTGGAGGAACGAAAAAGTACTGTAATACTCTATTTAAATAGACAAAACAGAAAAAATAGCAGCTGGAAGCCTGACCTTGGTCGTAAAGAAGATAATTTGAACATTGTAAGAACAATTAAGGAGTGACTGTGTTTTACATCTGAGATTTTGTTTCATTTCCCTTCTCTCATGGAAGGTAGCTTTTAAATTGGATTTGACTGGTGCTGAATTTGGACAATTAATAATTGAGGAGATCTTTTTAAACTTGAAGAACCAAGGAATAATTGAAAAGAAAAGGAGATATAAGAATATTAAATAGACTTTAAATTTTGGCTAATTGCAAAGAGATACAATTGGGGAGGTTTTAATAATCTTTTAAATTGCTACAAAATGGAGTTGCAGATATATGAAGAGTTAATTTTGACGTTTAAAAGTATGTGTGAATCTTAGGCAAAAAAGAAATAGAAAATTCACTGAAAGATATAGAAAAAGAAAGTGAAGAGGAATTTGAAGAGAGAATTGTAAACGAGAAGCAAGACGTTAACAATGTTGAAAAGAAAATATTAAAAAATAAAAATCAGATAGATAATAGAAATTTTTGGGAATGCAAAAAGAGTAGAGAGGAAAGAGGGAAAATTCCCCTTTAAAAAGAAACAGTTAAAAGGGGGAAAAATCTGGGAGAGACAAGAGAAAGTCTTGGTGAGGGATACTCAAAAAGTACAACAAAAAAAGATAAAAAGAATCCAGAAGATGAAATGTAACATATATAAAAAGAAAAAAAAAGAGAATTGAGAAGTTAGAGCGAGATAAAGGGTCGAGCAGAAAACTATTAGGAAATGGAAAAAGATTAAGAGATGATGGTTAAAGATGAATGATGATGAGGTAAATATTAGTAAATATATATAATAAGGTAGATTAATGAATGGGAAAGTAGACAATATAACAATAATAGTGATTGTGATAGTCTTGAATTTAAATTATTGTGTGGTAAGAGAGAAGAATTATAGGTTCTACTGTGATGTTACGGTGAAAGCATTGAATTTGAAATGATAAATGTGAAAGTAAGTAATTTTATTTATTTAATTTTGATAACAATGTAAATTAAGATGAATATTTAAAATGTCAATTGTAAAGAGAATAACAATGTTGAAATCAGGTAAGCGATTATTACTGTAAAGAAGAATGAATAGAACTTGTTTGTGATAAACCTCAGCAGATGGAAATGTGAAAATTAGTACTTAAACAACAGTATTAATTTTGATAACAATGTAATTTAAGATGAATAATTCAAATGCTAATGATTGGGAAAAAGGAATTAGAGACATACTTCTGGAAATGAAGAAAGATGGTAAATTACTGGAATAATTGAAACTGAGGAGAAATATAAGGCGTAAAATGATTTTATTTGTAAGTAAAATTGAAAATGATAAAGGATTATGGAAAGAGAACAACATGGCAGAAGTTGAAATAATAAAGATGGTGAAAAATGACTAATTTGTGATAAAGGATTATTTAAAAGAAATGACTATTGAAAAAAATGGGAAGATTAAAATACATTATAACTATGATTATGTATAAAATGTATAAGATGTGACCCGGTCAACACTCTGTTCATAAAATATGTATGATGAAAGAAAAAATAGTAACAAAACTTGTATTAAAAAAAAAGAAATGTACTATATTGGTTTATTCCTTCATGTTGTTTACTCTGCATATTTTAGTTAGATGTTTACAGTGAATGTTTTGATTGTCGATCTTATTTAAACTGCTATGAGTATATGTGAATTCAGGGGCATATAGATTTTATAAATGAATCTGTACAATGGATAATCCATTGTCCACCTGAATCCTGAACTGACTTCTTTCAGTTAAACCATCTTCTCCATGTTTTTATTAAATGCCATGTTTTGATATTTAATGAAACCATTAAACCATGTTTTTATTAAATATTTTTATTAGTCAGTGACACACACAGGGACGGGTTCCAAATCCTGTCGCTATCGGCTCACTTGTGTGTTTGCGTGCGCTTGTGCGAGTGCGCAGCACTTCTGCGCATGTGCAGAACTTCTGCACATGCGCAGAAGTGTCTGGGCGGGTGGGTGGAGCCTCCCGCAGCTGCCACTACTGGTTCGACTGATCCAGTGCGAACTAGTAGCAACCCACCACTGGATGCACATGCTCACTCTTGAGTGAAGCACAACAAATCTGTGTTGTTTTCATTGCAACAGTATGGAAATGCTTCATCCCTGCTGCTTTCTATAAACTTCCCAGTCTAACCTGCAGCCCTGGGATTTCCTGTTAGTAAGTTTTGGGTCTTGATTTAAAAATATATCTATGGAGCTAAACAATCAAATGCTCACTTGTATTCAGCATTGTGTTGTTGAATGTTTTAGTTTGAACATTATAAGAATTTTTGCAGCAAGGATTTGATAATTTTTTCATTGGTTGCCGGTAAGCTTGAAGCTTCTGAACATTTCATCTCTTCCTATTAATTCTTAATGCAAACATTTAGATAACAGATAACAGATTAACAGAGTTGGAAGGGACCTTATAAGTCATCTAGTCCAAATCCCACCCCCACTCAAGCAGGAGACCCTAACACCATTTCTGACAAATGGCAGTCCAATCTTTTCTTGAAAGTCTCAAGTGATGAAGCTCCCACAACTTCCAAAGGCAAGCTGTTCCATTGGTTGATTGTTCTCACTGTCAGAAAGTTCCTCCTCATTTCTAAGTTGAATCTCTCTCTCCTTGGTCAGTTTCCATCCATTATTCCTTGTCTGGCCCTCAGGTGCTTTGGAAAACAGCTTGACACCCTCCTTTCTGTAGCAGTCACTCAAATATTGGAACACTGCTATCATGTCTCCCCTGGTCCTTCTCTTCTAGCCATGCCCAGTTCCTGTAACCGTTCTTCATATGTTTTAGTCTCCAGTCCCCCTGGTTGCTCTCCTCTGCACTTTTTCTACTCTCAACATCTTTTTTATAGTGTGGTGACCAAAACTGGATGCAGTACTCTAGGTGTGGTCTTACTAGGGCATTATAGAGTTAATTATTAATTAATTAATTAATAGTATTAGAGTACTGCTTCATCCAAGGATACATTTTTAAAAAGAAATAAATAATGTAGATGATAATTAGATTAAGGCTGCCTTAATGTAATACTATTTTTTTTTTTGCTGGGATCAATTTCAATACCGATAAATAAGGAAAAAAATATGGAAAAAATGATTTGCATAAATTTTATTTGCATAATTAACAAAAAACAATATTATTTTGATCATCTTCCTAAAACCTTTTGATTCTGCTATTTCCATAAATATAACATAGTGACATAAGGTTTCCACGTGCATTTATTTTTTCTAAGCAGTTTTTACTTGTTTTCCTGTATTTTTTAGCTAGCTTCTTTTATCTATTTAGTCTGTTCTAAAAATCTGTGGAAAAGCTTGTGAACACAGTCTGAGTCCTGGTTAGACAGATAAATATTTTGACATCACTTAAGGCATTTTTCTTTTTTCCTAATTTCTAAAGTCAAACATCAGATTTGTTTTACAATTATGTTTAAGCTACATTGTGTACTTAAAAAATACTTAAGTTTCTTCCTTATATTGGAAAAGTATTCAAATATAAAATGCATATACAGTAATGGAAAAAAATGTGTTTCAGGAGAAATTAGTACAAAATCTTCAATAGGCCACTTTATTTTAAAGTTAACCAAAATGTTATGAGTGAAAAATAAAATGTTTGGGGGAAAAAAGGTTTGGTTTCTTTAAACCTATGACTTCTTTTGTCTCACTAATTTTCTCCTTTACATGGCTGGGTCTCAGGATTTTCTGATTCCTCCTTTGTCCTCTTTGTTCATTCTGAGGCCAAGTCATGTCACATTTACTTTTAAAGACCATTACTTTCTTCTTTCTCAATAAAAAAATTGGCCCATCTCCTGCTCAACTTGTTTACCAAAATCTTTTGATTTCTATTTCATTAACTCACTATTGTCTGTTCATGTCCATTTATGATCCTGCACTTCACTGCCAAAAACATTTACCTGATATTTATTAATACCAAATTATTTATCTTACTAGTGTTTAGAAAATTTTAGCTGGAGTTTGGCAGCATATAATGATTCTCTTGAGACCCAGATGTTTTTGGAGCATAGACCATATTACTTGGCAAGCTTCCTTTCTCTCTCTCCCTCCCTCCCTCCCCCTCCCCCCTCTCATAAATTGGTTTTGTTTCCTATCTTGGCTTGGTGAAGGAAATGTCTGAACATTATTTTTCTTCTGAACAATATTCCAATCTATCTATTAATGATTTTTAATACATTAGAAATGTATTAGGGTAAAATACATTTTGAAGGGTAAAACCAAACTTCTCACGAGTTCGAGAAGTTTGATTGAACTTGCAAGATTTTTTTACCCTACAACGTATTTGCCTGCAGACAACAGCGAGACACGTGACAGAGGTGCAAGGCAGGTAAGACGTGCGTCTTGCGTCTCCCCGGCCCCACACCTCCCCACCTGCCACCCCCAAATTGCATCCAATTTGGGCAGGAAGCCCTGCCATGCCAGGCGAGAGGGGAAGAAGAGACAGCATGAGAAGCCCCGTCATGCTCCATGCCTCTTGCTTCTCCCCTGCCCTACCTGCCACCCCCCCTTGGCAAAGAGACAGGGGGGAAGGGCAGAAGCCAGGCTGCTGTTACGGTATCATTGGGGTGCGTGGGGTCATCTTACCTGCCTTGCAGCCCCGTCATGTGTCTCGCTGTTTTCTGCAGGCAAACATGTTGTAGGGGAAAAAAAACCTTGCGGACTAACCTCGGGAACACCGGCTTCCCTGGCTTAGCTCCAGGAGCCAGAGGCAGGCCAGGTGGAGGAGACTCTGACTCCGTCCCCTGACTCTTTCCCCCAGGCCACACCTCCAGACCCAGCTGATGGCAATCAGGCCTGGCTGGACCCTAGGTTTCATAGGCAGGAGAGGCAGGAACAACAGAAGCAGGGGTGGGGCAGGCCTAGGAAGTGCTGAGTCATGGAGCCACACCCCACAGGATATAAAAGCAGCAAGGGCTGCTATGCCTCTTTGTAGCAGGCAAATCAACTGCTTAACTAGAGCTGAAGTACTGTTTGTTGACTCATCGGCATCAAGGGAGATAACAGAGACACTTGGCAGACACTCGCTAGTTTGCTGCCAGAGCTGATAGTGCTGGCTAATTAAGTCATCGCTCGGACGGAGGCAAAGGGGACAGAACATCTGCCTTCTCTCCGAAAAGCGCTCCTTGGGTGCACTTTGTGACCCAGGCCCAAGTAGGTAGTAGGAAACTCAGTCTGTGAAAACAAACTTTATTTGAACAGTTGAGAATTACTTCATTCCCAGTGTAGTTCAATTCAAATTCAAGCAAATTCCTCCCAACACAAATTCCTCAGTCCTATCGCAAACCTTGGTCCAATTAGGCAAACTGCCTAAGGCCTTTCTTGGCAAATGTTCAGAAGTCACAAAAATAAATGCACGACATAGATGAAGAAGACAAAGCTACCAACATTGTTTTCCGGCAAAGCCCAAATGCTGTCGCTAGTCTGTTTTAAACCTTATGAGAGGAGCCAGTCATCTCTTGGCCCTACTCCCGAGTTGTCCTTTTTGCTTGAGCTGCTCTTGCCTTCTGGCAGCTCTTCTCATGTGTGCATTAGGAACAGGCTCCTCCTGTTCCTCTGCCTCACTACTATCAGTCTCTGGAGTCCGCACCTCACTTCCCGATGGCCCTGGCCTCACCTCAGCCTCATCGCTGTCCGACTCTGTTGCCAGCTCCACAGGCTGCTGGTGGACCACAACACACACACACACACTTCTGCAGCAGGAGACTTGCAGCTCGCGCCGGCCTTCCAAAGAGTAGCAGCAGCTATCCACAATTTTTTAACCCTTCTTTTGTCCCGACCCATGTGGCCCAGTATGGTCAGGATGAAATAAGAGTAAATAAATTGTGGCTAGATGCTGCTACAGTACTCTTTGGAAGGCTGGCGCTAGGCACATGGGGCGCATCACTTAGCCTCCTGTTGCAGAAGTGGCCGCAATTGATAGCAAAAGCGGCCACGCTTGCTGGAAGTGCCAGCCGGAGCGGCACCCACAAATCAGCTGTAATGGCGGCCTAAGCAGCTCAGCTGATCCAATTAAGGGAAGGGTTGCCTCCTGTGCTGGCCATGCCCACCCCATCACTAGGGCTTATTTTTGGGGGAGGGCGTATATTTACGTCCACCCCAAAAATCAGGCTTGTCCTTATTTTCGGGACATGTCCTATTTTCGGGGAAACACGGTATAAACCTATACAGGGTGGGAACTGATGCTTCTATCCATGTCAATAGAATAGACTTTGTTCCACAGTGAACCCAATGAAACAAGTATGTTAAATGTTTGATGTGTCTTTGCTGTTGAAAGTGAAGGAAATGAATTGAACTGAATGAACTGAAGTTTGCTTGTGAAGTGAGGCCAGAGAAAATACATCATTGAAAATATGTTAAATAGTTAGAAGTTTGGGGGGGAATCCTATTTTTTGTAAGAGTGATTATAAGTGTCCATTAAAACTAGATTTTCCTTAATCTAGCATGATTTCTTGGTGACTGCCTAGGCACATCTATATTGCTCTTCTGGCAACAACACAAGTGACTTTTTATTGCCTTTTTCTGGGATAGTTTTTCAATTCAACTTCCTAGATTTGCCTATTATCTTGGTTTCTGTGGAGGTCATCCAGATACTAACAAGTCCAACCCTGCTTAGCTTTTGAAGATCAGTCAAGATTGGTAATTTTGTATACATTTTTAATAAGATTTACACAATTAATTCTATCAATACTCTATACTTCTATCATTACTATCAATGTAATATTACACTAATCAAGAAATAATTTCTAATTGATTTTTACTGCTCAGAAAGATTTGCTTTGACTATGCAACAAGAAGCAATTTCATGGTAAATGTTCGTAGTTCTATCACTTCATCTCTGAACAAATATAAATTTGGGTTGTTCTTTCTGATCTTTGGCCACCAATATAGACTTCTGCTATTTTTTCTTGGATCTTCTACAATTTTGGATTTTTTAAAAGGAAGTTTTAGAACTGTGAGAATATAATTTTGCATAATGTACATAGTACATGCATGCATAGTCTTGCTCATTTTCCTTTCTGCACATAGGCTTTGTTGTGTAATATTCAGAATGCTCTACAGAGAGATGAAAAGCCTCAAAACTGAAGAAAACTAATATATACGCAGAATTGATAAAACTAATGGTTATTATTTTCAGGTTTCAGACAAAAAGCAATTCCCCGAAACATAATGTTGAACATAATTTTACATTTATGAGGAAAAGGTGAATTGCACGCAATTCAGCATGCTTGCAGATCCTAACTCACGTTCCTGATGTCTGAGGAGGGCATGGTGAACTGAATACAGATTTAAGACAGCAGAACCAATGAACTGATCAGTACACCAGTTCCTTGGAAACTCTCCAGATAAGGAAAAAATGGGAGATTGCTCAGATGTGCTGCAGATGACTGCTTCTCATGAGGAAACCACAGGACAGTAGTTTTCCACAAGTTTGAAGGCCAGGAGTTGATAGGATCAATCAACTTGCTTGGCACTGTTTAAAAGGACACTAAGATAATAATAATAATAATAATAATAATAATAATAATAATAATAATAATAATAATAATAATAATAATAATAATAATAATAATAATAATAATATTTTAATTTGTATACCGCCCTTCTCCCGAAGGACTCAGGGCGGTGCACAGCAGAATAAAATACAAAAATACAAAAAGTTAACAAAACTCACTTCCTAACCACTTTCAGAAATTGTTCATGAAGTACTATTAGAGATCCTCGAATTGACAATTCTAAAAATGCCAGGTGAGTCTGTCTTCAATCAAGATTGAATGAAGTTTTTAATCCCAAATTTAGGAATTTAAAGAATCTGAAATAACAGAAAAAAGTGAAATAAGATTTTGATCTTGGAAAATTATAAATTGAAAGTTATAAAAAGGTACCGATAAAATTGGTATACTGAAACTTAGATTCTGGAATTAATTATAATGAATGGTCTCATAGGAAATGTATTCCATTTTGGTTTTTGCAAGACAAAACAAAAATAAACAATTTCATGATTTCAAAAATTGGACATTATTGAATATAGTCTTTAGGTAAAGGAAAAATTCATAAACCTGCAAAAATGTTGCAAAAAGTTCTAATAATGAAATTACTACCAGAGATTTTTGAAGAATGGAATCAGGAATTAGTAACCACAATATCAATAATGTCAGTAATAAAGTCTGCTTTTATGGATAGACTATGATCAAAATATGTTATTTAAGAAATGACAGATGTAGAATAAATTTTACTGATATGATATAGTATCAACATTTGACAAACGAAGATAATAATTTAGAAAAGGATTTTTCTCTGGATCTATAGAAGAAATTGGTTGAGGCATTAAACTTTAAATTTTAAAAATTTAAAATTTAAATAAAAACCAAGACAGTAACCTGGATAGTTTTTTCCTACTGGATTTACAAAAGAGATTTGTTAAAATCTTGAAGAACTCTATATAACGGGACACAAAAGTAATGAAATTATCAAATCTTTTTTTTTTTTTTTTTTTACATTTATACCCCGCCCTTCTCCAAAGACTCAGGGCGGCTTACAGTGTATAAGGCAATAGTCTCATTCTATTTGTATATTTTTACAAAGTCAACTTATTGCCCCCCCAACAATCTGGGTCCTCATTTTACCTACCTTATAAAGGATGGAAGGCTGAGTCAACCTTATGACATTTGAATGAACAAAAGATTAAAATTATTAGACGGAAGGAATTCAAAATTGGTTTATTTGATCAAGGTTAAAACAAAATACGTTATTACTTCTGGGAACCTTTACAGACTTTCTACTGATACCAGGACTGAAAAAATGATGTCTTGTGTATTTTTTTACAGATAAAGTTGGGGTATGGCATGAAGAGATAAATGCTTGTAACCTTAGAGAGGATAACTGGTTAATAAATTTGTTTATATTTGTAACGAAAGTTGGAATTACTTTGTCATATTTTTTTTGCGCTTTCCTTTCTAAATTCCTACTTTTCTCTTTCTTCATCTTTTTTTCTTTTTTCTTAAACCTTTTACTCCTTTTTTTTAAAGGTTAAATGCAATAAATTTTATTGCTATAAGCAAAATTCTTAATAAAAATTGTACACAGGCACACAAGTAGGTGGAGAGTTTGTTTACTTCTGTTTCAATCTGTCCTTTCCTGTTTCTCATCAACCAAATGCAATTGTTTATAAATGTATATGGTAAAGTCAAACAAATCCTTATCATGACCATAAGGCCAGTAAAAAGTAAAAGGGATACAAAAGTAAAAGGAAAGAAAAGTAGTGCAATTTTTTAGGTAAGCAGAGGCAGCTAGTCAACAGAGCTGCAGAATTGGACAACTCAGAAAGATATATCTGGTATGTATATGGTCTTCACATAACTTCACAAACCCTTCACATATCATAGGGTCAATAAGATCCCTATTATGAAAATCATGTTGGCAGTTCTGGTATCATCCCACTCATAGCTAAAAAATGGCAAATATGATTTCAGACTTCATCAATTGAAATATAGTTTCCAAATTATGGGAACTAATAATTCTATCACTCTTGCATTTACTGAGAAATAACAAAAGCTAAACACTTCCTCTATTAGGAATTACGTTGACATGATACATACATAGTTCTTGTTACCCAAATAGAAAGTATAAAAAAAGTAAACATGATTCAAATAGTTTATATTTCTCAGAGAGAGTACATCCTTGAGCACCCTTGGAACGAAAGGAATTAAAGCTATTTGTTGGTCATAAATACAAAATTAACTTTCAAGTATAATTGGTTCTTGTCTTGATGGTAACCAGAGCTCTATATCTTACTTGGTTGACTTCGTTGAAAAGATATAAATGCATTACTATTCTGAAATAAGGCAACTCAGTCTCAGACAAGGATGTTCAATGACCCAGAATTCTCTGATAGGAAACCTCCTGCTTTGCTAGTAATTAGATCAGGAGGGTTAGAGTCACCTGACTTCTTCAATTCTGCAGTGCAGTCTCTAGTTCTGCAATTATGTCTGCGTGTGCTATTTGAGGCTTGAATGCCTTAATGGTAAAAGTCCAGCTGGTCATTTTCTGAAATCACAGCCCACTGTTGGAAAACCAAAATACTCCATGAAGCATCAGACCACTCTTTTGCAATCATTTTATAATTCAACAGATTGGTCCCTCTGAGTGAACAAAGAAGGACTTTTTTAGCCTAAGATCTTAGCCTAGTATCTTCTCTGTGATGTTCGCGTTAACTTGCATTTAGTATGTAGAGCGACCATTTTGTAAGAAAATAATATATTGACATGTTAAGATAGTATGTGAATAGATGCAATATTTGTCAGTTCTAGCAAGCATGTTAGGTCACTGGCCTGGATCAGTGGTGGTATTCAAATTTTTTTACTACCAGTTCTGTGGGCGTGGCTTGGTGGTCATGTGATGGTCGTCATGGCTTGGTCATGTGACTGTATGTGTGTGGTTTGGTGGTCATGTGACTGGGTGGTGTGGCTAGGTGGTCATGATCCTAGTTCCGCCTACAAGGATTCCCCCATCAGGACCTTTTGCAATCCCCCAAAGGGTAAAAGGAAACCAGATTCCATACAGCTCTGAACCCTTAAGGCAAACCAAATACAAGTGGTCCTCACTTAATGACCAGTTGCTTAGCAAGTATTCAAATTTACAACTAACCTCCCCAGAGCTACTTGACTTGCTTTTGGAGTTTTGACAGTCATGAACACACACATACACACACACATATTTATGACCAGCTACAACATCCCACAGTCATGTGACTGAGGTTTTCTATGTTTCTTGCCAGTTTCCAACAATTCCTTCTGGTTTCCATTTAAAAATGCCCATTGGGGAAAATTGATTTGTTTAACAACCACAGTGTTCACTTAATGATGACTTACGGTTCACTTAACGACCATGGTGTTTGCCTAATTCAGGGGTTTGCAACCTTAAACATTCAAAGAGCCATTTTTCTATTTTCTGTTAAACAGGTATCTCTCTGTCTCCTTTTTCTCCCTTTCTCTATCTTTCTCCCTCTCTGTCATCTCTCTTTTTCTCTCATTTCTCTCTCATCTTTCTTTCTCCCTATCTCTCTCTCATCTTTCTCTTTCTTTCTCCCTCTGTTTATCATCTCTCCCTCTCATCTCCTCACTCATCCCTTTCATCTCTGTGTGTCTTGTCTCTTTTCCCCGTCTCGTCTCTCTTTTCTTCCCTCTTTTCTTTCTTTCCCTCCCCCCCTCTGTGTATCTTGTCTCTTTCCCTTCCTCCCTCTGTCTCTTTCCCTTCACCACTCTTTTCTCCCTCTTTCCCTCTGTCCTCTCTGTGTGTGTCTTTCTCTTTCCCTTCCCCCCTTTTCGCTCTCTATTTCCCTCTCTGTTCTGTTTCCCTTCCCCCAATACTCCCAGCAAAGAGTCAGTCAGAGGCCTCCTTTTCTGATTTATTTACATATATATAAATGTCCTGGCCACGTCTACCCACGGGCCTGCCAAGTTTCTGGAGATAACAAGGAAATTACAGATAAGGCCAGAATTACTCACGAATATATTCTTCCCTCCATTGATACAGTTTGCCCGCGCAAATTCATTGCTTTGTCCAAGACAAAAAACCAGGAAGTCCCGCCTCCTATTTATAGTCTCTGCAGATGTCACTGCATGACAATTATGATTTGGCTTTATCCCAACGCTGCTTCTGCTGCTGCGCGCGATCACGCCTCGCAGTCTTGCATCACTCAAAACTGTTCTTGGGGCATTGCCAAATCAGAAGAAGGCTCCAGGAATCAGGCCTTGCCGGCCCCTCCTCCTCCCTTTGAGTGGGTGCCAGGGAGGAAAGGGCTCAAGAGAAGCAGGGCTTGCCAGGTCTTCTCCTCACTTTCTGAATCATCCGAGTCCAGGAGTCCGGGTCCAGGAACCTGGGTCACAACACTATCCTCACCGCAGGGCCCTTCCCCGGGCTGACGATCGGGATGCGGTCGGGCTGGGTTCTGCTCATGGAAGGCCTGCACCAGGTCAGGGGCATGAGCGTCGGAGGCATCTACCCAGGAGAAATCAGTCCCGTATCCCTTCCACGCGATCAAATATTGGAAACGACCTTCAGCCAGCGGGAGTCTCAGACGCTGTGGACTTCAGATTCCTCCGACCCGCCCTCGGCGACAGTGAAGGGTGCTGTTGGGCACCGAAGGGGACTCGGTGTGGCCTCAGGAACCAGAAGGGACCGTGAAAACGGGTGGATCCGCATGGATCGTGGCAGGGTCAGTCGGTAGGCTACCGGGTTGATGACTGCCTCGACAGGGAACGGGCCGATGAATCGGTGGTCCAACTTCTTTACCGGGCGGTCGGACGGGAGGTGTTTGGTGGAGAGCCACACCCGTCTCCAACTGCCAGCGGGGCGTTGCCCGTTGGGAGCGGTCGGCGGACCCTTTGTAGTCCTCCTTTGCCCGATTCAGCTGCTGACGTACCAACTGTTGGACCGCATGCAATTCCGTCAGGAAGGTCTGCGTTTTGGGAACAGGAGAGTCCGGTGGTGCCAGAGGGAAGAGCCGCGGATGGTACCCCACATTGGCAAAGAACGGGGTCATCTGAGTAGAGGTGTGCTGAGAGTTGTTAAAGGCAAACTCCGCCAGGGACAGGTAATCGGCCCAGTTGTCCTGTTGCTGGTTGATGAAGCAACGGAGATACTGTTCCAGTATACCGATGACCTTCTCTGTACCCCCGTCGGTCTCCGGATGGTGCGATGACGACAGACACACCTGCACCTCCAACGCAGCCTGGGTCACAACACTCCCTCCCTCCCTCTCTCTCTCTGTTCAGGGAGAGGAAGGAACCTCTGAACTGGTGCTGGGTGGTGGAAATCTGACGTCTGGAGGCCGAGGAGCCAGGTACTGAAGACCAGATGGGGGCAATAGTATAGCCTTTATTGTCATTGTACATCATGTATACAACGAAATTGGTTTTAGCCTCACTGGAGCAATCCATGACAAAAAATACAAACAACATAAATAGTATAAAGAATAATCCCTATGCAAGTAATTAGGGGGGGGGGGAAGAAAAACTTGTCATACGTTTTCACGTGTGCATGGAGTGATTGTGGTTGTGTTTCACAGTCTGACAGCCCAAGGATAGAAACTATTTTTAAACCTATTTGTTCGGCTGGCTATGTTTCGATGTCTTCTGCCCGATGGTAGAAGTGCAAAGAGACACTGACCAGGGTGTGAATCATCCCCGAGTATCTTTCTTAGTCTGCTAAAGCAGTGAGACCTAGCGAGGTCATCCAGTGGTGTTAGAGGGCAAACTATGGTTTCCTGTGCTGAACTGATCACTCTCTGTAGTGCCCTCCTGTCCACAGCAATTAAACCAGCGTACCATATTGTAATGTAGTATGTGAGGACACTTTCTATTGTGGACTGATAGAAAGAGGTCATCAGCCGTTGTTCCACCTGATTTTTTCACAGGACTTTAAGGAAATGAAATCTCTGTTGGGCCTTGCCAATCACCAGGGAGGTGTTGTTTTTCCAGGTGAGCTCTTGACTAATAAGCACTCCTGCAGTCTCCCCAAAAATAACAGATGTCTTGTCACTTGCGAGCGCTTCTGGTGAGGAGGAAGAGAAGCGCAGTGGGAGGAGGGTTGGTGGGTGTCAGCGGGGTAGCGAGCGCTTCGCGGATCCTAAGGGGGGGGTTGAGCCTCCGTGCTCACATCTTCACCTGAGGGTATCGCTGGCAGCCGCTTCCTGCGTCAGGAGATCCGTGCTCTTCTTGTTGATGCTTGGCCTCCTCGATGCGCAGAAGCAGGAGGCGGTGGATTTTTTTGCTGCCTGCGAGCTGTGGGTAGCGAGCAGCAGAGCAAGTAAGCCAGCAATCTGCTGACTGCCTCTAATCTGCAGTTTACTCATGAGCATGGTGCTCACGAGTAAACTGCAGATTAGAGGCAGCTGGCAGATCACTGGCTTACTCGCTCGGCTGCTCGCCGCCCGCAGCTCAATCGCCCTTAGGAGCCTAAGTTTACTCGTGAGCACCATTGGCCTTTCTCCCTGCCTCTCCTGGCCAATGTTGCTCATGAGTAAACTGCAGCTAAGATCTCCCTCGTGCTTCCCCCACAGGCCAAGCCGGCTGGGGGAAACACATGGGAAGGGCTCCGGTGCCACAATCTCCTGTGTGTTTCCCTCGCAGGCCAGGGCGGCTGGGGGAAACACATGGGAAGGGGTCTGGTGCCACGATCTGGCTTGTGCTTCCCTCACAGGCCAGGCTGGCTTGGGGAAACACGGGAAGAGCTCTGGTGCCACGATCTCCCATGTGCTCCCCTCCCTCCATGCATGCATCGGTCCACCCGCCACTGGTATCACCCTTTAGCCAGCTCTCCCTCCCCCGCCCACCCGCGCCCTTTGGCTTTACCTTTGCCAGCAGCAGTGAGCAGAAGTACGCAACTAGATTCTGCAAGTACTGGCTGGGCGGGACTGGGAGGCGGGTCAAGCAAGCATTGGGCAGGTGGGATGAGCAAGCGGGGAGTGGGAGACTGGTTTGGGAGTGTGGCCAGCCAGAGGTCACTACCGGTTCGACAAACCACACCAAATTTCCGCTAACGGTTCACCCGAAATGGTGCGAACCGGCTGAATACCACCTCTGGCTTGGATGTTGGCAAATCAGAAAGACCGAATTGGTGACAACTATGGAGAGTTGCTGTGGTTCTTATGGTATGATAGTGACAGGGCCGTAAAAGCTCAGGCTGTAAGGAACCTGTTATTAGAACACAGTAGCCTGCAATTACTGCAGGTTCAAGCCCGGCCCAAGGTTGACTCAGCCTTCCATCCTTTATAAGGTAGGTAAAATGAGGACCCAGATTGTTGGGGGGGCAATAAGTTGACTTTGTAAATATACAAATAGAATGAGACTATTGCCTTATACACTGTAAGCCGCCCTGAGTCTTCGGAAAAGGGCGGGATATAAATGTAAATAAATTAAAAAAAAAAAACTTTGGTCAACTATGCTCAAGGTTACCTTTTCTAACTTTTTCTGAGAGCAGACAAAGGTATTTTTATGAGTTCCTAAGCTGATTTTCACATCTGCTGTAATTAGTTTTAGCTGAATTTTTATGATAAAGATATGATAAGATGGTATGATATGCTGAATATTTCATTAAGGTTGTATTGGTATCATTGTTTTTAGCCTCCTTGAATACCACTTGGTTGAAAGGCAGATATAAATCTTATAAAGAAACAACATTAGTGCATAGCAATTAGTCTCATAACATTTATTTTTTGTTGGAATGTGAATCCTGTTGATTTTTTTTTCCAGTAATCAAAAATAACTAATATAATGGTGGGCAGATTTTTCAGCAACATTGATTCATTTTTTACTTGCTGACATGTTTTTTTTTTTTATAAATTTATAACTTTTTCTATACAAAAAGTTTTTAACATGTTTAACAAATTCTGTTACTTGAACAGGTAGGAGCAGATGTAGAGAGAAGTGAGCCTTTGACTATGGCAGGATATAGCCTGTTTTCAATTTGAAGTTGCACCATATTTGACTGATCACGTGCTGATCACCAATTGTCTTTAAATAAACTTTGGAAATTTTGGTTAAGATATGATATTGTGAAACACTGGACAACACCTAGCAGCTTCATGTCCTGAGCTTTCAGTTTCTCTGCTAACCTAAAGTGCTGGTGATAGATACTGAACATCCATATACATTGCTTTATACACTGTAAGCCGCCCTGAGTCTTCGGAGAAGGGCGAGATATAAATGTAAATAAAAAAAAATAAAAAAATCCTCAGCTCATTTCAATTTATTTGGTGTTTTCATTGTAGTAGCAATGAAAATGAATTGATAAAAAACTGAGTATGACCTCTTTGGACCCTGTCTTTATATGTTGCTTTTAAAATCTTTTATTGCATATTAATTTATGTTCATTATATTTATTTAATAAATATGCCAGCCAGCTACTTCAAAAAGTTCTTAGTTCTCTACATGGTAGAATTAAGATTTATGACTGATTTCTAAAAATGTATAAACAGATCTGAGGTTCTTGCATGTGTACCGCAAGTAAAGTAAAGATGAATAAGAAAAAAATGTGAGGCAACAATCCAAAGGTCTGCTTTCTTTCAGAAAGTGAAGTAGGTTGTTAGCAGAATTGACTATCAGGAATGCTGACTTATGCCCAGATTTCCACACAGGTAGGTGTTCCAACCTGTAGCTTAAAACTAAGAGCTTGTGGGGCCAATATTTCAACTGATGTCTATGTAGTCATTTCCAAGAAAACTGCATGAGAATTCTTTTCACTGAGAAAATTAATCCTCCCCCCAATTCATTATATAGGGACAATAAGAGGGTGTATCAGCAGACCTTGGTCTACTCTAGCTAAGGAAGTATCCCAGGAGAAAGTTGATGTGGATGCACCCGCTTATAATATGTATTGTCTATTGTCTAGATTTTCATCAAATTAAATTATTTTAATTACTGTTGCTTCCAAACCAACTCTGGTCTATACTTGGGAGAAAATGCAAAATTACTCAGGGTGTGACTTTTTATTGCCTAAAATATTGCCATGACTGATCATCCAGAAACTGCTGTCTGGCAAGCAAGGATATGCACAATCATGCTTGTCAATTCTCCAAAGGACAATGGCAAAGAGGACAGACAGAGGCACTTAGAAGGAAATAGCTTTACACAGAAAATAAGGAACAATTTCACATGCCATTCTAGAGAACCCTTGCTACATTTGAAAAGAACATATTATATAATATAGACTAAGGAAATATAATCTACATGTTTATATGATGAACATTTAATATTCAATTTACTGTAAGACATAATTCACCCTGACTTCATAGAACTATTTAGAAACCTAAGCTGATAGTGTCATTTGAATTCTTTTAAAAAATAGAGGGGAAAACACTGGGTTGAAAAATGAGATCATTGAAGAGATATGGTGCTCTACTGAATAAAGCATGATGTGGTAGAATGAGTGAGCAAAGATGTGATGTGATGGACTACAGTGAAGTGGCAGTTTCCCAGGAAGAAGAGACCTCATTCCAAGGAATGGGGCAAGACAAGACATAACATAGCCCGAAGCTGAATCAGAAACAGGATGAAGGTTATGATAGCTACTCCCTACAACCTCCCAGGACAAAACAAAGAAAGTCCAGTTGCCTTCTGAAAAAGCACCTTTGGGCAACCATGACCTGGATGGCTGAAAATCTCCATAGACATTTAACTAGTAGGATATCATTAGTTTATCAGTCTCTTGAGAAGATAGGAAGAGGAGAGTAATCGTTTTTGCTCAGTAATTAATTGGCTTCCTAAGACTTTGTGAAGAAAAGAACCTAAGTGAAATATGAAAATATGAAGGAGGCTTAAGCCAAATTTAAATAGTTTAGGGATTACTGGTCTGTTAGCTCATCATTCTACACCAATTAGAGCAGTTAAAAAAATTAGTATTCCAAATCATAGATGTAACTTTACATGGTGCCAGAGCTTTTCTCAGCACAGTGTTATAAACAGTTAATAATTATATGAAAAAAATGCTTCTAGTATTCCATATATCCTGTTTCCCCCCCAAATAAGACATCCCCTAATAATAAACCCTATCATTTATTTGAATGCATGCCAATAAGGCCAAGCGCTTATTTCAGGGTTCAAAAAAAATATATAAGACAGGGTCTTATTTTTGAGGAAACACGGTAGTACAAAGTGGGTGACTCATACTAATCTACAGGGCATTGAAATGAAGCAATTTCTACAAACAGTGGAGGCTTCTCCATCTCTAATGATATTTCAAAAACATGGGCATAAATTGGTCTTTTTTTAAACTGAAATCCAAGAAATCCAAAAATGGGAAGACTGCAAGCTCGGTGAGAACAGAGTGCAGAGATTGTATTTGAACAAATTGGTTATTTTATGATTATAATTATTTATTTATTCATTCATTAAATTTCTATGGCACCCATTTCACTACTGATCCAATTCTGGGTGGTATATAACTGTCCTCTGATACCTTTAATAAGTAAAACATCTAATAAACTTTCACAGATAAAAGAAAGCCATTTCTTGTAAACTATACATTAGAATTAGCTCAGGTTACATTTCCCTGAAAATGACATTGCAAGACAGTCCAATTCTGCTCAAAATGGAGAAAAAGCTTAATCAAGTTGGAGGAATAGGAGGAGAAGAAGAAGGAAAAGGAGAAGAAGAAACAACAACTGTATCTGGATTCCCTTTTTGTTCTCTGAGGAACACTTCTTCCTCCATGCAGACTAAGGTAGATTAGAACAGAACAGAAATTCAGTATTCTGATATTTATACATTCCCAACGCCTTTGAGAAGAAGTAATCTCTAGTTTTAAGAATTCATTTCAATTTGTTTTCCTCAAGCTCAGTCTTTGTTCTCAGGTTCAGTTTTAATAAAGTCATTCCCCAAGATGATTTAACTTGCAAGAATGAAGGTTCTTCTTTTGCCCAACAATTTAAACTGTTTGTGATTATGTTAGAGATTCTGATAGTGACAAATCATATGCCACAGAGAGGTACTTCATGTGTTTCATTCATATCTTGTATTTCAGAATTGAGATGAGAAACACAAGAAATGTCAGGCTTACTGAGATTGCATTTCATCTGTTCTAGATCTAATTGCCAATTGTCTAAGAATCTGTACTTTGGGTTATTATGGATGTCTCCAGCAGGCAGTATTAGTGCAACACATATCTTGAAGCGCAATCATACAACAACGCACTGTAAATTTTAATGTGATATGCTTCAAATTAATAGAGCACAAAGAGTGTTAAAAATATTTTATATCCTAAAAACTAGCAAATAAAACTGTTAGTATTTTCTTCTTCTAAGAAACCCTAACAGCTAGCCCCTTGCAAAGAACAAGATCTGGAACTAAGTTGCTCTTGCTTGCATGAAAATGTACAAAATCTGTACAAAATTTGATGGTTGCTTAGTTATTAGATTTTTAAAATTACTATTTACCAAAGCCCCTGCATAATTTACAAGATGCCAAAAATCTAGTAACATTTTTTAAAATATAAAGTATATAATTATTGAGAAGAAATCTAATAAAAAGTTAATTATAATTTTGACAAGACGGTTAAACATGCTAAAACAAATTATAAAGATAGGCCAATTGAGAGATCTGTCTTTTTAAAAATCAAATATATGCCAGTTGGATTTTTACTGGAAGCGAGTTCTACAGGGCAAGCAAGGGAGAAAGCTTGACCACAAATGACTGCCAGATTCTCCAGATAAGTTATAAGACTCCCACTCTCAGACTGTTCAAAAACTCACTGAACTTCTATCAGACCAGGGGTGAAATGCTCCCAGTTCAGACTGGATTGCCCAATCCAGTAGCGATGGTGGTGGGTGGTTCAGAGAACTGGTAGCAAAAATCCCCCCCCCGCCCAGCTGATCCATGCAATCATCAGAGGTTTTTTTTTTTTTTACTTTTAAAAGCATTTTTTCTTTGGGCAAAAAAATGCTTCTAAAAGTAAAAAAAAAAAAGCCTTAGATGATTGGGCGGCTCAGCTGGGATCATCAGAACCCTTTAAAGGCATGTTTTCTACAAGCCCTTCGGCCGAAGAGGTTGTAAAGAAAAAGCTTTTAAAAGGCTCCTCTGGCGATCCCAGCTGAGTTGCCTGATCTCCAGAACCTTTTAAAAGCATTTTTACAACCTCTTCGACTGAAGAGGTTGTAAAAAAATGCTTTTAAAAGTAAAAAAAAAAGTTGGCCATGCCCACCCAGTCACTTTACCCCTCCACCAAGCCATGCCCACAGAACCAGTAGCAACAAATTTTACATTTAACCCCTGCATCAGACCCTCCAGGCATTGGATGCTGAACCTCTGCAGTTCTGGTATTTAAATGTGTCTTTGCTTCCAAACAATTTTTTAATACTACTTTTCTGCTTTTAACATTATAAGCGGCTTCCACTTAGAAAGCTGGGTGGCCTCTAATTTATATCTGTCTGTTTCCATCTGAGTGGTGGAAGTCTTGCAGAAGTAGCTCTTTATCAGGGGACATGAGCTCAGTCTGTTCAGGGTCTTAAACTAGTAAGACCTTATACTGTACCTTGAAACAAATTGACAGCCAGTGCAAAAATTTCAGAAGTTGTGTAATATGGTCACTGTGGGATATTCCAAAGATTAGGAAAGATCACTGCTGGTATTTAGCTAAAGGTGGAATACTATCAATTGGAGTATTTTTGTTAATAGAGATTATTTGAAATTGTCCTATACATATTTAATCTGCATGTCTTATTCTATTCACAGGTTTGTTTTTATTTATTCAGAGCTTTAACAAGTAACTCTTCCTTCAAGTCAAGTTTGACTCCTGATTACTTTATGGACACATGTACACAATTCTCATGGTAACAGGATAGAACTAATTTGCCACTGCATTTCCTGAGGTTATTTTAACTTCCCATTCTAGCCTACAACCCTAATATTTTTTGCTAACTCCCAATCAAGTATTAACCAAGTTTTACCCTTATCTTAGGAGTGCAAATTAAGGTTTGCAGAAATACCTTGTGTCTGGCAAAAAATGAGAAATAGGCAATAGATACTGTATAAAAGCAAAAGAACTAGTTACAGTATATGGAAAGAAAAAGGGAGCTGCACCAATTATGAAACTTCTATCTCTGATCACTGAAAGGCTAGATTTCTTGATTTTTTCAGAAACATGATCATTAGTACATAAAAACTTAAAAGTAATTTAGTTTTTAAAAGATTTTTTTTCTTTAATCAAAGTTACATGTCTATCTATGCTCATGCTCATCTATATTATCTGACAATTTGTTGGGTACTGGAATTCTTTTTTTCTTAATAGCTTAAAGACAGATGCATTCAGCTGCAGCATTTCATTTCAAATTAGACAGCATGATATTCATATACGAAACACAATTATGGTAACAGGGCAGACAGCAGACTACTGTATGGTAATATCATGTAGGCTTTTCTGGTTAGTTTCTACTTTTTAAAATAATTGACATTTTTCACATATTGTTTTCCTATCACTGTATTACTGCCAAACATTATGGGAAGTAATGTTGCAGGATCCAATCTGGGTCAGACTCGTGCTGGAGCCTATCTTTCAGGAACTTCTCTCCACAAATTCCAATAGAAAAAAGTTCCCTGAGGCTGGGCTCCAGCACGAGTCTGAAAGATCGGAAGACTAAACCTCTAGTCGCGGTGACCAACCCAGATTGGATCCTGCAACATTATTCTGGGACACATATGTTTGTTTTCATTTAGGAAAGTAATGAGCTTAAGAAACCACATTATTTGTGCGTATAAGATTTTACATAATAAAAGAAATTAGAATGGTAGCATCATACATATAATAACCTTCCTTTCTCAGGTCCGATGTCAGCATTAATATGTAAATAGATAACAATTTTAAAAAGTTTATTTATATAGTAAATCTGGCAAGTGAATATGCAAGAATGAAGGCAAGTATACTTAGGAGCCAAGGGCTTGGCAGTACAAGGAAACAACAGCCAATTGCCAGACATCAACATACCAATCAGCCAATAGGAAGGAACCACATAAACGCGACTCACAAAACAGCCCAACGCACATATTCCAGTAGAGAGAAATTCCCAGAAAATATGATCCAAAATGAGTCTGAAAACTCGGCTCCTGGTGACCAACCCAGATTTGATCTCATATGAATGCAAGGTCTATCCATCATCAAATAATGTGAAAGTAAAATGATGGTTATGCCAATAGTACTGACACATCTTTTTTAAACAAACTGCAGAGATACCTCTGATAGAGTTATTTAAAAATCTCCTTCCTCCATATTTTAACATTACAGTAGGATTCACATGGCAATATACTTTGTGCTGTTTAAACTGATTTGCTATTTGATTGTGAGAAGACAAAGCTTTACATCATATAATATGAAATTCTTTGGATTGTAGCCATTATTGGAAGGAAGTCTTACTGATTAAATATGTATAGCACTAGAAATCCTCTGAGGCATATTTAAAAATACATTAAATCATGATACAATTAAATAACATTTATCAATCAAGAAGGAATCAATTTATTTAATTCTATTCTACCACAATTCTAGGATGAAGGAATGGACAGTAACAGTTCTTTATTTAAAAGATAGATAGAAATCAGAAGGCATTTCTCCTATTATAATTACAGCATCCACCTCTAAATTTATAACATGGCAAACGATGGGCTATTGGTAAGAGCTCTGAGCTCGGCAATTTGGTTGCAAATGTTTCTTCACCATTCGAGGAGACATCATCAGTATGCTCTGAATTGTGCTCATCTAGTAAACCATTTACTACAGCCTGTGGTAAGACTTTCAGAATTGATGTAAGACAGAAAAACAGAATGATTTTAATACTTTTAAAAAGCTGAAAATGTTAACTGCATGAAAGAATTTCAAAGCTAAAATTTGTAATCTACTTATATAAATAGATAGCCCATTAAAGATAGACCGCAACAATCACAAAGTAATAACTCACTTTTACCTTTATTAGGAAAATCCAGTTTCATTTTAAGTTTTTCATCTATAATCCTACCACATACTGATTAAAAACAAAGTTACAAACTTGCTCAATTACAAAAAATTTTTTTTAAAAAAATTGGACACAGTACATTGCTCTTTTTTAAATGTTTCAAATTTCTGCTGTTCAATTGGCAGAAGGCTATTGAGGGGTGGAGCTCATTGTCCTGTGAAATTTCTAGTCTGCTGCTGTTAAAGGAAACTAAAAAACAAGATCGTATATAGTCTGTAGTTTCCAAAACCATGACTCCGTCTACTGAAAGACCATGGTGTTTTTGCTGATCAAAAACTATACACTTTCCTGAAGGAGGAGAATCAGAATCAATCTTTATTACAATTACAGACCAGCACAAAAGTTAAACATTAAAATAAATACATTCTCTTTAAAGTATTAAAGTTTATATCCTTGAGGAGACTACACAGCTCCTATGGATACTCATGGACCTGGCAACACTTCCCTTACCATCTGCCAGTCTCCCTTCCACTCCTATTTTTAAGTAAAAAAGTAAAAAAAAATCCTTTACTTTTTAAAAAACAAAGCTAATTTAATAGGAAGAAAAACTCTTACATATAGCAGGTTGCTTGTGAGGTATACTCTGGCAAACGGTTATATGGTGACTTTTCATGCCCTCTATGGCAACGACTAATAAGTAATATAGTGACACAAATTTTTATACAAAATACTAATGTTTACAGTGATTTTTAAAATGTTTTAGCTTCATTGCAAGCTGACAAATCACTAAAATACATATCATACAAATTTGTGTGTATGTGTGTGTATGTAAAATAAACTCATAAAATCAGACCAGTTTACCCAGCCTAGCCTCTTTCCCATAATGGCATAAAATCTATCTAAAGTGTATACAGGAGGCTAAGGCCATACCTTTGTCCTTCTGTTGCCCCTTAGCTGTATTCACTCTGAGGAGCAGCCATTGATATTCTTATTGTCCAAAATTGATTGAATACCCTTTAAAGCCATTTAATGTAGTAGCTATCACAATACTTTGGAGCATCTCATTCTATAAATGTATAATGCACTTTATAAAATATTTTATTGGGTGACTCTAAATTCCATTATTATGAGACAGAACTTCCTTGTATTTATTTTTGTCTACCATACATAATTTAATTGTGTTTCTTCCATTGATCCTCCTAAAGTAAAACTACACTGACAGGCCCATGAAATCAGTACAAGAGCTTAAGTCAAGGGAGGCTTTAAATATTGATTTTCATTTAAAAGATTTCAGAATTAAAGAAATACCCATCCAAGTGAGAACTGTCATTTTAAAATTAAGCAAACTGACAACTACACCAGCTTAATTTTCAGAATCTGTAATATTCAGAATTGGATTCTAAAGATTATTACAGCATTCTTTTAAGCAGTAATCAATAATTCTACTGGAAAAACTATTATATCAGCAAATTCACATAGGAAAAAGGAAAATTTTATATGTCTCAGTATTACTTTTTTGATGTTGAGTAAAACATCGCTTATGGTTTAGTATTAGGTTTAATAGTAGGACATCTGTTGCTTTCTTAATTGCAAATAGAACAATAATTATGTATAAACAAACTAGACAAAGATTGGATTATTAGAATCTGAAAATACTGTACAACGTAAATGAAAGGGATTGCCCGTGTCACAAACTATTATCAGAATTAGTTTTCAGAGTATTTATTTCATTTGGTATACATGTATATACTGCGTATGTGTGTGCGTATATAGTGTTACATAATTCACTAAAGAAGTGTATATAGGATTTCCAGATGTTCTGTCGTTGTCAATCTGAACAGCCCCCGTTCAGTAATATGCCCTAATAGAACTCTGATGTAGCTAAAATTCAAAGCATCCAAAACTCTCATTTTCTCAAGGTTTGTAATATTATTCTTGAATTAATTTCAGGAAAGATGGGTGCACACACTCATGTTAAGACTGTAATCTTACAATGCTTTTGAGTAACACCAAGTCATTCAGTTTTTGAATAAGTACCCATCGGTAGCTGTTCAGACTATTCGGTCAATGAATCCCATTACTCTACCTAGATCCACTTAGAAAAAGGTCCCTTTATCGGCGTGCCCAGAACCACAGCTATAAATTTGGTGCAGATATAGGAACAAAATGAGTGTCTGTTTCACGAATGGGACCTCAAAAACGCTCCCCTTACTTTGTAGTCCGCGGCAACGGACCCAGCCCGCGTTTCAGGGAAGAAGAGCGGCTCTAATCCGCGCAACGGTGCGCCTAAGGAAGCCTTCGGTGGCTTTCCTGCAGTAGCAAGAAGAACCCCGCGCAAGCCAATATCCGTTGCCGACCCTGCCCCATGGCATGGGGTTAATTCGGCTTCCTGAACATGGAGGCTCCTTCTCTTTCCTGGACAGCTCCAGACTTTTCCTACCGAGACGAGAGAAGGACAGACCTTCATTTTCACCCGGGCGCTTCAGCGTAAGAGTCCCTGCAAAGCAGGCGACCGCCTTTGGCTTCAAGAGCATGTGTTGATATCCACACCCGAGGAAGAAAGGCGCCACCTCAGACTGGCGTCTGGACCAGACGAGAACAAGAGGGGAGGGGACAACAACATCCCGCCACGCCATTCCCGATTGGCAGCTCCGCGCTTGAACTGGAAAGCAGGAAAGGGGGGGGGGGGCAGCCGCGGTGGCTGCCGCGCGCATGCGCACTCCAGGGGGATGTCTCGGGCTTCCTTCCGCTTGGCTCCTCCCCCTTCCAGCCTCAGTGGTGGTAAGCCTTTCCCTCAGCGCAAAAGCAGTCCGTGGCGGGAGGGGGGAAAGAGCGGAGTGGCTCGAGCGCAAGCTGTTGCCTTGCCTTGCGGGGATTCGCCGCCAGTCTCGCGAAGGGAGTCGAGCGCGCGCCCGCCCAGGACTGAGCGACCCATCGGCTGCGGGGCAAGGGTGGGTGGCTGCGCCGTACAGAGGTGGCGGAGAAGGGGCGGTGCGTTGCTCCGACAGCGCTGTCGACGAGGTTCATTGTCGCCGGGACTGAGCGAGGTAAGCCAGCCTGCTTCTCCTGCTGCTCCTTCATCCATTGCCCGGGGGGCGGGGGGGCTCCGTCCCTACGGAGGGCATCCTTCCTTCTCCTTCCCCAGAAGAGCCTGGGCATCGCGAAGGGGAGCCGGGCGACAGGTGCAAGCAGAGAGAGGAACCGCCGTACCGCGCAGCCTGCAGCTGCTCCTGCTGCTGTCCAAGGTCTGTGCTGTGTGGTCGCCCCTTCTCGGCTCGCCTTTTCCGAAGGCTGTAGAGGGGAAGGGCGAGAGGGCGCAGAATCTCTTCCCTCTCCTCTCCTCGCCTTGGCCGGCCCCGGTCCTTTCTCCACGCACTCACACAGACTGCACTGCAGCTCCCCATGGCAACAACCTCAGGGGACGGTGAAGTCCGGAGGACACCGATTGCATTCAGACCGGGCGCCTGGAGATGTCAAGTTTAACCTTGCACAAGTTTTCGTTCGTTCTTTTTTGAAACGCCATAATTCGGTTCAAGTAGGGAAGGGGCAGGAAGCGGGCTCTGCAGAGTATCCTCCTGTCTGGTGTGTTGGAGTTTGGGATTTACCTATATCCGAAACTCTACCGAATGGCTATGTTAATGGCTGTATCATTAAAATAGCACCCTCCTATCTGTAGTCTTTGAAAATGTTTCAGGCCATATTGTCATTTAAGGATGTGACATGTGTCAGTGAGGCCTATGGGCCAGCCTGGGACATACTGAGAAGAAAAACTGGAGCTACCTCTGCATGCGGAGGATGGGAAAGACCACCTGAGCTCTAGCCACTCTTTGTACAGATAGATGGATGTTTCTGCTTTGTAGAGCACTGCCATTCTTTTGCATATTGATAAGGCTTTCAGAAGATAGTGGGTTTCTTACACTTCATTTTTATGCCTGTGTCCATGTTGATATATCCTAGAGGTGACAACTAGCAATAATGGTTTAGGAAACAAATGAAATAAAACTTTATGCCATAATAAATATATCACTCCTTGTTAATAGCTTCAATACTCTGTTTTTGCCATAGTGGGCTCCTGAAATGATCTTATTAATAAAATTTATCCTGATCTTATCAAATTCTTTCCTTCCTGAGAATCTAACAAAATAACCAAGACAGTTGACCAACTGACCATTTATATTGCCTTTTGCACATCTGTTGTTATTTTCCCGGTAACATAGATATTGTAATCTTTACTATAGCTAAGATACTTAATGTATCCTATTCTTAGGAAGGACTAGGGGAGACATGATAGCAGTGTTCCAATATCTCAGGGGTTGCCATAAAGAAGAGGGAGTCAAACTATTCTCCAAAGCACCTGAGGGTAGAACAAGAAGCAATGGGTGGAAACTAATCAAGGAGAGATGCAACTTAGAACTAAGGAGAAATTTCCTGACCGTTAGAACAATTAATCAGTGGAACAACTTGCCTGCAGAAGTTGTAAATGCTCCAACACTGGAAATTTTTAAGAAAATGTTGGATAGCCATTTGTCTGAAATGGTGTAGGGTTTCCTGCCTGGGCAGGGTGTTGGACTAGAAGACCTCCAAGGTCCCTTCCAACTCTGATATTATTATTATATTATTATTACATATGTAAATTTATTTTTGCTTTTAGAGAATGGACAATAACAGCTCAGCTGCCTTACAAATACTGAACAATTGTTTAAAACTAGTTGGCAGTTTAGTTATCTGTAGAAATGTTCAGTGATCCAGTAAAATATCAGATGTAGTTATCAGAATATGTTGTGATACTCTTAGAAGGGTTTCTATTTGGACAATAATTGAAATGAGAACTTTTCTAGTTCTTTTTTAAAGGAAATGAGTAAATAAAATGCTTTTAGAGATTCTCATTAGTTGCTTCCAGGAGAAAAGGTGAAACATTTTACATCTTTGAACTTGATTGGGCAACTTGATTTACAAACATTTCTTTTAATGTGTTTTGAGAAGTCACAGAATAGCAGGAACCTTAGCGACAGCAAGAATTGAAACCTTAGAATAGCAAGATGAACCGTAGAATAGCAGGAATGATTATATAGTTTAATAACTGTGTAAAATAACAGATAAAGAGTTTGTAATTGCAGTGTGGAAATTAGTATAAATGTCAGGCTTATTGAAAGTATATCTCCATATTTTCTAACACCTGGTTATTAAGAAACAATAATAAAATACTATACATAGCAATAGAGTGGAAGAATAGAATATTAAAGCTTTTACCAAAGAGTGTGCATTCAAACTGTACATTTACCTGTGTACAAGGTTTGCATGCATAATATATCAGGTTCACTCTTCATTATTACTCATTCTACTGCTCATGGAGAGAAACCTACCTCAAACCCTGTGGACTTGCTGCCAATCCAAATAGACAGTATAGATGAACCAGTGGCTTCACTTAGTGTAAGGCAGCTTCTTATATTCTAGTAATTAGTTTTCCTAAGAATCTAAAATGATTTCAAAACAGTTCAAGATTTTGATGTGTCAATATTTAAAATGCCACAGAAATGTCAATATTGCTCTGTAACATCAATAAATTTTGGTGTGGGAAAATATTTCAAAATCTCACCAAGAGATAAATATGAATGTGAAATTAAAAGCATTCAAACTATTATTTGTGTTTAATTTTGTTTGTTTTTTCCTTTACATTTATATCTGTATAATAGTTACATTATATAATAATTTTATATAATATTGTTTTGAATATACATGCAAATTAATATTCTATACATGTTATTAATTAAATATTTACCGGTCACATTTTACGAACATAATATTTTATACCCGCCAAAAATCTTCATCAGAAACAGGTCATTTTAATTCTAATTTTTCACACCATTTAAGCTTATAATGTAACTATTTATCTAGTCAACACAAACATTTTGTATTGTTTTGTACTGAGTTGTTGTAGTATTTTATTACAATATGTCACTGAAATATTTTATTTAATAGAAAAGGTTTTTACTATAATAATAATTCACGGTTGTATACATCATTCTGAACCTTTGTGGAAGTGAAAAGTAATCTGCTAAAAATGAATGCCATGATCAATTCCAAGGAATACAATAAATAGTAATCCCTTTAATTTTTAAATATTGGAGGATACTATCTTGTTACTCTGTTTGCCCCAAAATAAGATATCCCCTGATAATATGCCCGATTGGGATTTTGAGCACATAGCAATAAGGCCAAGCATTTATTTCAGGGTTCAAAAAAATATAAGACAGCATCTTATTTTTGGGGAAACACAGTATATATTCATTGTTTGTGGCCATTAGATGTGATAATATTAAGGATGGATAGATGGATGATTGGATAGATAAATAGTATAATATATCAATTATATACACACATTAATATTAATCCAAAAAATAAATACATATAAAATGCCAGAAGTAAAGATAAAAGTAAAGCTATTGTATTAATACATTAACAAATAATATTCTGAGTGAAAGCCAAAATTATGGTCTTTGCCTTTGCATAATTATATTTTAAAATATGCTCTGGAGCAGGGGTCCCCAACCTTTTGGATCTCAGGGACCACTAAATTCATAATTTTAAATCCCACGGATCACTAATATGATCTGCCTAATGACCAGCTGGGTGGGCATGGCTAGGTGGTCATGTGACTGGGTGGGCATGGTCAACTTGATGTCACTCACATTGAGGGGCACCTTTCTACTCACCCCTCCCCTGCCAGCCCCTCCTCATCTCCCCCCCACCAGGCTCCTTAGGCCCTAACAGGAAGCAGTTGTTGGAGCTAAGCAGCCACCATGAGAAAGAGTTGGCAAAACAGCTGGCTCAGTTCAAATTGGATCTGACCGAGAAGGAGGCTCAGCAGAAGCACCTCAATCAGGACTACAAGCATAGGCTTTCCAAGCAGAAGACCTGAAGGAGTGCAAGGCCAGGTACTGGCGCTTGGAGGCTCAGCGGGCTGCGATGGTCAGCCAGTTCCAGGCCATGAGGCAGTCCCACTGGAATAAGACCCTCCAGCTCTTTGCCACCAGCAGCACTTCCCTCCAGCCTTAGCCCAAAGCCCCGCACTAGGAGGCTGAAACACACCCCAAGTTGGAATTTCTGCCTCCCTCTGACCCACACAAAATAACCCTGAAGGGGGAGACTCTCTGCAGTAACACAAACGTTCATTGCATGTATCTGGCCCAGGGGCCAAGTTTGAGGACCCCTGATTTAGTGCAATATTAAAAAATGCAAATAATTTTTCTGTGGACCACCAAAATTTTCTCACGGACCACCAATGGTCCACGGATTACCAGTTGGTGACAGCTGCTCTGGAGGATTCGGAAGCAGACTGAGTAATGTAGTGGACTCTAACACAGAGTTAATTGTTCCCTTTCCCATTTTGTAAATAGAAACATTTCCATTTATAGGAACACAGCAGTTTGTTTCATCTGTTATGTGTCATATAAAATATGTAACATTTTAATTGCTAAATGCAAACAAAGCTTTTTTACTGGTAAGAAAGTCATCAACCTCAGCCAGCAGCCACCTAATTCTGAAGTCACTTGGCTGATCTTATAAAAATTTTGGGAAAGAAAATAAAGCATAACTTTGAATTGTATAGAATAAACTATGAAATGTATTGCATAATGTACTGGATTTTACCTGATGCAGAAACATAAAGAAAGCATTGTTAAATGCTATACACTTACAGTGGCTATCAATATATTCTGGCAGCATAATTTGAAATCTTACAAGTTTCTTAGAGAAGAAAGTCTGTTTCTGTAAATATGTTGCTATTTTACCATGTGATTTAGATGAAATATACTTAATTATAATTTTCCCTATTTGGCACCATCAGTGAAACCCAAAAGGTATTGCATCCTGAGATGGTAATCTGATAGGTAATCCATTAATTTAGCATTAAATTATGTAAAGTACAGAATTGTAGCCTGTCTTCTTTCTTTATTCTGCTAGTCGAAACAACACAATTGCTTCTAATAGATGAAAATTCTCAGTATAGCTTATATGTGGGTTGATACAGATTTTACTGACACAAAATGAGTATGCAGTTAGGTACAGCTGGCACTGGGCATTGTAATTATTCAGTAACCATTTATAATGGCCATAATCTTGGAAAATGCCACCACTCTGTAAACAAATAGACCTTTCTGTAAATTCCATTTTAGAAAATAATCGCATGCAAATAATGAAATAGCAGCATAATATAAATAGCAGCATAAAGAGTCAATATAAATAGCAGCATAATATAAATAGCAGCATAAAGAGTCAATAGAACCTTTTGAGTACCAATTGAAGAAAACAAAAAGAAAGGGTGCTTTCTTCAACTATTCAATTTAAGATATAGAATTTGCATCTGTTTTCAGTAATTGAGAGATGTACAAACTCTTGATGGCAAGTAGTAAATGTGTAGAGTACACTCACAATAAATTGCTATCCAACAGCAACATATTTCTTATTAAATCTAGCCTGCAATGAATATTAAACCTAATATTTACTTACTCATTTTTGTCATTTTCTAGCAGATCTTATGGACATGTTTTGGCAAGGGTATTCAAAAGGCTTATTCTGCAATGATCCTTAAAATCACCTCCAATGAACTTGTGTAAAGATTGGAAAAAATATATAACCAGACAACAAGCAATACTATATTTCTGTTGGATTAACTAAAGTTATAAAAAGATTTGGACCAATTTGAACAAAAATTAAGATAGTAGATGTGGTTCCTATGGCTTTACCAAGATGGATTTTTTTCAGTGGGGTGTTTTATTTTTATATCACTTACAGGTATCTAGTTTGGTAGGATCTCTAAAGTAATCTATACAGATTATTATTTTGGTGTACAAGACAGTCCATCTGACTTCTTTCAAAAGTACACATGTGTATAAATGTTTTTGGTACTGGATCGAGGCTTTCCAATGTTGTTTTTATTTACATAACTTTTCATGTCTCATAATTTTTCAATTAAGTTCAGGTTGCCTGATATTTTTCCTAAATTTAACATATCTCCTTTTTAAAATAAAATAAAATAAAAGTTAAATCTCTAGCATAAAAGTTGGAAGTTGTCTCACCTAGTCTCAATGCTCTGTCCCTGTGCCACTCCAGTACAAATCTTATTGTCCTGGTTCTCACAGCTTTTGACTTGCCAAAATGGCCGCCGTTCCTGCTGCTGTCCAGGAGAGCTTTCTTTGGACATAACGACGAAATTGTGGTTTTCCTTGTAGTCGATGAAGCACTTCTCCTTTCTTCACCACCCCTCCAAGGTGGTTAGGACCCCATAGGGTCTTCCAGCAGCAGTTGCCGGCTGGTTTTCACGGAGCTTGGTGGAGCCCTGCTATTTTCCAACTGTTCCTGCCACGAAGCCAACCAGAAATCCTCTCAAAAATCATCTCCTTTTTGTTATAGAATTTTTTTTCAATATTTATTTGACTTATTCAGCTTGAATGACTGTTATCAGGACTACAGTCCACATGAAACTTAAATTAGATGTGAAATTCCTGATAATATAGCTTTTCCAGAAGCTTAATTTTTCCTTCAATTCAATATAAACCAAGAAAAAGATTGCATAATATACTGTATAGTAGACAGTCGTATGTTTTTCACCATGTGTAAGGTACAGTTTACAAAGGGTTTGTAACTACACATTATACAATTTACTTTTGCAATTAATAACAGATTATTATTATTAGCTAATCCCTTTAAATAAAAAAGTAATTTTAATAATTTTAATTTTATTAGTTTTAAATGAAAGATTTAATTTAATTAAACATTTATCTGGGATAATAAATGTAAAATTCTATGAATTTAAAATTCTTTAAATGCTATCAAACTCAGTATTCCCATTCTGAAATAAAATAGATCATTATATTAATTTATGAGTAAGTCCACAATGTAAAAATTGTAACTGATTTTTTATAAAGAACAATTAACATTTTTATTAATAAGGCAGCCCTATGAATATCTATCTATCTATCTATCTATCTATCTATCTATCTATCTATCTATCTATCTATCTATCTATCTATCTATCTATCTATCTACCTACCTACCTACCTACCTACCTACCTACCTGTCTATCTAATATATAGATACACACACACACACACACACACACACAGAGAGAGAGAGAGAGAGAGGTATATTATCATCATCATCATAAAAGGGGGAAACTAGGTCATGCTTGTTTAATTTGATAGTATATTACCTATAGAGGATATGCACTTTTAAGTACATAGTCTAATTACTTTTGCAAACATCAATACAGTTAAGTTTACTATGCTATTACTATAACTATACTATATTACTGTACAATACTATGCTATCATTTTAATGGTTAAATCTTTGGTACCTGGCTGAAGGTCATATATAAAGGTCAATTCCACCAGGCTTTACAGGCTTATTGATGAAGTTTCAAATCTATAATTGAAAACTAGGTTTTATCATAAAAAGTTGTATCTTTGGGATATATAAAAGATCAACTGAAAATCAATAATATAGTCCTTCTTTGCTCATTCTACCATTCAGTTTATTGTTGGATTTTTTCTTATCTTTTGATTGTGCTATTTTTAAAAAAATGTTTTTTCATTGCTTGTTTTAGTAAATTGTATGCAGTTATATTCTGGCTCCATTTCTATGGCACAACATAAAATTGTGGACATGATTCATCTTTCAAGTAAAACTTGACTTCTAATATCTAAATGGACATGTTCATCTTATTACCTTGACAACAATGCAAACCTAGTTTGTCATTGTTCAAACCAATATCAAAAGTTGAGGACCTAATATTTGTTCTTCTTGCAAAGCAGTTGTTATTTCTACGTTAACAATTGTTCTAAATTCTTTTCATTCTTCAGAAAGGCACCCTTCCTAGAATCCTCTTCTGAGATTTACTAGATTTATTTACTGTTTACTTATTACTTGCTGTTATTCAATAATTTTGCAAAATATTTTGTTAAGGAAGATGCTAAAGTGCAATTTCTTGAGTAGTATTTATTAATCTTTCTCTATTTGAGGGGCATGTTTAATAAGCTTTGAATTCTAGGACTCAAATGAATAAATCAAATTTCCATTTGAGTAGAGAGACCTTTTCACAATATTTTTAAAGAATAAAGAACCATTCAGTATAATTAATTATAAATTCAATTAACTATTTTTAGATTTGGATAGATTGTTTAAACCATTCTGTCACTGGGAATAACTTAATATTGTTTATAACTTATAGCTTTTAAACCATTATTGAAATGAAAGAAAAAAATTAGAAGCAAATTTGGCTTGTAGAAATAAAGACTTTTTTTTTAATTTTTAAAAAATTATTTCTCTAAATTCTAACATAATGTTCCAGGTTTTGCCAATAAATAACATATATTATTATTCCCAAGTCTCTCTCAATCTATGATAAACACCTCCCTTTACGGTTTGTTTATTTGAACTGTTTTAAAAAAGGGAATTGAACAGAATCTTGAGCAATATTTTCTATCTATTTGATTTTTAATTAATTTCTATCTATTTGATTTTTAATTTAATGTTTTACAGCAAGAATCACATCAGATTTAATTTCTTATTTAATATGATGGTACAGATTGACTTTATTAATAAATAAAATAGAAAAATATTTACATTACTAATAAAATCAATCTGTACTTCCAAATAGAGGTTGTTGTAGAGCGAAAGGGATAGAGGAGCCCTGTAGAGCAGGGCTGTCAAACTCCCAGCCTGCAGGCCGGATATGTCACGCACTGGCCACGCCTACGCCTGGTTTAGCAAAGGGGGAAAAAGTCCCGATATGCCATGTGACGCCGCCGTGACGACCTGAGTTTGACACTCCTGGGATACAGCATAGGAAGTTTTACTGGCAAGATCAGTTATATATATATATATATATTTATTTGCATTTATATCCCGCCCTTCTCCAAAGACTCAGGGCAGCTTACACTATATTAAGCAATAGTCTTCATCCATTTGTATATTATATACAAAGTCAACTTATTGCCCCCAACAATCTGGGTCCTCATTTTACCTACCTTATAAAGGATGGAAGGCTGAGTCAACCTTGGGCCTGGTGGGACTTGAACCTGCAGTAATTGCAAGCAGCTGTGTTAATAACAGACTGTCTTAGCAGTCTGAGCCACCAGAAGCCCAATATCATCTACTATCTATATCCTGTTTCCTGGTTTTCTTTATACTTTGCTGCGATCCTAACATTACCTTTGTGTGCATGCATATTTATTTCTAGAATTCATTTTTCACCTTACTGTGATTGCTTTCAGGGAGGTATGTATGTTTGGAGTACAAGGTTTCAGTCTGTTATCATTGGGTTAATTGTTAGAAATTAGACGACAAAAGTGTATTTGATGATGATACTTAAAAATAAAATTAGGTATCCCCAGAAACAGAAATGATATGGCCCTTTGACCTGTATCTGATACAGTTATGGGATGGATGAGATGCCAGAAAGCTGAAACTGCATCCCAGCAAGACAGGGGGATTGTAGCTAATAATTTTTTTTCAGGATAAAAAGAAATGTATGCACATACTACCCTATACCTGTAAGATAGCATGTGTATACAGTAGTATTAGGGTTCACCTTAAATTCTTGCTATTAAGAAGTGACTTTTCTAGCTCCACCTGATTTGCCTTTAATGGTTATTACTTTCCATAGTTTGTGTAGTTGTAACCTTAAGATTTGAAAGCCGGTTTGGTTTAGCGGTTAAATCATCAGACTATAAACAGGAGATTGTGAATTCTAGGCCTCCTTTGGGCAAGTCACTAACTCCCAACCTAGGAAGCAGGCAAGGGCAAACTACTTCTGGAATCTTGCCAGGAAAACTGCAAGGATGTGTTCAAGCAGTTGCCAGGAGTCAACACTGACTTGGAGAAACCAACAAAAGAAAAGTATAAAAACTCGTGTATGTATCCAGAAATGCAAGCAAAATGTTGGAGATGTAATTGTGATGACGCTACATACTTTCACATTTGGTGGACTTGTAAGGACATAAAGGCCTTTTGGATAAAAATTTGGTGGATTTTACAAAATGTTCTGAAAAAGAAGATAAAGTTCCTGCCGCAATTTTTCTTGTTGGGAATTATTACGGATTGTACAGTAATTGAGACTAAATTGATTTTAAATCTAATAACTGCAGCAAGATTATTAATAGGACAATATTGGAAGAAAAAAGAAGTACCAACAATACAAGAATGGATATTGAAAGTTGCCAATTTGGCTGAGATGGCGAAGATATCAGCTTTTTTGAAAGACAATACGCAAGAAAGATACTTAAAGGAATGGAAAAATGGATTGACTATATTCAACGTAGATATCAGACTAAGAGTTATCAGACTGTTTTGAATGATTATGATGTATTATGTTTGATTGCTTTGGGGAAGTTAGGAATTGATGATTGTAGGGGTATAATTAAGTTGGGACGAAAATTTTTAGCATATGTTTGTTTTATCTTTAACTATACCTTGTGTTCGTTCCGGGAAGTCGGGGGGGGGGAGGGGGGTTGTGAAGGGAGGGGGAGGAGGGGGGGAAAGGGGGGGGGAAATTTTGTAAAACTTTTTGAATAAAAAAAAAAAAAAAAAAGAAAAGTATAAAAACATCTTAAGACTGCATCATTGCAAGGATTTTTATATGTTTCTGCCTTTGAGATTAGGCCAGAAATTGCAGCTCATGCAGAAAGTTGTGGCTTATCATTTGAAGAGGACAACTTAATGGTGAATTTATTACAGTTATTCTAAAGAAGCTGATCTTGCTGCCAGTTTGCCACTGAGCCAAATTTAAGATGCTTTCATTGATAAATAAAAATCTACAGTACTTAAGGCTGGAAAATTGATAGATTGCCTTCTCTGTCATATATTGGTGGGATCATTAAAGACAGTGCATGTCCTTATACTCAAAATAATAGAAACAATACCATTACATTCAAAGATTAACTAAAATACATAATGCAGGAATCAGTCTAACCTGCAATTCAGGTGAATGACTCTGTCCTTGATATGGAAGGGCAAGGCTGCAGTAAATATTTGTAGCACAGGTCTTTTTTTAATGAAAACCATTTTTATTAGAGCTCAGTTCTCCACCAGCTTGGCATGCATAGATATTATTCAGAATGTAGGATGATCCAGGAATGATAGCAATTCCTCAGCAGATCTTTACTGTCATAAAATTCTTGGATTGTGGCACTTCTGTGCCTTTCAACTTTTGACATTTCATTCTGTTGTATAACTTTTTTTTTTAATATTCAGCTTTGCTGGCACTATAGGTTCAGAGATTAATGCAAGGGAATCTATGCTGGGATGTGGTTCTATCTATTTATTGGCTTCTACAATAACCTTCAGCTCATTTTCTTCCAAGGACAAATCATAGAAAAGGGCATAGAAAGCAACAGTAGTTTGTTGTTATGTAAAACATTGGAGGAGGATTTCACCTTGTATAAATTAAAGAACTGTCAGCTCTACGAAGGGCCTCTTCTTTGTAGTGCTCACTTTAGCATTTTAGGTTTTCTCAGTCCCATTCTGATATAATATTTTCATGGATGTTCAGGAAGGAAATGGTTTCTTTAATACATGTGAAATATGTATAATCTTGATTAACACAATTAATCTTTAGTGTAGAACTCTTTCTGGAAATTATCATGATGAGAACCTGTACTTCAACATTTAGAACTGGGCTTGAATACCAAATACCTCTTTATCTTTTGTTTTAAAAAGTTTCATTTTTCTTTGTTTTAAGTTTATAGTATAGAGTGCTATTTTGATCCCTTTATCTTTTCTCCCAAATGTTTATTGCCTTGAAAGTGTTTCTACATTTCAAAAGATAGATGTTGAGAAACCAGCTGAAAATTTATTTATTAATGTCATTTTAATTTCAATTCAAAACCAGTACAATATAGCATTACAGAATTACAGAATTGGAAGGAACCATGGAGGTCTTATAGTCTAACCCCATGCTTAAGCAGGAGATCCTATATGATTCCAGACAATTTTTTCCGAATTTCTTCTTTAAAAGTTTCCAATGATGGACTTGCAATTTCTGGTTCCACTGATTAATTGTTCTCACTGACAGGAAATTTCTCCTTAATTCTAGGTTGGGTATCTCTTTTATAAGCTTCCATCCATTATTTCTTGTCCAGCCCTCAGGTGCTTTGGAAAAAAAATTATCCCCTACTCTCTGTGACAGTCCCTCATTTGACATGATATTAAATATATTCTAATTCCAATTGGAAAAGTCTACAGCTAAGGCAAAAGTGGTAAATCCATGTATCTGAAGTGTTGACGTTATGGAGCTAAGAAAGGCATGCCTTCATGCTTCCCATAGTTGGAAGGTGGCAGGAAATGCTATAACTCAATTAAGGAACATTTGCATGATCTTAGTCTCCCAACAGTCCTCTGGCAGGTTAAGTATGTCCTGAAATATTTGAAACTTGAAATATTTGAGACTCAAATTGCATTCTAGATTAAACTGTTTTTTTAAAAAAAAACAGGTTTCAAGGCAAGGATCTTCACTGTCTAGATTACAATATATTTTGATTTTGGCTTCAGTTCATCTACTTAATGTTATGCATGTATATTTGTAAATAAAGGATGTTATAGTCAGTTCAGCATTTACAAGAAAGTACACAGAAAATTGCCGAATACTCTTTTAAAATGCCTTTCCCACAGTGTCAGGAATGCTTCTGTCACATCATGAACATGTTTATTTAGATGTTGTCTTGCTATATTCCTCTTTCCACAGTAAATTAAAAAATAAAAATGTTATCTGCTTGTAAACCCTACCATCAGTCTTGACGCACTTCCCTCCCCCCCCTTTTGATTTCTTTCCTAAAGCCTAGGAAATATAAAACAATATATTTGGGGAGCAGCCTAAACAGTGCATGATTAACAACAGACAATTAGGTAAAGATTCCCCTCGCACATATGTGCTAGTCGTTCCCGACTCTAGGGAGCAGTGTTCATCTCTGTTTCAAAGCCGAAAAGCCAGCACTGTCCAAAGACATCTCCATGGTCATGTGGCCGGCATGACTAAACGCCAAAGGCGCATGGAAAGCTGTTACCTTCCCACCAAAGGTGGTCCCTATTTTTTTACTTGCATTTTTTACTTGCTTTTGAATTGCTAAATTGGCAGAAGCTGGGACAAGTAACAGGAGCTCATCCCATTACGCAGCACTAGAGATTTGTACCACTGAACTGCCAATCTTACTTTTTTTTTTAAATCAAGTTTTATTGATTTTTTTCTTCACACACACCCACATATTTTATGAACAGAGTATTGACCACATCGTATCTTCTACAATTTGTCTTATCCAAATACATTTTACTTAGTTACGATTTCTGCCAAAATATTCTTTTTCCTCATATCTTGATATTTTTAATCATATCTTGATATTTTTATGCTTATTTATATAAATATATGCTTATTTCACACTCAAATTCTAATTTCTCCATTTTTAATCATATATATTCTTTTTCAATTTTTTTTGATAATTCATTCTTTATCCTGATACATTTAAATGTGTTTGAGGTTGCCTTTCTTCCATTTCATCTCTTTTTTATTTTACAGCAGTCTTTCTTCTCTTTCTCTGAGAACTGCCAACCTTTCAAACAATAAGCTCAGCGTCTCAGCCACGTCGCTAACAGACAATTACCAAAGTATAATTGACATGATAATTTTCTAGTTTTTCTTAAATACAGGCTGACAGGTAAAACCCTACCTGAACAGAATGTTTCATAGGCTTGCATATTCTGTGAATGGGTGCATACCCTAGTTCTATTATCCCAGCTAAGCAAAAAAAATTCCTTTTTCCTTAGTTCATTGGGTACTGTAGATAAATATAGTTTGTAGTAGATACTAGTGAAATACAAAATCCATAAGAATTAACATGTTGAAGTACTACATATGTCTAAATTGAATGCAATAAATGAAATTCTAAGTTTGTTTACTAAGAATCAATTCATTTATTTATTCATACTTCTCAATAAAAATTGAGAAGTGTTCTCTTCAGTAATTTAGGAGTAAGCTACATTGGTCTAGTGTAAATGGAAAATAACCATTATTGGGTAATGTAATGAACACAAATGGAAAGACATTAGACCAACTTGTTTATTGTTGATTATTTTACTGTTATCCAACATCTCTTCCAGAAGTGCCATCTTAATTAGTAGAACAAAATTTGAATGCATGCAATTTATTGAAGGGTAATACAGGAAATCTTCAACTGCTTCCAATCTTCCATTTATTTAGTGACTGAAGTAATAACAGCACTGAACAAAGTGATTTACGACTGTTTTTCATACTTACAATTGTTGCAGCATCCTCATGGTCATGTGATCAAAATTCAGATACTTGGCAACTGACATATTTATGACGATTGCAGTGTTCTGAGATCATGATCATCTTTTGCGACATTTTGACAAGCAAAGTCAATCGGGTAGCCAGATTCACTTAACGATCATGTTGCTAACTTAACAATAACAGTGATTCACTTAACAACTGTGGCAATAAAGGTTGTAAAATGGGGCAAAACTCACTTAACAACTGTCTTACTTAGCAGTGGAAATTTTGGACTCAGTTGTGGTTGTAAGTCGAGTAGTATCTTTATGTAGAGCAGTCATTTTGAGGCATATTTGGTGCAATGTACTGTATCAGAGTAGTTGGCATAACATTCGCTATATAGCAATGTACTTGAATGTGGAATACTGAGGAAGGATATTCTAATCTAAGATGTCAGGAATTAGCAAGCTGCTCTGCCTGAACGTGCAATGTTTTATTTTGTTTTGTTTTGATTATTTTTGTAGTTTTCATTTCTGCTCTGTCGTATTTTTTCTTTTAATGTTGGTTCTTAGTTGTAAGCTGTCCAGAATCATTTTGAAGTCAAGTGGCTTACAAATAAAATTAATTAAATAAATAAATAATAAATTAAGAGATTCCTCAATCCTATTTGTTTAATTAAAGTTGAGATTTACTGAATGCTTAAATCAAATTTTCTTGATAATATAAATTATTTCATTTATTTTGCCTTTGATATTTTCAAAATTTGTCACTAAATAAAGATTTATAATTAGCAAATATAGCATTTCTATGGACTAATTTGTTCTGAATTTTCCAGTCACTAGACACAAACAAGGAACATTGTTAAAGTAATATTATAATTGTATAAATTTAGGAGTGAGGTATGAAAGAAAGTATTTGTGAAATCTGTTCTCCCATTATGTGCCCCCAATTAATAGTGGAGTAGAAGTGATATTACATCAGTTTGCTCTGTATCTCAAGATAACACCGGCCTCAGGAATTCTGCTAATCATAAAGCTTCCTGCTGACATCTTTCAACATGGAAAACATGGGTTTGTGTTGTTTCGGTGTAAAATTGGATCTGTTAGTTTTGTTTTGCTTATTTTTGCCAGAAAGGATCTAGCCCTCCCCCCCCCATATCTGAAATAATAGCTGTATTGTTCTTCAGGATTGAAACGTTGGGTAAAATTTCAAATAAATTTTATCTTCAGAAAAAGTGATTATTTTTTTGCTTTGTATTTGTAGCAAAAAAAAAAGTTTATGTATACAGTGAAAAGGCATGTGGCCAAAGGTAACATATCCCTAAACCATAGTTGAACTTCAGATCCTCAGTCCTTTCTGCTGGTCATTCACCTGCCTGTTTCTCGGATACAGAATTCCTTACTCCCCTCCCATCTGTTCTGCTCTTTTCTATCCATTATATTCAGTGCTTCTTTTTTTGTTGTCATAAAGAGTGACAACTGAAGCCTGAAAACAAGGCACCTTTCCCACTGTAGTTTCCTTTCTTGACTATTTCTTGTCATAAGCGGAAATACAAAAATGTTTCTTTTTATAAGAAATTAAAATATAATACATTGTTTATTATCTGTTGCTTCCAGAAGGCCAGCTACAGGACAGAAATCCTGGAGGGAAGTAAGTTACTTCCTGCCTGCTGATTGTAACCCCACATTTTCCTCTCGTCTGTCTCAAAACAGGAAGAGAATGAAACATGAAATAAAGTTCCTAGATTAGTCCAGTAAGACAGAAACCTACAGTAGAACTATAAATGGTTTGAGGAATCTCATGTATATAGACATAGGTAAAGAGATTTGTATTCTACTGTATACTATTACTATATGGTAGAAAGTGATACTGTGCCCCATTCAGAGTATACAGTATTAATGTCCATACTGTAATATTGTAATGCAATCATAAATATTAAAAACTTACAACAGTATACAACAGTATACATATATATATGGTATTCTGCAATACATTCAACCAAAAGAGCCCTCCAGAAAAGCTCTGTTGTTAGTTACTTCTGAAAGATTGATAATATTGATAATATTGAAGCCAATCTAGTTCTGAGGGGAAGTTTTTCATGGCCTCACCAGGGCCTCTGGTGGCTCAGCAGACTAAGTCTGTCTGTTATTAACACAGCTGCTTGTCTGTTATTAACACAGCTGCTTGCAATTACTGCAAGTTCAAGTCCCACCAGGCCCAAGGTTGACTCAGCCTTCCATCCTTTATAAGGTAGGTAAAATGAGGACCCAGATTGTTGGGGGCAATAAAGTTGACTTTGTATATAATATACAAATGGATGTAGACTATTGCTTAACACAGTGTAAGCCGCCCTGAGTCTTCGGAGAAGGGCGAGATATAAATTCAAATTTTAAAAAAATGGTCATTACTGAGAAGCCTCTTCTCCTGGTCTCAGTGCCCTCCCATTCACCATAGTATGGCGCTAAAATATTTTTTTCTTATTAGGCAGTTTGATTTTAATTAAGTAGGTAATCCTGAAAACCCCTTGTACATTGTACATTTAGGGCTTTATAGGTTAAAACAAATACTTCAAAATAATCAAAAAGCAATGCAGGAATCATACCACAGATATAATATAAGGGAACCTAGTTCCAATTAGCAAATAGGCCAAGTGCAGTTTCCAGATGGTCTTTTCCAGCCTCATGTAGAACACCTTGTAGCAGTCTAACTGAGTGGTGATGGGTACACAAATTATTGTCACAAAAAGCTCTCCAATAGAGCTACAACCAGTGCACCAACTATGCTGACTGAAGGCCTTCTGAACCTCAGCTTGCTCATGCAGGAGGATCTTAAGTCATGGACTTGCCATCTCAGGGACAGCACTAGTCCTTCAGATCAGAACTGACAGAGAATTGTGAAGAATAAACAGCAACTCTGTCTTGTTTGGGCCTCACTTCAGCCTGTTTCTTCCCATTCAGCTTCCAATATCCTCTAGGTACAGGGACAAGATTTTGACTATATCCCTGCAATAGCAATATGCAGTTGGGTATCATATTTGATGATAATTGATGATTCTGTACCCCAGATAGACAGACTACTTCTTCATGTTGTAGCTTCATGCAGATGCTAAAAAGCAGAAGGGAGAGCACTGAGCAGTGTGCTACTCCTTATGTTTGAAGACACTGCATCAAACTCTCCCCATTTACAATTGTCCATTGACGAAGTACTGGAGCACAGTGCTGTAAATCCCCAGTCCCTGCAGAATGTCCAGAAGGATGGTATAAACTACCCAAGGTACAATACTGAAGGTGGTTGATAGGATCCAAAGGGTGCTGAAAGAACCAGAAGGGATGTTCTCCATGACAAAATGAATGTGACCAATGCCTGTGCATTTTGTGGCAAATCTTCCCTAAAGATGGAAGGTTGGAAATAGGCTAGTGGTTGTCTAATACAATTGGATCCAGTATTCTTAAGGCTGGGGGTGGAGGTTGGCATATTGCAACCTCTTTCAAAGCCGCAGAAAAAACTCCCTGTTTTGTTTCACACACCAAAGTGCTTTGTTTGGCTAGAGCTATCGAGAGATCACATACAATTCCTTTGTGGGCCAGATGCAGTAGATAAGGCATTGGTTAACTACTGGGATGTTACATGCATTTTTTCAATAGTTGCATACCAAACTGTGTTTCAGAAAAAACTGAAAATAGGTATTTTTATTTTATTTTGCATGTGTGGGCAAAATACAGGAGATGATATCTTAAAATAACAGTCTTTAATTTTAAAATACTATTATGAAAAGGCATGGAAATGGACTCGTTGCAGCCACAAGTCCAAGTAAATATCAGATGCAGCCACTTCTAACTCTACCCTTGGCTTAATAGCAATTTGGATTTTTGCAGCCTAGAACTGATAGCCCAAAGTTTATCTGAATTAATAAACAGTAATAGTATCCCTATCTGATTAGAGAATATCTCTGACAGGAGACAGTATTTTTGAAAAAAGAAAGGCAAGTTCTCTTTCTTTTATCTAATTGGATAGTATTAATACATTGTATGCCATCCTATCTTTAGATGGAATAATATTTTTATTGCTTAAATACTTTATAGCTTAAGTTACGAGTATAACTTCAAGATTTTGAAACTTAACTGCATTGTGGTTTGGAAGGTCTGCATACTGCTTTTGTGGGTTGTTGGTTTTAGTCTGGGCTTTTTCCCATTTTAAAGGCTCATTCCCCATTGACCAGGATGGGACAGTTCCAAAGGAAGTCATAAACATTTTGCAGCTATTTATATAATACTGCAATAAATCAAACTATGAGCTTCCAGTTTGTCCAATGTTCAAAACATATTTTGTATCACAGTCTCTTTTCAATTCTGTACATACAAAAAACATACATACAAACACCCCATCAAATTATCCATCTTAAGACCCTTTTTGATGTTCTGTTCAGTTACTTGCTTTCAGCCAGTAATCCTGACACCTCTAGGGATCTTTCAAATATTGACTACTAAATATTATTTAAAAACCTGGTATGTTAAAATGAGGCATTGATCAAACAAAAGGTCCTTGAATGCAATTGTTTTGTTTATTAAACAGCATCAGATCTGATTTTAAATCAGATTTTAGTTGGAGCAGTTCAGTTAATTATTTTATTTATTTATTTTGTCACACAGTATATATAAGCATAAGCATGTAATAACTATACAATATATAAGCATATATATATAAGTATGAGTATGTAATAACTATATTAATTGGATATAACAAAAGGAAACAATAGGACAGGAACGGTAGGCACGCTTGTGCTTATAACAGTATTTGCAAGATTAAGTCAGTCTAGGCGTGCTTTTCTTAACACTAGTAAACGAGTGAGGAGAAAATAGCCCCAAAGTATGTGAAAAACATGCTGCATGTTCATACTTTATTTTCTCACTTTTTAGCTGGTGACACTAACTATTTTTTTATAGACTGAGGAAGCAAAAATAGAAGAGTTGAAAAGCAAGTTATCCATAAAGTGGCAGGGAAATGGAAATAATGGAAACTGGGAAATCACATGGTCATTATATCTATTGAATTTCTCTCAAGAAAAATTGTTGTTATTAAAAACACACAGAAAGAGCTTTTAGATTGACTTCTTAAAGTGTATTGACAAAATCAAATTAATTACAGTCAATAAAAATCAAGTTTTTAAAACTAGTATCAGTAAGTGGTTCTAATGTACTTGTCATAGGATGCCCATAATAATGTGACCCAGTCCTAATGACTTTCATACCAATCTGTTTAGACCTTGCTTGTAAGCCTACAAACAGGAATTCCACAACTAGTCTTAAAGACTAGACTGAATTGGGCCTGGAAATACACAAGCAGTCAGTAAACGAAGAAAGAAAATTAGTATTATTTGATATGATTGCTTGTTTCCCACAAGTGACATTTAATATTTTACCTGTCTGAACTAACATTAAAGGTAGCCCTTACACCCTGTTTATCAAAATCTGTCATTTCCAGATAAGGATGCAGCTGGGAGATCAGACAGATTTAATAAAAAATGGCTCCAGAAAGCTATTCAATTTTTTATAGCCTTCTTGAAATTGGAATGATGATGAATCTTGGGGGCGATCCTTATTCCAGGGGGCAGCAACTGCAACAGGGAAGGCATTCTTCCTAAGATTTGATAGATGGCAGTTCCATGTAAAGCACATCATTATAATTTGTACATTATAGTCGATTAGGGAATGAATCACTGTCTGAATAGTCTTCTGACCCTGCAAGGGTTCAGCTTCCTGGCCACAGTTGCCGTTTGCACTTCAAGCAGGAGCTGTGAGTCAAGACATTGCACCTCTAACCTCCAAGGCTTGAGATAAAACATCCCCAAATCTGGGTGATCCAAACACCTATGGCCCTTCAGTTCTAGTAAGATTGAATCGGAGATGATTTCTTCCCATCCAAACTTGTACAGCTTCCAGGTACTGGGACAGAGCTTCATCCACCTCACTTGGCTAGCCTAGGATTGAAAGCGTACGGATGAATTCTAACCAGACCGTACTCCATTGCAGTTAAGTCTTCCCCATTTGGAATGTACTTGAGCAATTTTGTCTGCAAATGTTTAATCGTTTTTCCACCCAGCTAAATTATACTGCAGCCAACTTGCCAAGCAACTATTTGGTAAAATGGATGGAATGTGATTGGGATAGACTCTATGACAGGGGTGTCAAAATCACATCGTCATGGTGGTGTCATGTGATATATTAGGACTCCCTGCCCCTTCGCTAACCTGGGTGTGGGAGTGGCCAGCATGTGATGCATCCAGCCCAGCCCACAGGTCGGGAATTTAACAGCCCTACTCTATGCCACAAGGACCATTTTATGTTTTTTTCCACCACCCCTTGGACAACCTAAGGAATGTGGGTTTCCCACTTGCATATTAGATATGAGCAGTTGTAGATTCTGCAGTCCATGATTGCTATTTCATCAGATAATCTGCTGCTTATGTCCAGGGGAAAAAAAATCAATCCTTTTCTTATCCAATTGTATTTCAGTAATTCAGTCCAAATAATGATGCTTGTCACCGATCTGGAAGTTTTTCTTGGTTCACCATCAGCAACGTAGGATTGAAGTGGCTTGTAGAAACCTATGCTGTTGAGTAGAAGCTGAGCTGGCTAATGCATAAATATTTGATTCATCTCCTTTCCCCATGATATTTTGGCCTTTTATTACCATGATACTACTTTCTTGCCAAACGTAATAGTTACTCACTACCAATTCATTTATTTCTCCCTAAAATTATTTAGGGAGTCAGGCCACAACTGGAGCTAAATGTAACTAGTATTTGTGAGGAATATCCTATAGGGTTATTCTATAATAATAAGATAAGAATATCCTATAATAATAAAAAAGCAATTGATTATGATTATATCCTTTAACAATTTATTAATCACATTCAATGACTTGCATCTTCAGGAATATTTTTGTTCATCTTAATAGAATAGAATACTTTATTGACCAAGTGTGATTAGTCAAACAGGGCATTTGTTTCCGATGTATCAGCTCTCACTGTACATCCAAAACAACAAAGTAATAAAGTCATAATATCAAATTAGTAATAACCATAATAACAATATCAATAAGAGAAGGTAATGGAACAGATGAGAAGGCTAGAAGTAATACAGCCATGCTACATTGGTAAATATACTTAGACATAAGATAGTACTGTGAGAATTAAATGCTCAGCAGCATAATAGTATAAGAAAAAAAACTGTCTTCTGTGTCTAGCTGTTTTGGCATGCAGTGCCCTGTAGTGGCATCCTGAGGGGAGGAGTTGAAACAATTTTATGTCCATGATATGAGGGATCTGTAAATATTTTTTCAGCTCTCTGTTTGATTTGTCCTCAATGGAAGGTAGGCTGGTTTTTTCTGCAGTCCTAACTATCTGTTGAAGTCTGTACCTGTCCTGTTTGGTTGATGTGCTAAACCAGACAGTTATAAAAGTACAAATGACAGGCTCAATAATTCCTCCTGCAGAACTATATTAGCAGCTCCTTGGGCAGTCTGAACTTTCAGCATTGATGCAGGAAAGCATTCTCATTTTAATGATTTTTCTAATGTTAGGTGTCCATTTCAAATTCTGGGAGATTATAAAAGCCAAAAAACTTGAAGGTCTCTACTGTTCCTTCCCCCCCGTTTTATTTTTATTATTTGTATAATATATACAAAAAACAATTTCCGTCATTGTGTGTCGTCTGGGTACAATTGTTTTTAGGCAATCATAATCAAAATGTTTGCAATAGTATTCATCACAATAATATTATTACTATAATAACAATAATATTTAACTTATTTACTTTAACAAATCTCTGTTTTAGTATTTATCCTTTTTATATTCGCACATTTCTAACTTCTGTTTCTATTGTCTAACCATTCGCTGCGAACGTAAAACTTATTTATTTCGTCTTGCTGGACTGGCTTGAATTTTTAATATTTTAAATTGATTTTATGGGTTTTAAATTTTTGTAATTTTATAGGGAGATATTTTATTTAAGGCCAATGGAATAAGTTTTTTAAGGGTTGTTTTTAGTATTGTATGTGTAGTTTTTGCTTTTATTTTGGCTGTGCACCGCCCTGAGTCCTTCGGGAGAAGGGCGGTATACAAATTAAAATATTATTATTATTATTATTATTATTATTATTATTATTATTATTATTATTATTATTATTATTATTATTATTTCATTCTGTCTCTTTCTCTTTGTCTCATTCTGATTCTCTCTGATTCTCTCTCTCTCTGATTCTCTCATTCTGTCTCTCTCATTCTCTCTCATTCTGATTCTCTTTCATTCTCTCTCTGATTCTCTGATTCTCTCTCTATCTCTATCTCTAATTCTCTCTGATTCTCCCTTTCATTCTCTGTCTCTCTCTCATTCTGATTCTCTCTCATACTGATTCATTCTCTCTCTCATTCTGTCATTCTGTCTCTTTCTTTCTTTCTTTCTTTCTCTCTCTCTCTCTCTCTCTCATTCTTTCTTTCTTTCATTCTGTCTTTTTTTCTCTCTTTCATTCTCTGTCTCTTTCTTTCTCTCTCTCCCCCTCTTTCTTTCTCTCTCTCTAAACAGCGGAGATTTACAGCCCCACCATGAGCTGCCTGGCCAGTCCCATATTCCAGAGCTCTAGTCACAGGACTGGCCATTGCTCATCCCAGAGCAGCTCCTCCACCCGGGTGCGCCGAGAACCACCAAAATTTTCTCACAGACCACCTGTTGGTGACCACTGATCTATAGAACATTTTATACAAATTTTCTTTATATGCAGTTGACATACTCAATTTAACATTTCTATCCCACAGTTTCTGCCATTTATCCAGTTCTGTTGCATATCCAAAATTTTTAGCCCAAACTATCATTATCTCCTTTACCTGCTCACTTTCAAGTTTAATACTTAATAAGCAACAGTATATTTTATCAGTTTTTCATCCGTTCCAGTTAATATCTAGTCCAGTTCTGTTAATTCTTTATTAAAACCATACATTTTAGCATCTTTCTCATATCGAGATTGTATCTGCATTTGTTGCCACCATGCAATATCCATCCCTTGACTACTAAGTTCCTGCTTGGTTTTTAATTCCCTTTTTTCATTCAAAATATATTTATATCTTATATTTTTTTCCATATTAATAACATTGGGATGTATCAATGCTTCCATTGTGGAAAGCCAGACTGGTATTTTCAAATAATGTTGTTCTTTTAACCCAGACTGATAGCATTTCTAACATAATGTCTTTGAAAGTAGTTATGTATCTTATTTTTCCCATACCATAAAAAAGCTAGCCAACCTAATTGAAGGTCATGTCCTTCTAAAGTTAATAGTCTTTTGTGCCTCAAGTTAATCCATTTTTTCATCCATGTAAGTACCGAGGCCTGATAATACAATTCCCAATCTGGCAACACAAAGCCCCCTCTCTTTTTTTTTGAGTCTTGCAACATTTTCAAACCTATTCTTGCTTTTTCCCCTAACCAAATATATCTTAATATTTTATTTAGTTCTTCAAAATATCTTTTCCCCAATTTTATTGGAATTATTTGGAATAAATATAGTAATCTTGGTAAAATGTTCATTTTTATAGTAGTTATTCTTCCTGTTAATGACAATTGCAGATCTTTCCATTTCTCCAAAACTAGTTTAATTTATTGCATCAGTTTCGTATCAAAACTAACATTTTGCTGTTAGTTATATCCCTAAGTACTTCACTTTTTTGACTATGTGTATATCAATTCTTTCCATCAACACTCTTTTTTTTGTATTTTTGAGATTTTTTAAACTAAATTTTTTGTCTTATCTTTATTTAGTTTCAATCCTGCAACTTTCCCGTATTCTTCTATCTTTCTAATTAACTTTGGTCCAGTTTTCTAATGGGTCTTCTAGTATAAAGACCAAGTCATCTGCAAATGCCTGTAGCTTGTATTTTTCTTTTTTTATTTCTAGGTCTCTACTGTTGATACTGTGTTGTCTAACATAGTAAGAGGTGGTAGAATAGGAGGGCTACTCCTTTCATCCACTATCATCTACAGTTTTACATATGTTCAACTCCATATTGTTCTGGTTGCACCACAGGGCCAGATGTTCAACTTCCTGGCAAAAGCAAAGTAGGCTGGATTATAGTACTAGGCGTTCTCCCTGTCATACTGCTGGCAGCATCCTGTGTTTAGCTGCAGAGTTAGTTGGAAGAAGTAGGATTTCACATTTAACCAGTCCTCCGTTGTTTGCTCTGCCTTTGATTAATTTGGGGCTTTTTTGCTTGAAATATTACACTAATATTGCCCTATGATTATATTGGTTAATTTTAAGTAATGGAGGCATATTTGGAACAATGGAAGTGTATCAAAACTTCTACTATATGCTAAAAATTCTATATCGTATATTGTTACATATTGGATTACAGCATTGAACAACAGTAACAAAATCTCTCTCTTTTTCTGTCTCTTTTAAAATCATAATATTTCATAATGAAAAATAAAAATAAGCACCAGAAATATTAATTTGCATGCCTGCCTGCCTTTCTGCATAATTCTTTTTGCTGGCCAAAGTTGTAGTATTGCTGGAAACATTTGCTTTCTTTATTTGAATAATAACATCAACAGAATAACAGAATAACAGAGTTGGAAGGGACCTTGGAAATTTTCTAATTCAATCCCCTGTACAAGCAGGAGACCCTGTACTATTCTGGACAAATTGCTGTCCAATCTCTTATAAAAATTTCCAGTGTTGGAGCACCTACCTACAACTTCTAAAAGCAAGCAGTTTCACTGGGTAATGGTTTTCACTGTCAGGAAATTTATCTTTAGTTTCAGATTGGTTCTCTCCTTAATTAATTTCCATCCGTTGCTTCTTGTTCTGCCTTCTGGTGCTTTGGTAAATAGGTTGACCCCCAATTATTTGTGGCAGCCACTAAAATATTGGAATACTGCTATCATGTCATCCCTCATCCTTCTTTTCACTAGACTGGGCATACCCAATTCCTGCATATGAACCATTCTTCATATGCTTTAGCCTCCAGCTCCCTAATCATTTTTGTTGCTCTTCTCTGCACTCTTCCCAGGCTCTCAACATTTTTTTATATTTAGGGTGACCGAAACTGGATGCAATATTCCAAGTGTGGCCTTACCAAGGCATTATAAAGCAGTACTAACAATTCCCATGATCTTGAGTCTATCTCTCTGTTAATGCAGCCTATGATTGCATTGGCTTTTTTGATGACTGCAACACACGGTTGGTCCATTTTTAAGTGATTGTCCACTAGGACTCCAATTCTATATCTGTGCATTTGGTTTTTGTTGCCTAAGTGTGTAAAACCTTACTTTTCTCAATCTTGAGCCATAGAATTTCGTTTTGTTAGATAGATAGATAGACTTACATTTGAAAGGAAAAAAATCAAAGGCATTATAGGATGAGGAAACTGTATTAGGCAGCAGCATGTGTGGAAAGATTTGGGTGTTCTGATAATCATAAGCAGAACCTGAGTCTATAGTATAATGTATCCGCAATGAAAAAAGCAAAGCAAAACAAAACAATGTAGTCTTAAGAATCAATTTAAGTTACTAATTGAAGCAAATGAGCCATTTAGAGACCTGTGTGAAAGCCAGCTGTATTTCTAGCCTTAGATAATATAGGATAGAAATACATAGAGGCATACCAAATAAACCCCTTAAGAATTTAGACTGAATTATTTCAAGAGGGGTCTCAGAGCAATATTTCTAGACCAGGGATTCATAAGTTAAGTAACTCATAACTTTTGTGTTGTCTATCCTAATTGATGTCAGGATGAAATTTTTTCATCTTGAAAATGCGAAGTAACCATTGATCTTTCCTGGATGTTGATGCTGAAGATATTTAAATTAAATCCTGTGATATTTAAATTATTTGATCTGTCATTTAAAGGAATGATACAGCATTTCTAGATAAAACAAATATTTTTTTTAGTGCAGTTGATGTCAAGGTCATTGTTATTACAGTTCGTTATTCCTACTGTGCAGTGTTCAAGACTCTAAAGGTTCTCCCCACAAGTACTGTACTAGGAATGTACAAAGAATGGTCATGTCTTCTGCATGAAGGAGAATTTCTATTGGCTAGCATCTATGAGCATTTGTAGAACAGAACATAAAGGGTGGAGGGGTCACTTTCATACCTCTTTCACTCCTTTATCAGTGGATACATAGGCAGCAAGAACAGAAAATCTACATGGAATTATGCTAAAAGAGCATTGATAAGGGCAAATAGTCAATTGATTGAGGCGGCAAGAGCAAACAGTTTCCCCTATAATTGTTTCTGATTATTGTGCCCAATATAGGGAATAAGAAATGCACTTTTGGTTAGACTACACTTGGAAAATCTAGGCTAGATCTCATTTCCCTAAAGAAAGCCAGCTTGCTCCAATCCTATGATAATACCATGTATCAACCAAGCCACCAGTTTTAGATGGAGATTTCTAGAATAGAGCTTGTTTATAATGCCCATCAGACTAATTGGGCAAAGGTTAGATTTTTTTAAAGTACCTTTTTTAAAAATCAGAATTATGATATAGATTTACAACAGACAACTGATATTTGAAATATGCTTCCCATGTATGCAAAATTGGGACGTACCAGTTGATTTTGGACTGTAATAGTTCAGTTAAAATTAGATCTTTCCCAGGGAGTCCACCATTTTTAAGCTATGAGATAAATTTGGAGATTTCAGATACTCAGATTTGCTAATTCAAATTTTAGCCAGATGATTCTGTATGCTCAGAGGACAGAAATTGCAAATTGGTACCTATTGTATTTGAAGATCAGTTACTACAAATGGAATCTCCAAGTCTATTGTGACAAATGTTCTGCTTAAATCCCATTTGAATACAGTTTCCCTTTGGGGAAACAGATTGATGCAGAATAGGAATGGGGCATTGTGCTCTCCCCATGGTCTCTTACCCTCTTATCTCTTAGCAATAGACTCACCCCTTCTTTCCCCCCCTTCTGACTAGTAACATAGCCACCCCCCTTTTTATTTCTGTTAGATTTCTTGCAGTTAGCTTTAAGTCTTAGTTCAGTCGAAAACCCCCTATGCATTCACATTAGTTTCCTAAATGTCTTCTCATTTTTTTTCTTCCAATTGGAATGGGATATGATTGTTCTTTCAGTATTTAGGGGATAGAATAGTGGATAGTTGTGAAAGCTGTTTGACTTCTCCTTGCTATTTTAAAATCTTGCCCTTGCGGCCCAATGTTTTGCTATTACTGGTAGTAGACCAGACTGGTAATGCTTCTTCAGACACATCATCAGACTGTTAGAACTACTATACAATGCCCTACCTCCTCCTCTGTGCTCATTGTTTTGTAGAGTAAGTTAGATTGCATAGGCAGGGCTTGAGTTGCTTCCTGTTCCTGATAAAATAAGGGGACATCCTTATTTATTTTATTTATTTATTTGTCAAACACAACAGTATATATAAGCATGAAATAATCATATGAATTGGATACAATCAAAGGGAACATTAGGACAGGAACGGTAGGCACGCTGGTGCTCTTATGCACGCCCCTTACAGACCTCTTAGGAATAGGGTGAGGTCAATAGTAGATAGTCTTTGGTTAAAGCTTTGGGGATTTTGGGAAGAGACCACAGAGTCAGGTAGTGCATTCCAGGCATTAACAACTCTGTTACTGAAGTCATATTTTCTACAATCAAGATTGGAGCGATTCACATTAAGTTTAAATCTATTGTGTGCTCGTGTATTGTTGCGATTGAAGCTGAAGTAGTCTTCGACAGGAAGGACATATAACTGGAAGGTGTCTCTGCTTCCTTCTCTGCCTTCTTGTGTTGGAATATTATAAACTTACCTCTCTCTGGGGACTGATGCAGCTTACAAAAACATCCTCCTCTTTCATTATCAACCTTTCTCAATAATAATAGAGACCTCAGGGTCTTGTGGAGCCATGAAGCTTTCCTTATGGAGGCTTCTTGCCAAAGATGATAGTCTTGGCATTTGTATTAGTAGTAGCAAGACCACTAGCCATGCTGTACCTGGTCTTTTTACCTACCTCTGAATAAAGCAGAGATCTTGCTTTAGCTGATTTATGTCCCTAACTACCAACAGTGCCCATTTAATTTGGGGGAAATCACAAGAGGCAGAGGCAGTTACAACTCTGACCCTAATGCCTCTGCCTCCTTTCATTCTAGGGACAGCAATACCACACATCATGAGGGCAGAAAAAGAGATACAAGGTAAGAAAGAAAATAATGGAATGTGGATAAAAGTTAGCCTAACAGTTTGACCGAAGTGGGTCTGCCTCTAGTTTACGAGGAGAATATATGAATTAAATTATTGTATTGGGACAATGTAGGTCCTGAAACATTTTGTAAGCTAATATGTAGAAAAAAGACAAACGGAGGCAAGACACAGTGATTTAGATAGAAAACGATTAATTGTAACTGAAGGCATACAAGAATAATTAATTGGGAATGAATCTGAGTTTGTTTTTTAAAATGAAGAAATAGGTTGGAAAGGGAATGGACAGATAAAAAAAGGTACTATGTAACTCAGGAGTCCCCAACCCCCATCCGTGGACCAGCACCCAGTCTGTGCTATGCCAGAAATTGGGCCACACAAACAAGCGAAGGCCTATTCTCAGAATGCAGGCAGCGCAGAAAACCATGCCTCCTCCAGTCCATGGAAAACCCCTCTCCCCAGAGAAACGTCTCTGGTGCCGAAAAGGTTGTGGGGTGCTGATCTAAAGGGAAAGCATCAATGATGAAAGATTAATGTTAGGTCAAGTGAAGTTGTAGCAATACAGTGAACAGCCTCATCTTTACTTCTTTTATCTGTAGGCAGCTGGTTTATCACATCCTATTAGACGAATCAAACATCTTTTCTTTTCATTTTGCTGTTTATGTAAACAACAGCATTTTTTAAAAAATGTATGGCTGCTATGGTCATATCAGCACTTGCAGGATGTGAGGAGCTCTGGTGGTGCCATAGCTAGAATGCAGTATTGCAGGCAAATTCTGCCCTTAGCCAGGAGTTTGATCCGGACCAGCTTAAGGTTGACTCAGCCTTCCATCCTTCCGAAGTTGGTAAAATGAAGACCCAAATTGTTGGGAACAATATGCATTGTAAAACACTTAGAGAGTGTTCTAAAGCACTATGGAGCAGTATATAAGTGCTATTGCTATTAGAACATATTTTGTGATTTGATCTGCATTTAGGAGAGTGAATCAAGCTCCCTAAATCCCATAGGTCCAGTTGTGGAATTGCTTTCTCAAAATAAAACTTTAGATTTTCTATATCATATTTAAGTATTAAAGTAACTATGCATAAAGCCATGAGACCTTATTTATCAACCTCCTATGAATAGCAGCCATGGCCAGACAAATTTATAACCTATTATTGTTTCATAACTTGCATATAATTTCACATACAATTGGATCATGCCTGTTTTGCATAGCTTCATTATTCTTTCTTTATTTTTGGAACTAGTTGTATGCTGTATACTTTCTTGACTCCAAATAGCTTACAATCATAAAAACACAGTAATATAAACTAATTAAAAGCAACCAGTACTATGCAAAACTCTCCAACTATCCACCTAATTGGTATTTTGCTCACCAGAAGTTTTGAGGAAAAATATAATTTTAATGCTTTCTTAAATCTTAAAAGGAGGAGGCCATCATGATCTTTTGTGGGAGAGCTGCTACCAAGTAGTTAATTTTTGAGCCCCTTCCCCTCTAGCTGACAAATATTGGGTGGGTAGAATTAGTGTAGAATAGGTGGTTCAGAAGATAACAAAAACTGGAGCTGTGGGGTACATTACATAGATAATGATTAACCTCTTAGATTGGAACCAGAAGCTCAACAGCAGCCAGTACAGTTCCAGCAACATAACTATGGTTAAATTGTTTTCCAATGGGCAACAAATAGGCAGTTACATTATCCAACAGTATAGAGGACTTAAGGGCAGTCTGAAGGAGAGCAAATTGCTGTTGTCTAACCAGGACATGACAAGGCTCTAATCATGGTTTTCAGTGCCTCCTTGTTCTAGTAATTTCACAACTGGTGGACCACCAAAGTTGGTCAAAGGTTCTCCTTGAAAAGTCTTCTACCTGCTACTCTAGCAAGAAGTGTGAATCCAGGATAAAGTGCAAGCTGTATACCTGTTCTTACAGGAAAATACAACCCATCAAGAACTGTAGATGGAATACTTTTACTATTGCTGCATTATTTTAACTCTGCTACTTTTAAGCATCTTTTAAGATTCCATACTTGGAATAAGCCATTTCGTATCTAAATAAAATATTTTTAAGATAACCTCTCTAACGTATTAACTATTTCACTTAGGGCAGAATTCTAAGTTGTTCTTCTTACAGGAGTATAATATTTTAATTCATTTATTTTATATGCTGCCCATTTCATTGATAAGGAGACTGTGGGCCTTATCCTACCTCCTCATGCATGGTTATTTGTGCTAACTTTAAAATATTTCTTTAATTGTATTGATATTTTACATTGATAAATACATTAAATGCAAACACTAAAAAATGTATGAAAATATTCTGTTTAAGTGAATCAATGTCATTTCTGTCTACTACTGGTAGGATATATTTTTTTAAGTATCCAGTCTAGTCTATCTCCCTGAGTAAAGTTCCCCTATCCAAGTATTAACTATGGTCTGTTGATTCAAGCTCAGTTAATTTATGACTGAATAAAGACAGAGCTAATGAAATAGGGAGCAAGAAATGTATGAAATCCAGGATAGTAACAGTAACAGAGTTGGAAGAGACCTTGTAGGTCATCTAGTCCAACCCCCTGCTCACGCAGGAGACCTGCCTGCTTGTAATTAGAGGATAAATAAATAACAGATTAACAGAGTTGGAAGGGACCTTGTAGGTCATCTGGTCCAACCCCCCACCCAAGCAGGAGACCCTACACCATTTCTGACACATGGCAGTCCAGTCTCTTCTTAAAAGCTTCCAGTAATGAAGCTCCCACACTTTCTTTTTTTTTTTTTTTTATTACTTTTTTTACAACAAACAAACAAAAAAAATACATTATTACACCCTTGTGCTATACATAAAAGGAAGATTTGGGTCTTCGGATATATCCTTATGATTGCCAAAATCCACGTTCTCGAGGTACAGGTACTGAAGCGTCCAATGTTCCAAGCGCAAAGTCCACAAATGGTTTCCAAGTCTTCCAGAAAATATCTTCTTTATACACACCACTTCTAATTTTAATATCACATGTCATTTTATCATTTAAAGCTAATTTCCACATTTCAGAATTCCACTCTTCTATTCTAAAAATCACATCTAGTTTCCAATATCTAGCTATTATAATTCTACCTATTATAATCATAATTCTAATCAATTCTTTTTCATATTTTGTTAATTCTATTTCCTTAATTACCAACAATAATATAGTTTCCACTCTCAATGTTATTACTTTCCCCATCATTTCAAATATCATTTTCTCCAATTGTTGCCAAAACTTTTAACCTTATCACAATTATACCACATATGTTCATAAGTCCCCAATTCCATCTCACATCTCCAACATTTTTACTAGTTTTTTATCCATTTGTGACAATCTTACTGGAGTCAAATACCATTTCCAAACAACTTTATAATTGTGCTCTTTAATCCTTATAGATAAAGTTCTCATAATTCTACTCTTCCAATTCACATTCCAATCTGATTCTGGTATTTCAATATTAAGATCTTTTTCCCAATTTGTCCTCATCACTCTTTGTAATTTTTCATCAGAATTTATAATCTTATAAACCCTACTAACGAGTCCCTTTAGCCCAATTTCATCTTTCATAATCCGAGATACTAAATATTCAAATTCAGTTTCACATCTATTTATCAAGTAATTTTCCCTTAATTTTTTTGTCCATTTTTCTATCTGTATTTTTTCAAACCAACTTAACCCTAATTTTTCAATAATTTCTTTATTCCTCCTTTCATTTCCCATAACTTTTATCCAATCTCTAATAATTTCTATATTTTCCTCTTTAATCACTTCATTACGTTTTATATTATTTTTAATTGGCCAAATTCCAGTTGTCTCCCCCAAAAAGATTATATCCGGAATTAAAATTTTAACAAATTTGTTCCACATTTTACTTAATCCCTTTAACCAATAACTTCTACTTACACATTTTAAATTTGCTTTATCTAAAAACCACCTTGATCCAAATATCTATATCCCTTAACTCTAAATCTCTCCAATAATTATCTTCACCTTTAAGTATTTTTACCACTATCCGGATACCATACGCACAGTAATAATTAAATAATTTGGGGATTCCTAATCCACCTTCCTTTTGATTTTGATACCACATTTTCTTCACTAATCTGGGTCTTTTGCCACCATTGCAAAATTTATCCAGTTTTTTCTGATATCCTTCAATATCTTTCTCTGTCAAATTTAGTGGTAGCATCTCGAATAAAAAGTTGAACTTGGGCAGCAACATCATCTTACACATTGCAATTCTACCAAACCAAGACAACTTTAAAATTTTATATTTATCTATCTTCTTCTCAATTTCGTTAATCACCACATCATAATTAAGTTTTTACAATTCTTTAACCTTAAGTGAAAGCACTATACCCAAATATTTCAATGTGTTTTAATCCTTATCCCAAATTGCTCTTGCATATTCTCAGACTCATTACCATTACTATCCATCAATAATTCTGACTTTGACCAATTTACTTTCAATCCTGTCATTTCTTCAAATTCTATCAAATGCTTATATATCTTTTACAAATCTTTCTCTACATTTTTCAAAATAATTAAAGTATCATCCATACAAATTTATCTTATACCCCTTATATCCTTCTAATTCTTCATCTTTTTCTATCATTTTTGTCAATATTTCCATAGCCAATAAAAATAATGTTGGGGACAGGGGACATCCTTGTCTCGTACCAGCTTCTAATTTTATCTCTTCAGTTAATATTCCATTCACCTTCACTCTTGCACTGCTCTTTTGGTATAATTTTGAAATAACATGTATAAACTTATTACCAAAGCCTAAAGCCTCCACAATTACTTTAATTGTTTCCCATTGTACAGAATCAAAAGCTTTAAAAATATCCAATGATACTATACCAATTTTATCACCATTATATTCAGCTACATCTATAATATTTAATACTCTTCTAACAATATCACTCATGTATCTACCCTTCACAAAGCCTACTTGATTATAACTTATATATCTATCTATAAATCTATTTAATCTATTACTTATAATAGCAGTAAATATCTTTGCATCCTGATTAATTAAAGAAATGGGCCGATAGGACTCAATCCTTTCTAAATCTTTATCTGGTTTAGGAATTAGGGATATCACCGTTCTATTCCATGACGAAGGTACTTCCCCACCATGTAATATTCCATTAAATAATTTTTGCAATCTTGGTATTATTAATTCTTTAAATTCTTTATAAAACTCAATAGGTAATCCATCCTCACCTGGAGCTTTCCCTAATTTTAATTTTTGTATTATTCCATTAATCTCATCTTGTGTTATATCTTCTTCCATCAATTCCTTATATGTTTGATCAATTTTCACCACATACTTTTCTAAATAGCTTTGCAATTTTCCCCGATTAATTGGTTTCTTTGAATATAGTTTCTGAAAAAAATTTCTAACCACTTCACATTTCTCTAATTTTTTATAACATCTTATACCTCTATCATCTATCAAAACTCCAATTTCTCTCTTCTCTCTTTTATCTTTCGCCATCTTTGCCAATAATTTAGAATTTCTATTACTAAATTCAAAAAAATTCCTATTTAAAAATCTCAAATTTCTTTTTACTAACTCTGTATCTTCTTCTATCATTTTATTTCTTAACATATTAAGCTCCTGAAGAATTTTTTTCTTTAGTAAGCAAAAATTGATTTTCCAATTCTTTAATCTGATTTTTATCTCTTTCCATTTTAATTTTATAATTTTTATATTTCCTACTTGATAATTTAATACTCTCCCCTCTAAACACCGCTTTCATCGCATCCCAAACAATTTCAAATTTAACCTCCCCGTTATCATTTAATCTCCAACTTTCCTCCAGTTTTTTAAGTATCCATTTTTATCCTTTTCATTTTATACAATTTCGTCATATCTCCAATAGCTTCTTTTTTTCTCAAAATTAAAATCTAAGTCCACCATAACTTCTGCATGATCAGAATCTTTAAAAATTCCCACATCTACCTTATCCACATTATTCAACAAATCTTTAGAAAGAAAAATATAATCAATTCTAGAATATGTATTATATATCTTAGAAAAAAAAGTGTATACTCTCTCAATTCCTTTAACCTCTCTCCACACATCAACCACGCCATTTCGAAGCATCCACATATTTAAAATCCCCATTTTATTTGCTCCTCCACAGCGGGTGGGATTAGTACTATCTATTTTATCTCTGATTAAATTAAAATCCCCAGCCACAATTACTTTCCCTACACTTTCATTCTCCAAAATTTCTGTTATTTTTCAAGAAATTCTCTTTGTTTTCATTCGGTAAATATAAATTAACAAGTGTCACTTTTTCCTCATTAAGATTTCCAACAATTATTACATATCTTCCATCTTCATCCAAAATTACCTTATGTTTTTCAAAGTACACCCTATCTGATATCAGTGTTGCAACTCCTCTAGCTTTTGAAGTTCCAAATGCTTTTTCATATATTTGCATACCTTTTATATACATTCTATTTGAATCTTCAGATTTCTGATGGGTTTCTTGTAAAAATAAAATGTCTGGCAAATCCCTTTTAATCTTAAGCTCCAATCTTCTTCTTTTAATCTGATTCCCTGTACCCTTCACATTCCATGACATTATTTTTATAACTCCCATTTAAAATATAAATTTTTTAATCCTATCCCCGCATCTTCCTTTCTCCCACCACCCGACATTAAACTACCATATTTAACATATAAACAACAATAAGAAAACAGAAAAAAAACAAAAAACAAAACAAACAATAAAGTACAAACAATCTTCTTCCCCCACATCCTCATCGATTTCGCCTCTATAAAGAGAATGGGGGAGAGGGGACGTGCCAATGCCCGGGCCACTTCTTTCGGGCTGTCTATTTAAATTCATCACTCAAAAAAGATAACGATGACCCGCATTCAGCTTCAGATTTTCCAAGACTCTTATCTGCTTCTTCTCTTACTGTATCCTCACGACTCTTCTTCTGTTCAACCAACACAGGTGATATTTCTTTCCTCTTTAACCCTTTGAGTCTTGCCTCCAATAGCCCCTTTTTCTTCTTCTGGGATTGATGTTTCGCGTATGTTCCACCCATCTGAAGCATTTGATCTTTTATCTCCATTAAATCCTCCATCTCAATCAGTCCAAGCTCCGTAAATATAATAATGCATCTATATCTGGGGTGATTGTACGATCCTTCCTTTATAAAAAATTTCAATTGTTGTGGTGGCCTCCAATTGTATTTAATTCCATTATCCCTCAAAACTTTTGTGATTGGTTTTAAAAAAAATCTCCATGCCCTTTCTTCTCTTGATATATCCGGGAAGACTTGAATAGTCTTCCCTTCGAACTTCAAAGCATCTCCCAACTCTCTCACCTTGGCCATAACTTCCAACTTATCACCAAGATTTGCGAACCTGACAAGCACGTTTCTGTTAGAACCATTTTGCCTTCTATATCCAATTCTAAAAACACTTGCCAGGTCTGCTATTGTGAACGTAAGTTGCGTATCCAAATCATTAATCCATTTCAAAACCCGCTGTTTCAATTTATCCTCCTTTTCTTCTGAGATTCCTCTGATAACTAAATTATATTTCCTCATCTCTTCTTCCAAAAGACAGATTCTCTTATCTTGCTGCTCATTTTTATAAAATATTTTACCAATTTGCCGATCTACTTTTACTTCATGCACATGCATCTGCTCCATTTCATCTTTAATCATTATCATTTCCTCTTTTTGTTTTGCAAAGTTTTCATTCATCTCTTGCTTTAAATTCTGCATTTCAGATGTCAGTTTCAATGTCAAATTATCTATACGCTCTGATAGTCCTGCTATTTTTTCCCCAATTTTATTTAAAGCTGCAGCAAGTTGCTGCGTTTCTGAAAGTTGTTGAGTCATTTTGAAAAAAACCAAAAAATTTCCCAAACTAGGATTCCAAACCAATTTTACAGAGGGTCTTAGTGAAGATCAAAGGACGACTGTCTTTTAATTGAAGCGGCTTATTTGCACTGTTATCTCTCAAGTTCAAGGATTCTCCACAAAGAAACACAAAACTTCACAGCTAACATTAATCAGCGCCATTTTTCCTCCACGGCAGCAAAGCAGAAAGGAAGACAAACCAACTTAAACGAAGCAAAATCCTTTTTTTTTTTTTGTAATATAAACAAGCTATTAATTTGCTCTCCAGAGGAAAAAAAAAATAAAGAAAAAATTAACTCAGTAAAATCCTCTTACTACCAAACAATCCAATAAAAAATCAGTTTCTCTTCTCTTCAATTAAATTCTTCTTGGCTGAACTTCCGGAAGGCTCAAAAAAAAAAAAAATCTTCTCATTATCAAATTCAGTCCTTCACTTAGCCTCAGCAATAGAAAAAAATTTTTTTTAACACAGAACAGGATAGTTAATTTTGGAAAAACAAAACACAGCAATTTATTCCAACTTACTTATCTTGTCTGCCGGCTTCGGTCAACCCACGCTGTAGAAACTCCTTAATTCAAGCCGTTTCAGATGACCTACCAGTTTTAAATTCAATCTGCTGGGCTGTTAACACTTTCAGTTCATGATTTATTACTCCACAAAGAAACACAAAACTTCACAGCTAACATTAATCAGCGCCATTTTTCCTCCACGACAGCAAAGCAGATAAATTCTTCTTGGCTGAAGTTCCGGAAGGCTCAAAAAAAAAATCTTCTCATTATCAAATTCAGTCCTTCACTTAGCCTCAGCAGTAAAATAAAAATTTTTTAACACAGAACAAGATAGTTAATTTTGAAAAAACAGAACACAGTAATTTATTCCAACTTATCCTGTCTGCCGGCTCGGTCAATCCACGCTGTAGAAACTCCTTAATTCAAGCCGTTTCAAATGACCTACCAGTTTTAAATTCAATCTGCTGGGCTGTTAACACTTTCAGTTCATGATTTATTAACTTTCGTCCATAACAGTGCATTCCAAACGGCATAAATTCTCATAAATCTTCATTAATAAGCCCTGTGAAGTGAAGGAAAGGTCCTTACCCCACCACGGTCATGGCCACGCCCTCGCTCCCACACTTTCTGAAGGCAAGGATAGAAAGTGATTGAGGTGTATCTTCCCATTTCACCAGTCTGGCAGAATGATCTTGACTCACTTTTATCATTGTCAGAGAGTTACTTTGAGGATTTAAAGGGAAAATCTACTCACCCAGCCAATTGGGTTTTTAAATAAGTCAATAGTATAAAGTAAAATAAAAAATACCTTGTTTAAAGTTGCTTAAAAACAGATCATCTGGGATAATTCCAATTATCAAGAAGTATTAGAATGTATTAATTAAGTGAAGATAAATATTTATATGAAACACAGTGCTATATAATATATATTGTAATATATATTTAAATATTCATGCGGATAATACCAAATATTATTTACTAAAACATACTAAAATTATTCTGTTTTATCTTTCAGGAAAAAGCCATCTGCACCAGTATAGAAGCCTGAACAACTATTTCATGATGAACATAGATGATGAAGAAAATATGAGTAAGGTGTACTCAGTATGGTTTCTGCAGGGTACTTCTGTTAAATCCCCCTTCATAGAGGGAAAACTTCCTTTCAGGTTTTTAGAGTAGAATAGAATAGAATAGAATTTTTTATTGGCCAAGTGTGATTGGACACTCAAGGAATTTGTCTTGGTGCATATGCTCTCAGTGTACATAAAAGAAAAGATACCTTCATCAAGGTATCTTTTGAATATGAAATATAATATAATATAATGAAATGAAGAGGATATTTCCTATTTTTTGTTGTATGAAGTAAGAAGCAGTATCAGCATTTAAGCATAAGGAGCATTCTCTGAAGTGTACATTAGTACTACTGAATATGTGGTCTATTTACTTTAGTTATTTTGGTTTGAATGAATATACAGAATGCATATTAACTGACAATTAGGCCCCCTTGAATTTGGTAAACTTAGTTAATCTTAGCTTATTTATTTAGTCAGTCAGTCAGTCAGTCAGTCAGTCAGTCAGTCAGTCAGTTAGTTATATTTCATATTTCTAGACCACCGAGTGTGATGGCTCAACAGTTAAAGATGCTGTGTCACAGGGGCTGGAAAGCTGACAGTCCGGGTTCGTGACCCAAATGCCATACAAAGGGGTGAGTTCCTGTTCCTCCCCCAGCTCGTACCCACCTAGTAGTTTGAAAGCATGGAAATGCGAATAGATTAATAGGTATCACTTTGATGAGAAGGAGATGTGCCTTTGGCATATAGTCATGCTGGCCGCATGACCAGAGAAAATGTCTATGGACAATGCTGACTCCCTTGGCCAAGAAATAGAGAAGAGCACCACGTCCTAGAGTTGGACACAACTGGACAAGGGAAAATTATACCTTTATCTATTTCTAGACCTCCCATCTCCCTCAAGGAAGAGCTCTATTAACTATTAAAGAATATGTCGTATTGAACTCTTTGAGCTTATAAGTAAGCATACATTCAATTATGCTCTTACTCTTGATTAAATTATAGGCATCATAATATATTTTTATTTATTTTTTTAAACTTTGTTATACCCAGTTTTCTGTTTCTTCTAGTTTTTAAAACCAGTTTTACCCCTTCTAGACAAGCATAAGATATAGAATATGAAAAGTTGTAAATCATTATTTATTTCTGTGAAACTAGCAACATTTTTGTTAAATTATTATGTTCAAAGTCATCTGATTATCACACAATAATTATGATAATCATAATTATAGTTTATTTATATAATCATCATAATACGATTACTATGTTCTTATGATTTTTAAAAATTATTTCAGCCATTTTTTATCAAGATTTCACATAGCTTGTTATAGAAGCTATGACTACTGTAGTCTTTTGTTGTTCAAGGCTTTAGCTAGCATTTTTCTTTCTGCAGAGATGTGAAATAACTGCAGCTGTAGTATCTTAAATATGTTATTTACTTATACATCTTAAATATGTTCCCATATTTAATTTATGTACATCTGAATAAAAAACCTAAAATATTTTGAGAAACATTTCTTATAAGAAGATTCTTTAATATATTTGAAATGTCAATATTGCTTATTTGGAATCTGTGTTACACAGGAAATCCTGTCTCACCTACTAATTTTTATTACAGAGATCTAGGTAGCTTGCAGTAAACCAACAGCAACCAGATGTGGGGTCAAAATCTGCAAAGAGGTGAACTTGGTCTTTGGATCTAAACCCCACACCTTTTATGCATATATATATATTCTAGGTTAGGTGAGCTTTGCCTTCAAGAATCAGAAAACAAACTCTTTTCTGCTTCTAGAAAAAGATCTGAGGTTCTAAATTTTATTTCCTGCCTCAGTAAGGAACAGATTCTCCCAAGCTCTGGGGCCCACATAAAAGAAACTCTTAGACTATATATGGGCTGAATGGGAGTGAACAGAAAGGTCCTACTAGTTCCATACCCTCAGGTTGGGTTGTGCATGTCATATAAAAGGAACTTTCAGTTTTATGCTATATCATAAAAAATAGAACTTTCCTTGAGGTTGCCAAAATAGCTCTCCATATCCAGCCCATTGCATGCAAAATTGAATGTATATTTTTCATTTTTATTTCAAAAAGTGAATTTTCTGAGTATTCTTTGTGTGTGTGTGTCATGAGTTTTGTATTTTATTTTTGACATGCCAAAAGAAATATTAAATATATTTATTTTAGATTATAGCATTAAATAAAATATTTTTATTGATTGCAATTGTTCTGTAAATATGACTTTGTCCTTCAATTGACAAAAGCTGCAAAATCAGAAGATTTATAAAGAGAGATCTCTTGTTACCAGGGGGAGAATCATATATATATTTTCAGCAAAACCAATAGGCTCATGATACCACTAGGTTTTTCTTTTTATATGTGTGTAAGTGCGCCTTGGTTTAAGTGTTAATACTGAATTTCTTTTGTTCAATTATATATCAGTAGATCTTTCTATATTACAGCATAATGGTAAACTATATTTGTGCCTTTAAACCTGTTAAAATTCCATGTATGGAAATTACCTGTTAAAATTCCATGTATGAAAACGTCTCATTCAATATTGAGAGAGGTAAAGGTAAAGGTTCCCCTCGCACATACGTGCTAGTCGTTGCCGACTCTAGGGGGCGGTGCTCATCTCCATTTCAAAGCCGAAGAACCAGCGCTGTCCAAAGACATCTCCGTGGTCATGTGGCTGGCATGACTCAATGACAAAGGCGCATGGAAAGCTGTTACCTTCCCACCAAAGGTGGTCCCTAATTTTTCTACTTGCATTTTTACGTGCTTTCAAAACTGCTAGGTTGGCAGAAGCTGGGACAAGTAACGGGAGCTCACCCCATTACACGGCAGCACTAGGGATTCGAACCACTAAGCTGCTGACCTTCGATCGACAAGCTCAACGTCCTAGCCCCTGAGCCACCGTGTCCCTCATATTGAGAGAAGTGGGTTGCAAATAAGCCTTAAAATACTGGAAAGGAAAAAAGACTTTTGTAGGCTAAGTAAGGTTTGTATTTCAGCACAATTTCCTTTTTTTTTAAACTTTAAAATAGCTATTGCTATTTTACAATTACAATTTAGAAAAACCTAATGCTGTTTGTACAATTAACTTCTATAAGTTAATTGTACTTCTATAAGTTGTTGCTATAATAGTGTCCACTTTGGTAAGAAATTATGCTAAAAGGGCAGGTTTATTTATTTATTTAAATTTTCTAATCATATTTTAATGTTTACTATGACTTACAGCAATATTAATTAATGTTTGTTATGTGCTATAAGATATAGTGACAGTGTTTAAGGATAAGGGGCAGTTTCCTGGAGTACAAAATAGTTCAGAACAAAATATAGGTAATTGATTGATATTATTATTAGTTATTTAAGGCCCAAGCAGTGATTGCTGGGAAAATAAGTATTTGGAATGTATCAAATCTGTACTGACAGTATTGGGAAAATGCAAATGTGCTGAATTTTTAAAAAGCACTGAAAGATCTAAAGCTTTTAGTATTAAGATTTGAAAGATGAAATCTCAAAAACACTTCTTTGGGAAAGAATATTAATTTATCAATTCCAATAAATAAGAAATAAAAAGAAGGAGCATTGCAATAAAAAAGATTTATTATTGTAATATTGATAATTTTAAGAAAGCATTTATAAATAAGAATGATTTTCTAAACAGGAGAAGTTCAGAAATCTGCGATGTTATCATTGTGTTTATAGGATCAGATTGCAAAAATAGTTAATAATGACTAACTGCAGGGTCATGTCTCCTTCTGATCTATGCTTTTATAGATGGGAACAATTTGCACTGAAACCATTGTATTTGCTTCTGATTATTCATAAAGAGTTTATATTTAGATATTTACATGTGTAGTTAGAATCTATTGAGGTGGGAGGACATATCAAATCCTTCCTAGATACGTTGTATTAGGGCTGACCTTGTCTAGGCATTGTGCTATTGAGTTGAAAAGTCCCCCCCTCCACCTTTGAAAGTGCATGCAGCCTCACCCTACATATTCAAAATGGGTGGCTATATCATGATGGCATCTTGCTGGATGATTTGGTCTCATTCTGCCGGGTATTCCTGGATACCTGTCCTGTATTAAATGAAAATGATCTTAAATATTGAGCTGTTATAGAAATGCTGAAATAATTAATCTCTCTCTCTTATTTATTTTAAAGAGTCTATGTGCATACATATTTATTATTTATCTTGATACAAAGCAAATTCAAAAGTATTTCCTAACAACTCAAAAGGTTATAGGTAAAAACATTCCTTTGGTCCAGTGATAATCAAATTCACTGAAACAATCTGAAACTTTCAAAACTATTTGATTGAAATTTTTATTGGGACAAAAATGTACAGTCTCCAAATTACGTCATATGAATATAATGCTCTAAATGTGTTTTATCTGAATACTATATTCTATCAAATTGTCCCTTTAGGTAAAATATAGGATATGGTGAAACATATTACAAAGGAAATAGTTCTTAGAAATACGAAACTATTTGTAGCATTATTTTATTTGTCTTTATTGTAAAAGTATTATTTCTTGCTTTTTAACTTGTACGTTTTACCAATCTCTTTCTATCCAGCTTCTTCTAATTTTCTATTCTTTTGAGCACCGAAAGGAGTAACCTATCAAGCTTTTGTTGGAGGATGTTATAAATGAAAATTTAATAGCCATTCCATCAGCTTTGTCAACTAGGTGAAGTGGTGTGTGCATGTTTTAATTGCTAGGTTTAAAACAAATTTAAATATATTATCTAGGAGATCAAATGTTTGTATGTATAGTAGGCATTTAAAAACTTCTGTCTTTAGAATATTTTTCTCCAGCAAAACAGAATATTACTTTTCACTGGATTCCTTGCAGCATTTAGCTACATCGAATTAAAAATGTGGTGTCTATTTTTTTAAAAAAGGCAATGAATTACTGGGTTATAGTTAAGGCTTTGACATTTAATATCTTGTTTAACAAAATAATAATAATATACAGTAGTGGCCAAGATTGTGGAAACCTTTTGGGAAAAGTGTATTTTCTAAAACTAGCTAATAACACCACTTTTTTTGGAGTAGTACCGTAAAATTATAAATCTATGGAAAGATAATTTAATCAAGAATGTAATGCAATAACTTTTATGAAGGATTTGCTATTAGAATAGCAGTTACAGTATAAAGAAGAGAAGTGAAACACATAGAAAAAAAGAGATATACAAAAATTATCACATCAGTTAATACTTAGTTGGGTAACCTTTAGCATGAATTACGGCCTTACAATGTCTTCCCATGGAGTGACCCAAGTCTTTTAGTTCTGCAGCTGTTATAACGTGAAACCAAGATTGAATGATTGCTTCTATTAACTGGGTTTTATTGCTGGGTCGCTTCTGACTAACAAGTTTCTTTAGTTGGCTCCATAGTTTTTCATTCAGTTAAGGTCTCGGCTAGTCCCAGGCCATTCCAGCAGTGGAATATGATTATCTTGAACTCCAAAAAAAGTGGTGTTATTAGCCACTAAACCTCAAAAATACGCTTTTCCCAAAAGGTTTCCACAATTTTGGCCACTACTGTAGAAAGCATTATTTAAAAATCACAGAAGATGCATTGCTATATATACTGTAAGTATAAAATTCACATTATTTTTGCAGTACTGTAGTGTGTATCGTAAGGTTTCTAGCTTGAAGAGAATTGTTGGTAATCCTTTATAGCATTTAAAGACTACCTAACTCAAGTTTATGTTTTAAACCAGGGTGCAATGCTCCCGGTTTGGACCGGATCGCCTGATCTGGTAGCGATCATGGCGGGTGGTTTGGAAAACTGGTAGTGATCCCGGCGCGAGGCTCCGCATACTCGCCCGGTTGTCATAAAATGTGCTTTGTACCCTCTGCGCATGCAGGGCTACATGCCAGAACCAGTAGTTAAAAATGCTTTAAAAAGTTTAAAAAAAAAAGTTCCAACAATCGTGCATCACTCAGCTTTTTTTACTTTTTAGGCATTTTTTTACTACCGTTTCGGGCGATTAGGTGGTAAAAAAATGCTTTAAAAAAGTAAAAAAAAAAGGCTCCAACGATCACAGCTGTGCTGCGTGATCATCGGAGCCCTTTTTTAAAAAACTTTTTTAAAACATTTTTTTACTACCTATTCGCCTGAGCCGGTAGTAAAAAAAATGTTTTTAAAAGGCTCCGAGGATCACAGCCGTGGCGCACGATCGTCAGAACCTTTTTTTACGGAGGTGGGGGTAGGGGTCCATTTTTGCTTCCAGCAGGCTTCCCTGAAGGCCAAAAATGGGGGGGGGGGGGTTGTAGGCCAAAAACAGGGGGTGGGAGACTCCGTTTATGAAAGAAAGAGAGAGAGAGAGAGAAAGAAAGAAAGAAAGAGAGGGAGGGAAAGAAGGAAGGAAGGAAAGAAAAAGGAGAGGAAGGATGGACTACAAACCTAGACGCAGCTTCAGAGGATAATCCAGGGCAGGAAGGGATCTGGAGATCATCTAGTCCAACCCTGCTCCAGTAGGACATTGTCAGTGAGTTTCTGTCTTTTGATCCCCCAATCACATGGTTACATAGCCATGCCCACCAAGTCACATGACCCTCACCAAGCCATGCCCACCAAGCCAGGCCCACAAAACCGGTAGGTTCTCTGGGCGTGACTTTAGATTTCACCACTGTTTTAAACTATTTATTTAATAGATGTATATTCAATTTGACAGTTTAAATCCTCAAAATAGGTCATATGCTGTCTTTTTGTTTATTTGCTCAATCTCACTCAACTCTGTGACAGATAACTCTGTGATAAGAGAGAGGACACTTGAGCAGCAGAAAGTGCCCTAAGTTTTCTTCATTGGGACTCATTTTTGGAATTAAAAGGAGTCTTCCTTCTCTCCCCTCTCCTGCCTACAAATGATTAGATTACCAGAGCTGATAGAGCTATGTATGAGTTTAACTCATGACAATAGCCCTGGAATGAGTCAAGAAGCCAAAATGTCTGTAAGAGAATTGTCACTAAATAAGCTTTAAAAAGCATGAAAAGGGGGTTGCAGTTGGAGTAGTATGTCCTACTATTCTTAGGAAGTACTCAAGGAAATAAGAGGATGTGAACTTTCTCCCGCCCAATAATATTTAACTTCTGTTGTTTCCCTAATGACCTGACTGTATTGTATGCTTTTGACATCTGCCTTTAAAGATTAATCCGTTTTTCTCTATTTCATGTAATCTTTTTATTCTTTTTTTATGAAGCCTTTTTAATTTTATTCAATTGTTCACATATATTTCATTAGTATAATTCTAACATCCTAGTCCAGTCTATATAATGTTATAATATTTTGTGATGTCTGTGTTGGGAGGATTGCTCTTTTATACACTGATTTCCAGTTTCGGATGACAGCTGAAAATATGTATGTTAAATCTACACCTAATTACCTTTATTAAGTTTATCTAAGTAAGGTATTCTTGTTAATGTTAATTACTTCGTTTCACTCTAAGTTCATTTATATGTTTTCATGGTATAAAACATATTCTAGCATTAGCTGATAGTAATACTAACTCGTAGGAAATCAGTTGGGTAACTAAAGCTTTATTTTTTTCATGCCAGATATATTGATACTGTGACACGCTCTTCTTCTTCCTATGTTCTTTTCCCTATAACCCCAAAGTCCTATATTCCAGGCATGAGTGCGGTTCCAACATGTTTTGCTCATTATATTTTGTCCTACAGTGCTAAGTTCTGTTTCTATTCTGTTTTACAGAATAGAGTGGGAATTACTATGCATATAACTGAATTATGTTATTTACCCTTTTTCAGTCTGATTATACATCTTTTCTTCTTTAATACATACAGATCAAATAAACTAATTTATTCTGTCAAATTTGATCCAAATTTGTTTTTTAAAGCAATCACAAAATCAGGGAATGATACCCTCTAACATGCCCATTTTGCATCCATTCTTCCCTAAGAAAGAGTGTCGATATAAAACTATCCTCTCCATGTCTCTCTGTCTTTGTCTCTCTCTCTCTCTCTCTCCTCCCCCCACCCCGTATGTATGTATGTATGTATACATATGTCTGTGTGTATGTGTGTGTGTGTGCATAGTAATTTTATCAAGGTAATACATTTGTGTAAAAAATTTTTAAACTGAGAAATATTTACTCATGTCATGAGAGATTGTACTTTGATGGAAATCAAAGTGTGATGTATTTCTTTTATACATTTTGTTTAGTTTTATATGATAGCCAGGAGAATATCTTTTCCTCCTTTCAAATTCTTCCTCTTCCTTTCCATGCATCAAGTAAAGTGCAGTTGCAGATTGAGTTCTGAGAAAGCTTTTTCTGTATAATTTATCTTTTCTATCTATCTAGGATTCCTGAAAGTATTTTTTTGTGTATGTGATGTTAAAAGAATAAGAGACTTTTGATATCTTCATTATTCATGGAAATATATCTACAGACTAGTTACTGTATAGCTCTATTTTCCAGTTTTATACTTATAGCATGCATAATAGACATTGAAGATTCTAAATAAATATCCAATTAAAAGACTACAGATAAATATCTTGGTAGTTAGTTCTCCAAGCAAGCATAGTTATAGATATGAGAAAAATATTTTCCTAATAAAGATGGCTCTTTTTTAAAAAAAATGTGTGTCCTGATTTTTACTTGAAACAGTCTTATATATCAGAGGGACCACCCATGCATTCAAGGGAGCAAGATGGCAATTGCTGGTTGTATTCTAAAATGCCTTCATTAGTACATTCAGCATTAATATGAAGGGAAGCTTAATGGCCAGGTAAATATCCATGTGTGTAGAGGAGCTCGTATATATAAGGCTCCTTAGAGGAATGCTGAAAGTTAAAGTCTGTAGAGAAGCTTGGTATCAAGACTCCAATTTGAAGGACTAAATTGTCAGTCGTTTTTTTTTCCAAAGGAAGAATTTTTTTGTGATAGAGATGAGCAAATAGCTTGATTCTAGAAAGGTTGACTCAACCTTCCATCCTTCTGGGGTTGGTAAAATGAGGACCCAGATTTTTGGGAGCAATATGCTGAGTTTGTAAAGTGCTTAGAGAGGGCTCTAAAGCACTGTGAAGTCTAAGTGCAACTGCAAGTGCAAGATGTCTGATAATTTGTTTTAATTTTAGAATTAAGGATATCAATTATAATATATTTTAAAATATAATTTAATATTTAATACCTTCTTTGCTTTTAGAATGAAAACTGTCAATACTGAATGTTTAAATAATTTGTGTATATGGTTAATAAATGAATAAGAATAATGTTTGAGCACACATCACTTAACCAGTTGCAAAGGTAGATAAAGGAATCTCTAAATTTTACATTTACAAGGTCCTGCAACGAAGGCATTGTAAGTTACTCTTTCTGGGCACCACAGGTTCAGGCAGCACTGATATTAAAGAGAACCGCAACATGGACAACATTCCACCTAAAGATGGGACTGTGCAAGGTGCTGGGGAGGGGAATCAGCTCCCTAATGGTGGAGGCACTAGCAGCAGGAAGCGGCTGTTGGACGAGGGAAGCAACGGCCATTCCAAGTTCCGCCCAAAGAAGAAAAAGAAAACTCCAGGTCCAGTGCTGCCCAAGAACGCCCTGATGCAGTTGAATGAAATCAAGCCTGGCTTACAGTACAAGCTCCTCTCCCAAACCGGACCAGTTCATGCTCCAATTTTTATGATGGCGGTAGAAGTTAACGGGCAGATGTTTGAAGGGTCTGGCCCCACAAAAAAGAAAGCAAAACTCCATGCAGCTGAGAAAGCTCTAAGGTCCTTTGTTCAATTTCCTAATGCATCAGAAGCTCATCTAGCAATGGGTAGAACTCTTTCAGCAAATACAGACTTTACTTCTGACCAGGCCGATTTCTCAGACACCCTCTTCAATGGCTTTGAAAATCCAGCTCAATCTGACCATTCCTTTTACTTGGAATCCAATGGAGATGGTTCCTTTACCTCCAGTCCAGATTTCAGCCTCTCGTCCGTCGTGGCTAGTAGTTTTATCCAGTCATCTCTCCCTGCCCCATCACCCTATGCATCAACCAGTGGGAAGAATCCAGTGATGATACTAAATGAACTTCGACCAGGGCTAAAGTATGAATTTATTTCAGAAAGTGGAGAGAGTCATGCCAAGAATTTTGTGATGGCTGTATCAGTGGATGGCCAAACGTTTGAAGGTTCTGGACGAAACAAAAAACTGGCAAAGGCTCGGGCAGCTCAGTCAGCTCTTGCATCTTTGTTTAATATGCAGCTGGACCAAACACCATCTCACCAACCTATTCCTAGTGAGGGCCTCCAGTTACACTTGCCACAGGTGAGAAAAAAGATACAGGGTATTCATGATGCAAATGTTTACAATGCTGGGATTGTTTTTATTGTAATTCCAATTAAACATATCTGGAAAGCCATAACATTCTTATATACTACTAATATATTTCTGCCAGGTCTCTTAATTATATTTAGTGTTTATCGCTGAGGAAAAGTTATGATTTTTTATTTCTGAGAATATTTTATATTGCTAAGAAAATAGGCATAGTAATCCTGAGCCTTAGGTATGATTTGATCAATTCTATTTTTGTGCAAAGTGAAAACAATAAACTAAGGGCTGGGAAGTGGCTCACCAGGCTAATGCAGCCTGTTATTAACACACAGCTGCCTGCAGTTACAATTATTGCAGGCTCGAGTCCCACCAGGCCCAAGGTTGACTCAGCCTTCCATCCTTTATAAGGTAGGTAAAATGAGGAACCAGATTGTTGGGGGGGCAATAAGTTGACTTTGTATATAAATATACAAATAGGATGAGACTATTGCCTTGCCTTACACAATGTAAGCCGCCCTGAGTCTTCGGAGAAGGGCGGGATATATATTCAAATAAAATTAAAAAAAAACATGTTTAGGATAGGGTGGAACTACTATTATTGTTTTGTCATTGCTTGCCAGAAAGCCATGGTAATTTGTATAACTTAATAATGCATTGCCAAAATCAATTGGTAAAGCATGTAACTGCTTGTAGATAGGCAAGACTGGAGATAACTCATCTAAGTGGTTGTAGTCACTTCCTTATAACCATTTCACTTTGTATGCTGCTACCAACACTGGTATTCAGTCACACATTGCATCTTTTTCCACCATAGATGTGAATGTCTGCTATTTCTTTAAATAAAGAATAGCCCTCAGATCCATTGTTTCCCTGACTGCACAAGGTAATAATGATGGACATTGCTTGTACCATCACCAGGTCAAATATTCTTTGTCCATTTAGGACAAACTGTCCTGTCTCTGTTCCTAGACATATTAGATTTTTGAGACATTTGGATCCCTTGAGGGTTATAGAGACCAATGTTGCTATAAATGGCAGTCCTCTGTATAATTTTACAAACAGCACTTGTTCTCATTGTTTCTGTAATGCCTCTTAGTACTACATGGCCACCGGCTGATTGCAGAGGGAAGGCCAAGAATCCTGGAATGCTGAACCAAGAGCTGTCTGATCCATTGGAGATGTTGTCACCAGTGTCTTTTTGTCTTGCTAAATCTTCATGAGACTTTTGAGGCAGGGAATAAATGTTTATATTCTACTTCAGTGCAGTTTTGCTCATAGGTTTAATTTAATCTTTTAGTAAAGTGTGTTATTTGTTTATTAAATGGCTAAGAATGAGATACAATTTAGCCTAAACAAATTAAGTGTAAACAGTGATGTTAAAGCATTAGAGTTAAAAAATAATAAAAAATAAAATACAAGAAATATGTAAAACCTTAAGTCTAGCAGCAAAGGAAAACCAAAGTTCTGAAAGGATTTTTTTAACTGACTGAAAAAAATAATAGTGTGTGTGGTAAACCACACACCTTTGGGAGACACCCTCCAAATTTCCCATAAAAATGAACCCAGCAAATGAGCAAGGCAGTTTCATTGTTCAAATTAGGCCCAAATCCCTGGAAATATTGAAACATTCCATTGCTCCTTAGCCAAAAGATTAAGATGTATAGAGTCCCCCCACCCCCCGCCGTTGAATAATTATGTGAATAAGAGTGAAGGGGAAAAATTAAAATTGCATGGAGTTCCATGTTTCATAATAGTGCCATAGCATGATTATATATTTCACATTACTAATACTTGAACAAATAATATGGACAGTTTGTTATTGATCGTCATACAATTATAGAAACTGATTTAGGCTTAAGTTGCTTGATTTATAAGGTTTGGAATTGTAGATGAGAAGATTTACCATTCCTTTTATTCTCCACCTATCCAACCTGAACCTGAACCATAAGGCAAACAAATTTGATAACTAACTAAATAACTAACCAACTAACTTCATTTCCCTATTGCGTAGGTTTCAAAATGATTTTTTTTCCTCCATTGTTAGCTTTTAGCAAGAGTTGCTGTGCCTTACCTCATGTCTCCCTCAATGTTCTCCCAAATCCATCATGCATTTTGAGGAACACAGCCTCAGAGACCTATATCCTGTGATTGCTTTTGGGAATAAATGTGTGCTCTTTTTTGTTGTACACCATGCAACCACAAGACCCTCACTTGACACAAACCATACCTGACTATTACAAGACCCATCACAAGACCCTGATCTGATGTGATCCTGATCTGACATCACATCACAAGACCTATTGACCACACAAAGTCTTTATAAGCAGAAGAAAACTGACAGTGACATCCCCTAATTCCACTGAAGATGTTACCTAGCCTGGTAACGAAATGTTCGAAACCAACCCACAAGCTCAGAGAATGAACCTCCACCCTCATCTTACACCCAAGCTACAGATATTCACCACTATAGTGAGCTACATTTAAAGAGAGAAAGTTTGGCATAGTGGTGAAGGCGCCAGGCTAGAAACTGAGAGATTATGAATAAGAGTCCCCCTCAGGCGTGGTAGCCAACTGAGTGATTTTGAGCCAATCACTCATCTCAGTCCTAGGAAGCAGGCAAAGGCAAATCATTTCTGAAAAAGTTACCAAGGAAATTGCAGAAACTTGTCCAGGGAGTGGCCAGAAGTCAAGGCTGACTGAAAGGCACATACATACATATCTACATAAAATCAGAGATAAAGGAATCACAAAGTTTATTATGCATAGTCAGAGTTGTTGGATTTTATGGCGTTCTTGCAATTTTAAATTAAAAAAATCTTAAAATAGACAATTCTAGGAAAAACTTGGTGTATATTAGCCCAATTCACTTGGAACTTGCTGCTTGATATTATGAAAAATCAAGTTACGGTTCTTGGAATATGAAACCTGTACATCATAGTATTTTTCTAACAATTAGAACTACACTATTAGTTTTAATGAATTCAGCAATACCAAAGTTTTTCCTTTTGACAGTTAATAATATTGTGTTGTTTTAAAAGGGGAGATTATCTGAATGGTTGAAAAATGGAAAATTGGTAATAGTTTTTATCTATGTTCTGGGTGGAATTAGGGAGCTGTTGGTAAAGTAATTTGGAAGCTCTCTTTCCTTATTATTTGACACACACACCCTATTTCAACATGTTATATTTGAACTGGACAAATAAGAGTCATTTTTCATATGTTTTGTTATTTCCTTCCCTGTTTAGCATTTATTGTTTATATTCAATGTGTATTTCATAGTTATCCCCTCTTGTGAGTAAATTTACCGTGATAATTTTAAAACTCTTCATTGATTTTTTTAGAAGAATCTTTTATTCTTAAGATATTTGAAATACTTTACAAACTTGGCATTTTTTGTGGTTTTAATAAAAATCATAATGAATGTCTTCAATTATATGATATAGAACTGACCTCACTGAAGCAGAACCTTCCTTCAAATCAGTTTTTATACTTTATAATAAGGGCCGCGGTGTGTCTCAGGCTGTAAGAAGCCTGTTATTAAACACAGCTGCCTGCAATTACTGCAAGTTCAAGTCCCACCAGGCCCAAGGTTGACTCAGCCTTCCATCCTTTATAAGGTAGGTAAAATGAGGACCCAGATTGTTGGGGGGGCAATAAGTTGACTTTGTATATAAATATACAAATAGGATGAAGACTATTGCCTTACACAATGTAAGCCGCCCTGAGTCTTCGGAGAAGGGCGGGATATAAATGTAAAAAAAAAAAAAATTTTTTTTTGTAGCCATATATATATATATATATATATATATATATATATATATATATATATATATATATATATATATATATATATATATATATATATATATATATATATATATATATATATATATATATGTTTTCTGAGGTTTTCGTGGGTGTTTGCATGTAGGTCTTTGGTTATTCGGGTTTTCTCAATTTCTTCAATCCATACATGCAGCAGACTGACACCGACTATGAAGATGTAGCACGACCACAAACACAAAGCCAAACAACAGCAATGCAGCTCACCAGCTCAAATCCCCCTGCAACTCAGACTAATCTGAGCACAACCAAGCCCCCACCCAAACAGGACACATCCCCAGCCAATCAGAGCACAAAAAAACCCCATCCAATCAGAGCACAGCCAAGCTCCCACCCAATCAGTTCAAACCCCCACTAGCAGTTAAAAAGGAAGAAACAGCTGCAATCACACATTGCTCCCAGAAGCACGAAGCTGAAGCCTGAAGATGACGAATGAGACTTCATCGAAACGTCGCCAAGACACTTCCAATTTTACGCGGGAGAAAACCTGAATAACCAAAGACCTACACACACACACACACACACACACACACACATATATTTCATAGTCATTCTTTTTTAATTGCTTTTAATTTTACAGTATATCTGCATCATCATTTCAGTTTCTGATTATCTGTTCTTTTCTAAGCCATAAAACATAGCATGATAATGCAATGCAAATGGATAAATTCATTTTAACATTACAAGGGAAGGTTTTTAGTGTTCATTTTTAAGTCAGAAATAGATTTGTATTTCTGAACTGTCCAACATATCATAATTTTTGCAGGTTTTAGCTGATGCAGTTGCACGCTTGGTCGTAGAGAAATTCAGCGATCTGACAGATAACTTTACATCACCTCATGCACGTAGAAAAGTGCTAGCCGGTGTTGTCATGACAACAGGTAAAAATAAAACAAGACCAACCTGCCATGCAACTGGGTTCTTTATCCCCTTGTTTGTATACAAAATAAAGTGATCAAGGTAAATCGATATTTCCCCTTTCTTTCCCATATTTAATAATGTGAAATCTCTTCATGCCAAAAATGATAATTAGTAATTCATATTTAATTGTAATAGCTAAATGTTATATTTTAATATTAACCATTGTTGGGCTTGTGTACATATGTATACAAATCATTGTTTTTATTTTTAATTTTAAAACCCTTTTTGTCTTTGCTTAATCATATAAATGAAGTAGCTATTTATAATAATCAAATACTATATTATTCCAAATTTAACATAATAAAAATTTAACAACAGCATTGCTATTAAATATACAGTATAGCTTAAATGAATCATTGAGAGTTTCACTATTAAAATGTTATAATCATGTATATTTTATCCATGATATATTCAGTACTAAAAGGATAGAGATTTTTTGACCCCAGTGGACTGGAATTCACTAAGTTAAATACATTCTGTTGGCATGCCACTATAATCCATAACACTATACTGTCCCGTAAACGAGGACCCAGATTGTTGGGGGCAATAAGTTGACTTTGTATATAAATATACAAATAGGATGAAGACTATTGCTAACATAGTGTAAGCCGCCCTGAGTCTTCAGAGAAGGGCGGGATATAAATGCAAATTAAAAAAAAAAATAGAACTGGTTGTTACAGTAGTGAAATCAATTATATACTGAGAGAGAGAAAAAAATTGAACAAGGCAAAGAAAAGGAATAATGCTTCTAAATTCTCTGACTTCTAGAAAGTTGTGTTTTGTTCATGCCCATATATATTTCAGTTAGCTAACAATTATAATGAACAAATATATTTATTTTAATCACATTGATTAAAAATATGTAAATAAAATGGTGATAAAAACACGTCCAGTTTAAATTTACAGTTAATGTCATTTCATATTTATTCAAATTCCACAAATTAGAATCTGATACTTTAAATGATGTTGCCCGTAGACAATCAAATCTACTATCCTGAATTGCATGAAAAATTCAACGCATAGTTTAATTGTTAGAACTCAGATGGAACAAAAAATGCCTGAGACTGCAAGGCTGGAAGCTAAATATTTTTTCTCTAAAATTCACAAACTTTCACCGAGCCCCACTGTACCTGATGTGTATAGTTTGGATCAAATAATTAACTTGGTCAGTATAATCTGAGTCTAGTAATGACTTAATTGTATGGATATTTTCAGTCCATCCAAGAAATGCACATAGCTGTATGGTTTGACAATATAATGTATACAATCCAGACTATGCAAATTAATAACTTGCTCAGTTTAATATGGTTCCAAAATTTGAAAGGCAATCCATACAGATATATCTGTGTATTCATCTGTAAATATATGTGATTAATTTAAAGTTCAGAATTATTTAGGGTTGAAAATTAATTTGTAATTTAATTATTTAAATTATTAATTATTAAATTATTTTTATTAGATAGTGTCCATTAGGCTACATGTTTAAGATGGCTGGAGGGGAAAAAAACTTTCTATAAGTCTTTTCTCTTGAAACTGATTTTCCAGGTACTGATGTGAAAGACGCTCAGGTTATAAGTGTTTCTACAGGAACAAAATGTATTAATGGAGAATATATGAGTGACCGTGGTCTTGCTTTGAATGATTGCCATGCAGAAATTATAGCTCGGAGATGCCTACTTAAATTTCTTTATACACAACTTGAATTACATTTAAGGTAAGTTCAAAGCACTTTTATGCTACAGAGGCAGGTTCTATCAATCACAGTGTGGATAGGATTACAGAATACTGTGCTCATATATACAGTATTTCTATGAAAACATAATACACCTCATAAAATGCTAAGACCTAATTCTGGAAAAAATTGTTTGATTTGATATTTTCAGATGATCGCAGTTGAAATAATGCTTCTTTCCATCTCTGAGATAACGCAGTTTTAATGGAGCAGCATTCTACTGATTTTTAGGAGATTGCTCTTAGATAGGTCTTCAGTCTTTCAATAACTAATAAAATAATTTGAATCTTTAAGCATTAATTTATTCTTGGCTGTGTCTACTTTAAAATTTCTGAGAATTGCAGTCAGTGAAAAATGCAGTAGTTTCGCTGCTAATAAGTTAAAGGTACAAATATAATGTGTTACTGAATGTACACAATTGCCAATTGCTTATAGGACATATTTTAAAACTTTAGTATAACTTTCAAAGCCATGAGTATCTGCGAGTGGGGGGCGCATTACGTTAGGAAACATTGTCAGGGGTATCAGACTCAAGGCTGGGAGCCGGATCCAGCCCCCGAGGTGCTTAGATCTGGCCCGTGGGGCCACCCTGGAAACAGCGAAGGACCAGCCCGTGATGCTTCTGCCAGTGAAAATGCAGCTCCATTTACGCTGGAAGAGGGTTGCAGGAGGCCATCGCAACCAAAAATGGAGCTCGGGAGCCTGTTTTTGCTGGCAGACTGTTTGGGCTGCCACAGGTGCCCCCAACATGACTGATGTCAAGCTGGCCACACCCCTGGCCATGCCGCCATGCCGCCATGCCCCCCAAGGTAAAATACAACCCTATTGTGGTGCTCAATGAAATCGAGTTTGACATCCCTGATGTAGGTAATTGAGATTTTCATAATGAAGTCATCATATTTATCATGATTTTAGCACCGTCACATTATTCTGTGGATGCTATCATTTAAAGCCTGTTTAAAGTCTGAATCTTTGGCAAGCCGGGTAGTATGTGACTATCTGAAGGACCATCTCTTTTGTTGTGAGACCTGACTAGATACAAAGCCTCAGAAGGAGATGCCCTTCCCTACTATTTGAGGCTCATTTATTTGGCAAGCAGGAAATCTTCTCTTCTGTTGCCCACAAGCTATGAAATGATTTACATTGATCCTGTCAGCCTCCGCTTTAATTTACTGTATTTCTCCTACTAGATTATCTGACTATTTTATTACCTTGTTAAAAGTTTGCTCTACTGATTGTCTTACATGCTTTATGGAGAAGGGGGGGAGGTTTTCACTGTTCCCAGCGTCGGCTGACATTGTATGTGGGGGAGAGGGGAAATGCCATTTTCAAAACCAGAGGTTTGAATTGTGTTGGCGCGTGAATGAAATGGCAGCTGCTGATTCCACATTCCATTCAGAAGATTGACAGAGGGAGAATATCGGAAGTGAAACTACACGTGGCTGAGGAGAAAGAAGACATTGGACTATTACTGTATGTAGTAGGGGGAGGGTTCAGGAGAGAATATGACTCTGGGGTTTTGATTTACTTCCAGTTCCAGCTTTGCTTCCACTGCATCCAGACTTGTATGATATAAATTACCAAATTCTTCAACATGATGAAGTTGGGTTTTTATTTTCTCAAACACTGATCTGGGGCAGGCTGACATTAAGCTGGAACTCACCCAAAATCAGTCATCCCGGATCACAACCGAGGAGACTGAAAAACTTTTTTTTCCCCCCTTAACGATGTCGGAGCACGAATGCGAACCTAATGAGGAGCAGCTGGCAGACATCTCATCCCAGGACTATCACAGAGGAGTTGATAACGAATCTTTTCTGGGGAGAAAGCCAACCTCAGAAGATGAGCTGGAGGAGACAGGAGCAGCCTTGGCAGCAACAACGGACCCTCCCAAATACTCAGAAATTTCTACAGAGTGGCTGGGGACACTGAAAAAACTACATAAGAAACTCTCTGCTTGGCGACAGGAGGAGCAAATTAAGGATAAATTACAAATTGCAAAAGCCGTCAGACTGTATCGTGAGGCAAAAGAGCGACAGAGAGAGCGTGAAAGGTATAAAGACCCCACCCAAAACCCCTGGGGGGAGAGGGAGGATGTGGAAACAGAAATTTTGATGGCCACCGGGGAAACACCATACAGAAATATTCAGGAAGAACGAGAGCCTGGGCTGCGTTCTCCAGGGGCCACAGATCTGGGTAGGGGTCAGGGGACCCCCACTGCACAAACGTTACCTCGCAGGAAAAAAAAACCTAAAATTCCCCAAATTCCCAGAAAATTTGATGGAGACCCTAAAGAAGTAGGCTTATTCCAGGCTATAGTGGACAGCCACATGCAAGAATGGGGCGAGGATTATTTGTCAGAAGCCTCTAAAGTGAGAAGCGTGACTCAAGTCTTGAGTGGGAGGGCGGCTTCCTGGTACGTGACCTTGTACCAAGAGGATTCCCCTCTCCTGAGGAACTACCACCATTTTATGGCAGCCCTGAGAATGAGATTTGAGGACCCCTTGGCAGAGCAAAAGGCCAAGATTCGCATGATGTCCATCAGACAAGGGAAGAGACCAGTGACTGACTACAACCAAGAGTTCAGCGATCTGGCACCTCTCATGAGAGGGTGGTCGGAAGTGGCTCTTTTGGATTTATACAAAGACGGCCTAAACGGAGATCTATATAAATTGTGTAGAGCCCGAGCATCCCCAACTACCCTGCATGGCTGGTACACCCTGGCAGCAGAAATGGAGATAGACCTAGCCAAGGACCGCCTGCGAAGCGATCGTAGTTGGAGGCAAACCCCAACTCAGTTCCTGAGGGAACCAACCAGAGATTCTGTTGCAGTGGAAAGTGGGAAGAAGAAACCCACGGGCTGTTTCAGATGTGGAAAAGAAGGCCACCGAGCCGCTGATTGTTGGGCGAAGCTGCCGCCAAAGGCGACCCCTAGTGGCAAAAAACCAACGGCGCAGGTGGAACCAAAATCGCGAGAGGTCGCAACGAGTGGAACAGATGACGCAAAGTACGCTCCTCCCATCGAGAAGGAATTTGGGACTCCGACCGGGTCAGATGACACCGAGCCATCTTCAGAATCAGATGAGGACCTCTTGGTGAGTTGGAAAGGGGGCCCCCTTACCGTTCCTGTACAACTGCATATCCCATCCTCAGGAATGCAAGGGGAAATGCTAGCCCTCTTAGACTCTGGGTGTACCCGATGTATCTTAAGCTCCGAGGTGGTGGAGAGAATGGAACTAAGACTAAAAATATTGAGCAGGCCCATAGCCTTCTGCCAACTAGATGGATCGATAGCGGGGGGAGGCCCAGCCCACTTTGTGACAGAGCCCATAGAGATGACCATAGATGACCATAAAGAAATCATAAACTTTATAGTTGCTCCAGGGATGGACCAACCTCTCGTGCTGGGTCTCTCGTGGCTCCGAAAATGGAACCCTAAAATAAACTGGAGAATAGGGGTGGTGCAACTCCGCACAAAGACACAAAAGAAGAAGAACATAATTTCAAAAACCCCTGATCCTGATTGCCCTGAGAAACTAGGGGCGATGGTTGAGTGCCTAGAGGGGGAGGAAAAAATTCCTAAAGAATACTGGGACCTACGAGAGGTTTTTAGTGAAAAGGCCTCTGACGTACTGCCTCCCCATAGGCCCACAGACTGTGCAATAGACATTCTACCAGGAGTGAAACTCCCGAAACCGAAATCTTACCCCATGACCCAAAAAGAATTAGGGGAATTACGGAACTTCATAGATAAAAATTTAGAACGAGGATTCATTCAACCTGCTAGGCCTCGGGTTGCAGCCCCAGTCATGTTCCGGGAAAAGAAAGATGGCACCTTTCGCTTGATAGTTGACTATAGAAATCTGAACTGTGTGTGCATGGAAAATGTATACCCCATGCCTCTTATGAAAGACATGCTCGCCCACTTGGCCAATGGAAAGTTCTTTACTAAACTGGACTTACGAGAAGCGTATTACAGAGTACGCATAAAGGAAGGGGATGAATGGAAAACGGCGTTCAATTGTCCCCTTGGTTGCTTTCAATTCCGAGTCTTACCATTTGGGTTGCAAGGGGCCCCAGCAGTTTTCATGCAACTAATAAATGAGGTTCTCCATGAACACTTGTTTAAAGGGGTTCTTGTTTATCTTGATGACATACTTATCTACACTGAAACCATGGAGGAGCATGTGAAGCTAGTAAGAGCAGTACTTAAAAAATTGCTGGCCGCTGAACTTTATGCAAAATTGTCGAAATGTGAATTCCACCAATCAAAAATCGACTATCTGGGATACCGTATTTCCTCTGATGGCTTGGAGATGGACCCTGCCAAAGTCTGAGCAGTACTAGAGTGGGCACCTCCTTGAACCCGCAAACAATTACAGAGCTTTCTGGGATTTGCTAATTTTTACCGTCAATTCATTCCCTCTTTTGCTGACATTGCCCTGCCAATCACCAATCTCCTCAAAACAAGAGGAAATACTAAACCCAAACCATCCTTACCACTGAAGTGGTCAATGGAGTGTCAGGCCGCCTTTGAGAAGTTGAAGCGATTGTTCGCCGCCGAACCTGTCCTCAAGCACCCTGACATGGAATCCCCATTTGTGGTTCAAGCTGATGCTAGCGACGTAGCAGTCGGAGCAGTTTTACTCCAAACCAATGCTAAAGGTGAGCTACAACCATGTGCTTACACATCTCGTAAACTCACTGAAACAGAACAGAGATGGGCCATCTGGGAAAAGGAGGCTTTTGCAGTGCACTGGGCTCTCCAAACATGGAGACAATTCTTAGAGGGGGCCAAACACCCTTTTGAAGTATGGACTGATCATAAAAACTTAGAAGCCCTGAAAACTCCCAGAAAGCTATCACCAAAACAAGCTCGATGGACCCAATACTTTAACCACTTTAATTTTGCCTTGCGCTACATTCCTGGGGGAAAGAACTTCCTCGGACGCCCTTTCCGTTTACCTCAGTACAACAGTACTGCAAGAAGGAAGTAGCACGACCTATACTCCCAGTGCAACAGTTAGCAGCCCGGCCATTACTCGTACCCAAGCTCATACCGATCCAATGTTACCAGACGACCTCACCAATTCGCTCAAGGAAGCCTTAAACAAGGATGACTGGTTCTTAGCCCATTCGCATGAGTGCACTCTTTGCGATGGACTAGCTTGGGTGGGAGCAAAGTTGTACGTGCCTGCATCTCTGAGAGAGGTCATACTTCTACGTTGTCATGATGCTAAAATGGCTGGCCATTTTGGATTCGTCAAAACCTTACACCTCCTGAAAAGATAGTTTTGGTGGCCAGGTCTTAAAAAAGATATTGAATCCTATATAGCAAGCTGTCCTGTTTGTGCATCAGCTAAAAGACCACCAGGAAAGCCTCCTGGGTTGCTGCAAACAGTAGCCCGTCCAGAAGCCCCATGGAAAGAAATTTCCATGGATTTCATAGTGGAATTACCTGAAAGTGGAGGAAATACAGTAATCTGGGTGGTTACTGACCTGTTCTCCAAACAAGTGCACTTTATCCCATGTTCCAAAATTCCTTCTTCAAAAACGTTGGCAAAACTGTTTGTCCAACACATCTACAGACTCCATGGGGTTCCTAAACGAATAATCTCAGACAGAGGGGTGCAATTTACTTCTAAATTTTGGAGAGAATTCTTGCGGTTGATAGGCTCCACCCAAGGTTTAAGCTCCTCCCATCATCCTCAGACTAATGGTGGCTGTGAACGCTCGAACTCAGTACTGGAACAATACTTACGATGTTACATTAACTATCAACAAGATAATTGGGCAGACATTACCATTTGCGGAAGTAGCTTACAATAATTCTGTTCATAGCAGCACTGGATTCACCCCATTTAAAATTGCCTCTGGTCAAGAATTTGTCCCCATTATTTTAAAATGATTCATAATATAGAGGAGCCATATTGAATGAATAGCTTAAGTGAAAACATATGCAGGAATTGAAATATAGGATTCAATAAATAAATAATAATGCATCAGTTGAATGAAATAAATAATAATGCATCAGTTGAATGAAATAAATAATAATGCATCAGTTGAATGAAATAAATAATAATGCATCAGTTGAATGAAATAAATAATAATGCATCAGTTGAATGAAATAAATAATGCATGCTCTGTACAGACTATGGCATGAGGCTTTTCTCAAGAGATTTTCTGTCTATAAGGCATAATTATATGGACATTCTAGGAAACTATTGAATGCATTATTTGTCTTAGAATAACACTTTTTATAGTTACATATGTATATATGTATAGTATATAGCTATAGATAGAGAGAATATGGAAGTCCTTATATAAAAATAGTCCCCATTATTTTAAAATGATTCATAATATAGAGGAGCCATATTGAATGAATAGCTTAAGTGAAAACATATGCAGGAATTGAAATATGCACCAGCAGCCATAAATTGACATGGCTCCATTGGTAAATGTTGGGTGGAATCTCGAGATTGCTTCATGTGTTTCCTCTTGAGATGTTACAAATAATTTTTAAAACTATTCTAATCATATATGAAAGTTTCTGAAATACTTTGAAGCAAATTGTATGATTGCTTGTCTTCTGAGGAAATAAGAACATTAATATCTGTCATCTTAAATCCCCAAAGGAAAAATAGTAGGCACAGAAAAGAAATAAAAATAGTAAATAAGAAAAAAAAGAATATAATAAAGAAAAAGAAAATAAATATATAAAGAAATGACTTCTCTCTCCATCACAGTATAAACAATTTTAGTAACCTACCATCTTCTCTTAAAATACAACAAATTATTTTCTCATATCCCACCTCTTATCTACAAACTAATTTATAAAGCCTGGTCAATTCAATCCTGATTTAAGGATACAAAATCCAACTGGGCAGTTTACATGTTGGACATACATTTCCACACTTGGAGCTTTAATAGCTTTAATAATGTTTAATAGCTCTGTGGAAGGGGACCATCTCTTTTAGAGGGCAGGAAGAAGATCCATAGCTGATTATTGGATGTTAACAAAAGTCCATTAGGGGCTACCAGAGATAAACAACACATCTATTATAACTTCCATCAAATAAGTCAACTGTTATATTTCTTCCATTTATTTTTAGCCATCTTGATATTTAATCTGTTTAAATAATATCATATACCATAACTTTATTTCTTTCCATTTTTTGCCCCTTCTCACAAAATAGTTTTGGCAACACAGAGCTTTCCCAGAAATTCCACAGTCCCAAAATGGATGGAGAAGAGATTCAGGATAGGCATACCCTAGAATCACTCAAGATATATCTAGTAGGTTAGAAATTATAGCTTTAATTTGGCAAGATTCTGTTCAAATAAAGAATTGCACTTGATTGGACTTTACAGTGTTGTCTCTAGCAGTGATGGGATTCAAATAATTTAACAACCAGTTCTCAGCCCTAATGACCAGCTGGGTAGGTGTGGCTCGGTAGTCATGTGACCATGTGGGTGTGGCCAACTCAACATCACTTACATTGATGGGCACTTTACCTTAGCTGTTACAATGTAATAAGAATTAACCAGAGAGACAGTTTCTGTAAGCAGGACAATAAAGATTAGGCTAGAAACAACACCAGAATGTTTCCTTCCTGCCTGCCTTACAGGATTAGCCCTGTAAAGTGGGACAAAACAAAATAAGATTTCTTCCAACAACTGGTTCTCCGAACTGCTTAGAAAGTTAACAACCGGTTCTCCCGAATAGGTGAGAACTGGCTGAATCCCACCACTGGTCTCTAGGCTTGAGCCTGACAAGAATTAAAGCTGTTAAGTTCGGGAAGTAACGAGGCTGGAGACCAGGGTAGTGACAACAGCTCTTTAATATATGGTGAACCCAGCAGCCTGGCTGGGGAAAAACAACCCTTTATATACTGTTTAACCGGCGGCTTCAACCAATCAGCAACGTGCTTGTTTCCCGCCTAAATATTTAAAGATACATAACACTCCTCCCCTCCCAGAAAACACTTAACCACTATTTACATATTATTTACATGTTATTTTTCGACGTAGTCACGCAAATAACCTGGGCGTCTCCTAATTCTTTCGGACCTGCGCAGTTCAGTCCTGGGTGGTGTTTCGAGCTGGTCGGAGGGGCTTCTTTCTCCTCCCAGCTCTCTCTCTAGGCCATCGGGCCCTGGATTACTGGCAGTTTCTTTTTCTTGGCCCTCCGGCCTTGGATTACTTTTTGAGTTTTCCCTGCTGTTTCCATCGGGAACCTGATGGCGTCGCTGGACCTCCGGGACCTCAGCTAAGTCTTGCGCCTCCCCCAGGTTATGGTCAGCTGTGGATTCAAATAGGGAGTGGTCATTTTCTGTCTCAGCTAGCTCGGTTTGTTCAGCTATTCGTTTCCTTATCTGGTCTATGTGGCGCCTCCATACTCGGTTGTCTTGTAATTCGACTAAGTATGACTTTGGACCGGTTGCTTTTATGATTTGCCCTGCGAGCCAACTTGGGCCGTCCCCATAGTTGCGGGCCCACACTCGGTCGCCTATGCCCATTTCTCTCGTTTTTTCTATTTCCCCCTTGTAACCCTCTGGTGTGTAATGGGGATTCAAACGGTCAAGTGGGCACCGGAGTTTCCGTCCCATCAATAATTCGGCTGGGCTTCTGCCTGTAGCAGTGCTTGGGGTTCTGTGCTGAACGGCCAGAAAGAAATCTATCTTTGTTTGCCAGTCACCTGGCTTGAGCCTGGACAATGCCTCCTTAGCGCTCCGGACGGAACGCTCTGCAAGGCCATTCGACGCAGGGTGGAAAGGCGCAGAGAGGGCATGTCGGATGCCCTCCTCTGCCAAGTATTCCTCAAACTGGGCTGCCGTGAATTGCGGGCCGTTGTCGGACACCAGAGTGTCCGGCAACCCGTGGGTTGCGAATAGGTGGCGCAGGGCTGCGATTACTGCCTCGGCCGTGGTGGATTTCATGAGTATGACCTCCAACCATTTAGAGAATGCATCGACAACCACGAGGAAGGTTTGGCCGTGGAAGGGGCCAGCAAAATCAATGTGTATTCTTGACCAGGGCCCTTGGGGTTTTTCCCATTCCCTGACTGGGGCCGTTGGGGGTAGAGGTCTGGACTCTTGGCAAGCCTGGCATTTCCCTACCCTCTCAGCAATCTCTGAGTCCATGAGAGGCCACCACACATAGCTTCTTGCTAACCCCTTCATCCTTACGATCCCTGGGTGACCCTCGTGGAGGAGGTCCAATACCTTTCCCCTTAATTTATCCGGGATTACCACACGATCACCCCATAACAGGCACCCCCCTTGAGCCGAGAGCTCATCACGTTTTTTTACAAATTCCTTAAACCGTTCGCCCGGCGCAGCGGGCCACCCTCTCTGTACCCAACCGAGTACAGTCCTTAACATAATGTCCCGGTATGATGCCCGAGCCACTTCCTTAGATGTGACTGGGCCAGAGTCCAAAGAGTCAATCAGCAGGATGGGCGTCCCCGGAGTGGGATCTTCGATCGCCCCTGGTAGTGGGCATCTGCTTAACGCGTCTGCATGCCCCACTTCTTTCCCTGGTCGATGCTGCAGCTTGTAAGAATAAGCGGCTAAGAAAATAGTCCATCGAGTCAATCGTGGCGAAAGTGCCACAGGCGTTGGGCGGTCGCCAGCCAGTATTCCTAACAGCGGTCTGTGGTCAGTCACAATTTCAAAGTTTCGCCCAAAAACATATTCGTGAAATTTTTTCACCCCTGACACAATTGCTAGCGCCTCTTTATCTAACTGGCTATAGTTCCTCTCTGGGGAGGACATCGTTCTGGAGTAGAAGGCTATAGGGGCTTCTGTGCCGTTTGGCAGTCTATGGCTGAGTACAGCTCCCACCCCGTAAGGGGAGGCATCGCAAACCAGCACTAGTGGTAATGAGCTATGGTACTGGATGAGCAGGCTGTCGCTCGAAAGCAGGTTTTTTACTGCTTCGAAAGCCTTGCTTTCCGACTTCCCCCAAGACCAAGCAGTATTTTTTCCTAGAAGCTTATGCAGCGGTTCAGCAACGGTCGCTTTGTTTTTCAAAAAAACCGCGTAAAAATTCACTAGCCCTAGGAATGCCTGAAGCTCTGTTTTGTTTTTGGGCGCTGGAGCCTTTTTGATTGCCTTGACCTTGCTCTCAGTGGGGTGAATTCCTTTCTTGTCTATTCGGTAGCCCAAGAATTCGACGGATTCTACCCCTATCTGGCATTTGTTCACTTTAACCTTTAGTCCGGCTGACCGGAAAATGCCCAGAACTTTTCTCAAACGCTCCCCCAATTCCTCTACGTTTTCTGCTGATATCAGTACATCATCAAGTAGGGAACTACCCTGGGAGCCCTTGCAGAGGAGACGTTCCATCAAATAAGTCAACTGTTATATTTCTTCCATTTATTTTTAGCCATCTTGATATTTAATCTGTTTAAATAATATCATATACCATAACTTTATTTCTTTCCATTTTTTGCCCCTTCTCACAAAATAGTTTTGGCAACACAGAGCTTTCCCAGAAATTCCACAGTCCCAAAATGGATGGAGAAGAGATTCAGGATAGGCATACCCTAGAATCACTCAAGATATATCTAGTAGGTTAGAAATTATAGCTTTAATTTGGCAAGATTCTGTTCAAATAAAGAATTGCACTTGATTGGACTTTACAGTGTTGTCTCTAGCAGTGATGGGATTCAAATAATTTAACAACCAGTTCTCAGCCCTAATGACCAGCTGGGTAGGTGTGGCTCGGTAGTCATGTGACCATGTGGGTGTGGCCAACTCAACATCACTTACATTGATGGGCACTTTACCTTAGCTGTTACAATGTAATAAGAGTTAACCAGAGAGGCAGTTTCTGTAAGCAGGGCAATAAAGATTAGGCTAGAAACAACACCAGAATGTTTCCTTCCTGCCTGCCTTACAGGATTAGCCCTGTAAAGTGGGACAAAACAAAATAAGATTTCTTCCAACAACTGGTTCTCCGAACTGCTTAGAAAGTTAACAACCGGTTCTCCCGAATAGGTGAGAACTGGCTGAATCCCACCACTGGTCTCTAGGCTTGAGCCAAGTCTAACTTTGCAAAGACTTGCCCTTGCCCCAAAGAGTGCAGCAAGTGTTGCACCAGGAACTGGGTAAGCGCTTTTCTGTAAGGCTTTGTTTAGCGTCGCCTTGTAGTCAGCGCAGATTCTAATTGACCCATCTGGTTTTACTGGGGTGACGATTGGCGTCTCCCACTTTGCGTGATCGACTGGCACCAAAATCCCTGATTTATGAGCTTATCTAGCTCCTTGTCAATTTTGGCTTAAGGGCAAAGGACTCTCCTTGCCTTTAACCTAATGGGAGCTACCTGGGGTCTAAGTTGAAGGAAATAGGGGTCCCCTTGTACTTGCCCAGGCAGTCCTTGAAGACATCTTGAACTCGTTCATGAGCATGTCTTTCAGGTTACAGTCACTTCTGTAGATGCCAGTCACTCCCATGCCCAGTGCGAAACCAGTCTAGTCCCAACAACTGGGCAGGGTCCCTTCGACGATCGTGATGGGCAGGGTCTTCTTGTGTGGTCCGTACTCGACTCGGACGGAGGTTGTCCCTCGAACAGGGATGCGATTCCCTTGGTAGTCGTGGACTCGTAGCCGTTGTGTTTGCAGGTGGCGCTTCGCGACTGACGGCAGTGACTTCGCCAAAGTGTCCCAGGACATGATGGTGATCGCTGACCCGGTGTCTACTTCGAGTCGGCACCGTACTCCTTCTATTTTGGGTTTGGTGAAGATCTTCTTCTCCACCCGGGTTGAGGCGCAGCCTATGACCACCGTCGTTTGGTTGGAATCCGCGCCTTTTTTGTTTGAGCCAATCGCGGGTCGCCTTGCCGATCCTGCGCTCTGATTGGCCGATTTGAATTTTCGGCGGGAAGGTTGGGGAGCTCGACAGACTTGAGCTAGGTGCCCCTTCTTCTCGCACCGCCGACATGTTGCGTCCTTGAACTTGCAGCGCTGGCGCTGGTGTTGACCTCCGCAACTTCCGCATTCGTCCCGGTCCTCTTTGCCGCGTTTCTCGGTTCGGCAGACCCCTTCCTCATCCTCACCGTCTGATTCGGTCTGGATCTCTTCTTGATGCACCGGGGTTGACTTTGTGCTCGCCTTTGGTGTGAGAGGCTTTTGCAGTGTCTCCGCCGCTTGGGTGGACATTTCATGCGCTCGGGCTCGTCCAGGCGTTTGCCAGCGTCAGATTGCTTTTCGATAGCAGTCGCCTCCGCAAACGCATGTCTCGGACCCCTGATGAGTTGCTCCAGCAGCACCTCGTCCAGGTCTCGTACCCACAGTCTTTGAGGCTTTCCGCAGGGCGGCCATGTAGTCGCCGATGGATTCGCCTCAGCTGTCGGCGCCTCCAAATTCAAAACGCCGCACGTATTTGGACGGCTTGGTAGAAATGGTTTTTAAGCAGGGTTTGCAGCGTTTGCCACGATACCGATTGTAACGGCGTTGGCTCTGCCAGGGCTTCCGCGATGTCGATGACCTCGGGACCGCAGTGGCTCAAAAAGTATGCCCTTTTGCGGTTGTCTGGAACTCCTTGCAGTTCGTTGGCTTCTAGAAAGCTTTCGAAACGGGTCATATACGTTCCCCATTTCTCTTTAGCCGGGTCAAACGGTGCGGGCGGAGTGTAACTGGCCATCTCCGTTTTTTCTGCCCTGTGTTTGCTGGGTTCGGTTCTGGTGCTCCTTAGCCTCGAGATCCCACCTTCGTCGCCAGTGTTAAGTTCGGGAAGTAACGAGGCTGGAGACCAGGGTAGTGACAACAGCTCTTTAATATATGGTGAACCCAGCAGCCTGGCTGGGGAAAAACAACCCTTTATATACTGTTTAACCGGCGGCTTCAACCAATCAGCAACGTGCTTGTTTCCCGCCTAAATATTTAAAGATACATAACAAAAGCAAATAGGTTTTTTTAAAAAAATAAAGTCATACATTCTCTGCAGTGGTGGGTTGGTACCGATTTTCCCTGGATTGGGTGAACCGGTGGTGGCAGCGGGAGGCTCTGCCCGCCCGCCTGGATGTCTCTGCACATGCGCAGAAGTGTCATTCGCGAGCACGAGCATGTGCATGTCCATGAGCGAACCAGTAGTGACGGGATTTGAAACCCAGTACTGATTCTGTGAGAACATTGAAAAATGTAATGGCTTTGCATTGTAGTCAATTTGTGGAAAATGAAGTTAACAGAGATTATATGTATGTTGAAAAAATAGGGAAAATAGATGAATTTGTGTTTTGTGGTAGAATGTTTAATAGGGGTGGATAGAAGAAACTAGAAGATATGCAGAAAAATAATGTTAAGAGAAAGATAATGAGTTCTATGTAGTCCATTGCAAGGTATGAATATTCTAAAAATTGTGAAAATGGCTATGAATAAGAGTGCTTCTGCACTTTGCTAACTGGAAGTGAGTAGTGAATTTGGTGTGTTAAGAGAAATTTATAGACTTTGGTCATGAACTTTATGAGTCAATATTCTTTCTGATTTTGTTGGTTTCAAAGGCTGTATTTCAAAAAAAACCCAAGTTTTTTTTCTAAGTTACAAGTGAACAACAGCTGTTTGTAATTTCCTTTGATATAATCCATGACTGAATGTAGAATTCGCTGCTAAATTACTTAAGCAGAAAATCCTAATTATCTGCAGAATAATTTACTTCTATTGGCAATCCTCTTAGTAGTCCCTTTGATTTATTATAATAAATATGACTATACCATAACATCTTTGATCTAGTTATGCTAAATTTTAGGTTTTGTTTGATGTACAGTATATACTTTCCTGTCTGCTGAGGGCTTTAAATTGGATGAAAATGTGCAGTTTCATCTCTATATTAGCACCTCCCCTTGTGGTGATGCTCGGATTTTTTCACCACATGAAGCTGCCCAAGAAGGTATAAACAGTTCTACGGTGGAGATTATTTTGATAAAGTGAAAGAAAGTTCTTCTAGTTTCTAAAATCAAAATCAACTAAGTCCCCTCATATAAAACAACAGTACAAACAAGCTGACACCATTTTTGGCCCTTTCATACAAAAAAAATGTTTCTGAATTAATCTATGACTTGATTGTAATTATTCAACACACATGCAAAATACACAACAATTTACTTCTGTGTAGAATTTATTTTATTTATTTTATTGTAAATAACTACAGAATAATTGTAAAGAAAGTAATAATGTGCAACCCATTCATTCCTACAACAGCATATTTATTGTGGCTTTAATTCTGTATGTAAATTGCTTTGGAATATGTAAGTTATAGGTAGTTTTTTAAAAATCCTAAGGTTTCTTTGATTTGAATGCATGAAATGCTAACAATAAAGACTAGATAATATCAATTTTGTGTATATAAAATGTTGAGTAAAATTATTATTGCACACAACTTTGCTAATTGCACTATATTTTGCATTGTTTTTCTGTTCTGTAAATTCTCTGGCTGAAATAAGAAATAAAAATAATGCTTAATATTATTGGTCTAGTGGTTAAGGTACCAGGCTAGAAACTGGGAGACTATGAGTTCTAATCCCCCTCTGGCATGAAAACCGCTGGGTGAACTTGGGCTAGTCACTCTCTCTCAGGCCACCTCGCCTCACAGGATGGTTGTTGTGGGAAAAATAGGAGGGGGAAGGAGTATCAAGTATGCTTGTCACCTTGAGTTGTCTATAAAAATATGAAAGGTGCCATATAATAAAATAAGTAATAAGTAAATAATATATACAATATATGTATATATGTTATAGTTGTATTAAAATTAATATTTATCTTTTATGCTTTGTTTTGTAATTATGGTGGCTTGCATGATTCAGATCAAGGAGACAGACACCCAAACCGGAAAGCAAGAGGTCAGCTACGGACAAAAATTGAATCTGGGGAAGGAACGATCCCTGTCCGTTCTACAACTACGATCCAGACTTGGGATGGAGTACTTCAGGGAGAGAGGTTGCTTACTATGTCTTGCAGTGATAAGATAGCTAGGTAAGGTATCTTTTTACAATGAGATATTTCAGTTTGGGATGGACAGCATTTCATGGTTCCGGGACATAGGAGAGACCCTATCAGTTTTCAACCCTATTTCATTTTGAGACAATTTTGAAAGTAACATTGGTATGTTAAGTCTCCTGAAGAAGTAGTATTATACTTTTACTTGTAACTATAGTTCCTTTTTAAAAAGCAAAATGATCCCACAGATTTTTGGTGGTTGTCAATAATTGCATGCAGCCTTAGCCAGCCCTTCTGCAGCTCATGTGTAAACAATGCATGACTTGGGTATTCCCCCCTCACCTCACAAGAATTGGCATCTTTTGAACATTTTTAGATACGGTGGAGAGGAGGGTGAAGTCCTCTCTTACTTATCTATCTAAAAGAGCTTAAGGCAGCTGATACTGTACTGCCTCTTTCAATCCCTGACAAATTCATCCTGTTGGTTCTCATAGATTATAGCTGGTCTGGGATAGCTTATCTTAAATTTTCAGAGAAAAATATAGGACAAAATTGAGAAAAGTAGATATAGTATATACTTTCCTGTCTGCTGAGGGCTTTAAATTGGAAATATTACTTACTGCCAGAAGAAGAATGTTTAATTACTCATGCATTTCTTTTATCAAATCATATTCCTTATAAATCAGTTGATATATGATGTTCAGTCAGGTTATATTTTTGTAAAGCTATATTTAATATCTGCAATATTTTTCAATGATACGTGATTTTAAAATAATGATTTGATGTATTTTAACACAAAACACCTTATTATACTTTAGTCTTATTAAATTGGAAATTCTAAAATGAGATTTACATTCAAAGCATGAGTTCCACAATATTACAGCCCTCCTACTTTTTTGAACCTACTTTAAACTAAAACAAGTCAATCAAAGTTGTATCCACAAGACATATGGAAGAAAATGTTAAAAGCATATGCTACTCAAAAGGTATAAAAATCCATTCTGCATTTCCCAACTTGATTATAATATTCAGAGTAGTTCAATTGCATTTAAATTTATTTGGCTAATATGATTAAATTTTGAGTCCTTTCAAGTTTAACTGCAGTGCATATTAAGCTACCATAAATATTATCTATGGATGTTGAGACTCTATGTCACATGTTACATGTAAAAAAATTATCTTGGGTTAAAAGCTTTTGGCAGCCATTGAAATGAAACCTCTGTAAAATAGTTTTTCTTTCGTCTAAACCAATGTACTATAATTGTAGGACCAGTTATTATGCCAGCATTTTGCCAATTTCATTGCTTGCTGGTGTTTCAAGGCCCAGTTCAGACAGAGGTCAATTGTTGAATACCATTTAGCTGGATGGCTGACACAGTTAAAAACAGTATCTTCATCTTGATTTAAGACCCCAGTTTATAGGCCTCGTGCAGTCCATCAGCCTATGATGCTAGTTAAAAATTAATTATACCAAAAGACAAGGTGACATTCAAAGTGATTCACATTTGCCAACTCTAAAAAAAAACACTGAGGATCGCCATAGGATAATCTTCCTGAGCAGAGTAATAGTCTCCTGAAATCACCTATCCAAATACTGGTAGAACCATATCCAGAAAAATATTTTGATCAATGATATCAGAAAGGAATATTAGGAGCCAATATTTATGGTTTATGGTAGGTTTCACTTTTAAAAGTACCATAAAGGAGGAATTTACAACAACATGGATGCAGCAGGTCTTTCCCCAATATCCCACACTGGGTGTTAAAGATACTCTCTTTTCCTTTGACCAAGATAAGGCAATTAATTAGGGATAGCAACTGTCAGGAAATAAAAGGATTTATTTTCTCTTCGCAGTCATATAAACTGGATTATGTTCCATAGTTCTAGGAAATCTATTGTGTGAGGGCTATTTTGCTGTGAAGACTAATGTTTTCACTCATTACCGGCAACAAATTAGCAAAAGGTGAAAAAAATAATGAAATTGCAGGATGAGTCTCAAGTGGTAATCATACACAAAAAGTTGCTTCACATGCCTACTGTATTAGCATTGTTGAGTGCTGACATGCTAAAAGATGCTGTTATTTGTTTCCCTTTAGGTGGAACGTACTTGGTATTCAAGGAGCTTTACTTAGCCTCATTGTAGAGCCAATATACTTCTCAAGCATTATCTTGGGAAGTTTGTATCATGGAGATCATTTGTCCAGGGCAGCATACCAACGGATAGCAGAGATTGAAGATCTACCATCTCTCTATGTACTTAATAGACCTTTACTCAGTGGTAAGCATGAAATGAAAGAAAAACTGAATCTCTCCTAATGCCATCATTTTTTTCAAAATAGTGCAACTAACACAAAAACTTTAATAAATGGTAAATCTATTCTAAGAATAGATTGGAATCAACTAGACTGTTGTTATTGACTATGGTTTAGTACAAAACTAGGGACAAACATGGTGGAATTGATAGGCATGAGGAAGCCTCCTATTATTTTTTCACATGACTACAAACATCTATGCCTTATTAAAGAAATGTTGCTCCAAGTTTTAATTAATTTAGTAACTGAGCACAGAGCCACACATTGTGAATAATTTCATGGTTTGTTTTAGGATAACTGAAGAACATAGTTATGTTATTAACTATTAACTATTAATACATTCCTAACTACAACTTCAAAAAAGCCAACTATGACCTTATAAACAACGATCTTTCATCTCTGGACTGGCAAAATCTGTTCTCAACCTGTATAACTGCTGAAGACCACTATAGAGTTTTCCTACTTGAAATCAATAGAGTCATTAAACTATACGTACCACAAACTACTACCAACATCAGGAAAAGCAAACTACCCATATCAATAAAAAAGCTTCAGTCTAAAAAAAATCCCTCTGGAGAAGAAACAAAAAGGGTTATGTAGCAAATTTTAAAAATCGCTACAAAATTATATGCAACCAAATAAAAACTGAATGCACAAATTACCACACCAAGCAAGAAGAGGACCTTCTCCACACAAATTCCAATCGTGCCTTTTATAATTTTGTGAACAAAAAGCTTAAAGACTCTAGATCCATCCCACCACTAAAAGATTCTAACGGCAAAGAATGCAATGATGAAACAACTAAAACAAACCTCTTTAACACATTCTTTGGCTCAGTTTTTGTTAACAGTGATGTTAACAGTGATGTTAACATATCCAACATTCCCAAATCGTACAAGCAATGAGTATGACGACTTAACACATATAGATTTCACAGAAGATAATGTTGGAAAAGCTCTTTGCAACTTGAAACCATCTCTATCCATTGGACCTGATGGACTATGTGCTTACTTCTTAAAAAAACTTTCTACTAATTTATCAGATCCCCTGAGTATAATCTTTGATAAAGCTTTCACAACCAGTTCCCTTCCCAATCTTTGGTCACTAGCCACAGTCATTCCAATCTTCAAAAAAGGCGACCCCAGCTTAGTTGAAAATTACAGACCAATCTCCCTATGCTACGTTGCCTGCAAAGTAATGGAATCTATCATCAACCAATCCATTGCCTTCCACTTAGAAATACACAACCTACTCTCTAATAAACAATTTGGTTTGAGAAAAAAATTATCATGCAACTTACAACTTCTCCGCTGTAAAAACTTATGGACTATAAATCTTGATCTAGGCAAAACAATTGATGCAATCTACACAGACTTCTGCAAAGCTTTTGACTCAGTAGTATATGATAAACTTCTCCTAAAATTAAAATCTTATGGCATTTCAGGACCCCTACACAATTGGATATCTGCTTTTCTGTCTAACAGACAACAAGTGGTTAAAATTGGTAATGCTCTATCAAATCCTGTTCCTGTCAAGAGTGGCGTTCCTCAAGGTAGCGTTCTTGGACCAACTCTCTTTATACTATACATAAATGATCTTTGTGACCATATCTCATGTGTTCTCTTTCCTGACAAGGTCAAACTGTTTAACACCACCGACAATACATTTACCATTCAAAAAGACCTTGATCATCTAACCACTTGGTCTAAAATTTGGCAACTACAAATCTCAACCAGCAAATGCTCAGTCTTACATATTGGAAAAAAGAACCCAATCACTAAGTACATGCTTGATGGACATTACCTTAAAGATGACCCCCACTCTGTCAAAGACCTTGGAGTTTTCATATCTAATAATCTAAGTGCCAAAGCCCACTGCAACTACATAGCAAAAAAGGCTCTCAGAGTTGTTAACCTAATTTTACGTAGCTTCTTTTCCAAAAACACCACACTACTGACCAGAGCATATAAAACTTTTGCTAGGCCTGTCTGGAACCCATACCACATTTCTGACATCAATACAGTTGAGCGTGTCCAGAGGTATTTTACGCGAAGAGTTCTCCACTCCTCCATAACCAACAAAATACCTTATCCCACCAGACTTGAAATCCTGGGTTTAGAAAACTTGGAACTCCGTCGCCTCCGACAGGACCTGGGTTTAGCTCATAGAATCATCTATTGTAATGCCCTTCCTGTTAAAGACTACTTCAGTTTCAACTGCAATAATACAAGAGCTACCAATAGATTTAAACTTAATGTCAACCGCTCCAATTTGGATTGCCGAAAATATGACTTCTGTAACAGAATTATCTGTGCTTGGAATGCATTACCTGACTCTGTGGTCTCTTCTCATAACCCCAAAAGCTTTTTAACAAAATCTATCCACTGTTGACCTCACCCCATTCCTAAGAGGACTTTAAGGGGTGTGCATAAGAGCACAAACGTGCCTGCCGTTCCTGTCCTATTGTTCTTTTCATATATATATATATATATATATATGCTTATATTTCCTTGTTTCTCCCCATATATATGTTTATATATTATATAATCCTTTTGTGTGATGCTTGTGTATATTGTTATGACAAAATAAAATAAATAAAATAAAAATAAATAAATAGTACATAGTGAGCAAAAAGACTGCTGTTAGAACCAAGGGCTGCGTTTTGTTAAAGAAGAAAAATAAAATGTTAATACTTTAATGGAGAATTTTCATCAGGAGATCTAAGAAGCCTATTTAAGTATTCTAGTAGTGTATTACACAAGCTGTATAAATGGCTGTATTATATAAAAAAGCTTTCTCCAAAGAACCATGAAATTACACATTAAATAAAATTCCACTATAAGTCTTTTTTTAAATCCTTTTTATTAGTTTATAATATAAAATAACAAAAATACAAAAGCAAATAATAGGAAAAATAAGGGAGGGAAAAGGGAAGAGAAATGTGTAGGAAAAAGGAAAAAGAAAGAAAAGGAACTGACTTCTGACTCCCTTTGGTGAAGTAGAATAAGATGGTAACATCAAATCTCAACTTTTTACTTTTACAAAGTAGTATAAACTAGCCATTTCTATAACAACAGATCTATCTAATCAGTAAAACCCAAAATAAAAATTTCATTTTTTTCCAACTCAAGCACAAAGTCTAGAAGCAGTTTCCAAGAAGAAACAAAAGTACTCTTTTTTGTTTTGTTTTATCAAAGCAGTCAATTTAGCCATCTCTTCTAATTCCAGAAGCTTTTGCAACCATTCATCCATTGTGGGGACTGAAGTGTCCTTCCATTTTTATGCATAAAGTAATCTTGCTGCCATCAACATATGTAAGATCAACGTTCCAAATTTTTCCCCAAGTCTTTTTCCATTAAACCCAAAAGAAAACTTTCCAGTTTTATCTTTATATTCACTTTGAGAATATTCTGTATTAGAATATGAATCCTACTTCAATATTTCTTTGCTTTATCACAGGTTCACCATAAATGATAGAAAGTCCCTTCTTTAAATTTGCATTTCCAATATTCATTTGAAATACCTTTATACATTCTTGATAATTTATCTGGCTTTTGCAAACTGCTGCTTAATTTATTGATTAAGAAGATATAAATAAAAGATAATTACTGTAGATTGTAATTAAATGTTAGCACCAGGAAAAAAAATACGTATTACAGTAAATACATTTAACCTATTCTGAAGTGATAGTGTACTTTTTTCCTCCTAATATATATACTGTATTTTTTGCACTATGAGACACTCCAGACCATAAGATGCACCTAGCTTTTGGGGAGGGGAAAAAAAATTCTGCCCCTGCCTCCCAGCAATTTGCCTCCTTGCAGCAAATAGCCTGGTCAGCTTCAGCACAGTCTGATTTAGCATGAGCAGCTGATTGGGGGTTGGATCGGCCTCCGGGAATACAGTCAATCAGCTGTTCCAGGCTGCGGGGGTTGCCACCCATCGCTGCTGCCTATCACCACCTCCATGCACCCCATTTTTAGCCTCCGTGCACCCCATTGTTGGCCTCCATGTGCCCCATTTTCAGCCCATTCCAGGCGGCGAGGATTGCTGCCATCGCCGTGGATCACCATCACTGCCATTCAGTGGTGATAGGCAGCAGCAGTGATCCCTGTTGCCTGGAACGGGCTGAAAATGGGATGCGCAGAGGCTGAAAATGGGGCACACAGAAGCCAAAAATGGGGTGCATGGAGGTGGTGATGGGCAGCGACGGTGGTGATGGGTGGCAATGGTGGCGATGGGTGGCGGTAATCCCCTCAACCTGGAATAGCTGATTGGAGGTATTCTGGGAGGCCAATCCAACTGCCAATCAGCTGCTCGTGCTAAATCAGGCTGTGTTGAAGCTGACAGGGCTGTTTACTGCAAGGAGGCAAATTGCTGGGAGGCAGAGGCCAAAGGGTGGGGGCTGGCAGGTAGGTGGGGCTTTGGCAGCATTCACTTTATAAAATGCACAAACATTTCTACCCACTTTTTTTGGGGGGGAAGTGCATCTTATAGATTGAAAAATTCAGTAAACTGAAACCATAATTAATAGAAGAGCAACAAATGTCAAAGATCTTGTCAAAGATCTTGTCAAAGATCTGTCAAAGATCTTGGAGTTCTCATATCAAATGACCTTAATGCCAAAGCCCACTGCAACTACATAGCAAAAAAGGCTCTAAGAGTTGTAAACCTAATTTTACGCAGCTTCTTTTCCAAAAACTCTACACTACTAACTAGAGCATACAAAACATTTGCCAGACCTATTCTTGAATACAGCTCATCTGTCTGGAACCCATACCACATCTCTGACATAAATACAATAGAACGTGTCCAGAAATATTTTATTAGAAGAGTTCTTCGCTCCTCCGAAAACAACAAAATACCTTATACCACCAGGCTTGAAATCCTGGGATTAGAAAACTTACAACTCCGTCGACTTCGACATGACCTGTGTTTAACACACAAAATCATCTATTGCAATATCCTTCCTGTAAAAGACTACTTCAGCTTCAATCGCAATATTACAAGAGCAAAAAAGCTTAATGTCAACCGCTTCAAACTTGATTGCAGAAAATATGACTTCTGTAACAGAGTTGTTAATGCTTGGAACTCATTACCTGACTCCATAGTCTCTACTCAAAATCCCAAAATCTTCAACCAAAAACTGTCTACTGTTGACCTCACCCCATTCCTAAGAGGACTATAAGGGGCGTGCATAAGAGCACAAAAGTGCCTACCGTTCCCGTTCTATTGTTCCCTTCATTATATCAAATTAATATTGCTGATGCATATTCTTTACTTATATATATATAAATATATTTTCTTCATGATATGTTTTTTTATGATAATGTTTGTGTATACTGTTGTGACAAATGAAATAAAAAAATTATCATTGCTTTTGTGCATGTTATATACTAGCTTTTATTAAGCATTGGAAATGATTTTATCTCTAAAACAGATCTACAATCTATTTGGTATTTCCCTATTTTTTTCTATCAGATACTAATATTTTTGTATGGTTATTTCAGGTATTAGCAATGCTGAAGCCCGTCAGCCAGGAAAAGCACCTAATTTCAGTGTGAACTGGACAGTTGGGGATGCTGGGCTGGAAGTTATTAATGCTACAACAGGCAAGGATGAGCTTGGTCGTGCATCCCGTCTTTGTAAGCATGCACTATATACTCGTTGGATGCGTGTTTATACAAAGGTAGGTTTCCAAAATAGACAGTCCAGTGTTACTTTATGGCTATTTGATTTACTTTCTGATTTTATCTCTGAGGCTGAATGTTTTCAAGGTATGAATTCTGATGAACATCAGATATGAATTTATTGTTGCTGCTGCTCCAAGAACAACCTGGGATATAGAACTGAGACACATTGGCTTTTTTGATTGGGGATTACTTGTTGTTCAGATATTTCTAAACTAAACTTCCATAAGCCCCAACCAGATTCATCAATTATAAGAAATGTAGGAAATTTTCATGTGACAGCATGTGCAGAGCCACAATTTGCCTATCCATGGTGTAAATTCCTTTTCTTATCTCCTATTTATCTCATGGAATAGGACAGGAAAAACTTTGCTTATAGCTGTCATGTTAAGAATTTGGCTTAAATGATCTAGGAAAAAGTCTACATCAAAAGTCCTCAAACTCTTTATGAAGTTTGAGCTTGTTCATTGGCTCCTAAATATTTATTATATGAAAATAATTTCATAAATACTACTTTAACAAATAGTACACCAATACTAATAGCAATACTACTAATAATAACTGACTCCTTGGTTAGTTCTGTGGATCCTTGGGAGTTGATACTGACCACTTTAGGGAATTCTAATCTTCACATATTCATTTCTAATAAGTATAGAAAGTCTCCTCCACCACCTCCTCCTCCTCCTCCTCCTGATTGGACACACAAGGAATTTGTCTTGGTGCATATACTCTCAGTGTACATAAAAGAAAAGATACCTTCATCAAGAATTCTAAGGTACAACACAATGATAGTCATAGGGTACAAATAAGCAATCAGGAAACAATCAATATCAATATAAATCATAAGGATACAAGCAACAAAGTTACAGTCATACAGTCGTAAGTGGAAGGAGATGGGCGATGGGAATGGTGAGAAGATTAATAGTAGTGCAGATTTAGTAAATAGTTTGACAGTGTTGAGGGAATTATTTGTTTAGCAGAGTGATGGCGTTCGGGAAAAAAACTGTCCTTGTGTCTGGTTGTTCTAGTGTGCAGTGCTCTGCAGCGTCGTTATATGGGTGTTTCTGTTCTTCTATTGTGGGTTTTTTTTTCCTGTTCATGTTTATGTACAGGACAGACTATGTCTCTCTTCTCTGGGTCATGTAGGAAGGAAGAGAGTTTAGAATGAACAGCCAGTAACATCTCTCCCATAAGGTTGAATTGGGAAAACTTTTTCTGGAATGTTTTACTTCACATCCCCTGGCCAGATTTAACCCTCTTTTGAGCTCAGGATTTTACTTGCCAGCTTCTTCCCCAAATTAAATTCTATTTTCATTCTTTGGAAAGTTATCTTAACTAAAGGACAAGAGCCTTTGACATAACTTCTTTCCATTATTCTATTGAATTGAGAAAAATAAAAAGACAAGAATAAGTATCAGAGAAAACTTATTTAAAACAAAGACGGTGACTACTGCAAAGTATTATGAGCACTTAAAATATCTATTTAAAGAAACCTAATTTAAAAAATCCATAAAAATATCTCAGGAGAAAATAGTTTTCTATCTCCGTTATACTGATTGACCTAGATCAGAAGCACCGGCCTCTGCATGGCTGGGCATGGCTGTAGCCCCGTGGGCCCTTTCTCTTTAGGAAAAGAATGGGCTGTGAGATGAAATGCACCTCTCTTAACCATAGGTGTTTTCATCCTGCTGAGTGTAATTCAAATAACCTTTGTGGGATTGCTCTGCTTTCAACAGCTCTCAATAAAGGGGAATGAACCATGAAACAGAAATGAATAATTGATTGGAAAAGGATGGGATTGTTTTAAGTCCAAATGTTTTTTCTGTTAGTAAGATTCTGGGTTAACTTTTGAACACTTGCTATTTATTTGTGGGTTTGAAAGCATTGCAATTTAATATTGGAAGGACATGGGGTATTTGGTGTTGATTTAGAGATTGATTCTAATGGAAAGTTTTATAATAAAAAAAACGAATCAGTTCATTGGGTTTCAGTTTATAAGAAATTAGAGCAATCAAGATAGCGCTTTAATTAACATCTCTCTTTTTTTCTCTCTTTGATTTATCCAGCTTCCTGCCAGTCTTCATTCAAAAGTCAATAAGCCAAATATATATCATGAAACAAAACAGATAGCTGTGGAATATCAAACTGCCAAAGAGTGTTTGTTTAAAGCATTTCTGAAGGCTGGCCTTGGGGCCTGGGTGGAGAAGCCTATAGAGCAGGATCAGTTTTCCCTGGTTGTCTGAATTATGGTTTGCACTTCGTGGGACTCTGATGAAAGGTCCAGTTTCTGTATCAACATTTCATCTGTTCATCTATAACAGCAGCTTTTTAACTTTTGTGATTTGGGGAACTAACTTGTGATTAATTAGTTTTGGTTTTGTTAAGTTAATTCAAACTAAAGAAAAACTGATAATATAGTAACTAGTTTAGAATCAAAACAAAATTATTTGATTACTATCTCAAGACTATCTTTGCAGGAAAAAATCGGTGCAATTTTTTCGATAATTCATCCACACTTTTTAACAATTATTTTAATGAATTGCTGTCAGATGCATTGCTGTCATAATGCACATGGGATAGGATTTTTACATGCCACTCAAGTATGTATTTTAACTTTGTGTTCTATTTTCAGAGCCTTAGAAAAAAGAAAAAATTATGCACTTTTAGAGTTTTATTTTTAAATTGATTAATATCATAGCAATGATAGAAATTACAAAACTGGACTTGTGTTTAGACAGTTTTTCCTGCTTCTGTCCCCACCTTTAAAACACAGCTGCTGAAAATCTTTGTCTTTGCTGTGTGTATGTGATAGTTTTTAACATGCTACTTTCTATTCCATTTTAAAATACTTGTCTTCAATTAGTGTTTATATACATTGTGACGTTATTGGTTTTTACCATTGTAAACTGGAAACTGTTTGTAAACTAATAGAGTAGAGACTTCAGCTTAGATGTAGGTGGTTCTTTGTTTCACAGGAACCTTCTAAATTACCACAGAAACATTATCCCAATGTGATGGCCATTTCAGAACACTTTTTCCTTGTGAGAAACTTGCTGATTTGCCAAAAACCTACTGCACATGTGCACCACAACAGTTAAATGAGTGAAAGGTTATTCTAAGTTAAATTATATGCTCTTTAAAGATTTAACTTATTTTCAGCCAAACTGTATATAACTATGAGGTTATGCTGCCTGTGACTGTAAACATGTGGATATAAAACTACCTATCCAGTTTATTCTGCAATGTAGTTTTGTTTGATCTAGTATAATAGGAATAAATGTTGAGCACCTATTTATTTATAAAGTACCCAATCCATAAGCATGTTTGTATGTGTCTGGATCTCTGAAAGACAGCAATGTTTGCAGAGGGAACTAATACTTGTGCTGAGCATAGGTCTTCAGACTCCCTAGAGCAGGGGTGTCAAACTCACATCGTCACGATGGCATCACGTCATGTATCGAGACTTTTTTCCCCTTTGCTAAACTGGGTGTGGGCATGGCTAGTGCATGACTCATCCGGCCCCGTGGGCTGGGAGTTTGACAGCCCTGCCCTAGAGGATCCTCTGCTTAACAATCATGATGAGTGTGCTGCACCAACTGTTAGCTGCAAAGGCTTACCCTGAAATGCAGTGTATGTATGTCCTTGTGTTGAGCTAACTAATCCATCAAGCCATCTCTTCTACCCAGTTTCAGTGTTTCACAAAGCATTTACTCTGTTTATTGATTGATACCTCACCTCTAGCTTTATCTCAATTAGAGGAAGTAGTTATAAACATAAAATTGTGCTAGGGTTTTATTTCAGTAATAAAAAAATCTAACTGTAGAGCTAAAACAAAATTAGTAACAATGAAATAAAAATTAGAGTTTGATCTTTTCAATTCCATTCTGGCAAAGTATATCATGTAGGTTTAACACTGTTAATTCTGACTGCTCTTCAGTTTGAAAAGAAATAATGGGAACATATTTTGCTAAATAAATGCCAGGAATTTCAGGTGATATTCATATTGAAGATTTCACATCAGCTATAGGTATTTTTCAATGTCCATGTAAGGAGATGTAGTAGACAGACATAATAGCTAGCATCTCATTTCTATATGGAGCCTGGATATAACTATCTATAGTATATTGTATTGTGTTGATAGATACAAACACCATGGAAGGGTATATGCATGTCCGTGAAAGCCTTATTCAGTATTTAGTAAATATAGCCCTTGTCTTTCTCAGGACAAAGGCCATCTCTATTCTGGTATAGAATGGTGGACAAGGAAATCACCAAATGAGATCTGAATTCTGTGGGAATTTGGGCAGGCATGGGGAAGGATTCTAGGCTATGGTCATCTCTTCCTCTCATGAGTATATCCACTCTTCCTTCTCTGACAGTCATCTATGCAACATATCTGTATGTGTTCCTTGCTTAGTGCTAACAAATTTCACTGGGTCCACCCAGTCATGAGCTCCTCATCCAGCTCCTGTGTCTTCCTCAAGCAAACTAATAGCAAATGAATGCTTGGTGGGCAGCACTAGCAACTAATGATGCAATGTATAGATGTTGCAAGAAGTCTGCAGACAACACTGATCTCCAGTGAAACAGACTCCATTGAGACTGTAAAAACACGCAGAGTGGAGAACCATGTAGCATCTCCATCAGCAGCCAAGTGAATTGCTCCAGAAGCCATTTGCTGCAGAGAACCACATGAAGCTCTATGGCTGAGATGATTTGTCAAAATCCATCATGTCTTATCAAGGAGAAAAAACAAATACAGGTATTTTGCACAGATGATCTAACACTAACCTTAAGAAAACATACTTTATACATGTGCAAAGTCCACCTCTCATTTAAGTGTATGCGTAAAGTAACCAGACATGGTGAAAAATAGATATGCAAAAACTTTTTGCAACTATTAAAATCTGATCTCTAATTATTAGTTGCAGATATAAAAAAACTGCAGATAACAAGAACCACCTTTTTTAACGGAAAAACTGTTCACTTAAAAAAATCCATAGGCACAATAGTAATATTTATGTTGATAAGGCCCTACAAAATTTAGTCTGCAAGAGCAAATTATTTATGTAGCACATTTAAATGGCAATGACAGAATTGCAACTTGAATTAAATAGGTAATAGCTACATTTACATGCTGAAAAGTTCATCACACAAATATTCACACTACAATATACTCCATTATTGATGATCAAAGCCAAATTATGAACAATTGGAAAGTAAACTAGATGATAGATAGGATTGCCAACTTTGTCAACATAACACATTTTGCTATCTGAGCCAGATCTGGAAACATGCCTGGGACTTTCTGCTTCATGGTTGGTGCCCAGGGGGCAGTGGTGGGATTTAGCCAGTTTGCACCACTTTGGGAGAACCGTTTGTTAACTTTCTGAGCAGTTTGGCAAATTGGTTGTTGGAAGAAATCATTAGGGCAGAGAACCGGTTGTTAAATTTCTTGAATCCCACCATTGCCAGAGAGTCTGGCTGATGACACAGATTTGTTAGACCTATATTTTGAAACCAACTGAGCACAATATCAGCTGTGTTACTAAAGTTTTTTCTTTTGAAAAAAACTAACAAGGAAAAGTGTTGTTGTTTTTTGACAACTGACTAAACAGCACAATAAAAAGCAAGGCTAAATTTCACAGGATTACAGGTAGTCTTTGATTTGTTGCTAAGTGAGAAATTTATTGAGTTTTGCTCCATTTAAGACCTTTCTTGCTACAGTTGTTAACTGAATAAGTTAACAGTTGATAAGTTAGTAATCTGGTTGTTAAGTGAATCTGGCCTCCCCATTGACTTTGCTTGTCAGAAGGTTGCAAAGGTGATCACATGACCAAGGACATTGCAGCTGTCATAACTGTAAGTCAGTTGCCAAGCTAAATTTTGATCACGGGATGCTGCAAAGGTGGTAACTGTGAAAAATGGTCGTAAGTCACTTGTCAGTGCCATGTAACTTTGAATGGTGACTAAATGAACTGTTGTAAGTCGAAGACTACCTGCATTGACTTGTTTTCCATAACTGATTGGCAACCCTTATATTCCCAATAATGCTTTTTGTGTACAAGAGTACTTAAAAGTGTGCTATAAATTCTCTGCGATTTCTGGCTTGAAACAGACTGTGGTTTAAGTTTTAGAGTGGCGGAATTTGGACAAAAACCCCAGAACATTGTTTATTGCCGTACCAGTGAGCAGAAATAAGTGTGGGACCAGCATTTCTTTATCTTCTACAAACCTGTAGCTGGGTTAAAATCAGAAAATACTTCTGATTTCTTTGTCAAGATTTATTGTTATGTCTAAATGCAGAGGGTAGGAGGGAAAACCCAGTTAAAGTCTGACTGTTATATAAAACAGAGGTCTCCTTGGTCCCTTTAAGACTTGTGGACTTCAACTCCCAGAGTCCCTCAGCCAGCAAAGCTTCAAGGTTGGAGACCCCTGATATAAAAAGAGTTCATTTAAACTGACCAGAGTTTCCCCTATTTGAATTTCACAGCTTAATTCTCATTTGCTTTTGGTTTATTTCAAATTAAATAAAGGTTCTTCTGAGGAGAAGGAAAAGTCAGTCCATCCAAGGATACTTTCAGTTAATTTTCTTAAGCATTGAATTTCTCCAAGATGAGGCGTATTTTTGCTTCGTTTTCTCTTTCCCACCCCATTTCTCTGTCTCAAAGAGCTGCACTGTCATTAGCAATAAAAATTTAAAGGGGGAAGCTTGTTGTTGTGTAACACCTATGACTGATTTTATAACCCCTGTAGCAAGTAACCTTCTTGGGTAGATCCAAATAAGATTACAGGATAGAAAACTGTCCAAAATAGCACAAACATCTTTAATATTATTATTACTGTGTTACATAACAGTTACTAAGCATGCTGATATAGCTGTTTTGCTGTTCTCCTTTTATTTCGCGGAAGCTCATCTTTGCCAAAATATTTGTCATTTCTATTAAGATAACCTGTGTCTGTGTGAATTACATTATGGTATAATTTTTATTAAACCATTCGCTCATTTGAATTAGCAGAAGTATTATTAACATGATATTATTACAATGGGATTACAAAAAGCTTACACTTGCTGTAAACAATGAACTCCAATGGTTGCTGATGTGAACATTCCACCACATAAAGTAAATTCCAGTATGAATGGTCCACTTCTGTATTAACATTTCTCTGTGATTGACAGGATAACAACCCTGTTCCAGCTGTAGCACAAAAATGTTTTCACATGATAGGCAAGAGTGGGATTAATTTCCTTTCCTTTTTATGCTCCAAACAATTAGCTGTTTTTCTTGTAAAATGGATAATTAGAAATGCCTATTTAATGATGTTGTGATTTAATTGCAATGGAGGGTGTGTTTTTTTTGCTTTGTTAAATATGAGAAAAAATTTTCAGACTATAGTTACCTTTTCAGATGTGAAAGAGATATGTGATTTAAATTCAAATAGTTAAATGAAGTGAATTCACAAATGAAATGAACAAAACTGTTCTTTGAAAATATGTGTTGTACTTTAAATACAAAGATTGATTTGCAAAGTATGCAGGAAAATTAAATCCAATGCTAATGATTAAAGAAAATAAAAGCTCCTTCAGTGCAAAAGTTGTTAATAGATTGCTGGCCCAGTATGGGTTGTATCTCACAAGGACTGGCAAATATATTTGGCCAAAATGTACTAAACTGAATTCTGAAGAGGCTGGAAATGAAACAGCCTGTAAACCAACCAAACAAAGGAGTAGAGATCAGATATTTTGAATGCTAATCTGTGGCAATCACAGAATCTTAAAACGGTTAGAGTAAATATTCAGCCTGAGTTAATTAAGGCAGTGTCTTTGCGAAATGCAACTCTTATCTGGACAGAATTGCCTGGGATAAACTTTCAGATGTTCCCCGCTTCCCCCTGCAATTTCCATATTGGAATGTATTAAACCTCTCAGTAAACATTCAGGGAGAAAACAATTGTTTGAACTGTCAACATACAACTGTTCAGAATATGAAAAATAATAGAAGAATTACCTTGTACAGAAAACTGGATTTAACAGATTTAACAGAGGTTTATTGGGTGAATTCCTATGACTGGAATAGAGCAATTGAAGCTTATAATTTGCTGAAAAAGAAACAGAATAATGAAAAGAAGATGTTGCTCTGTATGATAAAATTATTCACAACTGACCTTGACAATATTGTAGACAGCTTCTTAGTTAATAAAAAGAATTCTTGTTTTGGTTTCTACAAGTTTCAATTTTTTTTTCTCTGACTATTCAACCAACCAAGAATAGCAAATTGAAAAACTCAGTGACAGCCTTTTTTATGATAGAGGCTTTGGTTTAACCTGCCACATAGCTGCAGAAACATGGCAGCATTATTTCCAGAGTATCTTTACAATTAGATAATTATATAATCCAATTGTGACTTATTAAAATGCTCTTTCTAACTGGCCATCTGCATTTACAGTTGAGGTTAATGAGATTATTTCAGTTAAGACTTGGAAAAGTCCTAGAGTTACTGAGGAGAACAAAGATTGGCAATCATTTTATTTACATACATTAAGAGTTCAGCATGTTTTCTGCTGGAACTGGAACCATGCCACTGTTATTCCTGTCTAGTATAAAGAAAAAAAATTGATCCTGCCAACTATAGACTCATCAGCCTGCTTAATACAAGTTATACACCAAATATCTCCAGCCAAAAGGGTTGAAAGTGTGAATGTTCTAGTTGAGGAACAAATCAGCTTTTGATTTGAACCTACGGGAAAAACTAATAGGTTTGTCAGCAAAGACTGCTCAGTCTCTCTAATACCTGTTAGATGCTATCCTTGAGAATGTCCTTCTAGAACTATTTCCACACAGAGACAGTTGAAGCAGGGTGCATTTTAATCCCCTTGGTTTTCAATTTGTATATTAAATCAATAATCCAGGGCCTCTCAGTTCCTAACCATTACCTTGTTAATGGGTTCTTTGAATTAGGAAACAGTGTTACCAGCTGTTCTGTATGCACATGATGTTGTAATCACATTTGTTTCCCAGTGTGAAATGAGATGGACACTAAAGGTTTTTGTCTCTTTATGTCTTAAAGAAAAATGTGTTATAAACCATCAGAAAAATGAAGTTTTAGTATTTGCATAAAATAATTACAAAATTCATAAGTGGAAATTAAATGGGAACTCTGTCAAGAAGGTGCATATCAAAACTATCTCAGTGTGCTTCCAGGCTTCAGTATCATGAAGAAAACCCTTTTCTTTTATAGATGGTATTGGTCAGCATACAGTTCTTCAGCTCTCCCGAGATTTGGCCATTCAAAGGGATTTTCATTTCATCCCTACAGGCATTACATCCTTTGAGGCCAATGTCATAGCCCAGCTTCTCTAGGGCATACACATCTGCCTTTTGCTGTTTGTTTTACAAAACTTGGTATTCCTAAATTAGTATAGTTTAAGCTTCGTAGAGCTAGTCTGGCTCCTCTCCCTAGAACTCTTGTTGGAGAGTAATTAGGCTTTGAAATACAACTAATACAATACAAATCTGGGATATTGATTTTCAGATCAATCTAACTTACAGTTTGTGAGGTTTTCCTCCTCAAATTGTTGTGCACTAGTGATCTATCTTTCCTCCAATATCGTTTTGTTTCAACAAGCCAGGTTGGATGTATTGTCTTTAGCTTTTTTGCTGGCACTTTACAAAACCTTATTTTCTGTCACAAGGCTGGGGGAGTGACACTCTTTTATTTAGCTATATGCTTCTTTGTTGCTCTCTTTACAGAAAATCTTGAATCATTTTCATTCATGCCATCCTCGTGAAATTTCTAGGTAGAGAGCATGATTTACATGGCTCTTTGTATCCAGCCAGGATTCATATCTACCTACCAGGACTGCTGAATTTTGTTGGGGCTAGAAACTAGGAGATCACAAATCCCACCTTAGGCATGAAAGCCAGCTGGGTGACCTTGGGCCAGACACTATCCCTCAGCCCTAGAAAGGAGGCAATGGCAAACCACTTCTGAATAACTTTGCCAAAAAAACTGTAGGATCTCGTCCAGGCAATCTCTGAGAATCAGACATAATTGAACGGGGGACTTCTGATCTATGACCATATTAAATATTTGGATTTGTCTTCTATATCCCATTTTCCCAACCTTCCCTCAGTTCCTCTTGCCATTGATCTTCATCTCACTCTCACCTATGCAACCCATTTAGACACATTTAAACATAATATAATAACATTAATCTCTCTGAATCGTCTAGTTTAGAGGAATCTATGTTCATCTCTAGTTCTTCTCTTTCAGAATCCTCTTGACATTCTATTAAAGTCTGTATAGACTATAGTCTATAGTCTCTCTCTCTCTCTCTCTCTCTCTCTCTCTCTCTCTCTGTATTTGTGTGTGTGTGTGTATGTAATAGTTCTGTTATTGGAGATACTATTCTATCTGATCTTATTGTAATAATTATTTGATTTGATATTAGTTCTTTATTAAGTATTCTTTAGTTTATAAGTTTCTATTTATTGTTTGAAGCATATGAAAACACCATTTATACCATTTTATCATTCTTCTGTCAAAGACTTGAAGGCTTTTTTCTTTGTAAGAATGAATTAATTATCTTGAAAAAATTACACGTTATCCTTCCAGTGCAAAAATATTTCTACAGAATTCTCCCTCTTATCCAAGCATTTACAAATATGACTATTATATTCCTTGGTTTTTAATATCTGATTGAACCTAGGAGTAAAAACACAATACTGTCCATATTTATCTGAAACTTTAAATCTGATAGACTGTCATTAAGTACCACTAGTCTGGGCAATCTAAATTTGAAAAGACAATTCTTTTATTTATTTATTAACTTCTTCAAGCATACTACCAAGTCCTATTGGATAGCGTTTGTTGACTTGTGTAATTCAGTCTTTAATTCTTCTTTGAGTTGCTTAGATTTCCTATCAAACAAATTTCAAAGCTTCATCCTGAATGATGCTTCATTTTCATGCATTCTGTTAGAGTAGCCTCATCCACTGTTGTCTTGGTTCATAGTGACCAGCATAGATTTTAATTCAGCCCAAGGCTTTAAAGATATCTAACCTGTTAGACATAATAAGATCAGCAGAAAAGGGAGAAAGGACTGCCCTACTACCCACTGATTGGACACTACAAAAGTCCATGACCATGGCAGATCTGAAGGAGGCAATGCGAGACAGAGTGGCAGGGAGAGTGTTGATCCATAGAGTGGCCAAGGGTTGGACAGACACAATTGAATAGCTGACAACAACAACAGGCATAATTCCTTACTCCAGTTGTATCAGAGAACGTATCATCACTGCCAATATTGGTCTGTGCATGTATATTTATGTATATACGCTTTTAAACATTAGTGCCCTGTCTTATTAGTCGTATGCATTTCCATTCAAATGCTTGCAAGATAATATTTGCTATATTTCCACTTAGCAGTTCTGAATAGTTAAAAGGATATGTTAAACTTTATCCACATGAATAATGTTTAGGATAAGAATAGGAACAGTTACAAATATCAATTCTAAGATAATGGCTGCACATTTGGAATCAAAGTAACAATCAACCCACATAACCAGCTTCTCAAAAATCAACAAACTATTGCTGAAAACATTTTTATACAAATTATTTTATTACAGATATTTAATTTTTAAAAGGTCCATTGTGAAAGATTTAGCAAGAGGGCCTGTATTTAAAAGTATTTTAATATAATTTTTATACAACCTGTTTTATGTATGATTTTTTTGAATTATCAGCATATTTTTATAGAAACCCAATATAAGCATGTGAGTTTATTAACTAAAAGATTCACCAAGTCATAAGGCTGTATATATATTAAAATCAAGTCATTCAGTGTATTAGTGCTTTAAAACCCTGAAAATATTAAATCCATAAAGAAGAAGCTGAAGGCCTGAATATTACTGTAGTAATCCCATGGTGGTGGATTAGGTTTTTTTTCCTAGCCAATTTGATCACTGTCTAGGAGAATTAATAATTTCTCATAGCTCCTTTGAGAGTGGATATTAAGAAAAAATACATTATAATTAAAGATTGTTCAATGCTTCATTTGCAGAATGGCTAATATATAAATATTCAACACCAATTGGTTTGCGCACACACTGGTCCATCCTGAATTCCCTAAGAAGGCAGATTAGAAAGGGCTACGTAGTACCACAGAGCAGAAACCTTCAATCCCTCAGCCAGAACTCTGCTTTCTTCGATCCAGTACTTTGAATGCAATGCATGAGGAAACATTGGCATGTTGCTCTTCAACAATATTTTGGGTCCAGAAATCCTGGGTCTGTAGGATAATTTATCTAACAATTATCCTAACTATGATAGAACCCCATATATATAAAGCATACATATGGAAAAAAGGGAGTTGTGGCAGAACTGGATCCTTCCTCCCACTTGTGAATTTAGAGCCAGGTTTCAGTGCATCACATTGACATACAAAAATCGGGTTTCTTCAAGAGTGCCATTTGAAGCATTGTCTCCACTGTATCTTCATCCTCTTCAGCAAATAAAAGCCAAAAAAGTAGAGAATTCAGTCAGGCAGATTCCTGTATGGCACTTGATGGCTTTATACCTGGTAACAATGAGGTACATAGGAATATATGCCTAAACTTCACTGCTGTTAACAAAATAGCACCATATTGTGAAATTAGGTACAATAGGGTAGTCATTATGTTCTTTTCATACAAACTTGGCAGCGACTAATATTTGAGTGCAGTTCTCCGGCCTTCAGTGTGGAAGATGTAGGTTTCCTGAAAATTGAAAACAAAAATCACTATCGGCAAGGAAAAGACCAAAAGCGAGATATGTTGGTCCAGCCAAGACTTATTCTGTGATCATTTCCACAATCTCTTTCTATGGGCCTGTTGCCTGAAGCTGAGAAGAAGTGACGTCAAAATCACTAGGAGAGTGTGTGATTACAAAAGTGTGCTTACTTTTGCCCTTGAGTACATAATACTCCTAATTTCGGAGAATCTTTGGGCCATATTGAGTTTGGCAGACTGAGGTTACAATCCTATATCTAGCTACCATTGAGCTTGGCATTTATTTACAGGTAGTCCTTGGATTCCACTTGTTCAGCATTGTCACAACTTCAGATAGGAACTGAATGAATGGTTGGTAAGAGAGGACTACTTGTAATTAACTTGATTTATATGATGGTTCATATCACTAATGTGACTCTGGGAGGTATGATTGATTTTCCATGTTGATACAAAGAAGTTGGGATTATTAGAAGGGTCAAATCAAATGAGCTTTGTTCCTTAACCAGATGGAAAGCATATAAGTTATAGGAACTGCCTACAAACATGATGGTCTGATATTTTGCTGGTAAAAATTACACTGTCAGCTCGCTCAAATTAGCTCCTATGCTCTGTATATTCCTGGTAAGCAGGTGGAAACAGTAGCCAAATGAAGCCTGGAACAGATAATATGTCCCAAAATAAACAGCAGAAAAGATTGCGGAGACATTGTTTTTACAGAGATGATTTCCAATTAGTGGAATGTTGGCTACGATGCTCAAAACCACTCTTGGTGGTCCAACTCAAAATTGGTCATTACTGGGCAGGTAAAAACAAGGAAACAAACAATAGATAAAACTTGCAAAGCAGCTTACTTTACCACGTCCAGTCATAATCATGTTTACTATGGAACATAAGTAAAAACATCCCTTGTCTTAGAGCAGCTAACAAAAGAAGCTTCCAACTTACTTGAACATTTCATTCCTCTCGATTGTGGCAAGCCAGAAGCTGTAGGCATTGGCGTAATAATTGCAGGTGCCCTTTCCATGGCATTCAACAAATGGTGCACTGCGGAACTCTTCAAGGCAGGAGCCTGGAGAGGCCAGTGCTTGCCCGGAGCCTTCTGCCCCTGCACTGGTGTGCTATCAAGAGATATGGAGTGCATTAAATTACATGGCCAAAAGCTCTTTTTGCACATAATTTTAGAGGAGTTCTAGTAAATGTTTGTGGGCTGTAATTTTATGGCTGTCAACAGAACCCAAAGTGCACTGATTTGTATCAGTGTAAATTGAAATAGGTTGCACAATCAAAAATATTTAATTTTTTAAAAATTATTTTAAAGATTGAGTACTGAAAAATAACCTTTAATATCCTACTTTAAGCAATGATTTACATTCCAGTCCTACACACACACACTCATACACAAACTTAATCCTACCCCTTAAAAACATGTTTAGGTTACCTTAAACAGGAGTGAGCATGTAATTGTAGTGAACTCCAAATGAAGTTAGTAAAATGTGATCACAAAACATCATTAATTTCTCTTTACACAAAATTAATCCAGAAAAACATGAGATGGTCCTTAGGCACACATATCAGTGGTGAAATCCATTTTTTTTACTACCGGTTCTGTGGGCGTGGCTTGATGGGCATGGTGTGGCTTGGTGGGTGTGGCTTGGTAAGTGTGGCAGGGGAAGGATACTGCAAAATCTCCATTCCCACCCCTCTCTGGGGCCAGCCAGAGGTGGTATTTGCCAGTTCTCCGAACTACTCAAAATTTCTGCTACAGGTTCTCCAGAACCTATCAGAACCTGCTGGATTTCACTCGATACATATTGTACAGTTGTACATAATATAACAGTATTGTACACAATGCATACAGTACAGTTGTACCATTGTACATATTACAACAGTCATTTTCTGGAATATTTTATTGCCTTGGCTCTGAAATCTATGAATTTGAGGAACTAAAATACAGCGCATAAAAATAAGGAAGAAAGATTTTGCTGAAGAAGACAAGGATCTTGTCAAGATCTCACAGGAAAATGTCATGAAATGTAATTGGTTGTATTAATTCTTTCTCATCTATCTTTCTAAGATTATATTGAATTGATGGATGTTTTATTCTCAATATTAGTCTAGATCAGTTTCTGAACCTCAGTTCAACATCATGCATCTTAGTATGATGGTTGGGGAGTTCTGGGAGTTGAGGTCCACTCGTGTTAAAGTTGCTGAGGTTCAGAAATAATGATTACAGCAATTGTTGTTTTTTCTGCTGTGACTTTTGATACTGATGCCAAATGTTTAAACACAAGGCTGAGAAGCTCACTTATATGTCTGTAGAAACAAGCATGGAAGAAACTTGTAGGATATATTAAAATTAAACCCAAATATAATATGAAAATGAATAGACATGCATCCCCCTAACTTGCTAAAATTGAAGCAATATTTTATTGAAGCAAAACTTATAAAGTAGTTGCAAGCTGCTGAAGTTAAAAGAACATTTGACTGGACGCATTTATTAAATTCTAGGAAAAAGATTAGGGGAGAAGGAGGAAAAATATGGCTGGTGTTTAAGCATTATATCCATCTATTTTAAATATTGTCCTGCTTTCCACTGACCAAAAAATATATACACCAAATGGAAGAATAATAGGACAATATTTGCTGTACATTTTTATTTTTTAAGTATCCCAGAGGGCTTTTTCCAATTTTGCAGTAGCAAACTGGCAGGGTCTCCTTTAAAAATGTTTCCTACTCACAGAGAGCAGATCATTCTAACTTCCCAAACTGTAATGGAAAAGCAAGACTGCTGATGGAAACATCATTACCAAGTCAAAAAGTCTTTCCAAATTCTGCCATAAATCCTATTAGTTGAAACTTTCCAAGAAGGCAACGATTTCTTCAGAATCTCTGCTGAATAACTTAAATTCTGCCATACAGCCTCCAAACTGAGATGGAGAAGGCTTGGCAGAAAATGAACAATGGATCCTTAGATTAGCAGTTCCTTCCTGATTGGGATTCTCCAGTAATTCTGCCCCACTAATTCTAGGAGCTCTGGAAACCAAGAGTGTCAAAGCCAACGAGGTATCTCAATGGACTTCAGACATGGAACGCTGACATAAATTGGTATTTAGCTTTCTGTTACAGGGCAAACAAATCCAGGGTTGTGCTTTTTATTAAAAAGGAATGATATTTTGGTCCTCGTTTCGATTTTTATATTGTCTGATAGCTGAACCAGTCAGCTAGATTATTGTGAGATTCCATCTTTATGAAATATAGATGTTTTGTTTTTCCATCCATGAGAGAATCTTGTAAATTAATGTAAATATATGGAGAATTGAAGTCAAATCAAGTGATATATGCTTTCATATATGTTTTCTGCAATATTGTATGTTTTCTTGTAATGAGTGTTTTTTCCCCCTCATTTAGATGAAAAGATATTCTTCCATTAGAGTTAGCATTGCCAGAAGGTCCTCCTTACTGATGACCACCAGATAAACTTCATAATTCTGATCTGGAAACATCTTTTGCTAAATGTTTATTCATAATGTGAAATCAATATCACCCTGGCATTTCAGTTACTTTGGGGTACTAAAAAGAAAAATATCACTTGGGACATGGGAACTTGAGAACTTCACTAAAGACTAGGTTGTTCCGACAAATTTCTGATATTTCAAAGGATGTTATGATTATAAGAAGCAATGAATTCACCGGTGGCTGGTGGGCAATTTTTTAAAGAGAGAATTGGGTGGATTTTTAAAGGACATATCTGTCTTTTGCTATTAGTCTTGAAGATTCAGTGTTCTGAATTTGAACTCCTTCTCCTTTAGGCTGAATGATGGCAGTAGAGGCAAGAGTTGCTATCAAATATCTAGCACTGAACCTTGAAAAATAACATAAATTTGTAACCTTGGGAGTACAATCTATTTCTGTAAGATATTAATGTAACATATGAATGTTATGAAAAATACTGGCTATTCAAACTTTAACATTTGGTCAGATGATCCAGGAAAATAGACTGCTAGAGATTGGGATCCCTTGAAAACTTACATATTTGCAACACTTTTCAGCAACAGTTATGAAGGAAAAGACAAGACTGAGGTAATTCATGATTGTTTTCAAAAAGTTCTTTCTTTTAAATCAGTGAGCCTGAGCCCAGCGAGGGGGAGAAATTCCATGTCTTTTCTTCTGTTTTAATCTTAGTTTGGCTTCTGTTGTAGGATGCTTGTGAGCCATCTTGGATTTCCTAGGAGATGGATGTTTGGTCTGACAGAAATGGAAGGCGAGGAGAGACATTTGCAAACTCTAATGTTCTGGATCTGGAAAGGATTCAGAAGCCATTGTGTGGCTCTTTTATATTTATGTCTTAGTTTTGGAAATGTGCTTGGACTTTTTTCTTTCTCTTATTGTTGTTTTCTGCAACTACAGTGATGGCTAAAGAAACATTATTGTTTATCTTGGTTTGAGATAAGGTTGATGTGACAAACCCTGGTGGGCAGGGAGCAAAATAAAACATTAATGGAAAAAATAACTTTGATAAGGATTTTTCTTTAAGGTGATTAGTAAGATTTATTCTTAGAATTGTTCTGCTCACTAGCCCTGGGCAGTGAGGGTGGCTTCTTTATCAGATAGAACTACTCTGTTAGTTCCAACAATGTTATTCATGAATTGTCCATCAGAGGCAGAAAAATGAAAATAGTTTTGACATTAACATCTGGATTTTGTATTTCCAAATATGAGGACCAATTATAATTTGACCATCTGTATCTTACATTAAGCTTTGAAAGGATTTGTGTTCTCTAATATGACTTCAGAACCTAAAGCAACTTACTGTGCATATTTGCAGAATAAACCTTACTAATTACCCTACAGAAAAATCTTTATCAAAGTTATTTTTTCTATTAATATTTTGTTTTGCTAAGTCGGTCTCCCTTTCCACTAGGGTTTGTCACATCAGCCTTATCTCAAACCAATATAAACAATAATATTTTTTCAGCCATCACTGTAGCTGCAGAAAACAACAATAAGAGAAAGAAAAAAGTCCAAACACATTTCCAAAACTGACATAAGTATAAAAGAGGCACACAATGGTTTCTGCATCCTTTCCAGATCTGGAACATTAGCGTTTGCAAATGTCTCTCTTCTCCTTCCAGCATTCAATTAAGAACTGCAATCTGGGATGGAGCAGAAATGGTTGAAATGCTGGCCACAATCTTTCTCTGGTTTCATACTACTGCCCATCCCCCTTGATTTTTAATTTTCCTCCATGATTTAATTTTCTTCCTATTGAAGAGCTCTTTAAAATAGAGATCTTGCAGTTCTTTGGGAATCCCCAGCTGAACTAACTGAAGTTATATGAGTTTGGAATTTTGTTCTTTTTTAAAAAATCAACCTAGCTGCTTTTGTTTTCTAATGTGAACTGGAACTCAGTATACATTACCATCACAAAGGAGTAGCCGATCCATAGAGAGTTCCAGCCTTCTGGACATGGTGGGATTTGAACTGTTTGGCTGTGGACTGCTATCACCATAGAAGGAGCCTCACACACAGCACACCTGGGAAGGAGATGACATAAGAGTTACAAGGTTAGACCTTCTGGCTACTGAAAGCTCAACCTCCATTCTTACAAACAGAGAACGTTCAGTCTGGCTCAACCTTTCCCATCATCGTATCAACAGCACAGATCCATCCAGTATGAAAGCTGTATACCAACGAGTTTACAATCTTTAATATGAAGCATCTTGAAAAATAAACCATTGTACTGCAAATACAGGGCAGAAAAATATGTAATTGTTACTAGGAGCTGACCTCTTCAGAAGATGGAACACCACCATCATAAAAGGAAAAAAAATACATCTGCAATATTTAAAAGTGATGTCAAATTAGATCTAAATAGCTGTCCTATACATTTCTTTAAGGACTACAATGTTATAGAAGGCTGCAGAAATGGAATGCTTGCTCCTAATGGTACAGACCAGCAGTCACCAACTGGTGGTCCACGGACCGTTGGTGGTCCATAAAAATTTTTTGGTGGTCCATGGAGAAATCTTCGTATTTTTGCCGGTGCACCCTGGTGGAGGAGTTGCGGTGCAAGTGGGCCGAAGCAGCAATTTCGATGGCTGTGGGAGCGAAGCACTACAGCATTCTGCCTCGGTATATTTGCCCAGCTGGTGGTGCAAAGCAGCCCTCGTCTCCTGCCTCTTGGGACTTGGAGCTGTAAATGGCGACTGGTCCGGGAAGCAGCCGGATTTGCTCTCTATTGCGGACGCCAGATCATCCCCCTGCAAGCTCTCGTCTCTTGAGGAGCGCTTGCTGAAGCAGCACGGGAAACTTCGGCCGGGCTCCTCGAGAGATGAGAGCTTGCAGGGGGCCGGTCTGGTGTCCGCAATGGAGAGCAAAATCTGGCTACTCCCCGGATCAGATGCCGTTTACAGCTCCAAGTCCCAAGTGGCAGGAGACAAGGGCTGTTTTGCTCCACCATCTGGGCAAATATACCAAGGTGGAATGCTGATGCTGCGCAAAATGAAATAGAGAAAAAGAGACAGAATGAAAGAGAGAGAGAATGAGAAAGAGCATGACAGAGAGAGAGAGACAGAGACAGAGAATCAGAAAGTAAGAGAGAGCGAATGAGAGCAAATCAGAATGAGTGAGAATGAGAGACAGAAAGAATGAAAGAGAATGAGAAAGAGAATAAGAGAGAGAGATAATGAGAGAGAGAGAGAGAGAGAGCACCACCTTCTTGGAAGAAGTGCGGGGGGGGGAAGGGGGATATCTCGCATTAAGTATCGACTCCTCCACCTCAATTTCGTGAGGTTGGCGCAGCAGGCAGCATTCCTTCCCGGCGCGCCTTGTTTCTCTGGAGCACTCTGCCCCCCTGCTTCTGCCCGCCTCCTCCTCCTCCTCCTCCTCCTCCCGGAGTCTCTGGGCTCCTTACACAACTGGAGGGAAAACTCAAAGGGCGCTCCGCCACCTGGCTTGCCCACTTCCCTGGGGATGTCGCTCAAAGCCGCCTGGCTCTGAAAGGGATGCATGGAGAATCAGAGAGAGAATCAGAGAGTGAGAGAGACAGAATGAGAGAGAATCAGAATGAGAGAGAGAGAGTGGGGAAGGAAGAAAGAGAGAAAGTAGGAGAGCAAAAGAGAAAGAGAGGGGGGAGGGGGGGAGAAAGAGAGAATGAGAGGGGTGAGAGGGGGTGAGAAAGAGAATGAGAGAGAAAGAGTGGGGGAGAGAGAGAATGAGGGGGAGAGGGGGGAGGAGAGAGAGAGAGAGAAAGAGAGAGAAAGAGTGGGAGAGAGTGAATAACTGGGAGAGAGGGGGAGAGAAAGAAAATGAGAGAGAAAGAGTGGGAGAGAGAGAAATGGGAGAGAGAGAGAGAAGAGAGAGAGAGAGAGGGGAGGGAGAGAGAAAGAGAATGAGAGAGAAAGGGGGAGAGAAGGAAAGAGAATGAGAAAGAATGAGTGGAAGAGAGAGGGGAGAAGAGAGAAAGAGAGAATGAGAAAGGGGGGGAGAGGGGGGGAGAAGGAAAGAGAGAATGAGTGAGAAAGAGTGAGGGGAGGGAGGGGGGAAGAAAGAGGAAGGAGGGAGAGTGCCTGAAAGATCCCATCCCGTCACTGGGACTCCAGGCGCTTCAGCAAGTGGTGCGCTGGATTCGTATTAGTGGTCGTATTAGTGATTTAAAATTATGAACTTGGTGGTCCCTGTGATCCAAAAGGTTGGGGACCCCTGGTCCAGATTAATGCAGGCAAAGTAACAACTCCCTGAAATTTTTGATGGAGAAACCTTTTTCAAAAAGTAAAAAAAAATGAAGAAAATTCTCCAGGAAAGGAAGAAAACAAAGAAAGCTTCAATAGAATTTCTCATATGAAATAAGAACAAGGTAAAAGTTTGTTCTGTTCCTCTGTACACATAATTTTCAGACCAGAGGACTATTAGGGCTATGACCTCAAATAAATGCAGGTAGTCCTCTACTTACAACCATTCGTTTAATGACCAAAGTTACAACAATACTAAAAAGTGTCTTATGACCGTTTTTCACACTGACAACTATTGCAGCATACTGTGTTCATGTGATCAAAATTCTGACTCTTAGCAACTGGCATGTATTTATGACAGTTGCCGTGTCTCAAGAACATGTGATTACTTTTGCAACCTTTTGACAAGCAAAGTCAATGGGGAAGCCAGATTCACAGATTAACAACTGTGTAATTAACAACTGCAATGATTCACTTACCAGCAGTGGCAAGGAAGGTTATAAAATGGGGCAAACTCACTTAACAAGTATCTTGCTTAGCAATGGAAATTTTGGGTTCAATTGTGGTCATAAGTTGAGGAGTTTTCTTTAGGAATAAAAGATGGATCTTTTATAGAGTATCATCTTATGGAAAACTAATTCCCACTGATCAAGAGATAGAATTCCATCTTCAACAACAACTGCAAATACTGTCCAAGAATTTTAAACACATGTTGTCTTTGAACTGTCTATTGGTGATGGTTCCAATACTGGAAGAAATGCAAAATCTGCCAATCTGACCTTCATATTAGTTGGGGATCAGGTTTTTTGACACCTGGATCTGCCAGGAATTCCTCAGGTGACTCTAGTGCCTACCTGCTGATGAAAGGCCTGATGCTTTCTCCTGTTAGAGGAGCCATGCTCATTGGCATGGGCTCAGGAGTTGACAACCAATAAGAATAATCGTTTCTTGAAGCAAAATTGCAGACATTGTTAATGTTGCAGAATAGGAAAGGCATTGTGCTGAATTTACGTAGACAGCTTCCAGCAGAGCCTGAAAAACCAAAAGTGAAAGGTTAATCTCCATCATTCTATGTAACACCGAGATATGTAGAAGGGACAATTATAGTGTATGGAAGGGCTAAACAAGAAATGTTCTTCATGTAGTGGTTGTGACAGGGCTGAATGCATCCAGATAGTTTTCTCAAGCTGCAGCAATAGAAATGGCCAAATCTACATTGTGTGGATTTGTGTCCTGTTGATGGTTGCATAGCAGGTATCATGTTATTGATGTGGCCTGGTATCTGACAGGATTATTTCCTTCAACTTCGTTGGAGATTCAAAGTGTAAAAAGACTTCAGAATTTTTCTTCTTCTGCAGAGTAAAAAGTGAGCAAAGTCACACAAATGCCATTCCTTGCTGAACACAGAAAAGCAATGACACTCACAGGGACAGAGAAGAATAAAGGAATCTGGTCCCTCCAAAGACAGTGGGGAACTTATCAATGTTACGATACTTTCAAAAAGTATGCATTGAAGCCTTAGTGGTTCCTCTGTGAATATCCCCAATAGAAAATTTGTTTTGAAATTAATCTAAGCAAATAAGCATTTTGCTCTGCTCATTAAGAGGCTGGTAGGTTTCAAGAATGCAGTGTTTCGGCCACTTTGAGGAAATGCAGTTTTGAAGCTATTGAAGTATTTATTTAACATGGTGGCTCAGTTGCTAAGATGCTGAGCTTGTCAATCAAAAGGTCGGTAGTTCAGCAGTTCGAATCCCTAGTGCTGCGTAACAGGGTGAGCTCCCGTTACTTGTCCCAGCTTCTGCCAACCTAGCAGTTCGAAAGCACATAAAAAATGCAAGTAGAAAAATAGGGACCACTTTGGTGGGGAGGTAACAGCGTTCCATGCGCCTTTGGCATTTAGTCATGCCGGCCACATGACCACGGAGATGTCTTTGGACAGCGCTGGCTCTTCGGCTTTGAAACAGAGATGAGCACCGCCCCCTAGAGTTGGGAACGACTAGCACATATGTGCGAGGGGAACCTTTACCTTTACCTTTACCTATTCGTTCTAAACTCATATGGCCTTTTGAAATTGAACTAGCACTGATGATATTACCTAGTTTGGGTAATGAAATGTCTGCAAGAAAACAAGCAAGCTCAGAGAGCACCAAGGACCCCTCAAAGAGAACTAGACTTCTCTGAACATTCAGTAGCTGCAATCATGTTCCTGAGGAATGTTAGGAGAGAAGGGCAGAAAGAAAAGTTCCGAGTGTAGTAAAATGTAGGATGAAGGATAGATTTAGTCTCCGTACATTATCTGAGTAAAATACAGGTAGTCCTCGACTTACAAGAATTCATTCAGTAACCATTCAAAGTTACAACTGCACTGAAAAAAGTGCTTAGGACAGTTTTTAACAGTTAAATGAATAAAAGGTGCAGTTTTTCACATGCAACATCCCCATGATCATGTGTTCAAAATTCAGATGCCTGGCAACTGACTCATATTTATGCCTGTAGCAGTGTCCCAAGGTCATGTGACCTCCTTTTGTGACCTTCTGGCCAGCAAAGTTAATGGGGAAGTCGGATCATTTAATAACAGAGTTACTAATTTATCAACTGCAGTGATTCACTTAACAACTGTGGCAAGAAAGATTGTAAAAGTGGGCAAAACTCATTTAACAAATGTCTCACTTAACAACAGAAATGTTGGGCTCAACTGTGGTCATAAGTCGAGTGCTACCTGTAAACATCACCGAGAGTTAGAGGTGGTGGGAAAATCCACATGGCCAAAACAGAATGTTGCGTTGAGCTATAGCCATGAATTTGAAGAGAGCTTCCATAAAGATGCATAAAATCTAATTAAGAATAAAAATCTCTGAACCTGACATAGATTCAGAAACATCACTACCCTCAAGAAACATCATTATTTCAGATAACCTGAACAATAAACTTTGCTCAGCTTTGCACGGCATAAAATATACTGTGCCTTGAACACTTTCTTTTACTATTCAAGATACTGTCAGAGCACTTGCTGGACTCTGGGGCTTGATAGTATCACTTGTCCCACACTAGGGACTGTGAGTCACTTTTCAATTTGCTGACCATCAGTTTGTTTCAAACTATTTCTGCATCAGTTTCCATTAAAAAAAAGTCTACACAAACATTGACTTTTCCAAGCCTGAGCTGTTTTTACATGCAGTTTCCCTAATACAATGTCCTTTTGTGCTATTTCTTTTTCATACATGTTTTTGGGAATAATTTTCATTGATATATACATATCACAAGAATTAGAAAAGCATGATGTTCACAAATATGCACAGGTTACATACAGAATTGAATAAGTTTATAGAAATATATGAACCAGATCGATTTCTCTGCCATTCTTATGAAACAATTGAGAAACAGAAAAACTTAATGTAAGATGGATTAATATAACAAATACTCATTTTATAGGATTCTTTCTGTGCTTGCTTACCCAAGTCCTGACCGTGGGCCCGTTGATTGCCTTGTACATAAAGCAAAGAATATCCATAGAACATGAATCTTGTCCCAGATGGACAGGAGGGCTCCTCTGTGGTTTGGCTGTGCCTGGTCACAAGGAAACCATGAGCCACAGAGGCACTGCCCGGTGGACCCATCGTCCCTGGCATGCCTTCAGGACCAGGGGGACCAGGAAAGCCTCTCGGACCTACCAGAAACAATGATAAGAGCACTGACATTGTGAAAAGAGAGCTGTATCTCTAACTTGATGACATGATACGATTTCAGGTTTTTTTTTATTTATTTACATTTATATCCCGCCCTTTTCCGAAGACTCAGGGCGGCTTACAGTGTATAAGGCAATAGTCTCATTCTATTTGTATATTTACAAAGTCAACTTATTGCCCCCCAACAATCTGGGTCCTCATTTTACCTACCTTATAAAGGATGGAAGGCTGAGTCAACCTTGGGCCGGGCTTGAACCTGCAGTAATTGCAGGCTACTGTGTTCTAATAACAGGCTCCTTACAGCCTGAGCTATCCACGGCCAGTTATTAATCAAGGAAGTCCTAGTATATTTTATAATTGTTACAAATTCCTAATTTTATAAATTCTCAATTTTATCTTGGAATATGATCTAATGCATGTCAGATCATCCAAATCAGAATGTGTTTAAACAGATTAAAGGTTTTCTTTAATTTCAAAGATGGAGAACAGAACTGGACCCAAGAGCTTTACTTCATTACATTCATTTGGTAAGATGATACTCCTGGAGATGAAGCCAAAACAATCTCAACCAGAATTTTATTATTTGGAATTATGTTCAAGTACAGCTCAGTCTTTGCCAGTCTTGCTTCTGCTTTAGCCATCCCACATCTTCCACAGAAGATAGCACTGCACAGCCAAGACCTCTGAGCACATTTGCAGGCATTCTGGCTGCTTTGCCTGGGTTGCTTCCAAGCTCAAGCTCCCCTTCTACAAAGTCAGAGCTTCAGAATAAACTTGTTTAGGATTTAAGTGGTATATTTATTTTGCACTGGCGGTGCGGTGGGGGAGAATATCGGCTCTCAGAGCCAAATATGGTTTAAAAGACAAACTACCTCACCAATTTCTTAACAATTGTTTTTCTCCTGAAAATTGATCTTTCTCTCAAGCTTATCATCTTAAAGTGCCCTGAATTTACTATGAAGCTATTAAGCTGGCTATAGCAATATGATCAGACTTGCCTGGAGGACCCACAGGGCCCTTTTCTCCTTTCTGACCAGGTGTGCCATCAAATCCTGGTATTCCTGGGGGGCCAGTCAAACCCGCAGGTCCTGTCACACCTATTGAAATAAAAATGCACAGTCATAATTCGCTTATAAAATTCCAATCATAAAAAATAGGGAAGATGATGAATAACAGAATAAAGAGTAACAAAGTTGGAAGGGGTCTTGGAGGTCTTCTAGTCCAATCCCGTGCTCAAGCAGGAGATCCTATATGATTCCAGACAAGTGGCTGTCCAGACTCTTCTTAAAAGTCTCCAGTGATGGAGCACCCACCACTTCTGAAGGCAAACTGTTCCACTGGTTAATTGTTCTCACTACTGGGAAATTTCTCCTTAATTCTAGGTTGGTAGTGATAGTAGAGCCTCCACTGGGGCAAATCACAGAAGCACAAGAGGTCCACATTTACCACACACAAAAAATGTAACTTTATAACAATGACCTGTTATATCAAAGCAGCTATCCAATTTGCAAAGCCTATTAAAAGGCTTTGGATTTACTACAAAGTCATATAAGACATTTCGGCTGAGCAAGAAGTAGCAATTTAGAACTAAGGCGAAATTTCCTGACAGTTAGAACAATTAATAAGTGGAACAAATTGCCTGCAGAAGTTGTGAATGCTCTAACACTGGAAATTTTTAAGAAAATGTTGGATAACCATCTGTCTGAGATGGTGTAGGGTTTTCTGCCTGGGCAGGGGGTTGGACTAGAAGACCTCCAAGGTCCCTTCCAACTCTGTTGTTGTTATTATTATTACATCAAGGAGTGATCTCAATCTTCATCCTTTTACCTTGTTGTCCTTTTGGTCCTGGAAAACCAGGAAATCCTTTGGGGCCAGCTGGGCCTGGAAGACCAGTTAGGCCTGGTTCACCTTTCAAAAGTTGAAAAGGGCCTGGAGGACCTGATGGGCCTGGCAGACCTGGCAGGGATATAGCAAGAAGCAGAGTAAGCCAACATCCACAGAGGCCAGGAAATAAAAGGATCAGAAGGGCATCTTTTATGGGACTTGAATGTAAAAAAGAGATTGGGTGGATTTCACCAAGTTATTTCAATTCTTTTTCAAGATCACAATTCTTTTCAAAATGATCAAATCTGAAATAAAAAATGGCAACATGTACCTTTACTTCCAGGAAACCCTTGGTCACCTTGTACTCCCTTGGGTCCAGAAAAACCTGAAGAACCTTTTAGACCTGAAAATAAAGGAAATCTTCATTGCTATCAAGTGAAGCTCTTCCTTTATCGATTTTTAAATTCTTCTTCCCAACATACCCAATGATCCCATTGATTTTACCCTTATTATCCAATACTTCTTGACTTTTTAATTCACTTTTATGTACAGTATTCATTCTTTTTAATCCTTTCATCATCAGTTTCCTTCTTATTTACTTAAGGTAAAAGGGTAAAGCTCCCCTCCCCCACAGAACTAATGAGGGGCGTGCATAAGAGCACAAAAGTGCCTACTGTTCCTGTCCTATTGTTCCCTTCATTATATCAAATTAATATAGCTGATGCATATCTTTTTTTAAATTATATATATATATATATATATATATTCTTCATGATATGTTGTTTTATTTATGACAATGTTTGTTTATACTGTTATGACAAAATGAAATAAAAAAAAAGATGAAGGACTGAGAAACGGTATGTGGCAGTTTATCCCTCACAGCCACAACAATTGCTCCATTTGTCTTGGTAGATAGATGTCAAATCTATCATGACTTCAACTAAAGCAGATTTAAAATCTTCCAAATTTGAAATGTTCTGTCCTTTGTCCTGCCTGTACTGCAAGTGCTCTGGCTGTGATTGTGTCAGAAGTGTTCAAAGCTTGAAAGGGTCCAGTTTTAAGCTGCTTCAAGACTGGGACACTTCCAATGTGATTGGGATAGTGCTGGCTATTTCTGGTGAAATTGGAGCTACTGTTTCCTGTGATTTCCTGATTCTGATTCCATGAATCAGAAATGCAATATCAGCAATAAGGACAGTATTTCTTCTTCGTGTGGCACAAAATCAGAGCAGAATGAATATTATTCATACCTTGGGGACCTGGAATTCCAGGAGGTCCCATGTCACCTTTCTGACCTGAAGGTCCAGGGAAACCTGGATTGCCCTAGATAAGACAAAAGAACGCTCACTTTTGGTTCTTAAGCAGTTTGACAGAAGAATGGCTAATGTCTTAAACAGCAATATCATGTGACTCAATGTAATCCTTCTAAATAAGAGAGAAAATGAGAATTTTACACAGCAAGGAAAATATCACCTCGGTGGCTTTGGCTCATATCTGAAGAATTAAAACCAGAATGAGAACACAGGAGGCTTTAAAACAGAGGTCTCCAACTTTGGTCCCTTTAAGACTTGTGGACTTCAACTCCCAGAGTTGAAGTCTCTGGGAGTTGAAGTCCACAAGTCTTAAAGGGACCAAGGTTGGAGACCCCTGCTTTAAAAAATTAGACAAAGAGAGACTAAAACATTCCTCATTGTTTCAGACGTCATGCAAGGTGACAAGATTACCTGGATCCCTTAAAATCCATCTTTGCAGATCTGGAGTATTCCTATATGGATTTCTATTCTACCTTATTGTGATTATTGTGTATGTTTCTTGAAATTGTCTTCTTGTATCCCCTGATTGGAAGAAACGTATCTATTTCCAGGACCAGCAAAGAAAAATACACACATGCTATTTGGAAGACATATTATCACACTGCTTAATTAACTGGAAAGCATAGTGTGAGGGATTTCTATGGAGATTTTGGAGTACAGTTCCTGCCATTTCCAGGTAGACAAAACTGAAATTTGAAATTAATAATTAAACTTGAACTTAAATTCTGGGGGAGTTTATGATGGTGATGGATGAGCAGCTCTGAATCTAAGTTCCATGATGTTCTTCACTTTTTAATGCTTTATATTTTTTCCTGTTCCTTGGTGTGTGTGTTTTTAATCCCTTTTTACCTTTTTATTTCTTAACTGTTATTCCTGTCTATGGGATCAACATAAAATAAGATGGGTAAAAGGAAGAAACAGCATGGAGTCTCCCATCAAATCTGCCAAGTAGCTGAAAATTGAAAGATTTCTCCACTTTAAGGAAGTTGTAGGTGTTTTTAACTAAGCAGAGTGCCTTATACTGTCATCCCATTTTGGGGGGGGGGGAGAATAAAAGGAAATGCTGCTTGATCCTCAACCAAATATATGATGAGGCTAATAATATGCTCTGCTAAAAGAAGAATAAGGCTGAAAATCCTACAGAACATTCAGATGCAAAAATTCTATTCCTTGTAGTTTAGAAGTCTTAACTCTGAGCCTTAACTCTCTCTGCCAAGCAAACTGACTGTTATGAAGTGGTTACAAACACTTCATTCACTGAGTGGAAGGCAGCACCAATCTTCTTTCTCCTTCATTGGAGGAACCTAACATAAAATTGGATATCCAAATGTAATTCTATTGCTGGGCAATCACTTGCTAAAATGAAGGAATGGATTTCAATTTAAATTAAGTGTATCTGCTTGCAAAAAGAAGATGCAGCAGAAGCAAAGGTGACCAATTTTCAGAGTCCAACAAACAGGGCCACTGGTAACAAATAATTGCCTTTAGTTCCTCATTCGGAACATTAATTATAATGATTATGGACCATTTTGTGAATAAGTGAGGAAAGCTGCAGGAAGAGCCATTAATAAAAAGATCTGAGATTTTTCGCTCAGAGGTAATTGACTTTAGCAAAGACAAAATGAGCTTTTGAGACTCAGAATGAAGCCGTTGGAAGTATAAAGCACTTCTTTGCATGCTGACATAAGGTATTTATTGTTGGTGAGGTTTTGTTCACCCTTCCCAATGAAGTAAATGAAACCACAGGTGTATCCATAATAGAACACTGATTGTGATCCATGAGTTTCTCTGTAAGGAAATGTTGCCCTTCCAATTATTGATAAAAGGATTTGGGCTAAGTCAGAGCTTTCTCTTCTAGTGATAATATTCTTTCAAAATTTAATTTTGTATGTACTTTGATAAATGTATGGAAATCTACTCTTGAGGTGCTCAGATTCTTCTTCATTTTAACCGAGCTCCTTCCATCACAGATGGCAGCTTTGACATTATTAAGATTAAGGCAAAGAAAGGAAGAGAATATATGGTCTGTCTGTCCTTCAGGTCAAAGCAAGCAATGGGTGAGAATAATCCTTAGAGCTGTTTGTGATCCTCTTTTTGAAAGCCTTTTCAGTCAGTGATAAACTGGAACTGTTCCACAACAAGGGACAAGCAACAAAAGCCTTGCCACATGACTCCATCTTATCCTAGGTTTTGTTTACGGTATATGCACACATGAAAGGTCTCCATTCCGTGGAAAGTTTAGGATTTGGTAAAATATATGTTTAAGTATTAATCACCTGACTCAGAGCACCTTGCTCTTAGAAGAAAATCCATTGACTGAAAATAATGAGCTCCTTGTGCTAGAGTGTTGCTATGTGTAACAACTGTAGAACAATCAGCCATGGCTGTAACATTAACTTACAGGGATTCCTTGAACTCCCAGGTCACCTTTGGGTCCAGGTTTCCCAGACTGCCCTGGCCAACCTGGATTTCCTTTTTCTCCTTTTTGTCCTGGTAATCCTGAAACTCCTGGAGATCCTTGAGGCCCAGGAAGCCCTAAAATAAACAGGGAAAAAGTATTCCTTAACAAGATTTATTTTGCAAGAAAACATGGCTTGTTATTGTCCGCTTTAAAACAAAGACTGTACTTGGGGATAACAAATAATAAGGTTTCAGTCATATGGGTTCTGACCACTAATTTATTTAATATTCACAAATTTATAGTAAACAAAAATGCTATAATAGAGAAATAAGCTATGGCTTCCTTGTGACAATTACAAAAAATCTTGCTTCTTCTCTAAGGCAGCATTTTTAAGGTAGTATTTATAAAGTACCTGTTTTCCCCAAAATAAGATGCCCCCTGATAATAAGCCCAATTGGGCTTTTGAGCACATGGCAATAAGGCCAAGCGCTTATTTCAGGGTTCAAAAAAATATAAGACAGGATCTTATTTTGGGGGAAACATGGTATTTATAAATTTATTCAGTCAAACTTATTTAAAAATAAAACAGTCATTTTAATGATGGTTAGTTTGTCTAGAACAGATCCATATCTTACCTTGAAGCCCTGGTTGCCCTTGGGGCCCCCGGTCACCCTTGGGGCCCTCTCCAATCTTCCCTGGTAACCCAGGAATGCCTGGTTGGCCTGGGGGACCTTGTGGGCCAACAAATCCAATGTCTCCCTTTATGCCAGGAACTCCTGGACTCCCAGGACTCCCTGGAGAGCCCACATCTCCTTTAGGACCTAAAATTGAAAACAACCCACTTTGTAGTTAGATGAGGTATTCTGAGTTCAACAACACTGAATAGCCAAGTTGATCCCTAAGAAGAATATCCAAGTACTTAGTCAAGCGACTAACAAGGATATTGCATTGTTATAATTTCATAGGGCTCAAAAGAGACCAAATCCTGCCCTACTAAAACTTCAAGGAACCAGGGGTGTGGGAGGAGGGAAGGAAGAGAAGGTTAATTTCTCATTTAAACTTTCGACTCTCTTGAAGGTTGAACTGATTCTGGCCTAAGCCCTACTTGGAATATATAAAAAATAATAATGGTGCAGCTAAAGAGAGAACTACGACTTGAGACTTCTGGCCGGCATGACTGTTAATTTTCCTAAGGGAAAACTCTCCAAGATAAATAGTTTAATTTGACAAGTGCTTTAAGCTATGGAAAGAAAAACTGGTACTGGCAGAATTAAATTTGAAGTGGAGAATCTCGGAATTTACTTTAGAAAAATGGATATGGAAGAAAAACAAAGATGTGGAAGATTTATCTTCCTATCATCCATTTTTCAATAAACAGAATGTCTTTCTACCAAGATGGATGAGGATGTTATCCATTCAGTCATGTCCGATTTTTGGTGATTCTATGGGCCAGGTCTCTCCATGTCTTCCAATCTTGCACTACACTTCTTCCAGTTTTTCTATGCTCTGGCTGGTGTCCAGCAATGTTCTTTGACGGCTTGGTTTCCTTTTATCACTAACTCTTCAAAACATAATTATTCTATAATTTAATAAAATGTTATAAACAGGGAAAAAAATAATTGCTTTTGCCAGTGAATTCCCCACATGTCATGGCCACTGTAAGTGAGATGCACTTCTTATGAGCATAATGCTATCTCTCTGTTGATGCAGCCTGGAACTGTGTTGGGGGTTTTGGCAACTGCAGCCCACTGCTGGCTCATACTTGAGTGGTTGTCCACTAGGGCACCTAGAGCCCTCTCACAGGAAAAGACATTTCAAGTCAGAAAGGTTGAGGAGACATCAGTGCATTCCTTGTTATGTCATCCCCTCTTGCTGCTCAAGTAGTCATTTCAGCAGACATGATTTCTGGGATTTTACGAGGGGAGAGGAATCGAGCGGAGGCTGGGGGAAGCCATAAAGATGAGTCTTGGTTACAAAGAAAAAGCTGTCTAGGCCCCTAAAAAACAGCTCAGCAGTGTTAACAGTAGTAGTCTACACAAAATGTCACCGGTTAAAAGAATTAAGTTTCCCCGAATTTACAGTTAAATGGAGGAATGGTGGTGGTTCTGGGGGGAATGATTTTTTCAAGCTATAAATATGGGTGAATTCTACAAGGAGAGGAGAGAGTGAATCTCTTTTTCATCTAACTAGGAACATCATACTGCTTTAAAATTAAAACAACAGCAAAGTCAGAAGCCAAAGGTGGGAATTGGGGGTGGGGAAGTGGGGATTGCTAGATGCCCAACAACAAAACAAGCTCCAGAAGCCATAGCAGTAGAAGTTTCCTCTTATTCAGTCAATGATTGATCCCTTCTGCTGTGCAGGTCCGTCTGGGGGTAGAACGGTGCTCTACAAAAGTGTAGCCACAGTACAGGAAACACTATAAACTCCAAGAAGCCAAGCTTTGTTCTGATCATGGAAAGAAATCATAGAATTTGTGCGAAGCTCAAAATACAACTTAAACACGCATGTTTTGCTTTATTTTGAGTAAAGAAGACTTCAAGTGGGCTTTTCAACCTGAGATATTTCAGGTTCAGAACATCTTACATGTCACTAATGGCAAAGAAAAATGAAAACAGTAGATGGATTCTGAGGATTCTTTACGTTTGATTTTTTAATAAGTTACCTCTTTCTCCTTTTGCACCTGGAATTCCAGGAAATCCTCTACCTGGAGGACCTGTAAAGATGAACACAGGAACTAAGAAATTGAGAAACACAGTTCCCTAAATAGTACAATCAGGTGTTAGTTAGCTTCGTATGTTAGAATAGAATTATGCAGTTACTCTAATTTTTTTCTCACACTGTAGAACATTTATATTTGTAAATGTACTCTTCTTTCCATAATGTAGCAGTTAAATTGGATAGACAGACAGACAGACAAACAATTTCTACCCCTTTGGATCTGCTTAAGAAAAATGTATAGAGGAAGGGTGGGGAGGAGAAGGGAAGTAAAGGTAAAAAAGGAAAAGTGGAAAGTAATTTATAGTAACACATTCTGTCAAAATACTGGGGCTTTGAAGGTCCTGAATGACATTCAGAGGACTCAGGAGAATAAGTGCAGAGACAGTGCACAATCAGATATGCTTAGACTGTTCTGTATTACTAATCAGCAGCAGCAGCACTGGTTTCCTAGGAAAATGTTCATCATTTTCCTCATGTATCATTCATTTTCTTATAGTATATATAAAACATTGGTTATATATTTAACCTTTCAAATGGCAAAGTTCTTTAGAGATTCCAGACAATTATTATACAACTCTGCATATGACACAACACATATATTTAATATCAGAAAACCAAGGAGATAAAAGTCTTACCTGAATCACCTTTTGAACCAGGAGCGCCTGGGATTCCATCATACCCGGGCTCACCTTTTTCTCCAACAGGTCCATGTGGACCCTGTGGTCCAGAGTCACCTGCAACATAGGAATATAGGATTCATCATGCCAAGAACCGAACAATTATATTATTTATGCATTCGGAGACGCTTTCTTTTATGTTTACTATCAGTGTTTTTTAGCAAGAAGGGTTCATGTGTGTTTATTTTTGTGTGTCTTTGAGGTGGGCCAGGTCAGGAAACTGATTCCATTAATCTGACTGGAGCTGTATTTTATTGTGGCAGGCTACCAGAATATCGAAAGCTTCCTTTCTCTCCCTTTTACTTCCCTGAGAGTTAGAGTGGAGAAAGTCTGAGCTTCTTCTTGATCTGTTCTCTGTTTTCTGGGCTAATAGCATGTTTTTGTTTTTGTAGCTGTCTCTGTACTCTTTTTTCCAAAGTACCTCTGTGGCTCTCTGTGTGAGAGGGAGGGACAGAGTACCTGATAATTTTCATTTCATTCCTTTCAGTTGGCTGACTGACAGGTCACTGAAGCGCTAGAATGAACTAAAAGAGTTTTTGTTTACTGGAAGCTACAATGAAATTCCCCTAAATTCAGATAGAAGTTGGGGTGAGACTCCAAGGAATCACACCAGTGATTTCCCCGGCTGCCCCCAAATTATATGTTGCTGTTTAAGGTAAATGCTTTCCAATTTCCATCAAATATGACCACACATCCAAACAGAATAAATACAATAAATAGTAATTGTGTTCACTAAAGCACAAAGCACTCATGTGATCTTAAGAAGGAGCACCTGAAGCTTGTAAGGTTTCAGGTGACAACACGCAAGGCTTTGATCATTTACAATGTTTGAACTGATTTTTATTTTACTTTTAATTTGTGAGGAGTCAGTGTTGCAATATGGTACAAGGCTCTGACACTTACACAAGTGCATAAGCACTATAGAGTCTTGCTCTAATACCAAAAGCACTGATTGAATTGAAGAGCAATAAAAATTTGTTTTTATTTTTACTACGATGAAAAGTTCTTAATTTGGTTAACAGATAAATGGAAGAAGATCTAAAGATCAATCAATATGATTCCAAATGACTTGGATATATCTCTCCATGTGATTTAAATTCTATTTATAAATAAATAAGTCTGTAATTAAAAGTGCATTTGTGCCTGAAACAGAAGCGTGCATGCACCAGCCCCCCAAAGCCAAAGCTTTTCTAAAGCTACCACCAAATATTAAGGAATCATTTTAAATGGTTTTTTAAAAAGCACATGGTTGATAATCATATTAATTGTATTTAATTAATTACATTTAAATTTGATTAATCAGAATTAAATTAAATCAAGCCATTTTTGGTTCAGAGCTTCTCCAGTTATTGGATTATTATTCTGTAATGTTATTGAATATATATTGCATTGTAATATAATGCATTCAAAGTGCAGTCCTTGGATTTTAAAATAAAGTTGTGCATTTCTAGGCTAGGATTAATTTTCTCTAGAAAACACTCAAGCTGAAACTACAATACACAGTATCTTATTTCACGTATCACAAAAGCAGAGGACATGTGTAGTGTATATCACCTTATCAGTTACGATCTGATTGCCATCTTAACCTGCATTTTGTAGCCCTTAAGTCAGCTTTCAGGATTGTCAAGACTGACTCGAACTTTCACCTATATTCTGCTTTGCTCGCAGCTTGACAAAGAGAATGGTGGTGGTGGATTGGAATGCAAGGGTGAGGGGATTGGCATTGAAGCATCCTCGGCTCCCGTGAGATGATTCTCCCCCCACCCCAAGGACACCCAAAGCAGATGTCACAGCGTGGCTGGCTGCTTCTCATAACAAAATGAACAGAAGTGATTGGTGGATGTAATGGACTGTGGGTAGCCCATAGGGAAAGGGGAAATGAACTATGAGTGCTTTTGCACAGGAAGCCAGAGTTGGTTGGCTTCTTCTTTGCCAACGGGGACTTATTCAGTAAAGTTTATACTGTTGATAAAATAAGGTCCAGGAATTTCTTTTTCTGGATTCACCAACTGGGCAGTTGACAAGCATGAGCTAACATGGCTCCAAGTACATGAGACATAAATATCAAAGAGAAAACCTGACCTTCCATTCAGAAATGAAACATTGTCCAAAGTCTTTTACCTGGTTGTCCTTTTAAGCCTGGAAAACCACTCAAGCCTGGGGTTCCTTTCTGTCCCTTTTCACCTGGCAGTCCTGGAACACCTTTTTTTTTAAAAAAAAGTAAAGCACACCTGTTTAATTTATAGCCTAAATAACTGGCACAAAATAATACAGGACCTTTTGGATCACCTACCTGGAGAACCTGGAAGGCCAGGCTGCCCTTTGATGCCTGGGAATCCAGGGATGCCTGAAATACCTGGAATGCCCTTTTCACCTTTGTCTCCAGGTAAGCCTGAACTGCCTGGCCATCCTTGTTCACCCTATGGACAGAATAATAATAATAATAATAATAATAATAATAATAATAATAATAATAATAATAATAATAATAATAATAATAATACATTTAGCTTACTTTTGTTCAGAGATGCTTAGTTCTTTTCCAATACTAAGTATTTTTTCCCAGACATTTGACCTGAAGTTAATTTTACTCCAGTTAAAATTTGCTATAATATGTAACCTTCAACCATCCAAGAAAGAAAACTATAGGGAGATGTTCCAAAGGATTGGCACAAAACCTAAGTATTCACTGTATCCTATTTATCCCTAAGCTGAACAAACGAGTTGTGTAATTTGCATGCATAAAGGTAACTCACATATAAACATGTAAAATATTATGCATATTGTTTTTTGATACTGCCAATTTCAATACACTGAGATGATACCTAAAAAAAGATACTTCTAGAATTGCCCAGGTATGATCTTTGCAAAACCTTGTTCCCAAAGGAACATTTCTTACTGAGAATAGATGCCTGAGTTGATGGAGGTTATGCGAGGTGCGAATGAATAGATTGAAGTTACTTGGACTGTCCCAGTTAATTCTCTGCTGGCTCTCACAAGTACATCAAGTCTTTGTGTGATCAGCCAAACCCTTTCAAGGAATCTTGTCCACAACTTTGATATATTTAGCCTCCAAAAGAGAATGAAGGGAGGTATTATAGCTGTTTTCAACTATGTAAAGAGTTGTCATACAGAAGGCCAAGTGGACATTCTCTGTTGACCAGATTCAACTAAAACTACAAGGAACTTCCTGATTGTACAAGCTACCAGCCAGGAAAACAGACTGCCATGTGAACTGATGAGTCCTCCTATAATAGATTGGTAATTTGGTAAATGATTGTCAGCAATGTTATAATGGCTCCTGCATCAAGCTGAGCTGAAATAGATGACCTCTACTGCATATTCTTAGTCTATATTCTAGGCCACAACAACTATAATTTAGCCAAAAACATCCTGACTCAGTTGTGCTTTGAATACTTATACCCCTGATGGCAAACCTATGGTACGTGTGCCACAGGTGGCACATGTAGCCATATCGGTGGGCACGTGACATGCGTGCACCGCCCAGTTGATTTTCAGGCCTTCTGGCCCCACCAGAACTAGGGAAACAGGCTGTTTCCTGCCTCCGGAGGGCCTTGGGGTGGGGTGTGGGAAAGGCCATTTTCACTCTCCCCAGGCTCCTAGAAAGCCTCTGGAGCCTGGGGAGGCCAAAAAATGGGCCTACCAGGCCCACCGTGCCATCGTGTGCCAAAAGCGGGGGGAGCACGTAGGGGTGCATGCGCATGTGGGGGGGTCACATGCACATGCGCGGAGCTGGGGCTCATAGAATTATGGGTGTCGGCACGCGCACACACGATCCACCCGCACTCCCCTCACTTTTGGCACGCGATGGCAAAAAGGTTAGCCATTACTGGCTTATACCATTCTTGTGACGAAATCAGTCTGGAGTGAATGCATGCATTGTTGCTCTGAAAAAAATTGCTTTTTTTTTTCACAGCAGGCTCCACAAAACTCTTCTGAGTCAAATTTTAATACACGTTTTCCCACTCCAGAATAACTTGTTAGCTACTTCTCTGTGGTACCTACACTCAAGTTGTCAGTCTATTGTTTCACTTTCTGACCACACAAGAACCAAGAGCTTATTATGCTAAGAAAGAAGGGGTACAGTGGGTCCTCAGAAATGCACATACTTTGCATGCCCTAGGCTTTCACTTCTAGTGTCATCAAACAATTCAGGGAAAGGCTGCTGCTCCAATTATCTGACTCCAGACAAATAAATTTCTTATACTGCCTATATCAATTTTTCTCCTGCCTTTCATATTTTTTTGATTATAGAAACCTAGTCCTAAATATCTATCTCTTGAAATTAGAGATAGATTAGCACAGTAATCTAAATGTTGTTTATGACATTAACATATATTATGAAGGATTATGGATACCTTCTCACCAGGAACTCCAGGGAAGCCAATTCCAGGAAGTCCAGAATCTCCTTTATGTCCCTTTTCACCTTTAGCTCCAGGAAATCCTGATTGACCTGCCTCACCTGGAAAGCCTTGAAACCCTTTTTCTCCAGGTAGCCCTGAAAGACACATTATAAGTGTTTTTTTTCCCTTGAAACAAATTTAAACTGAATATTTGGAGCGATGGATGGCAATTTAGTACAAAATTCCAAATCATCCAGAGCAGGGGTCTCCAACCTTGGCAACTTTAAGACTTGTGGACTTCAACTCCCAGAGTCCCTCAACCAGCAAAACTGGCTGAGGAACCCTGGGAGTTGAAGTCCACAAGTCTTAAAGTTGCCAAGGTTGGAGACCCTTGATCCAGAGTCTACAGTGAATAGTACCTGGTAAACCCATTTCGCCCATTGATCCTTTTTCTCCAGGAAATCCTGATTCACCCTGGAATCCTGGACTGCCTGTATCTCCTTTTGGTCCTAAATTTAAAAAGAAAATTGGGTTAATTTAAATATACTAAGTCATAGAGACATAATTGAAAGGGTTTATTAGATAATGTAAGTACATAGGTGATGCTATTAAAAGTAAAATTATAGCATGGAGGGGTACTATAAACTTTCATTCAAAAAAATTCTGGAAAAAAAAACCCCACCCAGATGTTTAACCATACCTGCTTTGCCTGGTAAACCAGGCTCTCCATCCTTCCCTGGCATTCCTGGGCTGCCAGAAATTCCTGGAATTCCTTTTTCTCCTATTACCCCTTTTGCTCCTAAAAATCAAACAGGTTGATTTACTGTCAAGATTCTCTCTCGACCATGCTTGAAGTTCTGCATTATAAAATTCTGGTTATATCACAAAGATTAGTTGATAGAAACAGTGCTTCTACTGTACTACAATACCAAATAGATTTAAACATAGTGTTTCTATCCCAACACAAAATCAAAGAGTACTTTTGAATATACATGAATATACTGAAACATTTAGCTTTAACTAGCCCAACCTCAAGCCCAAATTTCAATAATAATCCTGGACCCAAGAAAAGTCATATTCAGAAGCCCAGTTCATTCAATGGGTAGCAAAGACTAGCAGAAAAGAAGTGTACTTGTACTTTGCCTCACATTTCAGAGGCAAAAATTGTAATGTGCTATGCCTTGGTTCAATAACATAAGTAAACCAGTTAATTATTCTGCATGCCAACAAAATGGTTTTCTTCTCTAAGACCAAATCACTGTGTGAGGTTGCAAAAACAATACTGCTTTACAAGTCTAAGAGAGGCCTCCAATAAACCCCAGGTCATTCCAGCCCAAGATAGGATGGATCTTGGAGAGCAGCAATCTAACTGGATCATCTGAAACTGCCTCCTAAAATGTAGGGCACTGACTACTCTAACCTGTTGCATGCATATTGGATGACTTTAATTCTTGCATGAGTGAATGCCATTAAAATTAATCTGTTCTTTGATAGCCTAGAGCAGGGGTGTCAAACTCACGGTGGCATCACATAACATATCAGGACTTTTCCCCCCTTCGCTAAATTGGGTGAGGGCATGGCCAGCACATGACGCATCTGGCCTGCAGGCCACGAGTTTGACAGCCTTGGCTTAGAGGACCTTAAGTTTAGCCATTAATATTCAAACAGTGACACAAGTTTCTTTGGGGTGAAATAATCTAAGTATTAAGGAGTACATTTTATAGTGCATACAAATTTCTCCTTTATTTATTATTTTATTTATTTATTTATTTAATCAAACTTTTATACCGCCCTTCTCCCAAAGGACTCAGGGAGGTTTACAGCCAGATAAAAACAAGACAAACATAATAAATACAGAATAAAATACTATTTAAAAGACTTATTTGATTTGGCCCTTTAATACTAAGATGTTCCAAAGAGCAATACACAGCGCACCTCTCCATTTGCTTTGAGATCAAATTGTTTCATTTTTTATAATATTTCTTTAGTCCTGAAGGAAGAGGGAATTTTGGCTATTTTTCTCATTCAGATTCTTGGAAAATTGTCTGGGCAGCTCCTCCATTTGGCTAAAGCAGAGCAAACCTCTTTGATATCAAGAGAGGATTATCTGCCTTTTCAGACGATCCCAAATGAGTTAATGCCTCTGCAAAAATTACACTGTAGAAAGCTATTTTTAGTCTTCCTGATTCTCCACCTCAGCAAAAGGATTTCTTTTACATCTAAAAAGGAAGAAACTAACTAACCATGGAGGAACCTCACTAAATAGATTTGTCAGCCTAGTATTTGATTTTTAAGCTTAAATGGTGCCCTCCAGCATCCTAAGAAGTATCATTTCAAGCACAGGGGTTGGATGCTGGTCTATCCAATGTGGCCATTACTACTTCATCCATCACTTTGGAAGGTATATTTTTATTTCCTTTGCCGAGCAAGGGAGATGTTGGCATCCTGTTACATGTCTGCAATATCCCCGTTAATAGTATTTTCTTGCTTATAAGTTCCAGATGGACTTTAAGGCAAATATCTGGGTAGAAATTAAGTACATGATTATTTGGCATGCCAGAATTATTATTATCTAGACTTAGAGGAGAAAACAATCAAAATACAACAGAAACAATGAAACATATTATTTAATTTGACAGACCTTTATCTCCTTGTTCCCCTTTTTGGCCTTTCAGATTTTCCATGTCAACGAGGTCCATTGATCCTGGCTCCCCTGGGAGTCCACCTTCACCTTTTTCACCTTTTAAACCTGGGTCACCTCTTTGTCCTGCCAATCCAGGAAAACCTAGGCTACCTATGCAGAACAAAATCCAGAGAATATTATAAGGGCATTTTAGCCTTGGCAGTAAGAATGGCGTTTTCAAACCTCTAATAATAAAGTATTTAAAAGGCGATCAGCAAGAATTGTTAAACATTTATTACAAGACAATGACAGCAACAGTTCAGCAACAATGACAATCAATGGCCAAATAATTTTGATCAGACTTTGTGGACAACGCTTTAATATGATGATCATTCAATGTTACGCTCCAACTACTGATGCAGAAATAGAGTAGGTCGATGTCTTTTGTGATCAAGTTCAATTTGAAATCAACAGAACATGCAAGAAAAATCCACTCTTGTGATTGGAGACTTGAATGCCAAAATAAGGAACATGAAAGAGAAAAATGTAGTTGGGTTACATGGCTTAGGACAGCAGTCCCCAGCCTTTGTGACTTGGCAGCCTGATGGCAGGGGGAGAGGGGAACCGGGCTGCATGAATGATGGGCCAGCACACACAGACACAGCTTGACTTGCACGAGTGGCGGGTTGGCTCATGCACATGCATGACTGCACAGCTTGACTTGCACAAGTTGGAAGACCTGAAGGACCAAGTTAGAAAACAGATCATTGTGAAGAAAATCTAGGGGTTGCTAAGAGTTGGCAATAACTTCATAACTAATCAGTCAGTCAGCCAATCCGTCAATAAATCAGAGAGCAACAGAACTGCCTATGGGAGGAATTAAGGTATTAAGACAGACTTTGGAGCTCGGTTTCCTTTTTACATTGTTAATCAGCCATTTTTTTAAAAAAAAATCTGACACACCACAATTATTTGAATTTTTAAATGTGCAAATATCTTGGAATTACATATTCCTGGAACTACACACTTTATACCTGGTTGCACATTTAATTAATTTTTCTTCTACTTAGTTGTCTCTGATTCTCAGAGACTGCCTGAACAAGTCCCTGCAATTTTCTTGGCAAGGTTTTTCGGAAGTGATTTGCCATTGCTTCCTCCCTAGGGCTTACAGAAAGTGACTGTCCCAAAATCACGCAGCTGGTTTTGAGCCTAAGGCAGGACTGGAATTCAGAATCTCTAGTTTCTTGCCTGATGCCTTAAACACTTCACTTTCATTTTTAATTTGCATCATAAAACAGATTTAACATTTGTGGTAATTCCAGTGGCTGAACAGCTCCTACAGAACATCCATCAGTACAGGCCTAACCTTTAGAACCTTAATTCTTTCACAATTAGACTTATCTTCTCTTTTAATGGGTAAATCTGCTCCATCAACAGTTAGGAGCTTGTTTCTCTCAGTCTTATTGTCAGGAGTCCATGTAATTTCTCTCTCTGGTAAATGTCTTCATCTGGATCCTAAGACTGCTTTATTTTAACAATAGCATATAACAGCAATTTTCAGGGGTCTACTTGAACGTTGTCATTTCACCTTACGTTGCTTAACTTAATTCTTGTTACAGCCATGGATGATAGACAACACACACACAGATAGATATACAGACACTCAGATAAATAGAAAGCAAGGACAGCAACATACATCTGTTCAAAAAATCCTAAATCTAATATTTAATAATGCTTCATTACAACCATCCAAGAATTACATTACACACAAAGAAAGCTTGTTAAAATTAATAGCACACAGATAGCTTTTAATTCCAATATGAATATGACATTCTCCCTCCCTCCCTCCCTCCCCCTCCCCTCTCTCTCTCTCACACAGGCAGTTTATATTATTCAATTAAATGTTGGAAAGGCTGTATACAGAAGGGTACGTTTCTATGTGATAGACTATGTAAGGCTTACACTGCTCTCCAGAATATAAGATTTAAAACTAAACAAAAAGTAAAATGGTTTCCTGAAATGGGGTTATTACATATATTGGAAGAGAGAATGCTAAATAACATTATGTTATCATAATCACCACTACTTACCATATATTTACTTCTATCCATTAAATATATAATATGCCAACAGCATATAACAGGATAGAATCAAAAAAATTTACACACAGAGGACCAAATCACAACTTTATCAGATCTGGAATAATTATACATTATATCTTCTATACATACCAGAATGTAATGTAATGTAATAATATATACAGTAAAATACAATACAATACAATACACATATTTACATTACATTCCGATAGAAGTTCCCAGAGGCTGGGCTCCAGCATGAGTCCAAAAGTTTGGAAGACTAAACCTCTATCTTATTATAGTGAATAAAGGACTTCCTATGTTCATACATCCTAGTCTAAATTCTTGAACCAGCCTTTAAAAGCCCAAAAGCATCCTATTCACTTGATTTTTTAAAACCTGTATCTATAACCACCACTTGTATTCTATCAGACCACCAGGTGGCAATATAGTATTAATTTTTATTTAATCAGTCCTCCAGTTCTCTCTCCCTTTCTGTCTGGAAAAAGCTATTGTTTCATTGCTTAAAGATGGATTGTTAGTTTTACTGTTCTTCAAACATTATATAAAACTTCCAAATACTTTTGGATCTATAATTATTCTAGAGTTAAAAGAGGTCTTTAAATAACAGATCTGAAAATCTACCTACGAAGTATTTATCCCAAAACAAAAGAAAAAATAACATATTGTTTAAAGATGTGAAGAAATAAAATAATTGACCTATGAGACAGTTCAAAGGATCTTTGAAAAACTGGGTGAAAATCTTATAACTAAAGTGACAGCAATAATTTCTACACCTGCCAGCTTATTTCTTAAAGTAGATTTAAATAAAAGAACTCACAGTAAAAGATGTAGAAATTAAAAGTGTTGCGGAAACATTGGGAAATGAAGAAACTGGATTACAAGGCAGAGATGATTGTCAGTGTGATGAAGAGATGAAAAATAAACTGGATAAGGAATTACTATTGAATTTACAAAAGAAGTTTTCTAGAACTTTGATTAAATTTTTTAAATGAGAGAAAGAAAATGTGACTGCAGATTCAATCCAATTTAGCAACTTGATAAAGGCGAAGAAAAAAGGAAAAAGGAAAGACTATACAGCCAGTTTAATTGATAAATGTTAAAGCAGAATAGAATAGAATAGAATAGAATAGAATAGAATAGAATAGAATAGAATAGAATAGAATAGAATAGAATTTTATTGGCCAAGTGTGATATGCTCTCAGTGTACATAAAAGAAAAAATACCTTCATCAAGGTACAACACTTACAACACTTAATGATGGTCATAGGGTACAAATAAGCAATCAGGAAACAATCAGTATCAATATAAATCATAAAGATTACCAGCAACAAAGTTACAGTCATACAGTCATAAGTGGGAAGAGATGGGTGATGGGAACGATGAGAATATTAATAGTGCAGATTTAGTAAATAGTTTGACAGTGTTGAGGGAATTATTTGTTTAGCAGAGTGATGGCCTTCGGGAAAAAACTGTTCTTGTGTCTAGTTGTTCTGGTGTGCAGTGCTCTATAGCGTCGTTTTGAGGGTAGGAGTTGAAACAGTTTATGTCCAGGATGTGAGAGATCTGTAAATATTTTCACGGCCCTCTTCTTGATTCGTGCAGTATACAGGTCCTCAATGGAAGGCAGGTTGGTAGCAATTATTTTTTCTGCAGTTCTAATTATCCTCTGAAGTCTGTGTCTGTCTTGTTGGGTTGCAGAACCAAACCAGACAGTTATAGAGGTGCAAATGACAGACTCAATAATTCCTCTGTAGAACTGGATCAGCAGCTCCTTGGGCAGTTTGAGCTTTCTGAGTTGGCGCAGAAAGAACATTCTTTGTTGTCCTTTTTTGATGATGTTTTTGATGTTGGCTGTCCATTTTAGATCTTGCGATATGGTAGAACCTAGAAATTTGAAGGTTTTTACTGTTGATACTGTGTTGTCTAGTATTGTGAGAGGTGGAAATATTTCCTGAAGTCTACCACCATTTCTATGGTTTTGAGTGTGTTCAGTTCCAGATTGTTTCGGTCGCACCACAAGGCTAGTCGTTCGACCTCCCGTCTGTTTGCAGATTCGTCATTGTCTCGAATGAGACCAATCACTGTTGTGTCATCTGCGAACGTCAGTAGCTTAACAGATGGATCATTGGAGATGCAGTCATTGGTATACAGAGAGAAGAGAAGTGGGGAGAGCACACAGCCTTGGGGGCCCCCTGTGCTAATTGTACAGGTATTTGATGTGATCTTGCTTAGCTTCACCTGCTGCTTCCTGTTTGTTAGGAAGCTTATGATCCACTTACAAGTCTGTTCAAATAGTATTTTCAAATTTGAAAATAGTAAGAACTATTTTCAAAAATTCTGCTAATGCTTTATGGACTTTGTGCTGACACCTGGACTGAAATGGTAACAATGTTTGAAATGGCAATTGGATAAGTGGGGGGATATGGGAAGGAAGGAATTGTTTACCTAACAGCATGGGGAAAATATTAACTTGCTTGTACTTGTTGCAAGGACAATCAGGAGTCACTTCTTTAAATATCCTTTTTCCTATGCTTTTCTCTATCCTTTTCTTTTTTTATTCCTTTCTTCCTTCTCTGCACTTTGTATTTTTTATGTTTTATATTAGTTTTTCTGATATTGTACAATTCTTCAATAATAAGTATTTTAAAAAGAGGAGGAGAGCAGCTACAGTATAATTCAGGCTGAAGCACAACGAAGTTCATCACAGTAATGAACCTTCTGCTATTAGTCTGGCATATCTTGCAAACAGTTTTTAAATTACCACATTTTCCTCTACAGATTATCATAAGCAGAACAGTATTTAGTCTGAAGTATAATTAAGTATACAATATCTATATCTTTTGGCATGGCATAACAACAATCACTTTCCTCCTTAGATTTTTCTTTTAAACATGAATTGAATCAGAAGCCCAGGGCTGGATAAGAAATATTACTTCTTTCTTTCATATAATTAACTCAAACAGAATTGCTTCCTAGAGTTTTGTCAAGAAAATTTAGTATTTATAGAAAATGCTTTCTTCTAAAACTATGATTTTATGGATCACAAATTGACTATATACTCTCTACACAAATATAGAAAAACTGGGAGGCGTGAACAGCTTTAAGGCGAGACTGAGGGTTCTTTTGGGGCTCTGGAAGAACCGCTGATATCCCAGATGATCGGGGGTCTTAATTGACCTAAACTGTCTCATAGGGACAGTGAACTACAGAAGCACGGACTGATAAACTCAGGGAATCCGCAAACTCCCGGGTTGATCAGAGGTAGCTTCTTGAACCGAACAACTGAGGAAAGCAGTCATAGAAGCTGCTAAGAAGCTGGGGCAGTCACAATGGAGTGAAGAAACTAAGAGAAAGTGCATCATCTGGGTGAGAATCTAATTTTCTAGATAAAAGATTTCTTTTTATAAACACTTGGATTTAATATAGATAGACTGAATAAATGGCTAAAGCGAAGAAGGAGCATGGGTGTGTATTGGCTCTCAATTTCCAGTATTGAAGCAGCGAAGAAAGTGAAAGCCCAAGAGGGAAGGGGGGAAAAAGTTCCTTTTTTTTTTTTGAATGAACTAAATAAATTGATAAACTGACTGGGGATTGATTTATAAGTGCAGATTTGGAACTAAGAAGCACTAGAAAAGTGTTTGATTACTCTGAGAAAGAAGAGAAGGATTATAAATGGAATTACAATGAATGGAAACTGATTAAAGAATTGAAGTGGGGAAAAGCATAGTTTAGCTATACTGCAGAGCCATCTAGTAGCAAAAAAAGAGAAGTCTTTAAAAATGATTATAAAATTTAAAGCTGACCTTCACTATGCTGGCTGTATAGATAAGAAAACAGACGTGGAAGAGAGAAACACATTTGGGAAAGAAAGGAAGAGATTGGAGTCCTGAATTTATTTTTATGTTTTGAATTTTTATTTTTCTAATTGGGGTTTTGTTTGTTTGTTTGTTTTTGAGCTTTTTGAAGTACTTTGTTTTGGAATTGGTATTTTGGTTATTCTTTTTGGCAGTGGGTTTTTTTTGTTGTTGTTCTTTCTGATGTACTATTTGATGTGGGAATAAGACATGGAAGAATTCTTACCATTTAAATTTTGGATTAAGGCAAGAAGAGTTGAAAAAGCTTACAATTTTACTTTTTTTTAGTTTTTAGCTTTAGCTATTATTTTTTATTATATATCCTTTTCTTTTCCTGGCTTTTTCCCCTATTGTATTTGGGGATAGTTTTTTTCTCTTGGGGGGTGTATTGGATTTTTGCAACTTTTCTTTTTTTTCTTTTTTTCTTTTTTCTATTTTCATTTTTTCTAGTCCACCCATTGGGGTGAACTAGATATTTGGATCATAAATATCAACCATAAAGTGCAAGACCTAGAGGAAAAATTGACATCAGTGGATAAAAACCAAGAACGAACAATCACTTCTCTTGAGATGGACAAAGCTGATTTTTATCTAAGATTTCAAAATATAGAGGAAGAAAAAGGGGAAAATTTGCCAGAAGTAATGGCAGAGATGCTGGCAGAAGTGTTGGAACAACCCAAGGAGAAGATAAATGAGATGGATGCAGTATTTAAAGTGCACACAAGATATGCAATGAGAAACAAGTTACCAAGAAAAGTTCCCAAAATCCCCAAAGCTTTAACCAAAGACTATCTACTGTTGACCTCACCCCATTCCTAAGAGGTCTGTAAAGGGCTTGCATAAGAGCACCAGTGTGCCTACCATTCCTGTCCTAATGTTCCCTTTGGTTGTATCCAATTCGTATGGTTATTTCATGCTTATACTTATATATATTGTTGTGTTTGACAAACAAACAAATAAATAAATAAATAGATTTACAAAGAAAGCAATAAAGACAGAGATACTACAAATAACTAGAAACACTGCAATGAAATATAAAGATAAAGAGATAATGGTGTTGAGACAAGTGGAATAGAATAGAATAGAATTTTTTATTGGCCAAGTGTGATTGGACACACAAGGAATTTGTCTTGGTGCATATGCTCTCAGTGTACATAAAATATACCTTCATCAAAGTGCAACACTTACAACACTTAATGATGGTCATAGGGTACAAATTTAACACTTAATGATAGTCATAGGCTACAATTAAGCAATCAGAAAACAATCAATACAGTATAAATCGTAAAGATACAAGCAACAAAGTTACAGTCATAAGTGGAAGGAGATGGGTGATGGGAACGATAAGATTAATAGTAGTGCAGATTTAGTAAATAGTTTGACAGTGTTGAGGGAATTATTTGTTTAGCAGGGTGATGGCATTCGGGAAAAAACTGTTCCTGTGTCTAGTTGTTCTCGTGTGCAGTGTTCTATAGTGTTGTTTTGAGGGTAGGAGTTGAAACAGTTTATGTTCAGGATGTGAGGTATCTGTAAGTATTTTCACAGTCCTCTTTTTGATTTGTGCAGTATACAGGTCCTCAATGGAAGGCAGGTAGGTAGCAATTATTTTTTCCGCAGTTCTAATTATCCTCTGAAGTCTGTGTCTGTCTTGTTGGGTTGAAGAACCAAGCCAGACAGTTCTAGAGGGTCAGATGACAGTCTCAATAATTGAGATAAATAATTGAGACAAATACCCAGAAGAGTCAGAGATTTGAGGAAGGAATATAATTTCCTAGCAAGACTTTTAATTACAAAAGGAGTGAGTTTCGGGCGGCTAATACCAGAAGGGATACTGGTGACATGGCAACAACAAAGACATAGATTAGATTCTATTGAAAAAGCAAATTATTCTATGAGCAATTTTGGGGACAATTAGAAGTTAATAGTAATGGCTCGCTCATACACAACATTCCCCAGTCGTACCAACAATGAATACAATGACCTAACATAAATAGATTTCACAGAAGATAATTTTGAAAAGGCGCAAACTAAAACCATCTCTATCCATTGGACCTGATGGACTATGTGCATACTTCTTTAAAAAGCTTTCCACTAATATAGCAGAACCCCTAAGCATAATCTTTGAAAAAGCTTTCACGACCAGCTCCCTTCCCAAACTTTGGTCACTAGCCACAGTCATTCCTGTCTTCAAAAAAGGAGACCCCAGCCTAGTTGAAAATTACAGACCAATATCTTTATGCTGCGTTATCTGCAAAGTAATGGAATCAATCATCAACCAATCCATTACCCTCCACCTGGAAACAAACAACCTATTCTCAAATAAACAATTTGGTTTCAGAAAAAAATTATCCTGTAATTTACAACTTCTTCACTACAAAAACATATGGACCACAAAAACACATGGACCACAAATCTTGATCAGGGCAAAGCAATTTACATAGACTCTGTGATACATTTGACTCTGTGGTACATGACAAACTTCTCCTAAAACTAAAATCCTACGGCATCTCCGGAACCCTGCACAACTGGATAACAGCAATTCCTGTCAAACAGACAACAAGTGGTCAAAATAGGCAATGCCCTATCAAATCCTGTTCCTGTCTAAATAAATCTAAATAAAACTAAACTGTCAATAGCGGCGTTCCCCAAGGCAGTGTTCTTGGACCAATACTCTTCATATTATACATTAACGATCTCTGTGACCATATTACAATTGTGTTCTCTTCGCTGATGATGTTAAACTATTCAACACTACCAACAATACAGCTACCCTTCAAAAAGACCTTGACTTTGTGTCGGAATGGTCAAAAACTTGGCAACTCCAAATCTCAACCAGCAAATTCTCTGTCTTACATATTGGAAAAAAGAATCAGAACACTAAATACAAGCTCGATGGACATTACCTTGTAGATGACCCCCACCCCATTAAAGACCTTGGAGTTTTCATATCAAATGATCTAAGTAACAAAGCCCACTGCAACTACATCGCAAAAAAGGCTTTAAGAGTTGTAAACTTAATATTGAGTAGCTTCTTCTCCAGAAACACTACACTACTAACCAGAGCATATAAAACATTTGCTAGACCAATTCTTGAATACAGCTCGCCTGCCTGGAACCCATACCTCATTTCGGACATCCCCTGATTACAACAAAATACCTTATACCACCAGACTTAAAATCCTGGGTTTAGAAAATTTAGAACTCGGCTGCCTTTGACATGACCTGAGTTTAAGTCATAGAATCATCTGTTACAACGTCCTTCCAGTTTAAGACTACTTCAGCTTCAATCACAACAATACACGAGCACACAATAGATTTAAGCTTAATGTGAACCACTCCAATCTTGATTGCAGAAAATATGACTTCAGCAACAGAGTTGTTAATGCCTGGAATGCACTACCAGACTCTGTGGTCTCTTCCCAAAATCCCCAAAGCTTTAACCAAAAACTATCTACTATTGACCTTACCCCATTCCTAAGAGGTCTGTAAGAGGTGTGCATAAGATCACCAACGTGCCTACCGTTCCTGTCCTAATGTTCCCTTTGATACTACCTGAAGTAAACCAGATCATTTACTACAAGCAGTAATAATGAGTTGACACTAAAATATTTTAGACAATAATGCAAAGTCAAGAGATGTTGTCCCCAGTATTTGGGGACAACATCCCCAAAGTCAAGGACAACTGAAAATGAAGACAAGGTAGGTAGATACTACCATTGATGGCACTGTTTGTGAATAGAGGAACTCAAAGAAGAAGCTAGTGTGAAAACCATCCTGGCAAAATGATGCATCAGGACACAGAGTCAGAAGTGACTGAATAACTAAACTAGCACCTTGCTCCCTAAGAAGGCTAATTAATTAATTAATTAATCTTAATCAAGTTCTTCTACTTTTTCAGTTATATGTAAAAAAGTTCTATCTATCCACAAAGTCAACTCAATACATTCATTCTTTTTTCACATATTTGTTGATCCTCATTTATTTCCTCAATATAGGATCATCTCAACATTCAACATTTAAATTGATCACTCCACTTATTTTTAGTCCGCAATCATTTTTATTACCATATACATTTATTAAGTAATTCATTTTCACTACATTTAACTCATTTTCATGCATCTTCTGACATACCTAACTCACTCCCATATAACAAAGAAGGCAGAAGCATATGCCAACACAAATATATTTTGCTTCTTTCAACATTATATGAAACTAGCACGTACTACTTGCTTCCTTTCTACCAGAACTTGTATATATATATCCCTCCATTTCCCCATCTTCATATTTTACCAAGGGACAGAAATTCATCTATTGCTCTAGTTTTCACCATTCATATTTAACCTGCAATCATTCATTCCATTTCCCCTCTCAAACAAAATTACTTTCCTCTTAAATATGTCAGTTTTCCAAAGCATGACCACCTGGTGTCATGTCTATATAATTGTTGCTGCAAAACATTCAGTTCTCAGTCTTATAAGATCATCGGCTGAAGAGCTTGTAGAAAACATGTTTTTTAAGGTTCTGGTGATGAGGAACTCAGCTGGGATCGCCAGAGGAGCCTTTTAAAACCTTTTTTTTAACAACCTCTTCGGCCGAAGAGGTTGTTAAAAAAAAGAGTTTAAAGGCTCTGACGATCCCAGCTGAGCCGCGGGATCATCAAAGGCTTTTTTTTTACTTTTAAAGGCATGTTTTCAGCTGAAGAAAAACTGCTTTTAAAAGTAAAAAAAAAACAAAACCTGTGATGATGGGGCGACTCAGCAGGGGCAGAGGGTGGGGCCAGGGATTTTTGCTACCGGTTCTCCGAACCACCAGCCGCCATCGCTACTGGATCAGGCGATCTGGTCCGAACCGGGAGCATTTCACCCCTGGTTTATTCTCACACTTTGCCTTGCTTCCATCAAGCATCATGCTTACAGGATTCTGGGGTGCATAGAAGGGCCTGAATGTCTGTGGAGATCCTCAGTCATCAGGGTCTTAAAGGCCCTTTTTTCAAAAGGAATTGGACTGCTTTTTCCTTGAGGAAGAAGATGTTCTGCTTCTTCTCCAAGAAGCTGGGCCTCTGTGGCTCAGACTAGTAAGACAGTCTGTTATTAACACAGCTGCCTGCAATTACTGCAGGTTCTAGTCCCACCAGGCCCAAGGTTGACTCAGCCTTCCATCCTTTATAAGGTAGGTAAAATGAGGACCCAGATTGTTGGGGGCAATAAGTTGACTTTGTATATAAATATACAAATAGGATGTTAACATAGTGTAAGCCGCCCTGAGTCTTCAGAGAAGGGTGGGATATAAATGCAAAAAAAAAAAAAAAAGCTTCTTCATGAAAGCCTCATCATCAGCTTCTTGGATGAGAAGAAAAACTTCTGCTTCTGCTTCTGCTTCTTCTTCTAAAAAACATGTCGTTGCCTTTTGAAAAAAGCACCTTTGAGACAAGGGCCTGAAGGAAACTCTGAGTAGGAGCACAAATGTTAGGAGGTATCTTGGCATTCTCTTGGGACTTTTATTTCTAATTGTTTCATTTTTAAAACAATTCCTAGAAGCAGATTGCCAAAATCTAATTTTCATTTGGCTTACCTTTTTCACCTGGAGTTCCAGGAGCTCCTATAGGACCAGGGAGACCTTGAATTCCAGGGGTACCCATAATTCCCATTTCTCCTTTCAGTCCTAAAATCAAATTGTATTAATTTTCTACATTATTGATAAGTTTATATAATATATTTCTATTTTCATAATAAATTCGATTAACTTATGCCACTGACTATGTGACAGACTACATGGCACTTTTCTAGTCCACTATATTTACATCAAAGTATGGCATATTATTCCTAAGTAAATTTGAAAAGTTCCTATTTTCTCTAAAAAAAATTCTCATTTATAAAAAAAATAAGAATGATAGAGAACAGAATTAATACTGGTAAGTACAATTTCACTATAGTAAAAATATATAATTCTAATAAATATTAATCACTATATTCTATCAATTTGTCAATTCATAGACCCATCCTCCCATTTATGATCTTTGCAGATTTGGTTCAAAATGTGGTAGCCTACGTGGTTCTGTGCAGGCCTAGATGTGTGCATGTGTCATCTCTCCTGCAGGAACTGCACTGACTACTGATTTGCTTCCTGGTCCAGTTCAAGGTGCAGATTTCCACCTTAAAAATCTACAATGGCTTGGGACCAGGATATTTGAGGAACCATCTTTTCCTAGTCACATCTACCCAGCCCACCAGAGCAGGGAGGCAGAGAATGCTATGAATCCTCTCTCCTTAGGAGATCCATCTAGCAGGACCAAGAAGAAGGGTCTTCTCCAGAGTGGCTCCCTCCCTTAGATTGCCCCCCTTCTGGGACACTCCTTCACAAGGCCCTGAAGACCTGGCTTTGCCAACGACCTGGGGTTCCCAGTGCAGGAATGGAGCTCATCAAATGCCTCATTTGATCATTGTCACCGGGATGGGAGGGTTGAGGGGTTATTTTATTGTTTTTATATTGGGTTTTTATTGTTGCAAGCTGCCCAGAGCCACTGAGAGTCAGTTGAGCCATATAAATTTTCTGAAATAAATAAAAAGAAAGCAAAAAAAAAAAGCTGAAGAAAGATCATAAGCAGTGTCATGGTTTCACTTAGTAACTGCCATGTTGCCAGTCCCAATTTTTGACACTAAACAAGAACTGCCTGTATGTAGCAAACAAAGGAGAAAAGTGACATTAAAATTGAATCACTTAGTGCCATTTTTTTTTTGCTTTAAGATTTTATTCATTTTCTCTGTGTACTGGAATATAGTACATAAAAAGTTATACTATATCAAATAATTAATTACAAGGAATTACCCACCTGGAACACCTGAATGTCCTTGTTGTCCCTGTAAGCCAGGTAAGCCTGGCAACCCTGGCACACCCGACAGACCTTGTGTTCCTGGGATCCCTTTGTCTCCTTTTGGTCCTGGCATATCTAGCCCAGGGACACCTGGGTGGCCTCTCTCACCTTTGACTCCTGGCGGTCCTGCAGGAATCGAAAAGAGGTTCAGAGACAAAATGTTTTACACAGAAAATACTGTATTTGCTACAAAGCCTGAAAATGTGAAGGAAAAATGCATTTTCAGCTGGGCATCTGTAAACTTTGGAATCACATCTTTAGGAACAGACAGGGACAGGCAGACAGACAGACAGGAATAGTTCAGTCTTATGCTGGAAGGAAGGAACCTTGTAGGAAATACATTATCAATTTGAAAAAAAGATTACTGAAGGTTTTTTTAAAAGAATCTAAAGTCCATGCTGAGACAACCAACTGAAATTTATTAAGTACTCACATACTTGTAAGTTTCTAAGAAATCTTTATCAGATAAAATGAGCTGGAAAATGGGGGTAAATGTGCTTGTGATGGAAAGGGAAAAATAATGTTTACATTATATATTAGAAAATCTATAGGTGTTTTCTAAAGCATCTGCTAATCCTACATTAGGATTTTTTTTCAAATAAGGAAGTGTTAGTAGATTGTATCAAAGTATCTTCCAATGCTTTTGTGATGCTAATACCCCCACTTCTGGAAATAGAAAATCCAGTTGTTAAACTCCAAACTACCTCTATCTTTTATAGCTTCCTTGATAGGTGAAAATTAGAATAGAATAGAATTTTTTATTGGCCAAGTGTGATTGGACACACAAGGAATTTGTCTTGGTGCATATGCTCTTAGTGTACATAAAAGAAAAGATACCTTCATCAAGGGTACAAATAAGAAATCAACTAAGAAATATTAATATGAATTTATAATAACTGTGCTTGAGATAATTTAAGGAAATACGGAGTGGGGATAAGAAAAAGAGCTTATTGACCATACCCACAGATACAGCCTGAGCAGAATCTAGTGGATTCCTTCACACCCACACAACTGAGAATCTGCCTCTGAGAAACAGTCATGATGGAATGTCTCCACTGAAACTGAAGTTCTGAGAACAGCCCTTTATTTCTGTTCTTCCAGACACTCACAAAGGATGTTTGTTATATTTGAAATATAATGGAACAAGGATAAGCATCTACACAGGAAATAGTATCTATTTTGAACAGGGCTCTATGTTACTAATTTCCAAAATAAAAGTGCAATTTGGGCAATGACCCCAGCAATTAATATGTGAACAATTCCTCAACCACTAAGACCTCTTGAAAAGTTTTTCAGAGCAGCAGTATCTGTGCTGTCCTGCTCACTCACACGCACATAACTGTAGTTTAGTGAGTTTATTAATATTCCTCAGCAATTCCCTTAACCAAAAACCAAAAACTGTCCCAATTAAATCCAGCCATGAGCAAACTAATGCTAGTCCACAGCGCACTTGAAAGTTTCTCAAAATAAATCCACCAGGCAAACTTAAATCCACAACACAAAAAAGCTCATGTGGCAAGAAAAGTCCAGAGTTTCCAAGTACTATCCAAGTAAAGGCACAGTGTCAATCCAAAGCATAGCAAGAATCACAATTACCCAGCATCGCTTCCATCTGTATGCTGTGTAAATAGCCAACTTCCGGTGTAGCCTGTCAAGAAGGGTGAGGTTTTCTCCTCATAAATAATCTGGCTGACCTTCTCTCCTCCTGCCTTTTCTCTGCCCTACATTTTCTTGAAACAGGTGCAGAAGGCAGTTCCTCTTCCTCATCACTGACCAACTGCACCTGCATGCTTTCCCCACCTGGAGCCTCGGGATTGTTCTGCTGCAACTGTGCTTCAGCCAAATTCCTCACAGATGGCTGTTCGGAGCCATCACTCAACTCAGCTCCTGACTGCAACTTCCTTGCTAGAAAGTTCATTGATGAAATAAAATATTTATTGGTTTGTTTCATTGTCCCACATGCTCCTGGCAATGTCTGATTTTCCTCAGGTTGCAATGTTTAATAAAAATTAGAAATATGAATATTGAAGCCTTTCTTCAAAACACATGAAATGTGCAGAATACATTTCAACACAGGTTGGCTTAAGGATTCAATTTATCAACATTAATGGTGATGGAAACAAATGAATAGGTTACCTATTGGTCCTGGAAGCCCAAATTGTCCTGGAGGGCCAGGGGGTCCAGGAGAGCCCATTTGGGGTTCACCAGGGGCGCCCTGTACACCTGGTAATCCAGGAGGACCCAATTCACCTAATTTGAAAAATAAACAAGTATGGCCAGTTAACTTGCATGTTATTCATTTCAAAAGTTATTGGTCTTTATAGACACTAATGAAAGGTCTTTATAATGTGATAAACACTTTAAAGGGAAGTCCTACTTAGCTTAGTAAGAATTATAAGATATTTATAAGATATCACAGAATTATAAGATAATTATAAGATATCACAGAACATAGTCAAAAGGGTACATCCTTTGTCACACTTTAAAAACTAAAGGTAGTAATAAAAGTGACCTCTCATGTAAAAGAGAACAAGAGAAATATTCAAGAGGAAATAAGCTTTATTAAGCCATGTAAACTTCCAATGAGGTTTTACAGCATTCAGTGTATTTGTCAGAACTGCTACCTCACACCTGCGCTCTGCATCTGCTTGATACCAGTCTGCCATGGACTGTGGATGGGAGAGGGGAAGGTTCATTATTCAATGTGGCTTCCTAATACATAGCTTTAAGGTCAGATGACTGAGAATGGAATGTGGCTATGTAACAACTCAGACTTGAGATGACCGTTTGGAACCGTTTGGAACATCTCCTTTGGAACTGATTGGGCGAGGGAGGCCAGTAAGGGGAGTACCTAAGAGGGAGAAATGTTACACTTGGGGAATTTGGCACGCAAATTTGAATTCTGGCTTTGCTTTACTGCAGTTCATTTGACTTCTAATAAAACTGTACCTTTTGCAAGAAATGGAGCCCATGATCGTTTTTTACGATCCGAGAGTCCACGCTGAGGCATTTATTATTTTAATTATAAAAAGTATGGCATACACGGGGAAAGAAATCCTGTATCATAAAAATGTCTCAAGGCAATCTTACCTTGAGATCCTGGCTGACCAGGTATGCCAGGAAATCCTTTCTCCCCTGGCACACCAGGATATCCCTGGTCACCTTTTGATCCTGGAATGCCATCTCGTCCTTGGGGACCAGGAAAACCTTTAGAACCTGGGAGACCTAATCCAGCTTCACCCTTGACACATATATCAATAAAGCATTATTGAGAAGAATGTGAAATGCATATACGCATAATAAACCAGTGAGGTAGAATCATGTGGAGTCCTGGCTCTCTGAGCTTAGTGGTTTTCTTACATTTATTTCATTACCAAATTAGGCAACATAATCAGCGCTAGCACCAAGGACACCATATTTCAACCCTGAGCTACAAATATTCTCTTCTATCAGTAAAATAGAATCAGTTAGGCAGTTTTTATTAGCAGTTAGAATGTTTATAAAATAGGCAGAGAATGAAACCTCATTTTAAGGGACCTTGATCCAACAGACTCGGCATGAGGCAAGATAATTTTTCATTTATTCTACAATTGATGGGAATGATATAATTTGCATCATAATGCCAATAGAAATATGCAAGGAACTCAAACCTCTGCAAATTAAGTACTCTCCAATTTAATGGACATTTATGAATAATGGATATATCATTATATATCCATTAATAGAGGCTAAAGCAGTGGTTCCCAACCAGTGTGCCGCGGCACTAAGGGGTGCCGTGAGATCTTTTGAGGGTGCCGGGAACTTTTGAGCTACGGAGATTTTAAATATCTATTTCCTTATAAGGGTGCCGGGAACTTTTGAAAGGCTTTCCAAGGGTGCCTCAAACAAGAAAAGATTGTGCCTCAAACAAGAAAAGGTTGGGAACCACTGGGCTAAAGCATGAAGAATGGTTGCAGGAATTGGGTATATTTAACCTAGTGAAAAGAAGGAATAGGGGCAACATGATAGCAGCATTTCAGAATTTCTACTTAATTTCCGTTTGAAGACTGAACAACAACAATATTGTCCAATATGTGGAAAACCTAGCACACAGGAAAGCCTGGGAGAATCTAAATAATTCACAATAAACCTGATTCAATTTGAACTAGAAACTTGAAATTTTGATTTTGAAATCTGAAAAGAACATGATGTAATTTGTGTTTCATATACTGGGCTTTGGTAGGATGCAAATCTTGGCTGGCATGTTGGCAAAGTTTGACTGCTTCAGGGCAGAATGTGGTTGTGTCGGGACTGAGTCTTGCTGACCACATTTTAAGCTAGTAAGCAGAAGAAGAACTATAGGGAGATAACATACACAAATAGATAAGCCACAAAGAAAGTGTCATTAGTATTTTTGCACATCTTTATTCGGTGCTTGCATACTGTATATTACTATGCTACTCACTCCTTCATTGTTAAGAAACAAATCTATCCCTATTGTGCACAATTTAAAAGTAAGATTTTACCCAAGAACACAGGACTAGTATGTAAACTCTGGGAGAGCAGAGCCATGTAAATGTGGTTCTCAGTGTAGATAACAATTTTGGAAGGGAAGAAGAGAATTCATTCAGGTAGCATTTTAAAATGAATTTACCAAATTCAAATTTGTCAAGATAAACTCAAATATTTGAGTAAGGCAAAAATGTGCAATACAAAAAAGGTATTTTGAAAAATGGTGAAATGTACCTTTTTATTGTATGTACAGTAGTACCTAACTATGCAGTTTTTTCAAAACTCATTGAATTTGATTTTTGACACATTTTGACATGAAAATGTCCCAGTGCTCGGCCTTTGTTTAGTACTCAGCATGTGTCTATATGAAGAGGGGGAACAACTGTGGGGAATGGAAAGGAAGTCAGCCATGCTGGGAAGGTTGCTGCAAAAGGAGTGGGATGGCCACAGAGGGTGCACAGGAAGTTGGACATTGGGAAGGTTGCTGACATAGGAAAGGGGACAGTCAGAAAATTCTTCCCAACCAAAACAAAGAGTTACATGGTAAGTCATGTGGTTTGTTTGGGACTCATCTTTTTAAATACCTATCGCACCCCACAGAATGAATTAACGCAGAGTACCAAGGTATCACTTTACTAAAATTAAGTATAAACAAATATACAAACTGGGAAAAAATTAAAACAGAAAGAAATCAAAACCAGAGTCTGCCATCCCTAACTTTTGCCTCATTGGCACCCAAAATTATGCAAGTAATCATTTATTTGCATAATTTATACATGGTCTTTCTTTTTGAAAAAAGACAACAAAAAGGAATCTTATAAAAACTTCTTAAAGCTTGGCTAAAAGCGGAGAATGGGTGGGGGAAATGCAGCTCCTGAGAGCATGGAAGCATGGAAGAAGGCCCTCACCAGTATCAAAGCTCTGACACTTACCTTCTGTCCTTTGGCTCCAGCTGCACCTGGCACACCTTGGGAACCATGATCTCCCTTCTCTCCTTTTGAACCTTGGGGACCTGGCTGACCAGGAAAGCCTACAAGATGCACAATAATGCAAAAGATTTGCCTATGTCACGCTAAACACCTAGTTGTGTCAGAAAGATAAGATTCTCCCCGAAGGCCAAATCTGGCTCCAGGTTCTACCTTGGCTTACTTTTTTCAATAAGCAAACTAGTCAGAAAATCATTTAAGAACAATTTATTTGAGTACTCTGATAAAGTGGGGTCTCCCTATGAAAAGGGGGAACCTGGAAAAATGGCTCAGATTTACTTTTATAGTCAGCACAACAAAGAACTTCAAAGCAAAAGTTGATTGGGTTAGTAAAAGTCATCTGTCTAATTACATCACAATATATGAGCATAGCCATAGAAAAGATTCTGAATAAAAATAAAAGAAATATTTGCAAGGGAAAACATCAGAATGGGTATGGGTATGGGTAAAATATATTCTCACACTTCCTAGGGTTGGGCTTGAATATTTGTTTTGTTCATAGAGGTTTGCGAACAGCTAAAAATGAAACTGTTATCTACAATCTATTGAATACTCTCCTGTCAATCCTCGTTTCTGAAAGAAAGGCTTTTCTTGAAGGTTAGGTTTTATGGCAAATTATTAGCAACACATCTGAAAATGCATGCTTTTTCAAAATGCAAGTTTAAAATACAAGAAAACCCATGTTAGCCAGTGCAACAGTACTACAAAAATTATACTGCAAGTATTACAAAGTCCATCCTGTGTGGCCATCATCCCCCAGAGATAAGGTGGGCCCTCACTCTCCTGGTCTTCAAGGAAGGCATGAAAACGTGGCTCAGTGACCTTGTTTGGGGTTCATAGAGGAGCAAGTAGCCATGGAGCTGCTTAGCATATTGAAAGCCCCTTGCCCTCGCCTTTTAAGTAATTTGCCTGTCTCTTTTTAAATTTTATATACTGTTTTTATGTTCAATATTTTATTTGTACAACCTCAGAGTCCCTCTGTGAGGGAGATGGGCAGTTTTAAAATTTGATAAATAAAATTTGGACTGATGGCAAATGAAAGAAGTTCCTTTAAACCTTTGGGTTTTTTTTAATGTGTATCTACCCTTTCTTTCAACAACCTACTTATTTTTTAAGAACTTCCACCAAAGCCCTTTTCCATGTATGAGTATTATATAAAAAGAACAGCTGCCTCCATGATGAGATGCCTCCGCAAAGATTTCTGTCTGTTGTCAATGCTGCTATTGTGTACATGCCCAGTAAAAGATGTTTTATTTGCAATTTATTTAACTGCACACATTGAAGCTCTTCTAAAAGGGAATTTTCCTGTTTTGTTATGCTTACTTTTTGAATAATGTTCACAACTGACTTGATGAAATAGATATAAAAGGTCTTTAAAGGAACAATTACATTTAAGAAGTTGCAAACCTTGATATCTGTATTCTTAACATGACCCCTTGAGTACAAGTGTAAAAATGATGTACTAGGAAAAAAGGAATGTGACACTGTAATTATAATGATGATTATAATCATTATTATTATTTATTATTATTTAATTATTTATGCTGCCCACTTAATTATTATATAATAATATAATAATATTATATAATTATTATACAATTATTATTATTATATAATTATTATATAATTATTATATAATTAAGTGGGTAGCATTATCAGCTATATTTAGCTAGTTATTTTTTCTCTAATCACCAATAATAATGAGCATCTGTCTCTCTGAATCCTGGCAAAACTGATTTCTTTTCTCCTGCTTAACCTGGCTCTTTCCCATTCTGTAACAGGACTTCTCAGCAGCCACAAAAGAGAGGATGAAGTGGGCTAGCTTCTAAGGCTGCGGTAGTCCTTCAGAAGGGGATGTTCTGCAACATATGGGAATGTGAAGCCAAGAGGCTGAGGGTAAACTAGGAGTGAAATTCAACAGGTTCTGACAGTTCTGGAGAACCGGTGGCGGAAATTTTGAGTAGTTCAGAGAACCGGCAAATACCACCTCTGGCTGGCCCCAGAATGGGGTGGGAATGGAGATTTTGCAGTATCCTTCCCCTGCCATGCCCACCAAGCCACACCTACAGAACCGGTAGTAAAAAAATTTGAATTCCACCACTGGGGTAAATGTGTATATAGAAACAGTCAGTAGCTGCTTTCAAAGCAGCTGCAGAAGCCTGGAAGAAGATGGGGCTACTTTAAATGATCCAACATGTTGTGAAGCACTTCATTTGAAGGATTGGAATACCCATCCTAGCATTGGGTTGGATATGCTCAATAAGATACTCTCGTGGAACCTTCTAAGCCAGCTTCTCAGACTATAATACAAGTGATGATTGTTGTTGAGAGATTGAACCAAAGTGGATACTTATTTTACACAATGTGCCAGAATAATTCTATTTCAAAGCCAATTAAAATATCAGTTATCTGTTCAGTTTGCCTTTACACTCCGGACAGGATGAGGACAAGGCAGACCAGGCACCAGGAAAGGGCTCACTGAACAACAAAGCCAACTCTCCCAATCTTTCATGACCTTTGTTTAAAAATATTTTAAAGAAGAAAAGTATAAAGTCAAAACAAAATTTAACCTCATAAGGAGTCCTGGTGGCACAGTGATTAAAGTGAAGAATTGCAGACCAATTCTGCCCACAGCCTGAAGTTCAGTCTTGACAGGGCTTGAGATTGACCCTTCCATCCTTCCGAAGTCAGAAAAATGAGGACCCAGATTGTTGGTGGCAATATGCAAATAATGCTTCAACACTGTAAACCTTCCAGAGAGTGCTTTAAAGCGCTACCGGATGGTACAGCATATAAGCCTCAATGTTAGTCCTATAAAATGGGAGCAGATCAATCTAGTATGTTGAACAGAAAGAAAGCACGGGAAATGGATTTAATTTATTTCGGTTTGGGGAGCTTTGGAAATCCTATTTTTTAAATCAAAATAATATTGATATATGGTATTAAAAGTTATATTTTAACTTTTTGTTAGCTTATCCAACCCTATCACATTTCTTTGATATTCATAATTTAAAATATGTTTGGATTTTTTTGCTTTCGCCCAATCTCCAGCATAGGAGGAAGGATTTCTGAAATTTTGGCCATCCTCTATTTACCTCAAAGAGTCTCCTTCACTTTATAGTGTAAGTAAGATAATACCTGGGGGCCCTGAAGGGCCAGGAAATCCAATTCCTGGAGGCCCTGCCAGACCTTTTTCACCTGGCAGACCAGGTCTTCCTGGGATCCCTGGATCTCCCTTGTCACCTGTGGAGTTAGGTATAAAATAAACCATGTGTTGTTCTGATGAAAAGAAATCATGGAACAATTAAGAACACTCTCCATATCATAACAAAATACCTTGGAAGCCTGGATTTCCACCAGGTCCAGGTAAACCTCTGGCCCCTGGGGGACCAGGCAGAGAAATGACACGTCCAGCTTCACCTTTGGGACCTTGTAAGTAAATACATAAAAAGATATACCAAATTAACAAATACATCATCTACTTTTTCAGAAGGTATAATTTAACTTTTAATATTTACTTTCACTTATATAACAGTTGCAACAGGAAAATAAATCCTACTCAACTCATTGGATCTTCTCTCTGGATAGCATGTAAAGACTGACATACAGAGAAACAATCTTGACACACCATTTTATTAATACCATTATTTAATTAGTATAATACCATTATTAATATCATAATATAGTAAGAAACCCATCTTTAATCTTTAAAAAAGATTTAAAGAAATAAATCTACAATATATTTTATACTTATCAGCAGTCGCTGGTTTTTTATTAATTTACTACTATAATATCACAAAATCATTCTCACAGTAAAAGATATTGCTGCATCCTTTGACTAATAGAAAACAAGCTTTTCCAAATCAGATAGATCATGTATTTTGATAACCATTCTTTGATATCTTAATATCATTTCCCAACTTAATTCTTTTTACCATCTCCCATGCATACAACTGCAATTTTTGAGAAATGCGCAATGTCTAAAGCGTTGATATATAATTCAACGTAACATTAACATATTTAACATTTATAGATTTTCTCATAAGTCTTCTAATATACAGTACATTAATATATTATTAATGGGACAGGAAACCATCAATGGATAGTTCCCTCCTACAGGGTGTTCCATCATTGAAGGTTTTCAAAAGAAGATAGGACAACCATTTGTCCAGTATGGTGTAAGGACTCCTGCTTTGGACAAGAGGTTGGACTGGAAGGCCTCTAAGGTCCCTTCTAGCCCTATGATTTTATGATTCTACTATCCCAGAGAAATATGAAATGATCACATGACCATGTCTCCAACGTTTTACAACTCCAGCTTTTAAAAAAATCTGATATCCATCCTTTCATATACATTCTTTGAGGACTCCAGTACTCCCTAAATTGAATTACTTTGATGAATCAACCTTAATTTCAAATTTGACCTGAAGCCATTGCTGTGGCTTTCTTGGAAATTCTAATTCTTTAATTCATATCTGATGTCCCAGAAATGTCATCTTTAAAAATATTCTTGAGTTTTTGATAGAGATATGTTATAGATTATTTCAATTCAGGTGTATACATATTAATCTGTTAGAACATGCTTAAACTGAATATATCTCCACAGTTGTGGCTTGGGAATTTAAAGTCAAGAAAAAAACCTTAAAATAATCATTACTTACCACACCAGTTGATTTAAAGTGATTATGATTCCAGCTTTCACCCAAGCTTTGTAATACAACAATTTAACACCAATTCTCAAAGCTTTCCAAAGAGTTAGATATTCATGAGTCTCATTGTCAAAATCAATTTATTTCCCAATATGGCCCAAAGATTTTCACCATTTACACTTTTCAACTTAGCCATGAGGGATAATATTCCAATATATTTTTACCTCATCAACAAGTGACTGATGAAACACTGGCCCAATGACATTTTTGCATATTAGATAAAATTAACTTCCACAAATTCCACAATTTAGCTAAGGAAATCTTAGTTGGAATTTTTACACTGACAAAGATATTGGATCACCATGAATATTTCAAAACTATTTCCCTCATTCTTTGAATAGAGAAGAGGTGGCTGCCACTGTCACAGGAATATGCAATACAACAGTAAGGGTTTCTTCTTGCTGTCAGTGAAATTCAATGAAAGTTCTGCTATCTGGGTATCATTTGTTTAGTCTTAATTCTTTAACTATACCAAAATACAAATCCTAAGTACTTGGATTAATTATACTATAGGAATAGAAGGCATGAAAACATTGGATTTTATCTAGATTGGAGTGCAGTTCAAATGCTGTTTTTTTGTGGAGGGTTTTTTTGGTAGGCTTTAAGAAAACAGCAAAATCAAGAGTAACATAACAATGAAGGGATATGAGTACTAAACACATCTGGGATGTGCCCTAGGCTGCTTCCATTGAAGATGCTCTCTCTCCCCTTACCATCTCTTCCCCTCATATTTTCTCCTTGCTACTGCTCTGATCCATATTGCTAGTAGCCTATGAATCAATCATTTGATAAACTAAAACCCTCTTTCTCTGAATCTACAGCTACAATAGCTCACTCAGGCCATTAAATCCAACCCCCGCTTTTTCTAGGTATCCAAATTCAGGCAAACCTGACAGAAGACTGTCTAGCCCCCATTTAAATATATATCCAGTGAAAGAGAGTTCACCACCTCTCTGATCATTGCCCAGATCAATTATCCCTATTACTGTGTATATCTATATTTGTAGAAGCTGTATATCTAGCACCATACATGACTCCTCAGCTAGAAAAGTTGTTTATTTCTGCTATAAAGAAATATAAATAAAGTGCATTGCTGTAATTATTTGTAATGTAATGTAAATTATATATAGCAATGTAACTGAATGACAGAATAACAGAGTTGGAAGGGACCTTGTCCAACCCCTTGCCCAAGGAGGAGATCCTACACAATTTCTAACAGATGGTAGTCCAGTCTCTTCTTGAAAGCTTCGAATGATGAAGCTCCCACATTCCATTGGTTGATTGTTCTCACTGTCAGAAAATTTCTCCTTATTTCTAGGTTGAGTCTCTCCTTGATTAGTTTCCATCCATTTTTACTTTTCTGGGCTTCAGGTGCTTTGGAAAATAGGTTGACCCCTTCCTCTCTGTGGCAGCCCATCAAGTATTGGAACACTGCTATCATGTCTCCCCTGGTCCTTCTCTTCACTAAACTAGTCATGCCCAGTTCCTCTAACTGTTCTTCATGTTTTAGCCTCCAGTCCCCTAATCATATTTATTGCTCTTCTCTGTACATTTTCTAGAGTCTCAACATTTTTTTATAGATGTTTTTTATTTGGTCTGGTATTCTAGTTGTGGTCTTACTAAGGCTTTATAGAGTGGCATTAGTACCTGGGCTGATCTTGATTGAATCCCTCTACTAATGCAATTTAGCATTGCATTGACTTTTTTGGCTGCTGCCATACACTGTTGGCTCATATTTAATTGATTGTCTACTAAGACTCCAAGATCCCTCTGACAGTTACTGCAATTAAGCCTGGTTTCTCCCAATCTATATGTGTACTTTTGGTTTTTCTTGCCTAAGTGTAAGACTTTACTTTTCTCTACATTGAATTTCATTTTATTAGTTAGGGCCCAGTGTTCAAGTCTGTCAAGATCCATCTAAATCTTGAGCCTATCATCTAGGGTGTTGGCTATTCCTGCCAGCTTAGTATCATCTGCAAATATGATAAATTCCTCTTCTATGCCCTCATCCCTCCATGTAAATGTAGTACCGTTAAGGACTACTCATTGAGTACAGTTTGTCAGACAGTTATAAATCCATCTGATGGTGATGCTATATATCCAACTTTTTTCTAGCTTACCAAGAAGTAGGTTGTAGTTGACCTTGTCAAATGCCTTGTTGAAGTCTAAGTATACTATGTCCACAGCATTTCGCTGGTCTACTAATTTAGTTACTAATTTTATAAGCACACAATAGGTCCATATTGTGTGCATATAGCAGTAGAAAATGGAAAAGGTGCCCAAATACTAGAAAAGAAAAGTACAATATATAGATTGTAACAGCAGTGGCATCTTTTCCATTGTCTATTTCCTCACAGCAGACTGAAATATGAGGCCTTCTGGAGACAGGGCAGATATGGTTTTCTAAGACCCAGCAAGCTATCATTCTATCTTACTATAGATCATTGTTCTCAACCTCAGCAGCTTTAAGATGTGTGGATTTCAGTTGCCAGAATTCTCCAGCCAGCATGCTGTATGGGAATTCTGAGTTGAAGTCCGTGCATCTTAGAGCTGCTGGACAGTGCTCTGAACAACATTTGTGAACCTTGTTTGCATATATATCATAAAAGGGTACTATTTGGAAACCATATCAACCACTCTGTTACTGAAATCATATTTTCTGCATTCGGGTTTGGAGCGGTTAACCTTGAGTTTGTATCTATTATTTGCTCATGTATTGTTGTGGTTGAAGCTGAAGTTGTCATTGACAGGTAGGACATTGTGGTAGATAATTTTATGTACTATGCTTAGGTCAGACTGAAGTTGTGTAGTTCTAAACTGTCTAAGCCCAAAATTTGAAGTCTGGTGGCATAAGGTATTTTATAGCGGGTAGAGGAGTGGCGGACTCTTCTTGTAAAATATCTCTGGATTCTCTTGATTGTATTTATGTCCAATATGCAGTGCGGGTTCCAGACAGATTAGCTGTATTCGAGAATTGGTCTAGCAAATGTTTTGTATGCTCTAGTTAGTAGTATAATATTACCGGGGAAGAAGCTACACAAGATTAAGTTAACAACTCTTAGTGTCTTTTTGGCAATGTTGTTATAGTGGGCTCTGGCACTTAGATCTTTAGAAATGAGTACTCCAAGATCTTTGACAGAGTGAGGGTCATCTATAAGGTCATGTCCATCTAATTTGTATTTCATGTTTTGATTTTTTTTCTCAATGTGCAAGGAAGAGCATTTGTTGGTTGAGATTTGAATTGCCACTTGTTAGACCAATTTGACACATAGTCAAAGTCTTGAAGGGTAGTTGCATTGTCTGTATTGTTGAATAGTTTAACATCGTCAGCGAAAAGAACAGCTGTTTTTAATATGATCGCAAAGGTCATTTATGTAAAATATGAAGAGTGTTGGACCTAAAACACAGCCTTGGGGAACACCACTATTAATATGTACAGTATTTGATAGAGTGCTTGCTATTTTGACCACTTGTTGTCTGTTTGACAGAAGGCAGCTATCCATTTATGTAAAATCCAGAAATGCCATAGGATTTTAGTTTTATAAGTAATTTGTCATGTACCACCATAATAAAAGCTTTACAGAAGTCTATGTAAACTGCGTCTATTGCTTTGCCCTGATCGAGATGTGTAGTCCATATGTTTTTGCAATGTAGTAGTTGTAGATTACAGGATAATTTTTTTCTGAAACCAAATTGTTTGATAGAAAGTAAGTTGTTTGTCTCTATGTGGAGGGTAATAGATTGGTTATGACTTTGCAGGTGATGCAACTTAAAGAGATTGGTTTATTTTCAACTAGGCTAGGGTCTCCCTTTTGAAGATAAGTATGACCTTGGCTTGTGACCATTGGTAGGGCAAGGAGCTGGTACTGAAAGATTTTTCAAAAATTGTGCTTAGAGGTTCTGCAATTGCAGTGGAAAGCTTTTTTAAGAAGTAGGCACATAGTCCATCAGGTCCAATAGATAAAGATGGTTTTAGATTGCGTAGTGCCTTTTCAATGTTGTCTTCTGTAAAATCAATATGTATAAGATCACCGTAATCATTGTAATTGTCCGTAGTACAGTTGGGAAATATTGGGTGTGTGTTGTTGCTATTTACAAAGACTGAGCTGAAGAATATTTTAAAGAGATTGGCTTTAACGGTTTCATCAATACAGTCTTCATTGTAAGCTTAAATTGTCTACTGTTGACCTAACCCCATTCCTAAGAGGTCTATAAGGGGCATACGTAAGCGCACCTGCGTGCCTATCGTCCCTGTCCTAATATTCCTTTTTACTTACTCTTTTCATGTATCCAAATTATGTTTATACTTTTACCTGTTATCTTATAAATAAATAAAATAAATAAATGATTTTTAAAAACATCTTCACGAACAGATTTCCAAGTTACAAGAGTTAGAATATTTCATTTTAGCCTTTGTTTCTTCCAGTAGTTTCCTTCTTTCTTACACTAAAATAATCTGTGAATTGTTTTGTCAAAATAACTCTTCAATCTGATGACGGTTTTGAAGAATTTGTCTTTTTGAGTCACAATGGCAATCACTATATTGCATAAATAGTTGCCAGTTCTGCTGCTACGTCTGTGATAACACAAAATGTAACATTCATTTTAACCACTGCAAAATATGGTATGTGCTGTGACTCTTTTTATAAAAATATGTACCCACATTACTTTTATAGCATTACCTGGAAGTCCAGGGGTCCCAGGGATTCCAGAAAGTCCCTTTTCTCCTTTGTCACCCTGTGGTCCAGGACTCCCAACTCCTGGAGGACCAGGGAAACCTCTGTCTCCAGGGGGCCCTGGTAAACCACTTATTCCTGGGAGTCCCTGGTCTCCTTTTAATCCAATGGTTCCCTGGTTTAAGGAAAGAAGAAAGTAAGTGGGGCATAGGAAGAATTTCCTGCTCCCCAAAAAGAACTGATTGTATATTACTGTATTCTATACTAGCTGAATAGTTCCTGATCTAAGTCTGGATCAGGATAAAATCCAGTCTGCTGTGGAGATTTGGGGATGGGGGAGATTCTTCCTGTGCAACCTCCAGAAACATGGAGTTAGTACACAGGATAGAGTCATCTGTGGGAATCTAATAAAGGCTTTCTCAGTTCTTTGAAACAGACCTTTTCCCAGGGTCTCTGGTCATGCCTAGTAGGGTTAGGTACACAGGAATTGAGGTCAAGAGGCCACATAAACAAAGTCAAACACAGGATCCATAACAATAGAAACTGGTTGTTTATAGCCAATTTGTCTCCAGTTCTAAAACCTCTGTCATTTAAAGGATTTGCTCAGTACTTTACCTGCTGTCATAAAACTGCAGGCAAAGCAAAGTTCAGGAGCCATTATAGTTGATCCCAGAACATGGTATTGGGGCTGATTCAGAAAAGAAAAGGCTCTTAGTAATCCTGGGATTGACGCTTCTTGAGAAGGTATGCACTATGTCAGCATAAAATTTATCTTAGTGAATAATTCACTTGGTGCTACTAGGGGCAAGCAGATGATCAATGAGATGGATTTGTTCCAAATTAGGTTTAATAATTATGCTGAAAAAGCATTGAATTGAAATATGCCTCCCCCTTATTTTTGCTCACAGTAATAAGACCTGAGATGCTATGTGATAGGGAATGATGAGGCAGTAAGGAAAGGAGTTCACAATGCACTTTCCACAAATACAATATTCAGAACAAATATCAAACGGATCCATCATAGATCCCTGCGCTGGGAAGGGAGTTGGACAAAAAGAGCTCCAAGGTCCCTCCCAACCCTATGATTCTGTATCCATCTGAAGAGATGTCTCAAAGTTGGTTACAAAGAGGCAATGAAATGTTGCTGGACTTCACAATAGTCAAGTAACTGTAGCCAATATTGTGGTGAAAAAAGGAAACAAAATTAAGTAATGAGGTTCAACAATTTAAGCAGAATTTCTGAGAGAAATATTCCTCAAATATTACTGTAGTTCAAAGGGATTGAAATAGTTTGATAGCACCCTCTTAGGCAAATCCACTGGATTGCAAATAAAATTTCAATACTCTAAGAAAGTACAGAATTCATATGCACGATGTACCATCAACAAAATGGGGTAATAAGCATGAATAAACAATACAGAAATTACAAGTACCCCTGCATTTGATCTTGAGTAGTATGAATGTACCCATTTATGCACTAATGCTTTCCACCCCAATCTCCTGTTGCAGTCTTGTTAAAGAAAGATCTGGGACAGTAGGAGAAAACAGAGGAAACACCTTTGACATGACACTAATACAAGTAGTCCTCGACTTATGACCACAATTAAGCCCAAAATTTCTGTAGCTAAGTGACACATTTGTTAAGTGATTTTTGTCCCATTTTATGACCTTTCTTGCCACAGCGAATTACTGCAGTTGTTAAGTTAGCAACACTGTTGTTAAGTGAATCTGGCTTTTCCATTGACTTTCCTTGTCAGAAGTTTGAAAAAGATGATCACATGACCCCAGGAACTACAACTGTGATAAATATGAATCAATTGTATCTGATATTTAATCATGTGAATCATGTAAACATAGGGATGCTGTAATGGTTGTTAAGTGTGAAAACCATTATGAGTCACTTTTTCAGTGCCATTGTAACTTCGAAAAGTCATTAAATGAACTTTTATAAGTTTGAGGACTACTTGTAAACCCTCTTTGTAACAATTATTGCAAATCCATTTAGACTGGATTTGGTATTTTTATCCACCTATCAAGTTCTTCCTGGGATAGCAGATATTGTTATTTAATAATATTAAAGGTATAATTGCAGGATTGTTATTATTATCTCTTTTATTCATTAACTATGAAACTCAGTCAACTGAACATTTAAAAATGTATCACAAATACCATTGACTGGCACTAATGGTTGATGCAGGTTGCTGCCAGCATCCTAGGTATCAACCAAGTATCTTCTTAAGATGTACGATGTTCTGAGTTGTTGTTGTTGTTATTTTGTCCTAGTTTTTAAATATAACTCAGAGAAGACTCCTATCTCCTGTGAGCAGCAACTCTCTGAGAAGTGTTGGGCTCAAAGTCATCCAGCCAGCTTTTATGCCTAAGGGACAGCTGGAGCTCACAGAATCTGCTTTCTAAAACAGCACCTTTACCATTAAACCAAAGACTAATTGATTCCAAGTATTTTGATTGATTAAAGGGAATGTCTCCTCATTAATCAAGCAGCAGTTTGTTTTCAGTGTGTTACTGAAACCCAGCTGTGTCAATATCTGTCAGCGGAATGAATTCCTTCTCTCTGTTCAGCCCTCATTGCCCCACCCAAAATTGATATGGCTCAAGAGAAAATGAGGGATTGAGAAAAGCTTCTTTTACAAACAGAGGTTAAGTTGCTTTGGGATGATGCTGAATAGATAACTTTTAGAAAAAGTGATTATAATAACATGGGCAGCAAATGCCATAGTAGAAGAGGCATTCCCCTTTCTTCATGTAGTGAAAAATCTCCATTTTCTAAAACAGCAGCCCATCTTTGCATCAGTTAACCACAGCCTATGTTTTTTCTATCAGACTATGCATTTACTAGAGTTCATTAATTAATCTACTCATATCACCAAAGGATTTGTATTTAACAACTAGGAATTCCATATAATTCGTAAGATTATGCAAATATTCAGAGATTTTTTTTTAAATAAAATGAGTTAATTTAAGCACACACATTTTTATGTTCTATAATTTAATCTTATCTATGTGATATTCGGTACATGAACTCTTGCACCTGCGAGGTGCCCCCGCCTCGCAGGAGTGGCCCGCTTCGTTACCGAGGGCCGGCCTCAATGACGGGTCTTGGGACCCACAGAGGTGGCATGCGTCGAGGAAGAGCCTTTGGGGTTTTTTAGATAGGGAATTTTTAAGGGTAAGGATGGGTGTTGGGGGTAGCCCATCGGGGGGGGGGCAGTTCCTGCGTGTGCTCGCGGCGTCCTTTTAACAGGTTTGAAGGTTAGGGGGGAGGATTGTGTTTCTCCTGGTGAGGGTGGTCCTATTTGTATGGTAAGTGGGAGGGGCAGATATGGCAGAAGTGAGGGCTCGCATCGTTTTTTGGGGGCGCGCGCTCGATGTTTGAAGGCAATCGCGTGCCCCAATCCCTCAGACTTCTCCCATTCCCCGGATGGTCAAGACCCTCAGAGCATGGGCCTCCGGCTGATGTTGTGCAATGCACAGTCCGTGGTTAACAAGGCCCCCCTAATATATGATTTTATCCAGGGGGGTTCCGCAGACCTTATGGGCGTCACGGAAACCTGGTTGGGCACAGAAGGGGGCGTGCCCCTTGTTGAAATGTGCCCACCGGGTTTCCGAGCATTCCATCAGCCGAGGGCACAGGGTAGGGGTGGGGGGGGGTGGCGGTTGTCATTAAGGAGAGTCTAGAGCCGAGGGAGACCACTGTACCTCAGATTGCCGGCTGTGAATCCCTCTTTGTGAGGTGGGGTCATAGGTGTCAGATGGGCTTGTTTGTCACGTACCTGGCTCCTTGCTGCATGACAGCAGCCCTGCCTGAGCTCCTGGAGGTGCTTGCTGGAGTGGCAGTTGAGACCCCCAAACTTATGGTTATGGGGGACTTTAACTTGCCATCGACCGGCATGTCATCGACAGCAGCTCGGGAGTTCATGGATTCCATGATGGCCTTGGACCTGACCCAAGTAGTTGATGGCCCTACTCACATTGGGGGAGGCACGCTGGACTTGATTTTTATCTCTGGACAGTGGTTGAAGGATCTGGACTTGAGGGATTTAGTCACTGAACCTTTGTCATGGTCAGATCACTCTCTCTTTCGCCTGGACTTTCTGACCACCACTCAATACCGCAGGGAGACGGGACCAATACATTGGTTCCGTCCCAGGCGCCTGATGGACCCGGAGAGGTTCCGGATGGAGCTTGGGCCGTTTCCTGAGGGTCTGGCTCACGGCACGGCTGAAGAACTAGTCGCGGCTTGGGAACTGGCCGCGACTGGGGCTCTAGACCGTGTCGTGCCTTTGCGGCCTCTGACCCGGCGTAGGTCTCAACCAGCTCCTTGGTTCTCCGAGGGGCTGAGGGAGATGAAACGCCGGAGAAGACGCCTAGAGAGTTCTTGGAGATTCAGTCGTTCGGAGGCTGATCGGACACTAGTTAGGTCATATAATAGGACCTACCTAGTGGCATTGAGGGAAGCGAGACATTGTTACGTCTCCTCCCTCATTGCATCGGCAGATAACCGCCCGGCCACCCTGTTTCGGGTGACTCGCTCTCTCCTTCAACAGGGGGAGCGGGATGACCCGTTACAGGGACGTGCCGAGGAGTTTAGTGGTTATCTATACGATAAAATCGTTCAGCTTCGGGATGGTCTGGATCAAAATTGGGTGGATCCAGGTGGGTTGTTGGAGAGCTGTCTTGTTGAGACTATTTGGGATGAGTTTGACCCTGTGGCTCCCGAGGACATGGACAGGTTGCTGGGGAGGTTGAATGCCACCACATGTTTACTGGACCCGTGCCCCTCCTGGTTGGTACTGGCCACACAGGAGGTGACACGAGGCTGGCTCCAGGGGATTACGAATGCTTCTTTGTTGGAGGGGATCTTCCCGGCCGCCTTGAAAGAGGCGGTGGTGAGACCTCTCCTCAAGAAGCCTTCCCTGGACCCAGCTGTATTAGGTAATTATCGTCCGGTCTCCAACCTTCGCTTTGTGGCGAAGGTTGTAGAGAGTGTGGTGGCATGTCAATTACCCCGGTACCTGGATGAAACTGTCTATCTAGACCCGTTCCAGTCCGGCTTTCGGCCCGGATACAGCACTGAGACGGCTTTGGTCGCATTGGTTGATGATCTCTGGAGGGTCAGAGATAGGGGTTATTCCTCTGCCTTGGTCCTATTAGACCTCTCAGTGGCTTTTGATACCATCGACCATGGTATCTTGCTGCACCGGTTGGAGGGATTGGGAGTGGGAGGCACCATTTATCGGTGGTTCTCCTCCTATCTCTCTGATCGGTCGCAGACGGTGTTGACGGGAGGGCAGAGGTCGACCCCGAGGCGCCTCACTTGTGGGGTGCCACAGGGGTCGATTCTCTCGCCCCTCCTGTTCAATATCTATATGAAGCCGCTGGGTGAGATCATCAGTGGTTTCGGTGTGAGGTATCAGCTGTACGCTGATGATACTCAGCTGTACTTTTCCACACTGGGCCACCCCAACGAAGCTATCAAAGTGCTGTCCCGGTGTCTGGAGGCCATACGGGTCTGGATGGGGAGAAACAGGCTCAAGCTCAATCCCTCCAAGACAGAGTGGCTGTGGATGCCGGCATCCCGGTACAGTCAGCTGCAGCCGCGGCTGACTGTTGGGGGTGAGTCATTGGCCCCAATGGAGAGGGTGCGCAACTTGGGTGTTCTCCTGGATGGATGGCTGTCTTTTGAAGACCATTTGACGGCCGTCTCCAGGAGAGCTTTTTACCAGGTTCGCCTGGTTCACCAGTTGCGCCCCTTTCTAGACCGGGATGCCCTATGCACGGTCACTCATGCTCTCGTGACATCTTGTCTGGATTACTGCAATGCTCTCTACATGCAGTTAGTCCAGAATGCGGCTGCGCGGGTGATAGAGGGAGCCCCTCGTGGCTCCCATGTGACACCTCTCCTGCGCAGACTGCACTGGCTACCTGTGGCCTTTCGGGTGCGCTTCAAGGTTTTGGTAACTATCTTCAAAGCGCTCCATGGCATAGGGCCGGGTTATCTACGGGACCGTCTGCTGCCACCGATTGCCTCCCACCGACCCGTGCGCTCTCACAGGGAAGGACTCCTTAGGGTGCCGTCAGCCAGGCAGTGCCGACTGGCGACACCCAGGGGGAGGGCCTTTTCTGTGGGGGCTCCCACCCTCTGGAACGAACTTCCCCCAGGTCTTCATCAACTTTCTGACCTTCGAACCTTTCGCCGCGAGCTTAAGACACATCTATTTATTTGCGCAGGACTGGACTAGAATTTTTAAATTTTAACTTTGGTTTTAACGGGGTTTTATTATTTTTATTGCAATTTTTAATATTTGGCCTTATTTAATAAGTTTTTAAATTGGTGTTTTATTTTGTATTTATATGTATGTTTTTATTAGGCTGTAAACCGCCCTGAGTCCCTCGGGAGATAGGGCGGTATAAAAATATGATTAAATAAATAAATAAATAAATAATTTGTATAAAAGAATGGACATAAACAGACTGATACGTACAGATGCTCCTTTAGGTCCTGGGATGCCAGGGACACCATCCTTTCCTGGCCTTCCTTCTTTGCCAGGAATACCTGGCTCTCCAGGAAATCCTGATTCTCCTTTTTCACCTTTTACAACGGAGTCATAGAAAATCTCTCCAGGTTCTCCTTTTGGTCCTGGGAGTCCTTTCAAACCAGTAACACCAGGAGGTCCCTGAAATTACAGTTAGTTACAGCAGAATTAATTGTCTTCTGTCGAGCTGTTTATTGAAGTACTTGCAAAAGTGGCTCTTTTTTAAAATTTTGGCACCTGTAAATTAGCAGTGATCACTGAATTATCCCTTGAAGTGAACAGATAGTTCAAATTTGGTTAAAATGGAGGGTTTGGAGTGAAGTTCATGGTGGACATCTATGAAGAAGCAGAGATGGTGCCATGGTGGTGACTAGCAGCAAGATGGACAAATCTGGACAGTGGAGCCTCTCCAGACAAAGAGAGACTGTGAGATCACCCACCTGCACTCCAGAAGTATGTTCCTCATGAGAAGACTGCAGGACTGGGGATCATCTTTCACCTGCAATGCCACCTTTCTAAGGACATTAGAAAGGTGGCATTGCTGAAGGCTTCCTCTTTCTTAAACACCTTAGAATGTAACTTATTTATAGTTAAAAAAGAACCTCAGACCAGTGGGATAAAGACTATGCAAAAGAGACAATCAACCAGTCCAAAAGACTCCAGCACATCTCCACCAGTAATCAGCACTCAGATCAGCATACACTCTGGGCACAATTATTAGGCAAGTTGTATTTGGGAGGATTAATTTCATTATTGAACAACTACAGTGCTCTCGGTCAATCCAAACAGTTAATAAACCTCAAACCAGGGGTGAAATGCTTCTGTTCGGACCAATTCGGCCGATCTGGTAGTGATGACAGCCAGTGATTCGGAGAACTGGTAGTGATGGCTGCTCGAGGCTCTGCCCACCTAACTGGTCATCATTACTTCCTCATTTTAACCTGTTTTTTACCCTCTGGGCACGCAGAGAAGGATTTGTGCATGCGCAGAGGGTCAGCATATGCATTTCTGAACCCGTAGGAAAGGTAAGTAGATTTCACCCCTGCCTCAAACATGAATAGTTAAGAAAGTAAAAGTGAGGTTTTGGCTTCCTTAGGAGAATATCTATGTGTGCACAATTATTGGACAACTATTTAGTGTGCAGAATTATTATGCAACTAAATGAAAAACAAAAATTTGCCCATCTCACTGGTTTATTTGCATCTGTTAAAGTGAGAATAATAAACAAACAACTCAAAATGTACAAATAAACATTTCTGACAGTTCACACACACACACACACACACACACACACACACACACACACAATCAGTGACCAATCTAGCCACCTTTCTTTTCAGTAACAGTTATAAGCCTTCCATTCATGGAGCCTGTCAGATTCTTGATCTGACACTGTTCAGAGAGATGTACTGTTTTCCTTCACTGTAAATTTCCCATTTAAGAAGGGCGTACAAGTTCTCAATAGGTGTAGGTCAGGTGAGGAAGGAGGCCATCTCATAATCTTTCATCTTTAAGGCCTTTACTGGCTAGCCATGCAGTGGAGTACTTTCATGCATGAAGTGGAGCATTTTTCTGCATAAAAATCATGGTCTTCTTCAGATGCAGACTTTTTCCTGTACCACTGCTTGAAGAAAGTATCTTCTAAAATCTGGCAGTAGATTTGGGAGTTAATTTTGGGAGTCCATCTTCAACCTGAAAAGGTCCAACTAGCTCATTTTTAATAATACCAGACCATACCAGTACGCTGGCTTCTGAGTCAAAGTTGAGCTCTGTGCCTGTTATTGATCCAGCCACGGACCCATCCATCTGGTCCATTGAGTCACTCTCATCTCATCAGTCCATAAAACCTTTGGAAAATCTGTCTTCAGATATTTCTTGGCCCAGTCTTGCTGTTTCAACTTATGTGTCTTGTTCAGTGGTGGTCAGGTTTCAGCCTTCCTTACCTTGGCCATGTCTCTTGAGCAGTGAACACCTTGTTCTTCTGGGCACTCCAGGTAGGCTGAAGTTCTGGAATATGACAGCACTGGAGGATAATAAATTCCTGGTAGCTTCATGTTTGATTCTTCTCAAATCTTTGGCAGTTAATGTGCGTCTTTGTTTCTCAACATGTTTCTTGTGATCCTGTTGACTATTTGCAACAAAACATTTGATGGTTCTATGATCATGCCCCAATATCTTAGCAATTTCAAGTGTGCTGCATCCCTCTGAAAGACTTTTTATAATTTTTGACTTTTCAGAGTCACTTAAATCTCTTTTTTGGCCTATTTTTGCCTGAGGAAAAGAAGCTGCCTAATAATTATGCACACCTTGATATAGGGTGTTGATCTCCTTAGGCTACACTCTCCCTCATTACACAAAAGCATATCACCTGATATGCTTAAATCCACTAAGCATTCAAGTTTATACAGCTTGAAGGTGGAAAATATGCATAAAAATGATGATACAGTCAAAATACTAACTTGCCTAATAATTGTTCACACAGACTAACTCCAAGGTTACCTTCAGAATGACAATCAAGTAAACAATACCCCAATCAAGAAACTTCCAAAGAGCCGTCACTAAACAGCCCACCCAAAGAATCTCTAAGTCCGCCCCCACCCACACAGACAGGCAAGACATCAGAATATAAACTGACAGCAAACAGCCCTCCTTACTAGCACTGAAGATGTTACCTAGTTAACAGTAATGAAACTTTTGCAAGAAAACAAGCAAGCTCAGAGAGCAACAAGGACCCCTGCTTCAACAGTGCCTCCTTCTCCATCTATCACCCTTCACCCAGAAAGCCCTCATTCCAAAGAAAAGAAACTGAAGCATGGGTACATTTTTAAACAATTCAATACAATGATAGTGAAGAATTTCTACCCTTACAGGCATATTTGCTCATTTATTAACAGGAGGAAATTAATTATTTATTGATCCCAAAAGTGGGCAGACTTTGATTTAGAAATCCAGTAAACTAACTTTTTGGAAGCAATTGCATGGTTTAAAGGCCATACACAGAAGCCCCAATCGAGAAAATAAAGGACATAGTAAATATCTAATAATAAGTGGACAACTTGTGGCTGCTTTGACTCCTGGCTATTATAAATACTAAACAACCTGCCACCCCTTGGGTCATCCTTTCAGGTTTTTTTCCTTGCCTGCAGTGCTTGCAACAATGTACAGTTTCTAATATATGCCTTCACTGGAACAGCTGAGATACATTTACAGATGTATCTGTCTGGAAAATACTCCATGTTGAGTTGTATAGCACAGTCAAACATCAGCATAGGAAATGTTTTGTATTATGTCATAAATTGTTTTATTACCATTTTTCTGTCATAAAATATTTTATAAAATTTGCCAAATCGTGGATCTTAGATTTTGGACACATAAGGTAAGTTACCCCTTTAGAGGTAGCTTGGTTCAAAAGTTGTTGCCCTATGATGCATCATTTCATCCTGTCAAAAGTTACAGGAGTGAGAGTTTTATTACTATATAAATAGTCCATGAAATCACTCACAGTATAAGCCATTGTCATCAAGGCAGAAGGAAGTGCTACTGGCTTCCCCCTTCACAATGATCAATCAGACTGCTTCTCTTCTGCCAGGAATCTGTATTCTTCAGCAGAAATATTGGGAAGGAGTGGAATGTCTCCAGAGAGAAATTAGCAGGTTGCAAGCTGGCCAGTGGGAGAAGAGGCCTCAGTGCTTTCTTTTCCCCTACCAGAAACTGCTCAGGACTGATAGTGCCCTTCCAGCAGCCCAGCTATCCTCTCCAAGTGCCCTTGCTCAAGTGTGCTGCAAAGCAAGGAAATTAATGATACCCACATGTGTATGTGAGTGTACACGTGTGTGTTAAATGGGGGAGGGGCATGCATTTGCAGCTCCTGACCTAGCAACCTGTGTGGGCCTGAAGGCTAAAGATCTTGGCTACTGACATAATTGACATTATTACTCCTATCCATAAGTGCTGTGAGAGGGAAACACAAACTTTTTCCTCTTCATCGAAACAAAATGCCATGCCCTTAAATACAAAAAGTAAGAGATTCTTTGACTTTGTATTTGAAATTCATTTCCTGAGATGATGAACATTGAAGCACTGATGACACTCATTATTACAAAAATATTTCTCTGAAAAGTTGCCCCAAATGCCCATATACTTACTGCCACTCCCGGAATGCCTTCAAATCCAGGAAGGCCTCTATCACCTTTAGCACCTGGTGGTCCTGGAATGCCTTTTTAAAAGAACAGAATATGTATGTGTGTATACATAAATAAATAAGTGCTTGGGAGAGCATTTTCTAGCTATCATTCCAAATTGTACATGCAGACTACAGTATTTGCAGAAGGCTTAAGTTTAAAAAGAAAAAGGGGGGAAAAAGAAGTTAATGGGCTTTTGACATTCTTGGAGAGTCACGTTTGTCTGACTTGATCAAGCAATCTTGATCATTGCTTTGAGTGAGAAGGTGACTTTGGTTGATCAAAGGTACCAAATCTCTTCCCCAAATCCTCAAATGTTGTTCTCAACTACTATGAAGATCTGGTGGTAATGAAAGGACTGACTCAATGACTTTAAGACTAGTGCCAAATAACTATTAACAGATGTTACTGGAATGAATTGGGAACCTCTTGCTGAGTTTTTAAGCAATTTTCTACTTACATTGTATTCTATAGTGCTAATCAAAAGAATCACATGCAATGGAGAAAGAATCTGCTCAATGAAAACTAGGTATAACTTTTTAAAAAACCAAGAGGCACATTTGAAATTTTGTGAGTTTATTGTGGGCATGGGTCATAAGACATTTGCCACATAGATGCTTGCCTAATCATAAAACAGCTGCTGGGTTGACTAGACATAAAAAAACAACAACAGTCATTTATTGTATTAGAAGTCAACTGTTGAAGATTACTCTCATGCAATGTTTAGGCCACTCATTAGAAATTAAAATATTAGCCAGTTCAATCTGTGAGTATTATTGCCCTGTGTTTAATCTATTTTTCAGGAAGTTTTTGGAATAATTAGCAATGCCTATAATTTAAAATCAGTGTCAGAAATCCTACTTATTGGTTGCCAGCAGGATCAGTAGACTTGGTGGGCAGCCTAATGTGTGAAATTCCTTCCAAAGTGATATGCACAGCTGGCCACATCTGTAGCTGCTTTTAAGCATTTTTTCATGGCATTTACTTTTGATAGGCATTCCGAGAATATTTTCCTGTATTTACATTTTTTTCTATTTAATACGATGTAATACTTTTATATTATTTTATTGTAAGCTGCCAAGAGAAGATTATGATTTTGATAATCAAATATGATGATCATTTGAATAAAGGAATAAACGTGTTTATTACAGAAAAGGAAATGTTGGAGTACTGTACTCCAAATAATTTTTAGAAAGAAGGACTTTTTTTTAGTGCTTTACTTGAACTAGCTATAATGGAATAATAATAAAATATGGTTTTTTTAAACAATAAAAAGAAGGAATTTTATGTAATTTTTAACCACCACTTCTCAATTACAGAGAATGCTCATCCTTTATAAAATGCTTAAACAAAACGAAATCATCCTGCAATTGTGTAGAAATTGTGGATGATGTTTGACATTTGTGAGACTTATTTTCCAAAAAGCCATTTATAAAGTTTTCACATTTTGTGTAGACATAGAAAAGATGCAGGATAAGAAAATGTAGGCTTCTTACTCTTGTTTTCTGTTCAGGAGGAAATAAAGATTGCATTTTCAGAAAAAGGCAGAGTTAAGTTCACTTCTACTGCTCCAGGGATCACACAACAGACCCTTTCATCAAAATGAATTAAAATAAATGCCAAGATTATTTAACTCATTCTAGATTGTTAAGAATGACATTTGAAGAGCACAGAATAGAAGGGAGGAACATTCTAAGTTATTTTACTTTCTTCTCTGCTGTATATGATCATCTAGTAATACAAACTAACATTTGAAACTTCTATTTTGTTACACATATAATTTTGAAACTATCTCTCCATTTCTATATGAAACAATATGATGAATGGAACAATAGAAAAACAGAACACATTCTAGGGGGGAAAATTTTCTGCAGTCTAATTAAGGGATTCCCTCTTTTTACTTTACCTGGTTCTCCTTGGGGCCCTTGGGGCCCTGTTGGTCCAGGAAAACCTGCTCCATCACATTCCAAGCAGTCTTCCCCTTTTTCACCTATGGGAAAAGGTAAAGATGTTTGAAAATTCTTTACATTTAGCATGAAAATCTCATACCTCAGGAATGGAAATACGTGTGACATAATATTTGACACATATTATTTAATCAAACTTTGAACGTGACACATTGAAAAAAGTCTGCATGCAAACCATAAAGGATTGCCTGTGGGCCCTGAAAGCCTTGGGTGTTTGATCAAATAATAATCGTATTGACTATAGTTAAATAAAAATTGTCTTTCTATGGGAATTTAATGAAATCTATTTTAGGTTTTTTCCCCCTGAGCGGATTCACCCACATTTTGGAAGATTGCATCTTGCTTTATTGCACAAATACAACTTCTCTTTCCATTTTCTTGCATGCACTGTTATAATAGTCCTCTTTGTCCCATCGTGCAGCGGGCTGGAAACCTCAGTTCTGTTCTTTAACTGCCTCTCTTGTTTTTGCTCCATTTTTTCTGAATAATGTTGGAAGTTACAGTAATTGTGAAAAGTCATTCATGTATTACATATTGTATTATTGTGTGTGTGTCTATGATGGGAGAAATATAATTGTCAAGAGAAACTAGGAGAAAGTCATGTGACATCTTTAGAAGAGTTCTTAATTGTATATTACACCTTCTAGTTTTTCAAAGTAGAATTTTATTGACTTGGAAATAGGAGGGTATTGAGACAATAAAGGGGAGTGAACAAAATCAAAATGAGCTGTAATCACAATCCTGTTCATAAGAATTTAAGGATCTGTAGCTGGGAAAGGTACATATATATTTATACTTTGAATGTATCAAGAAGTATTAAAAATAATGGTCTCCTATTTCAAGGTAAATAATAAAAATACAGGTAGCACTTGATTTATGACCACAATTGAGCCCAAAATTTCTGTCATTAAGTTAAGTGAGACATTTGTTAAGTGAGTTTTGCCCCATTTTACAACCTTTCCTGCCACAGATGTTAAGTGAATCACTGCATTCAATAAGTTAGTAACTGGTTGTTAAGTGAATCTGGCTTCCCCATTGATTTTGCTTGTCAGAAGGTCGCAAAAGGTGATCACATGACTCCAAGACACTGCAACTATCATAAATACATGCCAGTTGCCAAATATCTGAATTCTTATCACATGCGCATGGGGACACTGCAATGGTCATATGTTTGAAAAATGGTCATAAGTCACTTTTTTCAGTGCCGTTGTAGCTGCAAATGGTCACTAAATGAACTGTTCTAAGTCAAGGATTACCTTACATCCTGCACTCATGCTTGCCTTTAAGCCTGTGATTTCTTTCTTTGAAGCACCAATGTTGTTTTTAAAGCTTCCCTAAGAAAATCACCTGTTCTACTTTTGGTGTGAAGCATATAAATCTATCTGTGTTTGCATGTCTTTTATGCAACCGTTTTGTTACATTCCTCACCTTACATGTGAAACAGTAGAGTATATCTAAAGTGAGATTTAGGTTCACATGCATATTTGCAATTCTTTTACCTGATCCTCATATAGATAGTCCTTAACCTATAGAAATTCACTTAGTGATTGTTCAAAGTTACCATGGCACTGAAAAAAGTGACTTATGACCATTTTTCACACATATGACCGTTGCAGCATCCCCATGCTCATGTGATTTACATTTGGATGCTTGACGACTGGTTCACATTTATGATGGTTGCAGTATCTCAGGGTCATGTGATCACTTTTTGTGACCTTCTGAGAAGCAAAGTCAATGGGGAAGCCGGATTCACTTAATAATGGTGTTACTAATTTAACAACTGCAGTGATTCATTTAACAAATGTGGCAAGAACAGTCGTAAAATGGGGCAAAGCTCACTTAACAAATTTCTCACTTAACAACATGAATTTTGGTACAACCACAATTGTGGTTGTACGCTGAGGACTACCTGTACTTTCTATTGGATTTATTTTTCATTAATGTTTAATCAATGTCATCTCTTTTTTGGAATTCAAAAATGAAAGTCAAAAACCAATATCATTCTTACCTTTCTCTCCTCTTTCTCCCGTATAGCCTGACTGTCCTGATGTGCCTTGGAGACCTGGGTCACCAGGTGGACCACGTTCACACCCAATTCCATCTGCAATAGTAAGAAAATAAAGGATATTAATTTTGATGTTTAAACATCAGTAATCTAAACAAATGACATTGATTACAAAACAAAAATAAAAGGCAGGAGCCATGAAATTATATTACTAATAATGTCCATTTCTTTAAGGCTAATTGACATAACATTCTCCCTCTTTAGTTTTGCAATCCCAACAATTTGCAAAGTAATAATCATTGTAAAGAAATCTATATTGGAGTAACTCCTATCCAACAATTGCAGAGGTTAAGAAAATAGGGTACTGTGTTGCAATATAGACCTTGCTACAATGTGATCTCATCCCTCAAGGTCATTCATTATACTATCTCTCAAATTTTGCTCATTTTTCTCTTTTGTACCCTTTCAATCAGCGTTCTGCCAAACACCTTCCAAAACACCATTAACAACTAATTTGTGGTGTTTGCATTCATTCTTGCTACCATTTATTAGCCCCAAGATACTGTTACCAGCATAGTAACAGTATCTTGGGGCTCTCATCACAATTACTCATGCCCTAGTCCCCTCCCATCTGGACTATAATACACTCTACATGGGGCTGCACTTGAAAAGTATCCAGAAGCTTCCGTTGGCATAGAATGTAGTGGTGTGAGCAGTTATGTGTTTTTCTAGGGAAACAAATGTCATGCCTCCACTTCACAAGCTACATTGGTTACCAGTCTATTTCTGGTACAATTCAGTGCTGGTTTTGACATTTAAAGCTCTATAAGGCATAAAGCTAGTTTATTTAAAGGATCATTTATCCCCAATTACATATGCCCATTCCCCCATTCTCTCCATCCTTCATCCTTAGCAATCAAATTGATCATGTTTTTGAATTAATTCATTTTCCACATGTACATATGAATAAGCTTAAACAAGCAAACAGCCATTATTTTCAATCATACTGGGTTTCTGAATGACCCAACCATGCCATGTTGCAATCTTTCACATGACACAGTCATCATCTGATGGCCTTAAATACATTTAAATATATTAAGAACTTTGGCCTCTGCTACCTGCCTTAGCATTGATCAGTTAATCCAATCCATAGGCTCCCCCTCCACTAAACTTAATCATTCTTTTTCTGGGTTTGGAAGCCAAAAATCCTTTTTTTATCCTTTTGACTCTTCAAGATACAGAAATACAACCCTCTTTCACTATGCTGATGAACTTAACTGTCTAAAGACCTATTAGAGAAAGTATCTTAATACAAAGGCTAGAAACAACTGTCAGAAAAGACAGTTCAATTTTAATGGAGAATAAAAATCTTCATATATACTTTTTATTTCTCAGTGAATGGATAGAATGTCAAAGATGCAACTGTTGGTTTGTAAGCAAGAATCATTTGAATAATTGTATGATCTTAATAAATTACTGTCAGAAGTCACCAATCACTCATTGTAAAGTCATTTATCCTGGCCAGGATAGTAGTTTTAAAGTAAAAGTATACCACAATCTTCTCTGACAAATTCATTCAGCACATTCTGGCCACAATCCTGATATTTACAGCTTATCTCAGGTCTTTTTAAATATTAAATAATACATTTTCTAAAGATAATAGTGACTTGCCTGTTCCACCAGGGGGGCCTGGAGCCCCGGGTAAACCACGAGGTCCCGTAAATCCATCTCTTCCTTTCGGCCCAGGCAAAGATGTTCCAGGAGGCCCTTGGTCACCTTTTCTCCCTCTTTCACCAGGAAAACCAGCTGGTCCTGGAATAGCTCGCCCTTGATTACAAGAATGCAGTGAAATAAATGCATGAAAACATTCTTAAGGAACTATATACATCAATAATAGTAACAACATCAAATGAAATATTAAAGGTAAGAATAGTAAAAATAGCCATATATCTAAATATGACAAATATGTTGAAGCTTTTTTTTCTTCCTTTCAATCATTTCCAATTTTCATTGGTTTATATATCAATATTGTTATTTATAAAAACATCCAGTTGCATGAAATCTAAAGATATGGGAGACACTCCCAACCAGAAGCCATTTGTGTAGACAAACACACCATATGGTTCTGGTGGTTGTTTTGAGATCTTTTTCTACTAAAGAGATATAGAGATGTAACAGACCAAATTTATCAATTGTGTATTATTTAGTTATTGTAATTGTATATCCAGGAGCCCAAAGTGCCTTAATGTGGAGATCTGTTTTCATTTAATTGGTTCAACAAACCTGTGAAATGGTAGGCTAACAAATAATCATATCTTTCACAATTATTTTAAGTAAAACATCATATTGGTTATGTCTAAAAGAGTTGCTGTATTGAAAATGTTGTCTCTAGTTTTATCTCAAATGAGAACCATCAGAGAGTATAAAAGAATCAGTTCTGAAATAGTGAGATGAGATAGAAAACTAACATTCTTCTGTAATGAGAAAGAGGAAAAAATGAAAAGAATTGTTTGACACAATAAAATTTCATGATCCAGGAGATAAGAAGTTATCAAAGATGGATATGTTCATAAATATTTTTCAAACACAAGATAAAACAATTAAATATTATATTAAGATGGACATAAGAAAACTCATGCTGAAGCCACTTCAATGACCCCAATGTAAAGTAAAGTTAGATAAGTGTGTAAATCAAATGGATCTTTTAAACAATCACTTAATAAGTCTTATTAATCAAATACATTTTTATTTGACTATATTAAACTAAGTTCATTTTGTTCTTTTTTAAAAATATGCTAAGTTTCTCTTAAAAGACAAAAATAATGTCATGCCTCAAAAAAAAAAAATAACCTAATGTACATTTAAATACTGTATCTAAACACCATATTTACAGTATGAAGGAGCATCTTTTCGGACAACACTTTTTATTAAAAGGCCTAAGCTTTTGTGAACTACAACTCATTTTATTTGATTTACTGAATGGTTAAACTCGTACAGAATTGAGGCAGGAGAAAGGGAGAGGAAGAGAGAAACTGGGTGGCTAGTCAGATGCAGACAAAGATGCAGCTTTTGAAAGTACATTACAACAGTTACTTCATAATCAGTTTCACATGTAACCCACAACCCTGCCTTCCCTCTGCCTCATCTCATGGATGTAATGTAGCCTCTTTACTCTTTTACTTTTAAAGACTAAGCATCTATAATATCAGTTATGCTAATTACATTGCTAGGGAAAAAATACAATTAGAAAAGGAAAGATGCAAAACCACTGATAAGGTATCAAGAATGCCAGACACTGGAAAGTTCAATGCAAAATAGGAAAATGATACTGAAGATAAGTGAATGCTTTATAAACATAAAATAATTGCTCAGAAACTATGGCCAATATCAGTGAAAATATACTATTTATATCCACAGAAATATTGGAACTAAAATTTGGCAAAGTTATGGCAAAAATCAATTCAAACTGATCAATTAATTAACCAAATTAAGAAATATTCTCACCTGGAGGACCTGGTGGCCCTGGACTCCCTTGAAAACCTATAAAATAAATATAATCAAGTTTCAGAAAATAAAGTCTTACATTGTATTTGATATTTGGCCGTATACTAATCTGAGACCCACTAAGACATATTGTAGAAGATTGGCTTGATTTTTTTTCTAGAGGCTAGGTTACTTATTTTCTCTCAAATCATGAAAAAAAATTACATATATTATTATTGGAATTATTATTGGATTTATACCCCACCTTTCTATCCACTTGACAATCAAGGCAGCTTGTAATACAAGAGAATTAAAACATCATGAGTGTAAGAACTAACAATTTAAATTTTATTTAATTTCAGTTAATTTCTCAAGCAATTAAGAATATGTAATGAATAATGACCAAGATTTACCTGTGGGACCTGGTTCACCTTTCCTTCCTAGAAACCCTTGAGGTCCTGGATCACCCTTTTCACCAAACACTTCTTCATCTCTGTCATCTGTAACCTGAATAATGACAAGCATCAAAATACAGAAAACCCTTAAAACTGAAATTTTCCAAATAAGCCAGATCTTACAGTACTTCTGGGATTCCTGTCTTTCTTAGGAATTGCTTTAGCCCAATCTTCCCAACCCTGGTATTTCCGAGATGTGTTAGAATTGTAACTCAGATAAAGATCTGATCACACTTAGATACAGAAAGGCAAACTTCCCAAGTCTTCCCGTATCTAAGCGTGATCAAATCTTTATGGAGAAAAGAAGGAAGGAAGGAAGATTACTTGGATAAGTGAGTCATGAGACTGCAATACTTTGCATTTAGTCAATATCAGGTTCAGCCCAGATAATTAAAAATAGTTGTAGCTAACAGCCCAGAAAACTCCTGCTGGTCAGAGTAATAACTACTGTAATACACAAGCAAACAGTCTAGTCTGCATTGAACTATCTACTTATTTTTAAAACACATTTAAAACCAGATTTTACACTTACAATTCCTGGAGGTCCAGGAGGTCCTGCTATACCCTTGTCTCCCTGGCAGGAGGGAAAAGAAGGAATTTATCTACTGACTTTGAAACAATATTTTAAAAAACTGGGTATAACCAACTGATTGCATTGGAAAAGGAGGAAAGAGAAAACATAGCCAATGCAGAAATGTGTATGAGTTCTCTTTAACAGCTTTGCATGTATGAAAGCCTTCAGCTCCAAATACATACCATTAACCACTTGAAAACTTTTTCAAGTTTTAACAATATAAATTATATCTATAAAAATACTGTAAGCCTAAATAATGTACTAGCTATGGGAGTCTGTGGAACCCTTCTGCTGATAAGATTTATTCTTAAGACTAATGGAACAGGAAATACCATGTTTCCCCGAAAATAAGACCCTGTGTTATATTTTTTTTGCCACCCAAAAAGGTCTTATTTCTAGGGGCGGGGGGAGGTGTCGTCCACTGACTCACCTCATTTGCGTGTGTCGCCCCCAGCCTCCTTTTCAATGTCAGAGGCCTTCAGGAACTTCTGTGGCTAGCAAGGCTTTCTGAAGGCCTCTGCAGCCACTAAGAGAGCTCTGGATTGATCCGAAGCTCTGTTAGCAGCTGCAGAGGCCTTCAGGAAAGCCTTACCTGCCACAAAAGAAATGGAGGCAAGGCAAGTGTCGGGGTGTGTGAGGCCTGGCTGCAACTGTCCAAAAGTAAGCAGTAGGGCAGCTCCATACACACCCCATCCCCACCCTAGCTTAATTTTTACCCATGCACCTTGGAGTGGGCGGGGTCTTAATTAGGGCTTGTTTTGGGGGGGGGTAGGGCTTATATTGAATGCACATGTAAAAATCAAACACTTACATTTGGGGTAAGTCATATTTTCGGGGAAACATGATACCGTATATACTCGAGTATAAGCCGAGTTTTTCAGCACATTTTTTGTGCTGGAAAGCGTCTGGCTTATACTCGAGTATATCGGCTTATACTCGAGTTTTGTTTTTTAAGCCCTCGACATACTCGAGTATATCGGCTTATACTCGAGGTTTTTTTTTCTTTTTCACATTTTACCGGACTGAAGCCCTGCCGGTGCAGTGAGAGGCGGGCGGAGGAGCCGCCAGCCTTCTCAGCTGAGGGAGGAGGTTTCCCCAACGGTGGTGCCTCATTTCCACCCTCGGCTTATACTGAGTCCCAGTTTACCCCAGTTTTTGGGGTAAAATTGAGGACCTCGGCTTATACTCGAGTATATCGGCTTATATTGAATGCACATGTAAAAATCAAACACTTACATTTGGGGTAAGTCATATTTTCGGGGAAACATGATAATTTGCCACTTTTGAACCAATACTTAAAACTGTTGCCAACCAGCAGAGGTTAAAAGGTCTTCTGATAATGATGCAATGCTGACATTAGGAGGGCTGGGATTTAAATATTTTAAATAGCTTGGGGAATGTAGGTAAAAAAGGTAAAGGAGTCCCTGTGGATTTTATTTTGCTAGTCATTGCCGCCTATAGGGGGCAGTGCTCATCTCTATTTCAAGGACATTGAGCCAGTGCTGTCCAAAGACATTTCCGTGGTCATGTGGCCAGCATGATGTCATGGAGCACTGTTACTTTCCCATCAAAGTGATACTATTTATCTACCCTTATTTGTATGCTTTCAAACTGCTAGGTTGACAGGAACTGGGGTGAGGATGGGACTCGGGTCTCGAACACAGATTTCCAGTTGACAAGCCCAGCATCTTAGCCACTGAACCTTGGAGAGTGTAGGAAGAACATTTTGTCTCATAGAAACTTCTAGCCCTAAAACTGCTTGAGTTTCACTGCATAGAACACTAAACATTTTGGACTTATGTTTGACCATCCAGGCAATAATTGCAGTGGCTTTTACCAATTGGCTTGAAAATTGGCAACAATATAGATCTTAAGTACATTATAGTTGCTGGTGGCATTGTTATAAGGAATATGAAAATCAATTAATTTTGAGGCATATATATATATTAAAAAAAACATTTTGCAATTTGCTAGCTGAAGATCTATTAAAGTATTGTGGCTAAACTCTCCTGTGTGCCTTTTGGATTAAATCATAAAAGAGGATAATCCTATGGTTTTATAAACATAATCGATGAGAGCTCAGCAAACCCTAGTTTTAGTTATCATGTTAAGATGAATGATTCAGAAATCAGCTGCATTCTTTTTTTCCTTTCATTCTGAAAGATCACTGCTTGAATCATCTTCGATTCTTCCTCTTTACCAACCACTGATGGGAACCAATAACAGATTAAGGAAAAAATTTCTTTCTCTCAGTTTCTGAACTGCTATTATAATGCTTACTAGGAAAAAATGATTTGAGGAGAACTATGAATTTTTTGTTGCCATGATTTTTATTCTTTATTCTTAAAGATTTACCTATTATTTGACATAAGCTTTATGAGACACAGATTTATCGTTGTTAGAGGCTCTGATTAAAAGAAATAGTTTGAGTATGCTTTTATCTCCCCCCCCTCTCCATCTCTCCATCTATCTATTTATACTCATTTATTTGATTTGTTGTGCTTATTATATGGTGGCTACTTACTTTAGATCCAAGTACACCATGAAGTCCAGGAATTCCTGGCTGACCAGGTACTCCCTGCAGGTATCACAGTAAGAAAAAGGCCATTTTGTACACAGTAATTTCAAATGACTTCCCCTTTCCCAAAACAAAGCTAAAGACTATCCGAAGTTATTTTTGCAAAATTGACATGAAGAAAGATTCATAGGTATTTATTACCAGCAGCAAATCTTCTATGAATATGAAAATGAATACAATATTTATGATAAAGTGACCTACATACACGTTCTCCCTTCTCTCCATCCTCTCCATCCTTTCCAGGCCTTCCCTGTAAAATGAATAATTTTACTTATTTAGTCAGCATGGAAATTCTTGTTTCTCCTACTGGGTTGCTGAGACTAATGAAGAATTAACGAATTGCACAAAGTGTTTCCCTGCAAAATAATCAGTGTTTTCAAGCTTTCTCAGAGTCTTGGAAAAAATGGTGGGAATAATGCTGTAGAATCATCAACTAATCCTGCTCTCTAACATCCTAATAAATCTCCGAATGACTTCCTACTCATCAATGTAAGTATCCTTCTTTCTCATATTCGGTCTGTCCCCCATAGATCTGGGAAATGTTTGGAAAAGAGTGTCTGAGCCATTTTGATATGAGAATTTGTGGAATGCCCCCAGAAATACACATATAGAAGAGATGGGTTTCAGCAGGTTCTGACCAGTTCTGGAGAACCGGTAGTGGAAATTCTGGTTGGCCCTGCCCCCATCTCTTCTCTGCCTCCCAATTCCCAGCTGATCGGGAGGAAATGGGGATTTTGCAGTAACCTTCTCCTGGATTGGGGAGGGAATGGAGATTTTACAGTATCTTTCCCCTGCCACGCCCACCAAGCCATGTCCACCAAGCCATGCCACACCCACCAAGCCACACCCACAGAACCGGTAGTAAAACAATTTGAAACCCACCACTGACATATAATATATCTGACCAGAGTTAGAACTGGCTATGGGCAATTCCATCTCTAGCAGAACCTACTGTAAGCACAGAGCATAGGACGCTTTTCCGCAGCCACGTGTACACTTACTCCCTCACTTCTGCTGGATTGTGTAACAGACTCACTGCAGTTGTAAAGGCACACACACACTCTATTCACACACTTTCAAACCTTTCCAGCTGATATCAACAGTCACTATTCTGAAATTCATTGCAGTTAGCAAGGAATGGTTTTTCAAAGAAAGTTCCAGTTTTTGAAAGGCTAACCACCTTTCTTTTCCCAACTAAGACTTCCTCTCAAATAACAACAATGAAAACCTTCCATCAATTTCAGCAAAGTGTATATTAAAGTCTGGGAAGCCCTTTTGCCATTCCAGGGCATTGGAGATTCAGTGGGACCTATCAGGCTGATGGGGAAATTGTGCAGGGTTCCTTCAGGGCCTGGCCTCTTTTGATTATCAGTCAAGTTTAAGAGAAAGTTTTTACAATTTTTACAAGGAAAAGACAAAACAGTGATCAAATCACCCTTTGCCCACATCTGATTTTTTCCCTTTTTTTAAAAAAAAAAAACTTTCATTCAAGTAGTTTTGGTCACAGTAACAAATAAAAATATTTAAGGGAAGGAATAAAACACCTCCCTTAGATCCCTCAAACCAACTGAATCTTCTGCAAAGCTCACAAAGCTGCTTTGCAAACTTCTATCTGACAACTCCTCCTTATCCCTGCAGTGGGTGTGCACACAAGTCAGATGAAGCACTCAGATGCAGACGGACAGGAGGCACTTCTGCTTTGCTCTTGTATACTGCATAGCATCTCTGCTGAAGACTTTCCACAGTTTTATGATGAACTGAATCTAAAATGAACTGAATCTAAACTTTCCTATTTGTTTATGTAGATCCCATCATTTTTGTGTGTGGAAAGCAACGTTTTTTCTTTACTACTTTCCAACTTCACAAAACATAAAACTGCAATAAATAGCTTACATGAGACTAAATGCTCATTTAGTCACCCCAGGCACCCCAATGAAATTCATGGCTATTTCACTGAATATATTTTGTCCTCTTTAATTTATTCTTCTATGGTTCCTTTCTGAATAAAAAACTTCAATGGGACCGTAACAAAACAACTTCAGCCATGAAATATATGTTCAGCCCTTCAGTCATTACAGAATTAATTTTAAAATAGCAAGGGAAATTGCAAAGCCCTCAAAAGACAATGCACAATTTCAATAAGAAATCAATTTCATTTGTAGAACTCCTTAAAACAGGAGTCTCCAACCTTGGTCACTTTAAGACTTGTGGACTTCAATTCCCAGAGTCCCTTAGCCAGCAAAGCTGGCTGAGGAACTCTGGGAGTTGAAGTCCATAAGTCTTAAAGTGACCAAGGTTGGAGACTGCTGCCTTAAAATACCCAAATGGTTAGCAAAAAAAAAATATGTACATACCCGTGGACCAGGTTTCCCAGGTTCACCTTTTTCCCCTTTGATGCTCTGGCCTGGTGGCCCCTTTTAAAAGATGGCAGATATTTTACATGAGTTAATATAGTTAATTAAAATGTCAGTATAAGTTCCATGGACAAAACCCAAACTTTGCACTACTTTGAACATGATTCTTGGATGACAATGGATGTACCTGAGAAGAGGACCTGGAAGGTAATAATCCTAGATGGAAGTGGTTGGGGAGTCGAGTCTCCATTTTTTCCTTTCCATTGTCTGCTTTTTATGAACATGTGGGTTTTAACTGCATTTTTGGATATTTTTTTTCTTTCTTCTGATTTTTACTTTCAAACATTACTAGTTGAACCCTGATTTAATTTAACCCCCACTGCATCTTTTTTTAATAATTTTTGAGAGGAACTGTTTAGTACTGGCTATAAAGATTCCAGCTGTAAAAGTTTTACTACTGAAATATTTTGGACTATATCAAAATATAGTCAAAATGCAGCCAATATTTCAAGGCAAAGTTTATTGGAAAAGCTAGGCAGAAAGAATATTGTCAATTTACAAGGTCAGCTTGAAAATTTGGATAAAAAGCTTGATAACGTTACAATGATTTTAGAAGATGGTAATCAGATACAATTAACAGAGCTACCACAAGATTTACAACCAGATGGATTTAGAATGTAACTTGCTGCTCACAGCCTTGAAAGATGAGGCTGACTGGGAAAATACAAGTTGTCTAGAGGACTCCGAGAAAGGTATGGATTCTAAAGACTCAAAATTGACAGAACAACCAGTGATGAACTTGACTTTTCTAAGCAGTCTGAGGGAGATTGGAAAATGGTTTTATTATATCCAATTGAAAAACAAATGTTAGGAAATGTTATCTTACAAGTTATAGGAGACTTTTTTGTACAACAAATGCTGTGGAGATACACACAACAGAGACTTGTGATTCTGGGGAATAAAATCCAATTGTTAGAAAAAATCCTGTTTAATATTTTAAAGAAAGGGCTTACTATTAAGAATCAATCAAAGATATTTTTAAGAAGGTTTTTAAGAAGAAACTGGACAGTCACATGTCTGAAATGGTATAGGTCTCCTGCTTGAGCAGGTGGTTGGACTAGAAGACCTCCAAGGTCCCTTCCAGCTTTATTCTGATTGATTGATTGATATTTGATCTTGGATGGACCAAAGACAATTATTGTAGTGACTTATGGTAGAAGCCATGTGGACTTTCTGTGAGTAAAATGCAATAAATGGATTGTTGACAGAGGGTTTGGAAGTTTCATTTAGTTATTGGTTTTACCTGTTAACTATATTTTCATATATTAAATAGATGTCAGGGTAAGTGGGCAGGGTAAGTAGTGTAGAAATTTACAAATTATGTGTCTGCTTCACAAGAGGGGAGGAGTTATTATCTTTGAAATATATTTATCAGTATTCGACTAGGAGGAACAATTTATGTATATGTCTTCTTTCACTTATGCGCTTTTTTGGTGCAGGCCTGTTTAGGTTTGTTTTATTTTTGTATTTTTTTTCTTTTTTTGGAATTTGCATTTTAATGTTTTGAATAAAATAAAAAATTGTTTTAAAAAGGAAATGCAACTTTTTTTCTTTTAATAGATTGTATGGATACTTTTTAATTAGTACCGTCTTTAAAAGTATTTAATAGAAGCGTATCCTCTTTTTAGAGGGAACAGAACACGAAAGAGGCCTGTTGGGGTTCTCCCAAGCAGAACTACCCTATTAAGCAGAGTGAGACAATACTGGTTATATAGATAATCCATGGAAGTGTGGACACAAAAAGCTAGTGGGACATGCAAGAGGGATGCTATTCCATGGGGAGCTCCTAACATTCATCCTGCAGTACCTGCCTATTTCCTATTTGCATTTTTGATTTGATCTTTAAAGCAAGAATCCTTCTGCACCTTATTCTATTCAACTTTTTTCAATATAAGAATCTTGTTGTTTGGATGAGAGGCAGAAGAGGCAGAAGGTAGCTTTGGAGAAGATTCACCTAGAACAGTATTTCTTTCCCTTAGCAACTTTAAGATGTGCGGACCTGATGCTGGTTGGAGAATTCTGGGAGTGGAAATCCACACTTCCTAAAGTTGCTTAGATTGAGGAACACTGACCTAGAATAAGAGTTCAGGGATGGCATCCCAAAGGAATGGTTGTAAATGGAAGTAGAGGAGGTGGATTGTTGGAGAAGAGTTCCTAGTCAGGTTTCTTTTGTATATATTTGCTCAGTATACATTGTACTGGTTTTCTACTTTGTTGCCTGAGAGACCACACACAGTAAATCCTTGACCTGCAAGTATCTTGAATGGGATTTCTGGTCCTAGTGAAAATATGTGCTTGGCTGAAAAGTTGCAAGAGGGAGAGTCCAGATATACTCTCTTCAGAAAATATGAGAGAAAGCCAGCGGGAAAGGTGGAACAAAGATCAGATCATCCAAGAGACAGGTATGAATGCCTAGTGGTTGCTCCTTGTACTGCAATTTCCCATCCTATTGGGCTGCCATGCTAATCTGATCTCTCACCTCATGGAGTTGTTAGTCAATGCCAGATCAGTTCAAATTAGCCCTCTTTGATATGATCAGAGATGAAAAGGTCAATCTAGTTTCCACCTTTGAAACCTGCATTGGAGAGCTGCAAATGATGCCTCCTCCAATATTTGACAAAGCACCAGCGTAGGGATCCCTGGTGCAGGGATTGTTTCACCAGGAAATCACTCTTTGGCTGGTTTGTTATGAACAGTTTACCTGGTGCTGGGTTGCAGAACCATAGTAGCAATCTTGTTGGTATTCTTACCACTGATCAATTTCTTTCCTACTTGAGATGGCAAAGGTTCTCTAGTATGATCTTGGGAAATCCTAAGGCTGTCATGAAACAATCACTCCCTCTGTCTGGCTCAAGATTTTACAGCTACTATGGGATAGGCTCAGGGATGAAATCCAGCAGGTTCTGACAGGTTCTGGAGAACCAGTAGCGGAAATTTTGAGCAGTTCGGAGAACCGGCAAATACCACCTCTGGCTGGTCCCAGAGTGGGGTAGGAATGGAAATTTTGCAATATCCTTCCCCTGGAGTGGGGTGGGAATGAGGTTTTGCAGTATCGTTTCCCTACCATGCCCACCATGCCCACCAAACAATGCCCACAGAACTGATAGCTTAAGAAAAATGGACTTCACCACTGGATAGGCTGGTGTCAGCCACACAAGGTAGTCCAGACAAGAAACCAAAATCATGAGAACTAAATGCTACTTTATCTTTATTGTAAGTTTACACTAACACAATCTTGCAAACTGAAAACATTTCTTATCTCCCCTGCCTGTACTTGCCAGAGAACTAGGGAGGGTCCCTTCTATAATGGTATGTGAGAATTATATTGAGGAGTGTATAGAAGAGATACTCCTTAGGGAACAATCAGACAGTCAAAGAAGGTGTGCCCAGTAGTTTGGTCAAGGAAAGAAATTTAGGAAGGACCCACCCTGATTGATCAGTCTCTTAAAAGTAAGGGCAAGGTTATTCTGTTTTGCAAGGTTATTTTATGATACCTCTTAATTAACTAAAGGGCATTTTCATTAATTGATTACTGACAATAATAATATTACTGACAATAATAAAGTTGCTGTTATTAACTTTAAAATTAAAAATAAACTTTAGTTATTGATTGAAATATAGAATTTCAGAATTCAACCTTATTTGGGCTCAACTTGAAAACTATTTTGTGATAAAGCAAGTACTGTTATCCTTCTTTGTTCTGGGATTACATTTGATATTTGCCCTTAATGATGATGGACAGATAACCAAAGACTGATAGACAGACTAGACAAAACCAGCTATGTTTAGATAAAGCTGTTATTATAACACTTGTAGAATTTAAAATTAAAGTTTGACTTTGATTTTGATTATTTGCTCCTGAAGCATCACTCCCTCTAAAGCTCCATGATCACTAGAGCCTTTGAAAGATTTATTTCAAGTTCCTAAAATGGAAACCTTTTATGATGAAAAGTTGAAAGAAGTTCATGAAATTGGCATTGGTTTATTACACAAACTTTAGAATAATAAACTGGATAACCCTGTTTTGTAAATCAACTGAAGCTCCCAATAAAGAATGTAAAATTCATTTCTCTTGATCTTAAAATTAGACTAATAAAACTGAAAATTCTGTTTTATGGATATAGGATACTTCAGAAAATGTTTAATTGCATGCTATTATTCAGAATTTGCAATATTATTTCATATAGTTTTAACTATATGAATAGTTGTAAATGTGTCGTATTGCCACATTTGAGGCTGGAATTAAAACAGTTATTAACATGACCTTAGCTTGATCACTGCTAGTTAAGAACACAAATATTTTGCTTGGCTAATGTTCCCAACACATGGAATCTATCAAGACATCAGAACTGTGGCTTTTTCCTGCATAGGGACAGGGTAAAAACATTTTTATACAATATCAGAAGGGTGAATCTATACTTGCCTTGCAGCAATGGATTGCTGATATATATGGTGAGTCAACATTGAAATTGAATTATTTTTGCTAGTTTGTTTTTTGTTTTGTTTTATTTTGACAGAGAGGCAAATAAGAGGATTTTTAAGCCATCTGGTTTTGGAGTTTTTGCTCCTGAGATAAATTTCCAATCCTTGTTTTTCCTTTCCTTTTTCCCACGGATTTTTCTTTTCTTTTTGCATTTTAGGGGACCTGAAATTTTGTTTCTTTTTTTTCTGGTGTTAATTAGTTTCATGTGGGAAATCTTTTTTTGCTCCAAGATCACAAAAGATTTACACTTACTGGAAAGCCATCTTCACCTTTTTCACCAGGATCACCCTATTAGAATTTTAAAAACAAACAGCCAATTACTATAGTAGAGCACCATTGATGTCTACAAAATGCATTTTCCAAATCTAGATAAGCATACATTTGTGCCTCTCCCCCCGCCCCCTGGAAATCTCAACCATGCAACGTATCTGGTTATTATAAACTGTTAAATGTAACATAGATTCGCTAAGCATTAAACTCTGAGTGACCAAGTTCTGAAATCCTTAGGACAACATGCTGAACAACTTCAGAGCAGAATTAAATCTCAAGTCACTTTTGAAGCTGAATATAAAGGGGGGGAACCCTTTTTTTACTTTGCAATATAGTAACAGATTTAGACATTTAATTGATATCACTGTTGTTGGCTTTAATCTGTACTATGGATTTTCTAACCTGCAGACCACAGCATTTCTTATAACTGGAATGGCTAATTTGGTCTTTTATAATGCTTCCCTTATTTTACAAAGCCCATCTGTCTTAAGAGATGATGGCAGTGAACAAGTTGAAAATAAGCAAGTATTCCAAAGATAATTTACAAATGAACATAGACAGAAAATGGATGGTGCTCACATTGTTTATTTAAACTTTTATTTTGTCATTAATCCTCATCATAAGTGGCAGCTTCTAAAAACAATGTAATGAAGAGAAATAAGAAGTGCATATTTACTTTGTCTCCCTGTATGATGGTGGTCCCTTTCTCTCGATCCTGGGTATCTGTTCCTTGGGGACCAGGGGGACCCATGACACCACGCTCACCCTGAAAATATCCCCAATAAACAAATTGGCAAATGAATCAGCAAAAGGCATTGTAGTTTACTTACTGTAGTTTTAAAAACTTGGGGAAGTACATCATTTTAAAACAAACAGCCAATTACTATAGTAGAGCACCATTGATGTCTACAAAATGCATTTTCCAAATCTAGATAAGCATACATTTGTGCCTCTCCCCCCGGAAATCTCAACCATGCAACGTATCTGGTTATTATAAACTGTTAAATGTAACATAGATTCGCTAAGCATTAAACTCTGAGTGACCAGGTTCTGAAATCCTTAGGACAACATGCTGAACAACTTCAGAGCAGAATTAAATCTCAAGTCACTTTTGAAGCTGAATATAAAGGGGGGGACCCTTTTTTTACTTTGCAATATAGTAACAGATTTAGACATTTAATTGATATCACTGTTGTTGGCTTTAATCTGTACTATGGGTTTTCTAACCTGCAGACCACAGCATTTCTTATAACTGGAATGGCTAATTTGGTCTTTTATAATGCTTCCCTTATTTTACAAAGCCCATCTGTTTTAAGAGATGATGGCAGTGAACAAGTTGAAAATAAGCAAGTATTCCAAAGATAATTTACAAATGAACATAGACAGAAAATGGATGGTGCTCACATTGTTTATTTAAACTTTTATTTTGTCATTAATCCTCATCATAAGTGGCAGCTTCTAAAAACAATGTAATGAAGAGAAATAAGAAGTGCATATTTACTTTGTCTCCCTGTATGATGGTGGTCCCTTTCTCTCGATCCTGGGTATCTGTTCCTTGGGGACCAGGAGGACCCATGACACCACGCTCACCCTGCAAATATCCCCAATAAACAAATTGGCAAATAAATCAGCAAAAGGCATTGTAGTTTACTTACTGTAGTTTTAAAAACTTGGGGAAGTACATCATTTTAAAAACTTGGGGAAGTACATCATTTTAAAAACTTGGGGAAGTACATCATTTTAAAAACTTGGGGAAGTACATCATTTTAAAAACTCTGTTCATTTCAAATGTATTGCTCATTTCAAATGTATTTCAAATGTATTGCTCTTCTTCAGGCAAATTAGATATACTCATTAAAGATTAAATTATCTCTGTCCAGTCCCATCATTTCAGGAGATAATACTGTACACAATAAAAGACAATACAATCTCCATAAATAATGAATCTGTAATGATTTTCTAAAGGTTTTCTGAAATATACTGTATTTTATGCAATAATTGATTCACATAGAGTTTGTCTATCAGCTGTCTCAGATCCCACAGATGTAGACAGATGTTTCAATATTAGAAACTATATAATGGATCAATATTTTTCTCCAAAAGCAGTACAACTACTGTAAGTAGTCAAAATGTAATTTCATAAGTATTCTGAATTCCCCAACACATTGGGTTACTAACTTTAATGGATACAGAGAAAAAAAAATCACATTGACACAAGATGTAATGGAACTTTTGTATTTTAAACATCACAGGATCTTAAGACATGCCTTTCACTCCTTCAAAATTGTTGAATCTCCAAAAAAAAGTTCAAACTTCTTTTAGCTTCCCAATCTTCACACATACCCCCAGGACACAACATTTGAATCATGTCCACTTCAGTGACACATTAATTATGTACTGCATGAGGAAATCATTCCTTTGGCTTCTTGGTCTTTTGGTTAAGATGGTGTGAATGTGCATGCATGTAGTAGATGTTTTAAATCTTTCTAAGATGGTTGCTAGCCCTAGCATTTTGAAGAGTATTTTTCCCTGCCCACTTTCTCCATGAACCATGTTAGCATGCACATCATCAAATCTCTCCTTAGCTGCTTTGATCTGAACATTTTGCTTGAGCTCCTTGATTATTTTGATCGCTCTCTTCTATTATTTATATTTGTGTGTGTGTGTGTGTGTGTGTGTGTGTGTGTGTGTGTGTGTGAACTTAGGGGTTTGGTCTCAATATTCATCACTTTATGCTTATTTAAACTTTTATTTTGTCATTAATCCTCATCATAAGTGGCAGCTTCTAAAAACAATGTAATGAAGAGAAATAAGAAGTGCATATTTACTTTGTCTCCCTGTATGATGGTGGTCCCTTTCTCTCGATCCTGGGTATCTGTTCCTTGGGGACCAGGAGGACCCATGACACCACGCTCACCCTGCAAATATCCCCAATAAACAAATTGGCAAATAAATCAGCAAAAGGCATTGTAGTTTACTTACTGTAGTTTTAAAAACTTGGGGAAGTACATCATTTTAAAAACTCTGTTCATTTCAAATATATTGCTTTGCTTTTAAGCTAATCTTCAGGCAAATTAGATATACTCATTAAAGATTAAATTATCTCTGTCTAGTCCCATCATTTCAGGAGATAACACTGTACACAATAAAAGACAATACAATCTCCATAAATAATGAATCTGTAATGATTTTCTAAAGGTTTTCTGAAATATACTGTATTTTATGCAATAATTGATTCACATAGAGTTTGTCTATCAGCTGTCTCAGATCCCACAGATGTAGACAGATGTTTCAATATTAGAAACTATATAATGGATCAATACTTTTCTCCAAAAGCAGTACAACTATTGTAAGTAGTCAAAATGTAATTTCATGAGTATTCTGAATTCCCCAACACATTGGGTTACTAACTGTAATGGATACAGAGAAAAAAAAATCATATTGACACAAGATGTTATGGAACTTTTGTATTTTAAACATCACAGGATCTTAAGACATGCCTTTCATTCCTTCAAAATTGTTGAATCTCCAAAAAAAAGTTCAAACTTCTTTAAGCTTCCCAGCCTTCACACATACCCCCAGGACACAACATTTGAATCATGTCCACTTCAGTGACACATTAATTATGTGCTGTATGAAGAAATCATTCCTTTGGCTTCTTGGCCTTTTGGTTAAGATGGTGTGCATGTGTTTGCATGTGTGTGCATGTGCATGCATGTAGTAGATGTTTTAAATCTTTCTTAGATGGTTGCTAGCCCTAGCATTTTGAAGAGTATTTTTCCCTGCCCACTTTCTCCATGAACCATGTTAGCATGCACATCATCAAATCTCTCCTTAGCTGCTTTGATCTGAACATTTTGCTTGAGCTCCTTGATTATTTTGATCGCTCTCTTCTATTATTTATATTTGTGTGTGTGTGTGTGTGTGTGTGTGAACTTAGGGGGTTTGGTCTCAATATTCATCACTTTATGCTTATTTAAACTGAACTGCATTTGCCATTTGGCTGACAAGTTAGTCCGCTTGAACATCTTTTTGGAGCTGTTCAGAATACTTTTGGTTTTTAACCCCTTAACCCCTATGTTGATATAGTTTATGAATACATTAAATGCTTTAAGAACTTATTCTCAGAGAAAGAATCCTGCCAGAATTTACCCTTGTTTTGCTGTAGCTGGAGAGGCATTACTATAATTAAAATTGAAGATTAGGTTTAAATCCAATGTTTTAAGAAGAGTCAGAGCAGCAACGGGCCCTAAAACCCGCTTATACATCCAATAGCATAAGCTTGACTCCCCCAACTAATTAACTTTTATAGTGCAGCCTAATTCTAGTTGTAGTAACTCTGTAATCACTCTCTTACTGACCATTCAGAGATAACCAAATCTCCACAGAATGCACAGCCAAATGCTGCTATCCCTGTTCTTGGTGCGCATATTTCATTAAAAAAAACATACTTTGATGTGGCTGGCTAACATACAGTAATGGTGGATTCCATGACAGGTTTCGTCTGAAATTGTGTAAGTTTCTTTCAGTAACTGAGGCTGGGATTAAACAAGAGGTAAAATAGAGGACCCTGGAGCCTGCAGAGAAGCCAGCACGTTGCCTGTGCTTATGACTTTCAAAAAAGCAACCTTACCTTTTCCCCTTGAGGACCTTGGAAACCCAAGCCCATATGACCCTGGTGATACAAACAAGAGGCAGTTGATAAAATAAAAATCAGCTTTCAAGAATCTATTGTTTGCAAATATACTTTGGAGGCATTTTTAATGAATAAAACAGTTCTGCAAGGTTAACCCAGAGTCCTTTTCCTGCTGACGTCAAAGCCAGCAAATGCCTCTGGGAAACCCAAGGTGGCAAGAGTTCTCGCCTCTTTTTCTGATTTGCCTGACCCTGGAGGTAAGATATAGCCTCCAGGATCAGTAAGCTTAATATCCTCCTTTCTTTATGAATGTGCCTCACCCTCTCCTAAAGCTGCCATCACTGTCATCCTTAAACTCCACTACAAGCAAATCTTGCATGCTCAGCTTTCTTCTTTAGATAGACCAAGGCTCTTATTTCTTTTTCAAGGGCAAGCACAGGTTCAATTTTTTTCTTTTAAAGACTCTTTTTTTTAATTTCTTTTTGTCACAACAGTATACACAAACAATTGTCATAGATAAAACAACATATCTTGAAGAAAATATATATATATATATAAGTTAAAAAAAATATGCATCAACTATATTAATTTGATATAATGAAGGGAACAATAGGACAGGAACGGTAGGCACTTTTGTGCTCTGATTGGCTGGGGGTGTGTCCTGTGTTGGTGGGGGCTTGTTTGTGCTCAGTTTAGTCTGTGTTGCAGGGGGATTTGACACTCTCACTAACGTACTAACATCCAATGGATTCCAAACAAATAAGATTACCAAGCTAATCCAAAAAGAACCCCCCACTAAAATCCAAGACAGAGAACAAGAAAATATATATACATGTGAACCTAGGGGGTTTGGTCTCAATATTCATCACTTTATGCTTATTTAAACTGAACTGCATTTGCCATTTGGCTGACAAGTTAGTCCGCTTGAACATCTTTTTGGAGCTGTTCAGAATACTTTTGGTTTTTAACGCCTTAACCCCTATGTTGATATAGTTTATGAATACATTAAATGCTTTAAGAACTTATTCTCAGAGAAAGAATCCTGCCAGAATTTACCCTTGTTTTGCTGTAGCTGGAGAGGCATTACTATAATTAAAATTGAAGATTAGGTTTAAATCCAATGTTTTAAGAAGAGTCAGAGCAGCAACAGGCCCTAAAACCCGCTTATACATCCAATAGCATAAGCTTGACTCCCCCAGCTAATTAGCTTTTATAGTGCAGCCTAATTCTAGTTGTAGTAACTCTGTAATCACTCTCTTACTGACCATTCAGATAACCAAATCTCCACAGAATGCACAGCCAAATGCTGCTATCCCTGTTCTTGGTGAGCATATTTCATTAAAAAAAACATACTTTGATGTGGCTGGCTAACATACAGTAATAGTGGATTCCATGACAGGTTTCGTCTGAAATTGTGTAAGTTTCTTTCAGTAAGTGAGGCTGGGATTAAACAAGAGGTAAAATAGAGGACCCTGGAGCCTGCAGAGAAGCCAGCACGTTGCCCGTGCTTATGACTTTCAAAAGAGCAACCTTACCTTTTCCCCTTGTGGACCTTGGAAACCCAAGCCCATATGACCCTGGTGATACAAACAAGAGGCAGTTGATAAAATAAAAATCAGCTTTCAAGAATCTATTGTTTGCAAATATACTTTGGAGGCATTTTTAATGAATAAAACAGTTCTGCAAGGTTAACCAAGAGTCCTTTTCCTGCTGACGTCAAAGCCAGCAAATGCCTCTGGGAAACCCAAGGTGGCAAGAGTTCTCGCCTCTTTTTCTGATTTGCCTGACCCTGGAGGTAAGATATAGCCTCCAGGATCAGTAAGTTTAATATCCTCCTTTCTTTATGAATGTGCCTCATCCTCTCCTAAAGCTGCCATCACTGTCATCCTTAAACTCCACTACAAGCAAATCTTGCATGCTCAGCTTTCTTCATTAGATAGACCAAGACTCTTATTTCTTTTTCAAGGGCAAGCACAGGTTCAATTTTTTTCTTTTAAAGACTCTTTTTTTTGTTTCTTTTTGTCACAACAGTATACACAAACAATTGTCATAGATAAAACAACATATCTTGAAGAAAATATATATATATATATAAGTAAAAAAAATATGCATCAACTATATTAATTTGATATAATGTAGGGAACAATAGGACAGGAACGGTAGGCACTTTTGTGCTCTTATGCACGCCCTTGCATCATGGTGGAGTTGAGGCAATTGAATGGAGCTGAGCATTTAAATGGCCGGATGCCTTTCCTGATGCCTATGTGGAGCTCACAGCAGATATTTTCTCTTTGCGTCCAGAGCAGGGGTGTCAAATTCGATTTCATTGAGACCCGCATCAGGGTTGTGTTTGATCTCGGGAGGGGTAGGGGAATGTGGCTGGGGTAGGAGTGGCTAGGGTAGGCATGGCCAGCTTGATGTCACTCGTATCAGGGGGCACCTGTGGTGACCAAGTGCTAAGGCAGGACTTCCCTCAAGCCCTCCCTCACTCTCATTATAATCTCCTTCCTTCGTTCCTTCTCCTTTCTTCTTCCTTCCTCTCTTTCCTGATTTTTCCTTCCTTGTTCTCTCCCCATCTTTCCTTTTTCTTTGTCTTTCCTCTTTCCCTTTCTCCTTTCCTGTCCCCTCTTGCATGCTCATATGCAAAAGGGGAAACATTTCTCCTTTTGTTTTGTTTTTAGTTTGTTTTGCTAGCTCCATTTTCACTGGCAGAGGCACCGTGGCAGTGGTGGGATTCAGCCAGTTCGCACCACTTCAGGAGAACCGGTTGTTAACCTTCTGAGCAGTTTGGCAAATTGGTCATTGGAAGAAATCATTAGGGCAGAGAATCGGTTGTTGTATTACTTGAATCCCACCACTGCACCGTGGGCCCATCCTTTGCCGCTTCCAGGGCAACCCTGCAGGCCAGATCTAACCACCCCATGGGCCAGATCCAGCCCACAGACCTTGAGTTTGACACCTCTGGTCCAGAGGGATAAATATCT